>NW_022103899.1:5630790-5654405 GCF_000313985.2 Echinops telfairi | reverse complement strand
AAAATGTAGGCTCATAGATCTATTTCCCCATCCTCATATAATATATTTGCATATGTACATGTCTTTATCTAGAGCTCTACTTTAGCTTTAATTTTATAAGTCCTGTAAACTCTGAAGACCACCAAATGCTGTCATTCATTTGGTGGTAAAACCTGACCAGAACTGATATGACTTTAATTGTGTTCTTTAGTTAGCTCATCTTTTCATGAATATATGCATGTTTTACTACAGGAATGTTAATGTGGCTGATTATAGAGAGTTGCTTCTTACTCCACTGGAGATATTATATAATGTATTCAGAGTATTATTCTAAAATCTAAATTTTAAAAAATTTGAATTCTGCAATGTATTTGACATGAGCACTTTTAGATAAGGGAATCAACGACATGTAATTAAATATTGTGGTTTCATTTTAAGCTTCTACTTTATTCCTAGGGAGCATGGTGTACAGTAATAGAAATCTGGGCACATGACTTCTTATGATAGGAAAAGTAATAAGAGAAAGTGGGAGAGAGAAAGAGAGAGAGATTCTCACTGAATGATTGCTGGATCAGAGGTGTCCCATGACAGCACATTCCAATATTCCCAGGGGCTTCAAAAGATGCTCAATGAGTAGAATTTGTGAGGCAAAATAACTGCAAAGGGTAAGTAGGGTCTTTTATGACAAGTGTGTGTGTGTGTGTGCATGCATGTGCACGCATGCTTGTGTGCATGTCTGATCACGTATGTCTATGGCTGTCTCCAAGGAAGGGCCCGGAAGGAGTCAACTCTGCCTATGCAGATATAGCGGGAATGCCCAGGTGTCGTCTTATCTTGGGGAGGGCCGTGTTTCGCGCTGTGGCATTACATAAATGTGTCCTCTGATCTACTGCTTTCGCTTGGGGTTGTGAAGGCACCACTGGATTTGGCCCCTGGATGTGACACCCAGAGCTGAACACAGTCATTTGACAAAGGTTCTCAAATCAGGGCTCATCGTTATTGACTTCTGATTTGTCCTGCCTTTAGAGTCTCAATGAGAACCTAAAAGCCATCGAAAAACCCAAACAAAAACAGATGCGATCTTAAATGTCTTCTTTGGCAATACTGCCTACCAGGAGTTTATTCCAGATATTTTTGCTATATAACTATGTTGGCCTTTTTTCTTAACACTTTGCATGTATGGGATAAGATCTTTATTTTGTGTGCTGAAATCATCCTGGTTGCTACTTTCTGGGGCACAGCTTTGTAAGAGTGTGCTAACTCTCTCTTGCACATTATATTCTAGGAAAGAATGAGGAAGGATGGTCACATGTATAGGCATACGCTTGGGGCTGGGTGGAGCAGACGTATTGTTGGGAGCTGCTCTGAAAGCAGAGGTCTGTTCGTTCAAATGTGGACGTGTAGACACAGCTCTTTCACAGTCAGATTGTCTCTCTCACAGTCAGGTTAACTTTTGTGCTTTAATGTTATTGAAAACATCAGGTGCTTAGCCTTGGGAAAAATATTTGCCTGACAAACAAGAACAAGGATGGGGGCGCTATTTTGAGCAATAGTACATTCCCGCTTAACAGTGTATAAAAGCTTGCTGGAAAATAAACTTGGGGCTGCAGTCTTGAATTGCTGTCCTCCTGACCCCAGCTTTTTTGTGTCTGTCTTTTCTCAGTCCTCACCCCCTCATTCGAGTCCCCGTTGCTCTGCCGGCGGGCTCCGGCAACGTATGTGATTTAATTAGCGCCCTCTCCATAGTTAATAGTAAGTGAAGACTACAGTGATAAAAAATATTCCTTATGTCACATTTACTTTTTTGCAACATAGCATCAATTCAAATCCTTTTTGCTTAAGAACTTGTCATTGAATAAAATTGGTAGAAAGGTTGCCTGTTGCTAACATATCCCTGGATGTTTTTACTGTGATTGTTACTTTAATTCTAAAGACAGGTGCTTAGGAATAAATGTATTTCACTTGCTCTTTCAGGGGCATCTGTGTCGAAATAGATGGCATTTTTGTTACAGTTGTTGTTGTCATTGTAATCGCTTCCATGCCCTCATTTGTCTAGAGAGAGCCTCAGGAATCTCCAGCTATTTTGATGTTTGCAGCCTTTACGATAACTCCTTATAATATAGACTACTGATTTCTCCTCTGTATCCTGCTCACTGTTGAAAAGCCAGAGCTATTTTTAACATTTTGCACAATTTCGATAGATGATCCTCCCTTCCACAAGATTGGTGCAAAATCTGGGGAGCCTTTCATAATCATCTCCTTTTTGTGGTTGCTTGAATTTGATCACAGTGGCTGATTTCATGCATTGATAATGAAGGCTTAGGTTGCCTGTTTCTCGGCATAAATCCACCTCAGACTTGTAGGTTGACAGTGCTGTGCGATTCAGCACGCGTGGAGATATGGAACTGAAATTGCTTTGCTTTCTTTACAAATGACTCTGAGTGTGCTTGTCCGTTCCTACAATGTTGCCAGCATGTAAAGGATTCTCAGTGAGCACTGCAAGAAGCCAGCATCTGGGAAGGTTCGGAGCTGCACTGATGTAACGTGGGGCTGGCACGCAGATTACCAGGGCTGGAGTCGAGTCCCGGTAGCGCTGTGCATTCTACCGGTCACATACTGGAACTTTTGTCCATTCAACTTGGCTGCTCTCTAGGCTGGAGAAAGCGCTGCCAGGATGTGGAGCGGACTTCCCAGTAGAGGTGAGCATTTTTATTCTCAAACTTGGATGGGGATCTGGGCGTCAGGAACCGAGAGCCTTGTGTGTGGTGTTTGAGTCTGTGGAGCCATCAGTTGCGTTCGTCACGTTTCTCCGACAGATCAGAAGGAGCCAGGCTGAAGAGGAAAGGAGAGGATGCTTTCATTTTATTGCAAAGTTACTCCCGACATGGGTGTGAGGTGCATTCTTTTCTGCCGTGCTAGCTGTTTGCCGAGCATGCCTTGCCAGTAGATGCCTTCCTTTGCATTTTAAAGATTCAGAACAAGTCAGAGATCTTATGTGATTTGCTCTCATTGCTGAAAGGAGGTAATTAGCAGTGTTATTATGTGCTTATGGTTTATAAAAAGAGGCTGTGAACTAAATGTGCTCTGTAGCCTCTCTGACAGGAAAAACATACAGGAGGAAACAAGGCGTGTTTACAAGGTAGCCGGGAAAGCCAGTGAAATGGATTACATCCTGGAGTCGACGCCTTGTTAAACTTGACATAATTAATCATTAAAAGTTATGACCTGTCATGCGCTGGACAGCCTGCCGTCATTGATCCCTCGTGATGGTATGTGCTATAGGAGAGGAGGGAACGATTGCCAGCATTTCTTCGTGAGCACGCTTGAATTGATGTGACATTTGTAATGTGGCAGATTTTAGCCTGAGAATGTAAATAGCGTACTGCTACTCACATGGGACGTTAAGGACTAAGTCATCAGAGCCAGGAAGGTCTGAGACGGGGTAGTGAGTGTGGAGGCTTAGAAAGCCAAGTGCATGAAGGGGGAGCTCCACGTTAGCCTCCCAGCACAGGGACTCCTTCTTCAGAGGCTCTGCTACACTCTCCTTCCTACATGGGGAGAAGCTGTTTCTAGACAGGGAGCGAGGGTGAGAGTTGGGGTGCCTTCGAGGAGAAGGGTGCTGATGAAGTGTCTGCTTAGCATAGGGTTCTGGAGACAGCTCTTTCCACTGGATTAGAAGCGAACAGGGACAGGGAGTGTGTAAATGTATGTGCTTGTGCTTTTCCTGCCAAATTTCTGTGAGGTGGCTCTTTCACGGCGCTCAGCTCTAAAGTTATAGATACGTGTGTATTTATTTGTTTGATAGAAGATGCAGGAACCCTGTTTACTGCCAGTACATGTAAAGCTTGGCTAAGCAGACGCGTCAGGAGCAGACCATTTGTGTTCGCCAATCTGTCTCTGCAAGTCCCAGGGTCCTCTCTTGCTAGAAGCCACTGTGTGCTTTTGAAAGCATGAAATTAGTTTTACACTGAGCACATGGTTTCTCATTTAGCAGCTCTTTTTATGGTAATGGTCAATTTATGGTTCACTGCCAGGATTTGGGCGTTCTGTCAAGTGGATAGTTTCTGCTAAGGTGTCTCTATGAGATAAAAAGCAGGGGTGGGGGAGGCAATCTAATTAGAAGAGACAGTTTTCAAGCTATTCTGCTCTCTGGGCGCATTGTCCCTTCTCCAAAGTTCTTCATGTGGTTTCCCTTCGGATCTCCAGATGTGAAGTGGCTAACGAGTTGCCACTTTGGACCTTCCTTAATATGCCACCAAAATAGCTATCTGTATTTTCACAAGGGTTTTTGGAAAAAGGAGGAAAAAAATAAGACAACCTGTTTTTTCCTGAAATGCAATGCAGTTGTTCATCATTTTGCAGTGAATTTGTAAAAAAATCTCTTTATCATTATCTGAGTGTTGGTCAATTCATTCCTAGAACACTGTTGGAGCAAGAGCAAGCCTTTCATATATTTTGTGTTGGATACAAACAGCCCATATTTTAGAATAGATATGTATATTATGAATGGAGACAGTTAAGCAATACAATTATCGATTTTAAGAGAGCTTAAAATGTTGAAGCAGAATTTGTTCCCCAGGAAACTGCCTAGTTTTGGGAGATCCATGTTCTCCACCCCCAAATGTATAGAAAGATGACACATCATTTCTGGTTGTGTCCACAGAGCAGCACTGGATCAAACGCACCTGCAAACACTGCGATTGCATGGCCAAGCCTTTGCTTTTCAATAGTCAACAGCACATATTCCCCACCCCGCCGTGTTACACTGAACCCATTTGTACTGGCCAGACTACATTTTGAAATAGCAGGTGCTCAAATTGAACTACTGGAGTATTTAATGAAGTATTTATTCTTGGACTTGCTTTTTACCGAATGGGAATGAATATGCAGGTGGGTTCAAGAGGGTGCCACCATGTGGTTTCCCTCATGTGGTCTTGGCAGTGGAACTGAAGACACCTCTGTGATCTTGAATTTCATGTTTTCTTCTCACTCATCCTTGGACCTTTGCCTAAGTTAAATGACTACACACGATGAAGGATTCAAAATAAAATACTATCATTGAAAAGCAAGGGTGCAATAGGAACCATTTAGAAGGCTGTCTGCTTTCAAATGAAGTATACTATTAGGCAACTCACTGCTTTCTTCTGTTACTTGGGGAAGTCAGACCACAAGCCCTCAGCAGGCTGTCAGAGGGGCTTGGATTTAGGTTTTGACATGCAAATAAGCATCTCCTCTTTTTCACCTCGGCAAAACCCACGACACAGAATTGGGTTGGCTGGCTGCAGATACGAAGGTTAGCAGGGCGTTGAGTTTCTCTTAGAAATTCACGGTGAGGTCACATGCTTAGTAAATGAGAACCTTGCGAGAAGTTTAAGATGTCCGTATTTTCTCAGAATAGGCAAACTTGTCATATGATATAGATCAGAGAAGATTCACTCAGAGAAAGTGAGGGATAATTTGGTGTATCTGTTTGAAGCCATTTCTCCATCATAAGAAATAAGATCTCTGACTCACATGAATCTCCGTGAATTACCTGCCCTTTTCCAGGGATCACAGTTCTGAGTTATTCTTCTGCAAATTTTAAGAACAATCACTTATAAAATACTGCTGATATACTAAGTTTAGTGGAGTGTAATATGAAAAACGACTCTGTATGTCCTCTCGTCTTTCCTACTGTATACGTCCACTGACTACTTGGACTACTTATACAGAATATGTCAGTTGTTTTCAGTCAGGTTACTAAGGTGACTGTCTTTTGGTAAGAAAGTGGATCTTTGCATTGACTTCCACCCACCCACCCTGCCTTTTAGACTTTTCCCTGATTTTCCGATCCTAGTTCCTATCCATGAACTAGGAAGACCTAGCGCGAGGGTGACCTAGGAGCCTTGTGACACCGTGATTAAAAGATGGGCTGCCACTCACAAGGCCAGCCGATGAGGCTTTCTTCTCCTGCTACAGTCTCCGAAACCCACGGGAGCAGTGCTACCCTGTCCCATAGGCTGGCTGTGAGTCAGCATCGTCTCGACAGTCGGTTTCATTTGGTTTTTGATTCGGCACAAAGAGATACTGAATGTTCAAGTACAGTTGACATTTTCCTAAATAATGAGTATGTTTTATTATAAGTATATTCTATGTAATATTTGGGATATAGGTCCATAAACATTAGTCATTTGTTTATGTGAAATTCAAATTTAGCCCGATGTTTTTGTCTGGCTGCCACAGGTTTCTAAATAAGGTGAGTCTATAGCAATGGTCTAGAAAGTTGGTTGTCCCAAGCCTTCATAGGAAGCTTCACATTTCCATTAAAAAAAAATCTACTGTCGCATTGTACACTCTGTTGTCTTGGGACTTTTATATCTGTTGTCTGTAAAACTGTCCTATGACCCCTAACTGTCAATAAAATTGTTTTCTTTTTTAAAAAAAATCTACTGATAGGGTTTATGCCTTAACACTTTCATGGTAAGAAAGTTATCATTTGAGAAACATAGAATATCATGGGAAAGACAGGGGTGGTGTAGTAGAAATTGTGAGTAAATATGTGGCATTTCTGCATGATTACTAAAATAAAGCAATAAAGACAGCACATTCAATAATAGTCATCAGTAAATTTTTAAAGGGGTCCTGGAGGTGAAAGGGTTCATTGCTCAGCAACCACCTGAAAGACTAGCTCTGTGGGAGGAAGATGTGGCAATGTGCCCCTGCAACTATTACAACCAGAAAATCCTGCCACGTGGGGCTGCTGTGAGCCAGAACTCAATGCACCCAACAATAGCAACAACATTACATCAATCACAATGGATAAGATACACGGCTGTTCCAATTCCAGTGATCCGTTACCCATGGAAACATTTTTTCCCCAGGATTTTCCTTCCCCAGTGAGTCTGATCTGTTTATGTATTACATGAAATAACAGCAATAATAGATAATTGATCAAGGATTCACGAGGCTGAGAGAGGGAGGGAGGGAGGGGGAAAGAGGAGCTGATACCAAAGGCTCAAGTAGAAAATGTCTTGGAAATGTTGATGGCAACATGTACAAGTGTGCTTGATACAAATGAATGATGAATTGTTGTAAGATTTGTAAGAGCCCCCCAATAAAATAATTAGTAATAAAAAAAGATGGAAAATGGATCCCTTCTCAACCCCCCCCCCCCCCCCAATCTCTCCTCTCATTGTGCTTGTGATTTGAAGACTCAATTTTCTGGACTGTCAACTCCTAGGTTTCCTGCAGAGGCTGAGTACCTTGCAAACTTGACTTATAAGAAAATCTCTGCAATTCTTTAATTATTCAACTCACCATAATTGAGGAAAATAGAATAGAGATAGTATTTATTGTATAACTGTTATGTGCCTCAAAACTACATAAAATATTTATAGGCAGGGTTTTATTGAATCCTTAAAGTATAGCATTATTATCCTCAGTGTACATATGTCAAACTAATTACCCAAACCCTGTTGCAATCTAGAGCTATCTTAATTCTGATTTCATCCCTTGAGTTGATGCCAACTCAGAATAACCCTACAGGACAGGGTAGAACTGTTTCCTGTGAGTTTGGAGACTGTAACTCTTTAAGGGAGTACAAAGCCCCATCTCTCTGCCTCAGGACAGCTAGTAGTTTGTGGATCACAGCTCAATGGGTAACCAGAAGCAGAGCATTTTACCCTAATTCTCAACACATCTCTTACCTGTCTGCGTTACCTCCCCTCAGAAGGAGAGTCTTGCTGGGAGGCTTTTCCTCCTGTCCTTCCTCTCATGTAAGACTGAGTTGAAAAATTGTCTGTGTACTCGCAGCTTTCTGAAGACGTCTTCTTTATTCCCAAGTCCCAATCCTGTGTCTCCTATTTTTGGTTGGGGATAGGAATGACTGGATATCTGTGTATAGGTTATTTCTCAATGGGCGAGAAAATACATAGAATGGACCACATAATACTCTACCAGAATTTTGTGCAGCTGACCTTGCAGTTGATAGTGAATACTGTAGAGGACGTGTTTGTAGAAATTTCTTTAAAATAACCTTTTTGTACACAGTGGAAAATACTACCTCCATTCTCTCAGTCAGCGGTGTACCGATTTGGAGTCCCAGTGGATCAGATGAGTGTGTAGTCTATGAAATAGTTTGGGGGATTAATTAACTCAACTATCCCAACAACTCCACCTTCTTTGAATTAACTGCAACTTCCAGTGATCTAGCTTACTTTTCCATTTATACAGCCTTTTAGGACAAAATCATCATTTAGTTTCATTTCCCCCTATGTCCATTAGCAGCAAACCACTATTTCATTCGGATTATACTAGAGTTATAATGATGTTATTATTGCCTTCCCACTTCAACTGGTTTTCCACTGCTGCCTAGTCATAAATGTTACTGCGTTTTACACGACTTCTTCTAGTTTTAGAATACGATATTGCTTGTCTTTTCTCTTCTGTCGACTGTCACTCTTCTCTAGTCTCCATGCTAGCTCCAGCACTGGCCCAGGTGATTCAATCCTATTCAACTTTGTTGGTGTTTCTCTTATGGCAAAACATTGGAATGTAAATTTCCATTACTAAGTATATTTCAAAAATATTATTTTCCTTTCAAATTATCCTCAATTGTTTAGAAAAGACACTTTCTGGTAAGATATTGGTAGTATTTAAGGTAGGTAACTTGTAACAAATTAAAGTTATAAGCATGTTCCAGGGCTCTATTCTCTTTACTTTCTAGGAAGTGACATTTCTCAGTATCAGTTCCATCTCCTGCTTGGTATGGGGAATCTTTCACACCACTGGGACATTTCCTGGAGCATCTTTTATGGACATTTCAAAAATCACGTGTGAGTTTCAGAAGAAGTACAGAAAACTGAATGAAGGCCGAACATGATAGTGGGACAGGGAAAAAGTAAAAGTAAATAGAGGCAAAAACTAGCAGGCAAAATACATTTATAGAGGTATAAAAATATGCATGTACATAAGTAAATATATTAATATATAATGATAGGGATATAGGTCTAGGTACATGCATTTATAGATTAAATATTAAGGTAACAGATGGACATTGGGCCTCTACACAAGTCCTTGCTCAACACAAGAACACTGTTCTAGTAACCTGGCATTCCGTGATGCTCACCTTCCCGACATGATCGCTAAAGACAAAAATGGGTCAAGTTAATATGGTGAAGAAAGCTGATGGTGCCCGGCTATTACTAGATAAAGTGCCTGGGGTCTTAAAGGCTTGAACTTAAACAAGCTTGAACTGAAACAAGCAGCCATGCAGCAGGGAAGCAACAAACCACATGGAAGAAGCATACCAATCCTTGTGCTCACAAGGTGTTTGATGGGATCAGCTATCAGGCATCAGAAGACCCAAAGCAAACAACTATTTCTATATGAATGAGAGGGGTTGGAATGGAGATCCAAAGCCCATCTGTAGACAATTGAGCATCCCCTCATAGAAGGGTCATAAGGAAAGGACGAGCCAGCCACACCAAAGAAACACAGAAAAACCCTCTCATTCTTTAATGCTTCCTGCTCTACCCCCCCAGCCCCATCCTCCCCACTATCATGACCCCAGTTCTACCTTACAAATCTTGTTAGAGCAGATCATATACACTGGTACAGATAAAAATCCAGGGCAGATAAACCCCTCAGGACCAAAAATGAGAGTAGTGATACCAGGAGGGTAGGGGGAAGGTGGAAGGAGAAGGGGGAGAGAGGGGGAACATATCCAATGATCAGTGTATAAGCCCTCATTCCCACCCCAGGGAACAAACAAGGGAAATGTGAGTGAAGGGAGAGAGGGACAGTGTAAACTATGAAAATAAAAATAATTTATAAATTATCAATTATATCAATTCATGAGGTTGGGAGAGTGGGGGAGAGAGGGGAGAAAGAGGAGCTGATACCAAGGGCTCAAGTAGAAAGAAAATGTTTTGGAAATGATGGCAACATATGTACAAATGTGCTTGAAAGAATTGTATGGATTGTTACAAGAGCTGTATGAGCCCCCAATAAAATGATATATTAAAATAAAATTTAAAAAGAAACCTTGGAGGGAAAAAAAAGAAAATGTATGATAATGGTGGTTCTACTTTTTCCTCTGACTCACTCCCTGCCAATGTTTGATTTTTCAGAAAATGATGTGGGAATAGATTTACATCTAGAACCTTTCTGCTTCTTCTACTAAATTGAGGGAATTTCTTGGTTTAGGTATCTTCTAGTTTCTGGGAAAGTTTTGCATCTGAACTTTGAAGACATTTAAAAATATCTAGTGGTAAGCAGATTCAGAAATGACTTCACGGGGTCTTCTTTTTCTGACACTTTCTTCTGCATGGTGCATTTTTATCATTGCGGAATATGTAATGCTGTGTTCACAATAGATTAGTTAACTCTTGCCTAACTGGAACTTCTGGGTTTTGTGTAATTTGGATACATAATTAATTTTGTGTAAATTTAGGGACGTAGCCTGTAGAATCTTCTGTTTGCAGTAGAAATGAGAAAAGGTATAAACTGTTAATTCTCACAACATTCCTATAAAGAAGTACTGTTAATAGCCCCATTTTACAGGTAGGTAAGCAGGCATACATAAAGATTAAGGTGACTTGCCCAAAACCATCCAGCTAGCTGAGCTGTGGTTTGAACATAGGCAGTCCACTCCAGAATCCATGCTTTGAACTATTCTTTCTATATTATTTCTGTGTCAGGCCTCTAATAGAATATATATTGACGTGGTTTATGAACAACATAGAACAATATAGTGTGATAATGTACTTTAATCCAGTGCCTGCATTCCTATGCCCAAAGTGTACTTTGCCAGCATTAACCAAAGGCAAGACTCCAGGGCTCTGCAATGGCATGATGAGAACAATGATACCTAGGCTTTTAGACTGATGGACGCTATTTAGCTGGGGTTAGAAATACATAGAAATACATGGCTAATGTAACTCCTGATTCCTAGAACACACACTCTATATTGTTGCTATTATTGTTTTTGTTAGTTGCCATGGAGTCGTATTTTTGATCACACTAATAGAAATAGAGTGTCACAAGGAAGACTGTGGTCTTGTTCTTGATCATCCAGTCAGAGCATACAGAAGACCTTAGATGTTTTTATTTGAGACCACCATGACCAAGGCATATTGAGTACATTTATCCAGAAGAAGACATTATTCAGGGACTTATAATATCTAATGTTTTTTATTATTTAAAAAAAAAGTACTCTGGTAAAATTAAGATCAGTGGGTTGAATCTTCAGGTAGAAAGAGTTATGCTTGATATAAAGAAGAGTTTCCCAACAACACTTTTTGAAGGTGAAGGAATTCCCTTTGGAACCTGGTACTCATTTCTCATTGGTGGTACTGAAGCCAATGGTAGATTGCTATTTGAGTGTGTGATGAAGTAGGTCGCAGATCAATGGGTGGTTAAACTTTATATCTTCCAACTCCAGAGCATTATTTTATAAGCATATTAAATTGAAAAGGTTATATATGAGGGGGTACCCAAAAAAACACCAGAAAAAAGCTATACTGGACAGAGCTTTTATAGTAAGCATTTTTTTCCCACTAGGTAGCCATGGAGCAACTCACTCTGAGTTAGTGCACCCAGTGACTTCACCTGGGAAGGTTCTCTCTGGTCACAGTGAATTTTTTCTTAAAAGCAGTTTTGCTTGAGCCTCGTGTTTTGTGATGACCAATTTAAGAGAACAGTGTGCAGCTGTGAAATTTGTTTCCTGTTTGGAAAAAATGCCACAGAAGCTGTAGTGATGTTGAACATTGCTTACAAGGACATCACTATGGGAAAAACTCAAGTGTATGAGTGGTTTTCTTCTTTCAAAAAAGGTGAAATGTCATTGATGATGAATCTGGCTGTGGACATCGTCAACTTCCTGAATGAACAATACGTGGACAAAATCTGTGTGATTGTGCTCAAAGACTGACGCCGGACCACTGAAGAGATGGGGAAGCCATCTAGACTATCTTGGAGCTCGGTTTAGTGGATTTTAATGGAAGATTTGGGAATAAGAAGGGTCACTGAAATTTGTGCCTTGGGTTCTGACTGACCAAGAAAAAGAGCGTTCACTGGAAACATATTGAGCTTTGAAACAACAGCTCTGAATTGACCCAGGCTTTTTCCCCAAGGTCATTACTGGTAACGACACATGGTGCTATTCTTACTACCCCAAAAGCAAACATCAATCAAGCCACTGGAAGACACCTTTGGCACCTCACCTCCTAAAAGCTCATCAAGTGCAATCAAAGATCAAGACGGTGTTCTTTTTTTTTTTAATGTGAGGTGGATAGTACATTTTGAGTTCATTCCACCATGTCAGACTGTTAATCAAGCTTTCTATTTAGAGGTTATAAAAGATTGCATAACAGTGTGTGACAAAAAAGGCCTGATTAGTGGCAAATGGGGGACTGGTTTTGCCACCATGACAATGCAACTGTTCACACAGCCATCGCAAAACAGTATGCCTCTCTTGCCCCACACATCTGACTCACCTGACCTAGCTCCATTCGACTTCTTTTTGTTTCCACAAATGAAGAAGGACATGAAAGGGCAGCAATTTGAAGACATAGAAGAGGTGAAGTAAAGATGAGGGAGGTGCTGTCAGCTATCCAAACAGATGAGTTTGAAAAAGGTTTCCAAGAATGGAATCGCAGATTTGACAAATGTATTGTGTCCAGGAAAGCAGTTTGATCATTTAGCAAATGACTTCACTTTTTTGGGCAACATCATAATTCAAAGATGTTAACTCTTTTGCACTCCTCCATATTTATTTGCCAGCTTTTGCACGGACATGAAACTATTGAAAATACCATGGCATGGGTCAGGTGCACCTTAGTCCTCCCAGTGATAGCTTTGCTCCTTAACACTTCAGAGCAGTGCTTCTCCACCTGTGGGTCGCAGCCCCTTTGGGGGTGGAATGACCCTTTCACAGGGGTTGCCTGATTCATAACAGTAGAAAAATTACAGTCATGAAGTAGCAACAAAAATAAATTTATGGTTGGGGGGGTCACCATCATATGAGGAACTGTATGAAAGGGTCACAGCATTAGGACGGTTGAGAACCACTGCTTTAAAAAGGTTTTGCGCAGCAGATTTGTCGGATGCAGTATGTTGTCTGAGTTTTTGACTGCTGTTTCCATCATGAGTTTTATGGTTTAGCATGTAGTAAATACTCAATAAATATAGTCCATTGTTATTTTCATATTGTTCTTTCTTCTAATTTTTTAATTAAAATTTTTAGAATTATAAAAATTATAATCTAGTTCAAATTACTATATAGCTAAGATAAATATCTAATAAATTTATATTTATATTCTTCTAATAAAATGATCATTCTAGTAAAAATGCTCGAGTATATTTTATATAATAACTATTATATAAATATCGGTTATATTTTATATAACATATAATAGACCCTGAGAAATAAACAGTGTAGTTAGCATTGACAAGATGTACGGTGATGTCATGCACTAAACCCAAGTGGGGGGGCAATAGCCTGGAAGTTTTGAGCAGATAGTGGCTGCACACAAAAGACCCTTGGCGGGAAAGGAAAGGAGTCTCAGAAAGGGGATTCGGGATTCTTCCTGCTTTTAACTCTCAGTTCATCATTGCCCTCAATTGTTTTATTTTATCCTTACCTGGGACACAGCTAGAGCTATGACGATAATCAGAATCAATTGAAAGGTGAGTGGCTTGCCAAAGAGTAGAACTCGAAGTGGAACCTATTCACCCACACCCTCTTCAACAGCTTCCACAACGGCACACCAGCTTCTTCTCTGGCTCTACGCGCAGCTCAGTGTAAGTGCTTGTGTTTGCCCGAGGATGTACTAACAGCAACTGCAGCAGGATGCTGAAGTCTGGAAATGAAGACAACAAGTGGAAAGGAAATGTGCTCAGAGACATGACTGGCAGGGCAAAGTTTTTAAGCTTCCCAGTGGAGAGAAAGACAACGTTAAAGGAAGGTTAGAATCATGAATATTGAAAAGTCCCAATAGTGGCCTTACTAATCTTAACACTATTATCAGTATCTGAATTAATGCTATTAATTAATTAATTGATGCTACTGTTAGCATCTGAATACCGAAAGTGCTTTCTGTGTAATATTATTGATTACCCTGGACACACCTCGTAATGTAAGCTTTGTGCGTAGAAATAGTGAATAAGAACCAACTTGTATTAGAGTTTAAGGTTTGGGTAAAAGGGGGCAGAGTGATAAAACTTGGGCTTTGAATTTGTTAATCGAAAGATAAGCTAAAAATATCTGAAAATCTGATGGAGAAAAGATAGTCTGTTGTTAAATATTTTTAGAGAAAGTTGAAGTCGTCAAAACATATCAAACCAGAGAAATCCTCAAATTACTCTACATTTATTTTAATAAATATAGATTGTAAGTATAGATGAGTTGGTAAAAATAATTCTTCATCTAATCAGCACTTTTAATTACTAGCTGCAAGTACCAAGGTCATGCGGACTAATGTATTATGCTTATTTTTCTTATCACATTTGAATATGTTTGTAACCTTTTAAAAAATAATAAATAGGATAACATAGGTGTATTTAAGGAATAGACTTTCCTCTTTTTCCAGATTGAATTACTTGGTGCTGTGGGTTAGGTATTGGACAGCTAACAGTAAGGTTGGGGGTTCAAACCCAGCAGCCACTGCACAGGAGGGAGATGAGGCTGTTTGTTGCCCTAAAGATTTACAGTCTGGGAAACCCTACATTGGGTTGCTGAGTCCGAATGGCTGCAATGGCAGTGGGCTTAGTTAGGAGCTACACAGACATTACACATGGTCTGTCATTATCATACTGCATATTAATTATTTTAATATCTTTCTTCCTAGTGCGTGAGCACCTCTATGATGGTCTGTGTCCTTTCATTCATTATCAGTGATGGTACATCAGTACATGTTATTGTATATGTGTGTTTACATGTGCATACAGAATTTTATTGTGATGGTAACAATTATGTTTTATCCATACACTATGATGTTATACAGTGATGGAAAATAAGATATGTTGAAAGAAGTTGATATGGGTAGTGTACAAGATATAAGAAAAACAAGCAATATGCAAGTCTATGTATTTTGTTTAAAAGGTGTGTGTGTGATCATACAGATGTGTTGGTATTAGGTTAGGTTCTATCAAGTTGATTTTGACTCATACTGACCTCATTTGGAAAAAAGTAGAACTGCTCTGTTTTCTTAGCTGTAATGTTTATAGAAGCAGATCACCATATTTGTGTGTGTGGAAATATAGAGAGACAGAGGAGGGAAAAAGTTGGGGAGGAGAAAGACTGAGAATGAATGAATCTATTTCATAAGGGGCCTGGGGACTGAGTAAGAAATATAATTACTTTTAATTATTATAGCCTTTGTACTGTTTGAAGTAGACTTAAACTCATACTCTTTTTGTTCTCTTGAATTATTAAATATATTCATGGTTTACTTTTGAAAATCACATTTGCATATAAAAGAGGAAATGAAAGAGGAAAAAGTTACAGGAAAATGGAGAGCATGTGATGTGATCAGAATTTACCACCACAGTAGAGGCTGTAGGGTTGCCAGTGGATTTATGGTTTTTGCCATTATTTAATGGGTAAGAAAAGGCATAGCGCAGAAGCCAGCTACCAGGATGTTGGGTGCCCTTGTTGCCCTCTGTCCTACCATGTGTCTGTTCCCTACAAGTTCAGGGTGACAGCTGCTGTGTGGTCAAGTCCTGAGCAGATATTTAATTGAGTCTATTATGACCGTTCCCGGTGTCCAGGTTAACTTGCCTGCTGATACATGTTTACCTTCCAGTACGTTCTGGAAATTCACTCCTCATCTCAAATGTCCCTTTCACATAATACTTCCATTTGCTTACTTATGAAATTTTCCACGAACTTTTTGAACTTCTCCCATGTGGGGACTGTAGGGTACTTCATTTTTGTAAAGGAAGTGGAAACATCCAAAGTACGCACCATAGTGTAAGTCCCTCTATCATATTCAAAGAAGCCCTGGTGGTGTATTGGTTATGCATTGGTCTGTGATCCACATGGTCTGGAGTTCGAAACCACCAGCAGGTCCTGGGTGTTCTAGCCCCGTAAACAGTTCAGCCTTGGCAACCCACAAGAGGTCACTCTGAGGCAGCAGTGACTCGATGGCAGTGAGTTTGGTTTGGTCTCATATTAAAAGGAGAGAAAGATGGAAGGCCATGCTGAAATAATAGTAACCCAAAACCAAACCTACTCTCATCAGTTCAATTCGGACCCATAAGGACCCAATATATGGTTTCTAAGACCGTGAGTCTTTATGGGCGCAGCAGACAATCTCATCTTTCTCCCAAGGAACATCGGGTAGGTTTGAAATGCAGATTTTTCAGTGAGCTGCTCAACATTTATCACACAGTGCTACCAGAGCTGCTTAAAATAATACTGTGGCATGCCTGGAAGGTCACACATGTAACAGCACTCAGTACTGCATTGAGGTCACTCTGCTATACCGTAGGTTCCTATCTTAACCTCACATATTTAGTTTTCTGTTCCGGAAACATAGCACTGAGTGAATTTACCTGTCAGGTTAAGACGCAAGGTTTTGATGAAATGATAGGTGTTTTCTCGTGAATCTTTTTGCTTCTATAGATTTAATGTTGAGTTCAATTGCTAATTAATTCATTTAATTTTGTTTAATAAGCTCAAAATGTCAGCTGCAATTAAATGTGGTGATTTTATTTTATACTCAAGTCAGCTTGTACCACTGTGGAGTGAAGGGCTTGATTCATATTATGATCAACTGACTATTGCTCAACTGGATACTTAGCTTCTGTCTTATAAGCACCCTAAATTGGATGCACTGCTTTACAATCTTTAAAATATGCTGTCTTTGCATTTGAAGAGTATATACTACTCTCGAGCAACAGCACAATCGCCGATTTTAAGAGTTCATTGACACCTCAAGACTAAGGGTGACATTTGTGTTTTTTAATCTACGCAGAGCCAACTAGTTGGTAGAATGCCACACTATTAGTCTCATTAGCAATGTGTTACTGTAGCTGAACTAACTGGACACAGACACTTAATACTAATAGTCGATGTACTTCTATATTCCTTGGCCTCATGCACATGACAACAGAAACAACAAGGAAGGATGCCTCACTAAATTCTCCTTACTTGATAGTTTTAAAAGGGTCAAAGAAATTCCCCTACTACAAAGAAGAGAGACCCTAATCTGAATTAGAAAACATTGTCTTTGGTAAACGTTATTTCTTTGTCTAAAGCTCAGAGCCAAATGGTGGTCCCTGATGGTTTGTCTAGAGTGTAGGGTGGTTGGGAGGAACCTATGGGAAGCAAAGTTGGCAAAGCAATTAAGCTAGTCATGAAGAGTCTAGGTTGCAAGGCACAGATAGTACGCCCGTAATGGCTGCACAGTTGGGGGATTTTAAATTAGTACCAATGCCCAGGCTCCACCTGACTCTGTTATTTTTAAAAGCTCTCCAGTTGGTTCTGAAGCACCTTTAAGAATTGTTGGCTAAGGGGTTAATGCACTCTGTTGAGCTGTGGTAGTGAAGTCTTGGGATGAATGGCTTGTGGAGGAACTGCCAAGGCAGGTGAAAGAGCAGAGTAGCAAAGCATATGCGAGTTGGAATCAGGAAGCACCGGCCTCAATTCCTGCCCCTGCCTCTTATGAGCTGCGTGGGAAAGTACTCTAACCTCTCTAAACTCAGTTTTCTCACCTGAAATATCCCATGAATATGAAGATGTTGTTTCTCAATGTATTCTTTATCTTGGTCTATACACTTCCGTAGGCTGTGATTCCACCTCTTGTCCATTTCCATCAAGTCAAACAGCGGATTCCATATCCTTGGGGAACTCATATTGCGTTCATTTAAAATTTTCCATTTTTGAGTTTGGGGAACAAAAGGTAGTCTGAAGGGACAAGATGAGGGCTGTAGAGTGGTTGGGATGAAGTTTCCCAATGAAATTCAACCAAGGTGTAGTATAGCACCAACGAATCACATACAATTTCTCTAGTTTCTGAATAGCCCCCCACCCCCCCCATGACCCAGTTCTATCTTACAAATCTGGCTAGACCAGAGAACACACATTGGTACAGATAAGATCTCTTGACACATGGAATTCAGGGCAGATTAATTCCTCAGGAACCGTAATGGGAGTAGGGATATTATGAGGGTAGGGGGACAGACGTCCGGTCAGGGAGTGGGAAGGGTGAGAAAGGGGGAAACCCATCACAAGATTGGATATATAGCCCCCCCAAAGGGGACGAATAACAGAAGTGTGGGTAAAGGGAGACAGTGGGCAGTATAAGGTATGAAATAACAAAAAAGATACATAATTGATCAAGGATACATGAGGGGGGAGGGAAGGAGCAGAAAAAAGAGGAGCTTATACCAAAGGTTTAAATAGAAAATGTTCTGGAAATGATGATGGCAACATATGTACAAATATGCTTGGTAAATTGATGTATGGAATGTTATAAGAGCTATAAGAACCCCCAATAAAATGATTTCAAAGGGAAAAAAAAGATAAATTCTCATAGGGCAGCCCTTGCTTTCCTTGAAGAATAAGCATTTCGATGAAAGGGGGTAAAAATCCCCCAGCAAAACTTCCCTGATCTTTTTCTCACCAAGGCAGTTTTCAATTAAAAAAAATTCTTCCTAATAAATACCCATTGTTATCCTTTGAGAAAAATCTATCAAGATCACTTCTTTGAAATGCAAAGAAAGTAGTGCCCTCTGTTTTGACACTTAACTGGTCCAGCAGATCCCCTGGGAAGCCCCTGTTGTGCCTGGGCATTATTTTTGAAGGTGCCTTGAGGATATTAAGGTGCATTACTGAGAGAACTTGGCTGTGGCCATCCCCTCATCTCAGAAACCTGCACCAGCTGATTGGGTTTGGAAGAACCCCTGCATCTCTGAACTGGAGCCACTAGCCAGACTTTGTACCTTGCCCTCCAAACCCAAACCAAACTCCCTGCCATCGCCAGGTCAATGCCAGCTCCTAGTGAGCCTGGAGCACAGAGGAGAACCGCCCCTGCGTGTTTCTGAGACTGAGTCGTTATGGGCGGAGAAAGCCCTGTCTTTCTCCCTCAGAGCAGCGGAGGTTTTTGAACTGCTGACCTTGCAATAAGCAGCCCAACTCATAACCACTACACCAAAGAGTTTCTCTTAACCTAACATGTAATATTTTACATTAGGTCTATCCTTCCAATACAGTGAAGTATCCTTCCGATCCAGTAGAGGTGGGGGAGATAACAGACAAAGTGGTGCACAATTTCTATAGAAAAAAAATGTATATGAAAAATGTGAAAAATAGGGGTAAGGTGTAGGACCTAAGAAGTCAAGTACGTACTGAAGTGTTCCTGTCACGTTGAGGTTCACATTTCAATAGGATATGTATGATATTCTATGGAAGAAAGTCTTCTTGAGCACTTGGGGCCTGATGGAAGAGGCCCTTTACAGCTGTCAGTTGTTTGTGGTCCCATGAGTTATCGTCCATATGGGGCACTTTTGAGAGGTATGCACGATTATTCTAGGATGCAGCCATAAACTTAGGTTATCTAATTAGAGCGATGGTCAGTCTTACAATGATCCACAAACAAGTGTTAAGTTGACCGAACGAGAATCCCGATGTAGTCTTCACAATTTGAACCACAATGAAAGTACTTCCTGTCTTGAAACACTGGCATTCATCCACCAGTTATCCTAAGAGCTCCTAGCCCTGTGACCCTTGGGATATTCAGGAAATGAGTCAAGGCATCGTTCACATACTCTGTGTCCCCTGAAAACCAAGAATGGAACTGGAAAAGAACCTATGCTCATTAATAATAAATCTATAAGCTTGAAAATACAAGGCTCGCACTCTTATTTCTCACTCTGATGTTATCCTTGCAGTCCTCAACATGCTGAAAGCTTCGCTCTATTTTCTGAGACCATTTTGTGCCCTTAAGACTCTGTTCCCATGGAATCTCTCACTGGATTGAGTCCACCTCCAGCTGTCTCAATTGTGTTTAATCACCAGGAAAGTTCTGTTGATTGTCAGTGATGTGTGCTTGATTAATTCAGCTTTCCTGTGTTGCCTTTTTACCTGTGTCTTTCAGCATGTGCTAGAAAATTAAAATTTTCCTTTTGGGCCTTTTAGGAAATCAAACCAAAAACATAAAGTTCATTTCTCTCTCTCTCTCTCTCTCTCTTTCATAGAAGAAAACCTTCACTAGTTTTAACCCAGTTTAGATTTGAGTGTAAAGATTTTATATGACCTATACCTTCTTTGAAGGAGCTCTGGTGACTTAGTGCTTACATGTTGGACTGTGATGTGCAAGATTAGTAGTTTGAAACTACCAGTCACTCAGAGGAAGAAAGAGAGGGCTTTCTACTCCCCTTCACAGGGACAGCTCTACCCTGTCCTGCAGACTCACTATGTGTCACATCGACTGCATGGTGTGAGTGACTCCTGCTTTTGGAGTTATTTTTAAATTCTACTGTTTGCTATATTATCTCCGATACTAGAATTTTAAAAATAAACCATTTAAATCTTTTACATATTAACTTCTGTTTTTCGTAGTTTCCTGGTTTGATCTTTTCCCAAGAATTAAAAGATGAACTTTAAAATTAGAAATGCCTAAAACGATGTGACTGTTTTGGAAAAGTATTTTCAGATTGATTTCTGCCTCTGATGGTTTAAATTAGTATCCTATCCTAAATGCTTCTTTACTGAGAGTTTACAGATGTGATCTGTAACAATTAAAGACTATAATTTACTATCTAGTATTCTAGATTTCAGATGCTATTCATTCTTTAACAAAAACAAAACAAAACAAAAAAACAACAACCCCCAAAAGGTGTGACACATTGGGACGGGGCTATGGTGGCAGATAACTTTTAAGTTACTCTTTCTTTTTTACTACAAATATGATAATACTGCTAACTTTTTACAACAGTAAAATGAGGGGACATTTTTTGCTATCAAATAACTTACAAACCCAAATGAACAAATGCTTATCTTTCCACTGAGGCTTTCTTCCATATAAGAGAAGTGATATGGTATATAACAGGTAGATTTTCTGAATTCTCATCCTGAGGCTGCCTCCAATTGATTTCCATACATAGCGTAAGTCACAACTCTCTGGACTTAAATATATTTATCTCCAAAATGAGAGAGTTGGAATCAATTTTGCTTGAAACTCCTTAAGAACTGTTTAAGAAAGGGGATTGTGGGACAATTCTAAGGAGACTTTCCAGGTGACTTCATCTCTTCACGGTGCGTCCAGGTGGCAGAGTGGGGATGAGCTGGGATTGAAATCTGCACGGTCAGCAGCTCAAACCCAACGGCTTCTCACGGGAGGAGGAGGAGGAGGCTTTCCACTTCTGTGAAGCATTACAGTCTCTCAGACCCCCAGGGGCAGGCTTATCTTGTCCTGTAGGATCTCTGTGGGTCGGGATTGACTCTGTGGCAGTGAGCTTGAGTTTTTATCTCTTTGCAGCTTTTTAAACCTCCGCTTAAATTCTTGACAATTAACTGCACTAGTAATTGTAAGATCTCCTGTAATGCGTGTTTGAATTTATCCAGAATTAGTTGCTCTAAGAACATGATGGATTAAGTCAGAGATTACCATTGCAAGATGTAAGCCATGCACATTTTATTCAGAGGAATTTCTCATCAATTTTTGTCTGAAGGAGTCAAATTTGACCAAAAGGGCAATTGCTCGCCGAGAACAGGGATGAGCGGCATTCGTTTTAAGATTCCGGTCATTTCTTGTGATTGTGATGCTTCTCAGAAATCTGTGGAAGTGCTCATATTGTTCATTACCATCCATATTCATGCATTTTACCAATAAATATCCTTTTTATAGACTTCACAAAGCTGCCCTAGCGATGTGATTAGTCACTCAATGAAAACCTGCTGCCTTCAAGCTAGTCTGGGATCTGCTCACAAGGAAGATTTCCTCAGTGTGAAAAATAAGTATTTTCAGTCACTGTGCTAGCTTTGATGTGCACCCTATGGCCTAAGTCCATAGAATTTAGGTGTGACATGGTTTTCCATGGGGGTTATTGAAAACAGTGTTTTTCACTTGGGCATGCTCATTGGTGACATTTTTCAGCACATAATTCCAATTTGATCTTTGCTCCATATATAATTCTGAATTTGTAAATATAGAAGTATGTCTAAGCAAGAACGCTATAAGTGCTTAAATACATTATAAATATTTTGGATGGTAGTATACTGAAAATGTTAGAAATCATCATTTGTAACTGTAGAAATGAAATGTTTTCACATATTACTTTCTCTAGTTTGAAGGATCTTCCTCAAGTATTTCATCATAAGGCAGCTCATGCTTTAGAATATTAATATTGGTAATTTTCTAATAACCAGAATTCTGGAAAGTTCTATGGACCAGAAATTAAGCTGGTTATATTTTGTATTGCTTGAGGATGTTGTTCCTATGTGTCTTTTTGAAAAGATAAATCTGATGGTCATATGAGAGTGTAATATAATTTGAATTTATAAAAATAAAATAATAGGGTTAGAGACATTATATGATAATTTGCCTCCGTTGATACTACATTACAACTTTCTTTCAGGATAGCTGTGATCTGTTTTTCATGTCGAGTATTGTTCTTCTCATCACACCTGGTTTCGTTAGTCCAGGTTTTCCATAGAACCCACACATTAGATGCTGTACAGGAGTTCTGTTTCACATGGCGTGGCATGTTCATTTGGAGTGCTTGGGTTGAAGTGATAAGGTCTCCATTCTCCGTTAGCAGCCAGGGTACTTACTTAACCTGTTTGTGGTTTAATTCCCATATCCTAAAGGAAAGGAAAACTATGCATGCCATATCCGATTGCAGAGCCCTGGTGGCATAGTGGTTATGCATTGGACTGCTAACCAAAAGATCAGCAGTTTGAAACCACCACCCACTCCCTGGGAGAAAGGTGAGACTTTCTGATCCCATTAAGAGTTACAGTCTTGGTTTTGAGAATGATGATGGCAACAAATGTACAAATGTTCTTGACACAATGGATGTATGTGTGGATTGTGATAAGAGTTATACGAGCCCCCAATAAAATGATTTAAAAAAAAAGAGTTACAGTCTTGGAAACCCACATTGGTAGTTCTACCCTGTTCTATAATGTCATATGAATCAGAATCGACTCAATAGTACCAAATTGAGGTGGGTTTATTCAACTTACGGAGGTACCAAACATATAGCATAAGATGAGTCATAATTACTTTACCTTCCTCCTTATAGATCAGTTATTATATAAACAACAATAGGCCATACTATTCTGGCTACATTTATGTTATTGATATTGGACCTTGGCATCATGAAGTAAAGCATAAAGTCTGGAATAGGAAGACAAAAGAAGAATGACCTGTAATAACATAATCAACCAGCTACCACCAACATTACTATGTGCCAAGGGCTGTGTGCAGGCAGACCTTGAAGATACGGCGGAATTAGTTCCAGAGCAGTGCCATAAAGCAAATATCACAAATGAGCAGGACACACACACACATGCACACATTTTCAGGGGTTTACTAGTGCATGTGAAAGTTTTGTTTCCACTATGCTCTAGTTTTCATTTATTTATTTATTTATTTTAAATCATTTTATTGGGGGCTCAAACAACTCTTATCACAATCCATACATCC
>NW_022103899.1:5597282-5630229 GCF_000313985.2 Echinops telfairi | reverse complement strand
ACAATGATATGATTTTTTGTTCTTTGATGCCCGATATCTGATCTCTTCAATACCTTGTGGTCACACAGGCTGGTGTGCTTCTTCCATGTGGGCTTTGTTGCTTCTGAGCTAGGCCAGGCACCATCAGCTTTCTTCACCACATTTGCTTATGCACACATTTGTCTTCAGCGATCATGTTGGGAAGGTGTACATTATGGGATGCCAATTTAATTAGAACAAAGTATCCTTGCATTGAGGAAGTACTTGAGTGAGGGCCAATGTCCATCTACAGCCTTAATACTAAATCTATAAATATTTGCACATAGATCTATTTCCCCATCATCCCATATAAATATATTTACATATGTACATGCCTGTATTTAGACCTCTATAAATGCCCTTTGCCTTCTAGTTCTTTCCTCTATTTCCTTTTATTTTCCTCTTGTCCCACTATCATGCTCAGCCTTCATTTGGGTTTCAGTAATTCCTTTCTGTTACAGTTCCCTTGGTGAATCCCTACCAAGCCTCTTACACCCTCCTTGCCACTAATTTTGGATCACTTGTTCTTCCCTTGTCCCTGGGTTGGTCAACACCACCTCCTTTTCCCCACCTTTCCAACTCCCCTGGAACCATCAGTCCCGTTGTTTTCTCCTCCAGACTGTTCATCCAGCTTATCTTGTCTAGAAAGACCTGCAGAGATAATAATATGCACACACAAAAAAGACAAGGCACAGCAAGACAAAGCGGCAAAAGCGAACACAACAACAGAAAACCAGTGACCAAAAAACAATAAAAAGTTAAAAAAAGGAAAACCTGTCAGTAGTTCAAGGTCTGTTTGTTGACCTCTAGGAGTGTCCTCCAGTCAAGTCCGATGGGGTGTCACGCTCTGGCCCCAACGTCTATCCTTTGCACTCCCTCAGGACTCCCTGCTCTGCTCCCACCGCTGCTCTGCTGCACACCAGTGTTTTGCCTCAGTGTGGTGGGTTCAGACTGGGCCAATCCCAACACTGAGTTTCCAGTGTTGTCCCCTGTAGGGCCATGGGTCAGCGAGGGATATGCCCTAGTTTATTAAAAGAACTCTGAGGACATGGTCGGTTAAGCATTGGGTTGCTAACTGAAGGTTGGTGGTTTGAACTTACCACTTGCTCCATGGGAGAAAGACCAGGCAGTCTGCTTCCATACAGGCTTACAGCCTCAGAAACACTGGGGCAATTCTACCCAATCTTTCTTACAGGGCTGCTGTGAGTTGAAATGGACTTAATGGCAGTATTGCTTCAACCTACTAAGTGTAATCGTATTATGAAGAAACTTGAAATACTGTAAGAATTGCCAAAATGAAACACAGAGACACAAAATGAGCACATTCTGTTGAAAAAAAAGAAAGGCATTGATAGACTTACCTGATAGGCTTGCATGGTTACCAGAAATCTTCGATGTGTAAAAAACTCACTATCTGCGAAACACAATAAAGTGAAGTATGCCTGTTGTATTAGGCTGGCTTTGGGTTGACGAGAGAAACAAATGACATGCATATATGTGAAAGAAAGAGCTTTTTATCAAGGAGTAATTATATATCAAGAACTTCTAGCCCAGCCCAACGGAAGTCCATAAGTCTAATACTAGTCCCTAAGACTAGTATTCAGACTCACAAAGCCACAGGCAATGAAGCAGAAATCAGGAAGATCACAGGAGGGTGGGTACAGGGTTGTGTGGTTTCCAGGTTGGTGGATACAGAGCAGCTTCCAACAGCTCTTGGGGTGGGGGAGGGTGAGTAAGTAGGAAGATGAGGGGTGAGGAAGGAGGAGGTTCCCTGGGCCCTCCTTAGGAGAAGGCCACGCCCACAATGAGGCACCACCAGGCTATGATTTGATTGACAGGTTAGATACCACCCCTACACTATTATGCATCTTCAAGTTGGCATGAAATTATGTAACTACCACACCTGTATATCATTAGCTTTGATGTTGGGAAAATTGCTGAAATATAGTTAGTCACATCTGATTATACGCTTGTAACTGCACTTCTCAAATAATGCCTGGAGCAGGGCAGGGGTGGTGCAAGGAAATTCAGGAAGGATCTGGGAAGTGCCGGACAGGTGTAAGACGACCGGAGACCTAAAGGGTAGACTCCGCTTTGATATCTCATACCGCCGTCACTGGTTTACTGGAGCAAGGAATAGAGAAGTGAGAAACAGAATAATAAATAGCAAAGCCCCTTCCTTCTTTTAAAACTGACATTTCAACTGGTTATAGAGGGAGTTGAAGAGATGACTGTGGAGAAAGGGTTTGAAATGACATTTTTGTGTCCACAGGAACGCTGGAGCAGGCCACTCGACTCCAGGGAGATAAGTATAAACTGTAGCTCTAAAATTCCATTCCAAGAACACTACACATTGTTGCCCGCGAGGGATTTAGGGGTTGTTCTATTCTGCGGAGCATTCTACTTGCATTTTTAAAACATTTGCACATTTATAGCTGAATCCAAACTCACTGCCAAAGAGTTGATTCCAACTCAGAGCAACCCTACGTAGTGTTTCTGAGGCTGGAAATCTTCCTGCAGTGACTGGTGAACTTGAACCACCAACATTGGGGTTAGCAACAGGCAACCCAAACGCTCTTGTGCATATAAAATTCATCAATTTAGAGAAATTTAGGATTCTTTGTCTGGAACATCTCATCAAATTGGAACAGTCATTGCACTCAAATATTTATTTTTTCAGCCTTTTCCAAACGATTTGCATAGTAATTTCTTGTTAAATTTCAGGGCTTCCACGTGTCGGTTTTGCACCATTTCATGTCAGTTTCACACTGGAGAGCGTGGGAAACTGACAGTCCAGAGTAACAAGAGAACAGCGTGACACATGCTAAAAATACATTGTGTAAAAGCCAACACCTTAATTTATAGCACGCAGGAAAACATCCAAAATGACCTTTATATATATATATATAAAATCTGAAAAGAAAAGGAATTTGGAGGCTGATATATATGTACATTCTTCCTTTCCCCGGGCACCCCCTTCTCTTCCCTCAATACACAGTTCACGTAAGTGTTGGCAATTTTAAGATAAATGACTTTTTTGTTATGTACTATTCAGGCACGTTTGTTTGGAAATATGGTTAAGGCAGTATTTCACTTATGACTAACCTTTTAGAAATGAATCCACAGCTCTCCTAGGTTAGAATAATTTCACCTGACATTTCTAAATACTTAGGTGTTCTGGAAATGCGATTATTTGAACGTGTAATCACAGAAATCTATTTTCTTTTTATTTTACTGAAGTTTAAAAAAAATGTCTTTAGGGCTCCTTGTCTGATGGGCACAATTAATGATGTATTCTATGAATTTGATTGATACATCATAGTTGTCAGTTGATATATAATAGCGATGTTGATTTATAGTAATGATTGTTTGTTTATAGTATTATCAAAATTCCCCCCGACTTGTATATAAGTAAATGCCTACCAATAGTGACATTTGATTTAGAAATCATTCTCAAAATATATATTGACCATTAAGTAAATTTATTTTATAGCAAAATTATGAATGGCCTAAATTACAAAAATCTTATATTTGTTCTTTGCACTGAGGATAATAGTTATATCTCCCACCTCCTCAACCTTCCACTTTAGAGGAGTTAGTTATTAGAATTTAGCTTAAGGAGTCAAAATAAGTCTTAAGAGATGTGGCTGCAATATTTTTTTCTGTAAAATATTATCTTAATGTCATCTCATAGTTTCACACTGAAATTATGCTTCAGGAATGTTCACTGAATCTGATTTCTAACATTATAAATGTGATATTGAATCAATTTATTAAAATTGTCTTTTGATATGTAGATTATTATAAATCATTTTCTAACATATAATTAACCATTCCTAATATGCTTATTTCTTGGTAGGATAAATCAAAGGTTGATTCTACAATGGTAGGCATATTTCTGGGAGACTTTACCTAAATACAGTTTTTAAGAATCAATGAAATTAAACCTGTTTTTTTACTCTACTGTAGATTTTCCATTCATTTTTTGAGTGCCTTTAAATTGCTTTTTTATTTTTAATAAGAAAATGATATCAATTATTAAAACAAAAATCATTCCATCATTTTTTAAATGGGATATGGCGCTGATCCTTAATCTTATTACTTTATTATTTTGGTTACCAATTGACAATTAGTCAAAGAAACTGAGCCTAATAGATATATTGAGAGCAGAGTATTTTTTGTTGTAAACTGTATCATGTTTTCAAAAAGTATATAAACATGCATTGTGGTCATGAAGAAATAAAACAACCATGTACCTCCAAGACTCACCTTAGATGCCCCCTGCCCAGATGGAAATTATATTTATATATGTGCACAGATGTTTACTTTTGTATGTTGTGACATACTTCTAATACTTTTGGGGGGGTTCATACTTATTAGCATATCTGTAGTTTATTCATTTTGGGTGCTGTTTTATATTATTTTCATCACACTACAATTTATTGCTTTAGTCTCCTGATGATATGTGCCTTTTGTTTTGTTTTATTCATTACTTTCCTTAATCTGACTCAAAGGATTAATATTTTGAACATTCACGTCTATAGACTTTTACACAGTCTGTCACTTTGTCTTATGGTGGCAGTTTGCATGTTGGTGTGATGCGGGAAGTTTTGCCACCCGTTTCTCAGATACCAGTCAGGCCACTCAAAGTGCACGGGTTTCAGTACAGTGTCTAGACTAAGACGGACGAGGAAGAAAGACTTATGATCCACTTTTAAAATAATTGTCCAGTGAAAACCTCGCGAATATCAGTAGATAATTGTCTGATAATAAAGCCAGACGATGAGCTCCTCAGATTGGAAAGAACTCAAGTTAAGACGGAGCTAAAACTCTCTCTTCAACCACGTGGCAGGCACAGAGCAAAGCTTTCGGGACCATCATTTGCTGATGTGGCTTGAGTCAAAATGAGAATAAAAAGCTGAAAATGTCCATTAACAATTGAAACATGGATTGTACAAAGTGTGAATCTAGGAAGATAGAAAATTGTTAAAAATGAAATTGAACTTTGGAAGATTGCTATTCTAGGCCTTTGTAAGCGGAAATGGGCTGGTTGTGACCATTCTGAGTCAGTCATATGGTCTACTGTCCTGAGAGTGACATACTGAAGTGGAGCAGGATTGCATTCGCCAACAAAAAGAACATGTCAAGATCTATCCTGAAGTACAATGCCGACAGTGATAGGATAATCTCCATGCACCTAAAGAAAGACAAGTTAACATGACTGACTGTTAATCAAATTTACACACCAACCATTAATGACAAAGATGAGGAAAATGAAAATTTTTACCAACTTCTCCAGTTTGAAATTGATCAAGCTTGCAATCAAGATGCATTGATTATTACTGATGATTGCAGTGTGAAAGTTGGAACCAAGAAAAAAGATTAATAGTTATAAAATATGACTCTAGTGATAGACATGATGCTGCCAGAAATTGCAGGATAGTATTTTGAAGACAAATGACCTATTTATTGACTTGCCATTGCCTTTCTGGTCCCCCAAGGGGTAGAATTCCTCCTGTACTATATACGCAGCTAACCATGCATGTGTAACAGTTTCTTTTCAGCCTTTGGGGATCCTGATTCCATATCGGCTACCTGGACTTGATAGAATTTGTCTGCTGGAGACATACAGCATACTACACGGGCCACATCAGAGAGACCTGAGTAGCTGAATGAACCAGGCTTTACATTCGATGCTCTGAAACAAATTAAGGGAACTAATATACCTTTGGGTTTAAAACTGTAATGCCCTCAGAGAAGAAAGGGAAGACCTCTGCACGAAGGTTGTGGACTGGTTGCCTAATAATACACAGCCAGGTGCCCCGGTGGTGTAGTGGTTCCTGCAGTGGGCTGCAATTTGCACAAGTAGCAGTTCGAAACTACCTCCTACTCCCATCAACAGCAATGGAAACCCACAGGGGATTGCTATGAGTCAGCAATGACTTGATGGCAGTAAGTTTGGGTGCTTGGCTTTGGTTTAGGACTACCATATATTTACCATTTTCATGTTTTCTTAGATTTTTAAGACATGCCTTAGGTATGAAGACATAATTCTGCCATATTTAATGAGTGTCATTGAGCTTTGTGCTTTATTTTTTTTAACAGAATTCTATCACTTAAGTATTTAATATGTGTGAATATCCCATTTTAGTCTTAAAAGATTTCCTATATTTGAATGTCATTCCTATCTCAATAGTATTCTAAATTCTATACTAATGGTTAGATTAAGGATATTATTATTAAAATTACCAAAAACCCTATTGAGGTCACTTGTATTATCTTTCAAAAACCTGATAATACTATCACTAAAGTGGAACAGTACAACTTAGATATAATGAATGGATTTTGAGCTCACACGCAACCATAGCTGTAACCTAAGAACAATAAATTCTTATGCGGTAACCATGCTCAACACTTACAGCTGAAGATATGGGTGCTCTAGTAAAGTGTAGTGAAGAAAGTACATGGTGCTCGGCTATCAGAAAGAATAGTATTGGGAGACTTAGAGTTCTGCTTTAAAACACTCAGCCTTCTAAGTAAGATGCCAGGTAAGCCCACACAAAAGAAACATTTCAATCTGTGTGATCCACAGATTGAAAATGTAAAAATTCAAGATCAGAGGAAGGAAATGTATTAGAGCTTCAATATTGATCTATTTATTGGAAATTCCTTTTTCCAGTACCATAAACAGACTATATCTGTATGGAACACACAGGACTCAACTCACCTGTATCTGTGGAAGGAGCTGATGGAGAAGCTCAGTCACATCACCAAAAACAAGGGCTGGGGTCAACTGTAAAACATACCATCAAAAGTTCAAATGCAAGGTTAAGTCAGAGCTGAAGAAAATTAAAACAAGTATATGAAGGCCAAAGTATGATATTGAGTATATCACACCTGATTTTGGGACTATCCCAAGGTTATATTTGATAATCACAGAAGAGAATTAAAATTGTGAGTAGAGAACGTCATACTTGAAGAAACTAAAAGGTAATTAAAACATCAGGGGGGAATAGACCAGAATGAATGTCAGAAGACTTTGAAACGTGTTTGGGAACATAGAATAGTTAAAGAGAGCAGAACTAACTATGAAGTAAAAGAGAAAACCACGAGATTTCAAATGGCAGCCTGAGAAGACACAGTAAACTATTATAATTGAATTGTTACCATGAACAGTGCAAGGACCCGGAGCTACGAAGCCAAAAGGAAAGAGCACGTTTATCATTTCTCATGCTAAAAGAACTGGGGGGAAATGCAATCCTCGAGGAGCAATCTTGTAGGATTCTAGGGGAAAAATATTAAATGATGCAAAAAGCATCAAAAGAAGAGTTCAAGGAACATGTACCAACCACTGTACCAAAGGAAATTGTTCAACATCGAGCCATGTAGAAGACAGTCTATTAGGAGAGCTAGATGGTATCTGGCTACCACTACCAATTGTTTTGCAAGGGAGTACAATAGAAGATTTTTAGATAGTATGTGACAAAAACCTGGAATAGAATTCAAGAATTGATATGAAGGAAGAAGTTCAAGCTTTACTGAAGGCAGTGATTTGAAAAAAAATTCTAGAATTGACAGAATACCAACAGTACACGCAGTGCTGGGAAGGATGTTTGGAAGAGGGCGCAATATAAAGGGAGCACACAGAGCAGCAAGCGAGCAAAGCCACAAAGCCCCGAAGGAACCCTGAAAATAGACTGAATTGGGGAGACAGAGCTTGGCACTGCCTCAGATCCGATCGGAAAAAATTCATAAGGGTCGACAGACAGACCTGGAACTATTCATCGGACTTTCTTTTTGTTCATGTCTATCTATAGAAGATAGGTAGAATAAACAATCCCAAGGAGGCTGGAGAAAGGGAGTAGGGAGCCAAAAAACAGGGACAAAGGAATAACAAAAGATCTAAAATTGTTGGCGAGGAGGTCATAGAATGCCTGGTGCGGTTGGATCAACTGCAATGTAGCCCAGAGGAAGTAGAAAGAGTTGATTGAAGGTCGAACATGATAGTGGGACAGGAGGAAAGTAAAAGGAAATAGGGGAAAGAACTAGGAGGCAAAAGACATTTATAGAAGAATAATCATAGGCATATACATATGTAAATATACAATGATATGGATATAGGTCTATGTACATATATTTATAGGTTAAGTATTAAGGTAGGAGACAAAAATTGGACCTCTACTGAAGTCCTCCCCCAACACAAGAACACGTTGTTCTAATAGCCTGGCATTCTGTGATGCTCACCTTCCCAACATGATTGGTAAAGACAAAAAGGGTACCTAAGCTAATGTGGTGAAGAAAACTGCTAGTGCCCAGCTATTAGAAGATATAGTATATGGGATCTTAAAGGCTTGAAGTTAAACCAGTGTCCATCTAGCAGGGAAGCCGCAAAGCCCATATGGAAGAAGCACACCAACTCACGTGATCACAGTGTGTCAACGTATCTGGCATCAGAAGACTCAAAACAAACAACCATTTTGATGAGAACGAGGCAGGGTTAGAATGGAGACCCAAAGCCCATTTGTAGACAATGGGACATCCTCTCACAGAAAGGTCATGAGGAAGGGACAAGCCAGCCAGGGTGCAGTATAGCACAATGAAACATAGAACATTCCTCTAGTTCTTTAATGCTCCCTCCCCCAAACTCTCATGACCCCAATACTGTCTTAAAAATCAGGCTAGACTGGAGCTTGTATACTGCTATAGATAAGAGCTCTTGACACACAGAATATGGGACAGAAAAACCCCTCTGGACCAATATTGGGAGTAGCAATACCATGAGCATAGGGGTAAGGTGGTGGGGATGGGGAAGGGGAGAAAACGGGAACCGAGCACAATGATCGACTTACATTCCTCACCCCAGGGGGACAAGCAACAGAAACGTGAGTGAAGAGAAACAGTGGATGGTATAAAATGTGGAAATAAAAATAATTTATAACTTAACAAGGATTCAAGAGGTTGGGAGGGTGGGGAAGGGAGGGGAAAAAAGAGGAGCTGACACCAAGGTCTCAAGTAGAAAGAAAACATTTTGAAAATGATGATGACAGCATATGTACAAATGTGCTTCATACAATTGATGTATGGCTTGTTATAAGAGCTGTAAGAGCCTCCAATTAAATATTTTATTAATTAAAAAAAGAAAATAAGTTTGGAAGAAAGCTGTCTGGCCAATGGCCAGGCCAATCCATATGACACATAACTATGCTGAAGAAAGATGATGCAACAAAATGTGGGAATTCTCGAACAGTGTCATTAATGCCGCACTCACGGAGAGAGACATTACAGGAAATTGGCCTAACATAGTCCCCAAAGACAATGTTCTACATCCTACTTTTCAGAGTAGCAACTGGGGGCTTAACCACCATCAGTGGCAATCTGAGGTGCAACGATTGGACTCTCCCTGTCTGGTGGAATAAAGAGTGAATAAAATCAAATCAAAGATATGTGGAAATAATTAGTCCAGTTAACAAATGGACCACACAGCATTCATCTCCACAACCCTGAGACCAGAAGAACTAGACAGTGTCTGGCTACTACTACAAAGCCCACATGTTCTGCAGGGATCACCTCATGGCTCTGGCTCACTGTTAGAAAAGCCAACCACTCAAGCCCCTATAGGGCACCATCTACCCAAGGCAAAGTCCAGAGGGTAAGGAAAGAAGCAGGGAGGGAAACAGGAAATACAGGGAAGGAGTAAGATAACTGAGCAGATGGCAAAGGGTGAATTGAAACAAAATGTGTTTAAACTGTTCGGTGTAAAACTGGTTTTTTGTCTATAAGCCGTCAATAAAAAGGTTTTGCAATAAAAAGTTTTAAAACTAAATAAAATATACAAAGCAAGAAAGAAATGTATAGACCTTGATGGAGAAATAACATTCACATTTTGATATTTGTATTTAATAAAGATTGCTCTAATTTTGTTATATAATCAAACAGTACCATTCATATCACAAGCAAGTATAATTTTGCTGAAGATCATTCACCATTTGCAGCAACACATTGACAGGGAGTTGCCAGAAATTCAAGCTGGATTCAGAAGAGGATATGGAACAAAGGATATTTTGTTTCAAAGCAGGGAATGTTTAGTTGTGTTGTATAGACCATGCAAAATATAACAAACTGAATAACATTAAGGAGAATTGGAATTTCAGAACACTTTATTGTGTTTATGGAGGAAAATATACATGGGTCAAGAGGCAGTAGTTTGAAGAGAACAAGGGACAATGTATTGAGTGTTTTAAATTCAGGAAAGTTAAGTGTCAGGGTTGTATCCTTACACCATACTTATTCAATCTCTATGCAGAGAAAATAATCAGAGAAGCTGAACTGTGTCAAGAAGTGTATGGCATCAAAATTGGGAACGGCTTCTTAATAACTTTTGTTATGCCGATGAACAGCCTTGCTTGCTGAAATTTAGGAGGAGTTAAAGCACTTGCTGATAAAGATTAAGAATTGCAGCCTTCCAACAGATGGACATTGAGCCTCCACTCAAGTACTTACTCAATGCAAGAACATGTTGTTCTATTAAATTGGCATTCCAGGATGCACACCTTCCCGACACGATTGCTGAAGAAAACTGTGTGCATAAGCAAATTTGGTGAAGAAAGCTGATGGTGCCTGCCTATCAAAAGATATAGCGCCTGGGGTCTTAAAAGCTTGAAGACAAACAAGCGGCCATCTAGCTGAGAAGCATCAAAGCCCACATGGAAGGAGCACACCAGCCTGTCTGACCACGAGGTGTAGAAGGGACCAGTTATCAGACGTCAAAGAACAAAAAATCATATCAGTGGGTGCCCACCTTCTTCATACGATCACTGAAGACAAACGTGTGCATAAGCAAAAGAAAACTGATGCTGCCTGGCTATAAAAAAACATAGCATCTGGGGTCTTAAAGGCTTGAAGATAAACAAGCGGCCATCTAGCTTAGAAGCATCCAAGCCCACATGGAAGAAGCACACCAGCCTGTGTGACCATGAGCTGTCAAAGGGATCAGGTATCAAGCATCAAAGAACAAAAATCATATCATTGTAAATGTGGGTGAGTGCAGAGTGGAGACTCAAAGCCCATTGGTAGGCAACTGGATACTCTCTTACTGAAGGGTTGTGGGGAGGAGTGAACCAGTCAGGGTGCAGGGTAGCAATGATGAAACACATAATTTTCCTCTAGTTCTTAAATGCTCCCCCCCCCCACTATCATGATCCCAATCCTACCTTACAAATCTGGATAGACCAGAGGATGTACATTGGTACAGATAGCAACTGGAAACACAGGGAATCCAGGACAGATGATCCCTTCAGGATCAGTGGTGATGCCTAGAGGGTGGAGGGAAGGTGGGGTGGAAAGGGGGAACCGATTACAAGAATCTATGTATTGCCTCCTCCCTGGGGGATGGACAGCAGAGAAGAGGGCGGGGGCAGACGTCGGACAGTGTAACATATGACAAAATAATAATAATTTATGAATTATGAAGGGTTCATGAGGGAGGGGGGAGTAGGGAGGGAGGGGGAAAAATGAGGAGCCAATATTAAGGGCTCAGATAGAAGGCAAATGTTTTGAGAATGATGATGGCAACAAATGTACATATGTGCTTCACACAATGGATGTATGGACTGTGATAAGAATTGTGCGAGCCCCCAATAAAATGATTGGAAAAAAAAGAATTGCAGCCTTCAATATGGATTACAATTCAGTGTAAAGAAAGCAAAATTCCTTACAACTGGAACAATAGGCAACATCATGATAAACAGTGAGTTGTGACAGAATTCTTTCTTGTTTGTGTCTGCAATCAGTGCTCATGGAAGCAGCACTCAAATGACACATTGCATTGGGAAATCTGCATAAGACATCTTTAAAGTGTTAAAGAGCAAGATGTCACTTTGAAGACTAAAGTGCGCCTGCCCCAAGCCATGGTACTTTCAATTGACTCATGTACATGTGATAGTTGGATAGTGAATAAGGAAACCTGAAGAATGTTGCTAGTGATGAATCTTGAAAGTACCATGGACTGCCCAAAGAGGAAGGAAATCTGTCTTGAAAGAAGTACAGCTGTAAACGCCTTAGAAGGGAGAATGGCAAACCTTTGTCTCTTGTACTTCGGACATGTTATCAGGAGAGACCAGTCCCTGGAAAAGGACAGCATGCTTGGTAAAGTAGACAGGCAGTGGAAAAGAGGAAGACCCGTGAAAGCTGGATTGATGCAGTGGCTGTACCCTTGGGCTCAAACATTGCAACTGTTGTGAGGAGGGCATGGTTCTTCATTCAATTGTACATAGCATTGCTCTGAATCAGCCCCGACTCTGTGGTAGCTAACAACAACATGATTTTGTAGCAATATTTTATAATTCACCTTTCTACAACAATTACAATCATTAACACTCTAGTCATATAAGCAAATTATCATAATATCTTATAAAACCTTTACAAAGAAAACTGCTAATGATTACTGATGATATTTAGAAATATTTTCTTAATGATAATAATAACAACATAAAAAGAAGAAGAAGAAGAACAGGCAACAGTTTGTACTTTGACAACCTCTATTTAAGGCTACTGGAAGTTCTTACCAATGCAGTAAGACAGGAAAAATATACATAGATTATAAGAAATAATAAAGATGGAATAAAACACATTTCTAGATGACATTTATATAGATATGAAATAATATAAAGATAAATTATTAAAAATAGAGCATTTAGTAATGAGTGGAAAACAATAAAGATTTATAGTGCAGTAACTTTTTCACACTAATAATAACCAATAAATTAATTTATAAAACTATTATCAGTTAAAATAGCAATAGAACATGTGCAGAAATACCTTAGAGATATTGAGTTCAATTCCAGACTATAGTAATAAAGTGACTATCTTAAAGTGAATCACACAAAAATTTTGTTTTCACAGTACATGGAAAGTTTTTGTTTATACAATACTGGAATATAGTAAACATGCAATATCATTATAAAAAATATGTTGTGAAAATGATGTTGGTATATTTACCTGATGTAGGGTGGCCACAAACCTACAATTTGTAAAAATAATACATTATCTGTGGAGCGTGATAAAGCACAATACAATAAAGTTTTCCTCTAAAATACCTAGCAGTGTCTCTAACAAGCAATGTGTTAGCCCTTTTTGAATGTGATAATAAAACTTTGCATAATGACTTTGAAGAAAGCAAATTTATAGAGATAGATTATAGTCCTCCATCTGAAGATTCAACATTTTATAAATGCCAATACTCTCTAAATTTCCTATAATTTGAGAGAAAATTCCAGCAGGTTATTTGAGGGAATTCCAGAAGCTGATCCTAGTATCTGTTCAGAACAAACACAAAGATAGATACCATTTGTGTTAGGCAGGGTTCGCTAGAGAAACAAAGCCAGGGCACATGTGATTTATGTACATATAAAAGGATAGGTTTATACAGTGAGAAGGAACATAAAGGTAAATTTTTCCACACAGAAGTACAGAGGACTCAGGTTCAACTTATTTTCATGGAACATTTAATACACAGAAGGTCCTTCAACTTTAGTGGGCTGCTGGTCCAAGGTCAATGAAGCAGAAATCAGAGTCTGCCCTCTGGCAAGATAGGAAGAGTTGATCCTGCAGACAGCAGACAGCAGGGTCGGGCTGCAGCAGTTAGTAACCCTGGAACTTAGCAAGCAGGCCTTGATGGGATCTCGAACTCAATGATGTAGGCACAGCAACACAATCTACCAGCCTCAAGCTCAAGCGATGTGTGTACCAGCAGCACAGTGAAGCAGGTCTTGAAGGAGCCTCAAGCTCTAGTGACAAGGTCCATGGGTTAGCTAGGCCCACAGGTTGAGGCAAAGAACTAGCTCAAGCAGCAGTGCACTGGTCTGATCACCAGGGCAGAAGAGAGACGGGATGCCAGCTGTGGACAGTATTTATCTCGGTCATCCTCCAATCAAGCTGTGACCTGATTAAACTCCACCCACATCCATATGTTCCTGTGGAAGCCTAGCTGGCACCATAAACCTAACTATAACACCATTCCCGAGGCAGAAAAACTAGGTGGGGTGTCTGACATATGCAGCTATCAAGGTTTTACTAAGTCAACAGATACTAAATCAATATGATATTGATGCAAAGAGAAACAGCCCAATGACAAAGAAGAGAGTTCAGAAACAAAACCACATATATATGGAAACCTGATTTTTAACATAATGAACTTTGAGTTAGTGGAGAAGAAATTATTCATTAAATAAATCTAGAATAACTGGTTATTCATATGCAAAATGCTACATAAAATGTATTGTATGAAAATAATTCTTGGTGAAGATTTGAATGATAGCACTTTTAGAAGATTAATGTATGTGGGGGTTTTTTTTATGACATTCTTAAGAAGTAGAGAGTAAGGAAAAGTTCCTTAACAGAATATATAAAGTACAAGTTATACAAGCAATAGAAACACTTGATGACATTAAAACACAGAAGTCATTTTTTTCAAAATGCACCGAAAAGGGTAAAAACCGTGAGAAGATACCTGCAACATATCAAAATAAATATTTTTCACTGTAGTAAGGAAGCACTACAAATAAAATTTAAAAATGAACTCAATTAAAAACGGTCAATGGGTATGAATAGGGATTTCACAGAAGAGGGAACACAAATGGCCAATAAACACAAAAAGATGCTCAAACTCATTATTTATCAAGAATATGCAAATTAAATCCCCAAATTAGATTGCATTCCACAACCACCAGATTGCCAACAATTTTGAAAAGTCAGACAGTCTCAAATTTTGCCAAGGATATGATACAATTAGAACTTTCTTAGGCCGCTGGTCTGTGTGTAAGTTGATACCACTATTTCGGGAAATAATATGCCATATATTCAATTATCCATTTAACATATATTATTGACTCTTGAGTACTAGCTGATACTTTCTGGGGACACAGTATGGAAAACACAATAAAAATAAATAAAAATTGCCAATTTAAGTTAGATATTCACGTGTCTTATAACTTAAAATCTATTCCCATGAAAGGATATAGAGCCCTAGGTACACTTTGGGCTGCTACCCACAAGGTCAGCAGTTTGAAACCACCAGCTTCTCCCCAAGAGAGAGACTCTTCTTTGTACTCCTGTAAAGAGTTAGCACCTCAAAAGCCCAGAGAAGCCATTATAGCCTGCCCTACAGGGTCACTATAAGCGTCAACTTGATGCAGTGAGAACTTTTGGAAAGAATATGCTCTGCAGAATAAAAATTTGTAACCAAGAAAAAGTTTTTGTTTTGTTAGATGATCACTGAAACAGTTCTGACTTACAGCGACTTCAGTTTCAACCCAAACTATGACAGACCTGACCATCCTATGCTAGAACCCATTGTTGAAGCCATTGTGCCAATCCGTTTCAAGTAAGATCTTCCTCTGATTCTGACACGCTACCAAGACATGTCTCTTGCGATAACATATTCAAGCTACATGAGGCAAAATCTTGCCATCCTCACTTCTAAAGAATATTCTTTATTCATCTTTTTGGCCAAATCCACCAAGTCCACTGGTATGAAGTAGTTTCTAACTCATGGCAATGGAGTGGAACTGCAGCATACAGCAAATCTTTAAGGAAACCGACTGCTACATCTTTATTCTGTGCAGGAGGCTCAGAGGTTCAAACCACTAACCTTTGGACTAGCATTCAAGCGCTAACCACTGCCCCACTTGTTGCGTCCCGGCCTGCGGGACCCACGAGCAAGGCCCTGGGGGGAAAGACAAACCTGGATGGAGAAAAAGACACGGGGGCGTGGAGCAAGACAAAACTCTGATCAAGCTCATTTATTTGGGCAAAGCTGGGGTATAAAAAAGGGGGAACTGGGAGGTGCATATTTTAATAAGGTGTGCGACACAACAGGTACATTAATGAAGCATAAGAACGTTAACCAATCAGCTGTAGGTAAAAGGGCGCGCGCTAGTTCTCAAAGACGTCCTGCATGCAGATTAAGGTCCATCAGGTGTAAAGCAAAGTCCATCTTAGTCCAATGAGCGCCTGGCATTATTAACCAATGGGTGAAAAGGTCAACTTTACAACTGCCCGTGCTACAGAGCGCGTAGCTAGGAACGAGGAGGCAGGGTTGGCCAGGGATTTCAGGCAGGGCCAGTTCCCACAGATTTAGCAAATGAAAGACACACTTAACAACCAGGAAGCAGCCAAGTTGGCTCGTGGCTGAGGCTAAGGCCTTAATGGCCACCGGCTCCCAACACCCACTGGTGCTGCTTGCTTCTCTGTTTTCCTGGCAATCTCTGGCATATTCAGTATTCTTTACCAATCTCATAATTAAACATGCATCAATTCTTCTTTGGTCCTTCTTACTCATTGTTCCGTTTTCACATGCGTATGAGCTAGTTGAAAATACCTGGTGTCAGGTTCACCTTAGTCCACTAGGTAACAGCTTTGCTTTTGAACACCGAATAGGTCTTAGGCAGATTTGCCCAACACTTAATTTTCTTTGACTGCCACTTCTGTGGTCCTGGGTTGTGAATGGGAGTAGAATGAAATCCTTTACAACTTCACTGTACTCTGTTTATCGATGTTGCTTATTGGCTCATTGGTGAGGATTTTGGTTTTCATTATGTTAAGGCGTGACCCATGGTGAAGATTGCTGTCTGATGTTCATGCGTAAGCGTTTCAAGTCCTTTTCACTTGCAGAAACCAAGTGTGTGTCATCTGCACGTTAAAGGATATTATTAGTCTTCCCACAACCCTGATGTCATTTTGCATACTGGCCAGTTTCTCAGATTTTTACTCATCATAAAAATTGTATGATATGGTGTAAGGAGTCAGCCCTAGAACACACCATTCCTGATTTTAAACCATGTTGTTTTGTTCTTGAAAGTCTCCTTATTGCTCCATATACAGTTTCCACATGAGCACACGTAAATATTCTGAAATTCCCATTCTCCATAAGGTATCCATGATTTGTTATGATCCACAGTCTGAAGGGGCAAAATCAGGACTATAGAGTCAATGGGATAAGATTTGCTAGTGATATTTTCATAGAACAGTCTTTTCAACCCTCAAGGAATGACAAGTCCCATTGTTGGGACAGAAAACACTCTTTAGTGCAACTTTCCTGTACTGTTTTATTTGTTTGTTTAATTAAATCAGGAAGACATCCTGATGAAACAAGTTTTTTACTGTGCGAACCTGTCTGCACCCATACTGGCCAAAGCATATTTAAACACGCTTTGCTGTGAATAATCTAGCCTTATAGAAATCAAAACATGTGCCCTTGTGGGTGGCATATGATAATAATCTTGGATTTACCCTCTTCCAATTGTAAATCTTTACAGAAGCAAACAACTTCATCTTTCCCTTGGTTGGTCTGAACCACCAACCTTACAAGCCCTCAGAGCTGCCAGGTTTCCTTACATGTTTTTAACAGTAATTTCTTTACTTTATACTAATGAATAAATATAGATAGACTTACGCAAGGACTTCTTTTGAAAATGTTTTTGATACTATTGTGCTGAAATAGTGTGTGGCCTCTGTTGAATCCTTCTAAGTGAATCTATTGATAATTAGAACATCTCTGTCTCAGCTGGCAAGGCTCACTTATAATGAGTTAGTCTGGGTAGACTAGAGAAATAAATCCACAGAAACTCATATGTATATAACAGTTTTATATAAAGGGTAAGTGTACATTCAGAAAGCATCCCAACTCTGTCCAGTCCAAGCTCCTAAGTCTGACTTAGCCCGTATGTCTGACACCGTTCTACAAAATTCTCCTCAAACTCACAAAACACACAATAACGCAGACTGCAGGAGGATCACAGGCCAATGGGTCAAAAGTCTTTGAATCCAGTGGTGGTGTAAGCATCTCAGCATTGGCAGGGGTCTCAATGCAGCTTCTTTGGCACCCAGGGCTGCATTGGGGTAGGTCTGTGTGGCTTCTCCTCAGGGATGTCTCGCAGGAAGTGAGCATTGCAAGCTGAAGCAGGGAACTGACTAAGGCAGCTGCACCTTGGTTGGACCATCAGAGAGCAAGAGACCCGAGAACCAGAAAGGCCAGGCTCACTGAGCCATTTATCTCTCCAACCATCAATTAAACCCACAATTAACCCCACATGTGTTTATCGGCCAGGTTGGCACAATAAATCTTAAGTATTCAAGACTATGGCAATGCAGAGTGGGCATTTCAACCCATGTATCTACTAATAGCTTTGCACACGTCTTCTGGAAGCTCAGTATTAGTAAGCTAGTCCTTCTCTGTACTCATCTGCCATTATGACCTTTGGGGAAATGGCCAAGTACCACCTCAAGAAAGAGTGTGCTATATTTATAATTTAAGTATAATAAAATGGGAAGTATTAAATGTGGGTTCAGTGGATCATGGAAAAGAGAGGCAAATCTAGGGGAGGTGAGGAGTTCATGTGTGTGCCTCCACACGCCCACCCTCCCTTCCATCTTGGCTGGTTCTTGAAATGGAAATGATCATGCTGAACGGGTTAATGGGAAAGCCAAGAAACGAAAGGCCATTATCTCTTGATCCCCTTTGAGATCTGGTTGTGTTTGATGCAAGGGAGAGGGAAGGAAAGAAGAAGAAACCCCGTAGACTAAGTTGCACAGTGGCTATATAGAAGTCAAGGACAGTAGAGATGTGTACTTAGGAATGAGAGGCAGGAGTTCCTGATAGCTCATGATAAGCTGACTGATGAGAAGGATTTCTGAGGAAAATCAGATCAGCAATAGAAGGAAACTATCTTTAAGAGAAAAACACATTGAGCTACAGTGTAAATAAATCTGTAACCCTTCCACATTATCTCCCAGCTTTGTTATTGACTGTTTCTATGATTGATTATCTTTAAAATTAAATTTGCAATCTGTAAAGAAATAACATATTCAGAAGCAATCATTTTAAACCCAAGCATTCATAATTTCAATGTTTATTTTGATCATTTAATGTGTAATGAAATGTTAAAATATGTTTAAGCATAACTCAAAATATTTACAGATGCTAGAATTATACTATAATGGAAGAAATGTATTTTTTTATCATAAAACAAAGCACTTTTAAGACCGACTAGGTAAAACATATGAAGCTAACATTCATAATACTCTTGTTAAAATCATTCTTTAAAAATATTTATATTCTTCTGTATTCTGTTTAAAATAATTCTATGTTAATGAAGTCTTCAGGTTTTACTTATTGAGACCATATGATTCAGCACAGTATAAACATTGATCTACCTATTAAGAAATGTCAAGAAATTTAATAGCAAAAATAAGTAATCAGATAACAATAGTAATTAGTACAAGGAAGAGTTGCTTTCAAGGATTCTGGTATGTTTATGCAAATAATAGCTGCTTGGTGGCAAAAACAGTTAAGCACTTGACTGCTAATCAAAGGGTTGGTGGTTCAATCTCACCTAGCTGCTCTGCAAACCTGGCAATTTGCTTCCATAAAGATGGCAGCCAAGGAAACTCTATTCAGTCACATGGGATCTCCACGAGACAGAATCAACCCGATGGCACTTAGAACAGCGTGACAGATTAGACACTTACAGAGATATACATCTGCTCAAACCTCCAGCTAGAAACAATACGTTATAGGGAGTTTCTGCACATTTAAAAAAGTGGTTTATCATTTCATAAGATCAAATATTTGGTTTTACTGGGTTTTTTTGACAACCCCTTTATCTGAATGTTTCCACAGTTTTTAGTTTATTTATTTATTATTTTAGTAAAGGGCCTGGAAAGGTTTTGGGAGATTTTTGTGATATTTTTTATGTGTACATTTAATGTTTCTATAAATGTTAAATAACTGAAATATGACAATCAAATGGTTTATATTTTGCATATGTGAATCATAAAACAGTTATTAGACAATATAAGCAATATGAAGTAAGCTAATAAATGACTTTGCATGAAAATACTGTGTAAAGAACTGTACAGTAATTAATTGACTCTTACTATCTCTTGTTGGATCAAGTTTCATAATTTTAAGAGCCTCGTTCAGCTCAGGTGAACCCATTGAGAACAACCATGACTAGAGCCCTAAATTGGGTTTTGGTCCTACAGAGGTTAGACTGACATGGTGAGGTCAGAGGGGAACACAAACCTATCATTGGTGTTGACATCCACTCATGGCAATGTTCTGCACACAATAAAAGCCTGCCTAGACTTTGTGCTCTCTTCATGATCATTGGTATGTTTGAGTCTCAACCTAACATGGATTACAATGAGACAGTACATACCAGACTCCAAAATACTGCAGGTAAAGGATTTCAGTGCATTTAATTTGGTCAAATGTGGTTTGAGGGGGTGCCAACCCCCAACCACTAATCACTGGTTCAATAGGTAGAATGGTACAGTTGAGATATGTAAATATTATATTAAAGTCACCGAGAGCATGAGAGATAAAAGAGAGATTGGAATAATGGAGTCAGACACATTTCATGGTAGCATGCTCACCTCAGCCCCGCTTGGTGGTCCACGTGGAGAAAGGCGGAAGGGAAGGTGGACAAGGGGAAAGGGAACAGGGGAGCAAGGACAGGAGAGGAGAGGGAGAGCCGATGTGAGGTCAAGGGAGGAGCAGAGAGAGAGAGAGAGACATCTTTATTAACCCAGGCCTATATACCTTTGGGGGGAGTGCAAGCCCACTACTTATAGGTAAAGACTTAAGTCACAGGAAGGGGTTGCACTATAGGTTATACAGCAATGAGAGAAGGGCAATCTAGGGACATACACTCAATAGGAAGAGGAGGGGTTGGGGGTATACATGTGACAAGATGGATGGATCCTAGATTCAGGATGGCATTTTAACTTTGGATGTCCCAGGTTTCATCTGTTCTCTGGATCTCCATAAGAACCATTATCAGTTGGGTGTAAACCCCACCTACAGGAACCAAGCTAATGGTCGCAAGCCTCAGGGAGAAGTAGCCCATTGTCCCCAGCAGCAGGGAGCAGGCCCACCCTGTGGTGGGTATGAGACAGCAGTCTGGCAGCTGATTGCCTTCAAGGGAAGTAACTGCTACCATTAGCTGCAAGCAGTGTCCTAAGTCTAGCATATTTGGGGGAGACAACTTGGGAGAAATCTTTGTTTCCCACAGTCAAATATTCATTTATAATAATTTCCATGTTTGATCGCTTTGTTGCTAATGCATACTGTGGGACAGAAACCAGGAACTAAGTGACGTAGATCTCACAGAGTTTCAGCCTGATTTGGGCTGGATCTTGGCTTCTAGAGTAAATTTCCCATTGTTTTTCCTCCAAAGTTTATTGAAATGTTTTAGGTTACATAAAAAAGGGTTGGTTTTCTCTGCTTATAAAAAGTAACATATGTACAACCTTGAAAAACACAAAATCAAAAATAAAATGCACCCATCTTACGATTCCATTATCCAGACATTGTCACTGTCAACATTTTGATACATATTATGTGTATTTCCCAGTACTGGGGGAAAACAAGACATCCTCTTTTACCCACATGTCTTTTATATGTGTGTTTTTTACCCCCCTTTTATATATGTGTTTTTTCCTCTCAAGTACTTTAAAAATTATTTTCTCATTTTTAAATTTTATTTTAAATATATATTATTGAAAGCTTAGATTTCCTATCAGGTACATTAAAAATATATATTAACATTTATTTTCTTCAAGTTTTGTTTATTCTTACACTTAAAGTTTTAAATCATTTAATTTCATGTAAGGTATGAGTTGGTTTCTCTTATTCTCCTTACTTAAAAAATAACCCCATCATGATTATGCAAGTAATATTTTATTTTTCTTGTTGATTTTAAATGCCATCTCTATCATATAGCTATCTATCAATCTATATTTATATCTATTACATAATTGGTTCTACTATTCTTTGAGTAATCTTAACTATATTCCTTTGATCATTGTCTTATACCTGTACTAGAATATCTTTACAACAGTGGGTTAAAGCATAGCAGTAATTGTTGGGATGGCGCAGGAGCAAGCAATCTTTTGTTCATAGCTTCCATACATTTGCCCATAGGTTTTGCACATAGATTACAACGCCCTGTGAATCAGAACCAACGCAAGGGCACCTAACTACTGCATTTGGATCAGCGCGTACAAATTCCCTGTAAGAATTCCTTAGGGTTCATAAAGTTGTATTTTAAGAATATCTGACCTATTGAAGCATAAAGCATCCTGTTATTTTGGCTTCAACACTGTCTTGTATTTATGTGTATGTGTTTCACTTTCCCCCTTTCCTCTGAACATGATATGCACATGTGGGTTGTTCCAGAATTGAGACATGTTACAATGATGAGCCTCCTTCCCATTGTTGGGTGGGGCCCACCAGCTGCTCCTCATGAGAAAGATGAGGCGAATGAAGATTTTGTTCTGTTGTTAAATTGGGAGTTAATACAGACATCATATCATACCATAGTTCAGTCACATCAAGCAGTATTGCACAATAGCATCCAGCCATGAAAGGATGGATTCTGTGCCAGTAAATAATTCAGGTACTGTGATAGAGACTTAGCCTATATTGACTCAATATCCCTCTCTGGACAGGCCTTGAATAAATTAGTGTCCGGGGCTAATCAAAGACAGTATTAACAGAAGATCATTATGCCCCAGGGGGATAATCGATGAGACTCTCTAACATAAATTAACAGGGAGGTTTTGGTGTTCACACTACATCCTCTTGAGTTGATTTCATACAGCAGAGTGGGAATGCTCCAGAGGGTTGTTTTCCTGACTAACTCTTAATAGAAGTAGAATGCCTGGCCCTGTTCTTTTTTATATCATTGTATTGGTAGCTCGTACAACTCTTATCACAATACATGCATACATACATTGTGTCAAGCACATTTGTACATTTGTTGCCTTCATCATTCTCAAAACATTTGCTTTCTACTTGAGCACTCGGTATCACTCCTCATTTTCCCCTCCCTCCCTGCACTTCCTCCCTCATGAACCCTTGATAATTTATAAATTATCATTATTTTGTCATATCTTACACTGTCCGATGTTACCCTTCACCCACTTTTCTGTTGTCCATCCCCCAGGGAGTGGGTTATATGTAGATCCTTCTGATTGGTTCCCCCTTTCTACCCCATCTTCCCCTTTCCCTCCTGGTATCACTACTCTCATTGTTGGTCCTGAGGGGTTTATTTGTCCTGAATTATCTGTGTTTCCAGTTCTTATCTGTACCAGCATACATCCTCTGGTCTAGCTGGATTTGTAAGGTAGAATTGGGATCATGATAGTGGGAGAGGAAGCATTAAAGAACTAGAGGCAAGTTGTATGTTTCCCTCCCTCCCCCACCCTTCCTCCCTCACGAACCCTTGATAATTTATAAATTATTATTTTTTCATCCGCTGTTTCCCTTCACCCACTTTTCTGTTGTCCGTTCCCCTGATGGGGCAGGAGGAGGCAAGGTTGTATGCCGATCATTGTGATCAGTTTCCCCTTTCTCCCCTCACCTTCCCCTTACCCTCCTGGTATTGCTACTCTCATTATTAACCCTAAGGGGTCTATCTGTCCTGAATTCCTTGTGTTGTGAGCTCTTATCTGTACCTGTGTACATGCTCTGGTCTAGCCAGATTTGTAAGGTAGAATTCGGGTCATGATAGTGAGGGCAGGAAGTATTAAAGAAGAAGAAGAAAGTTGTGTATTTCATCAGTGCTATACTGCACACTGACTGGCTCATCTCTTCCTTGTGACTCTTCTGTAAGGGGATGTACAATTGTCTACAGATGGGCTTTGGGTCTCCACTCCACCCACCACCACATTCACATCGATATAATTTTTTGTTCTGGCTCTTTGATGCCTGATATCTGATCCCTCATGATCACACTGGCTGGTGTGCTTCTTCCATGTGGGCTTTGTTGCTTCTCAGTTAGATGGCTGCTTGTTTATCTTCAAACCTTTAAGACCCTAGATGCTTTATATCTTTTGATAGCTGGGCACCAACAGCTTTCTTCCCCACATTTGCTTATGCACCCACTTTGTCTTCAGTGATCGTGTGAGAAGGTGAGCATCATGGAATGCAGTTTAAAAGAACAAAGTGTTTTTGCATTGAGGGAGTACTTGAGTAGAGTCCCAATGTCTGTCACTACCTTAATACTTAACATATAAATATAGGTACATAGATCTATTTCCCTATCATTTATATATTATATATATGTACATACATGTGTACGTGCCTGTGTTTAGACTTCTACAAATGCCCTTCGCCTCCTAGTTCTTTCCTTTATTTCTTTTTACTTTCCTCTTGTCCCACTATCATGTTTGACCTTCATTGATTCCATTCATTAATTCCTAAACTGTTTTAACCTTTAAAGTGCAGAATTTGATTCTCATTAAAAACCACTTACTAACAAATAAAGAGTGAACCAAATAAAATAATGACACTTTGACCAGCTATTTTCCAATAGGTGTTTTCGTCTATCAGGAATATAGTCAATCATGCAACAGATATGAATTTAAAAACAAACCAAAAGTTCTATAAACTGTTGATACTGTTGCTAGGTGCTGACTAGTCAATTTTCGATGCGTGGTGAAAACTGCCCCATTGAGTTTCCTAAGCTATCATGTTTACAGAATCAGACCAGCAGGTGTTTTTCCTGGGGAACTGATGGATGGGTTTGAACCCCAATCTTCCAGTTGGAGCTGTTGATTGCCACCCCTCCACCGTCAGTGGTCCTTTAAAAACTATTACTGTATTAAAATTAAATTCATTCAGTCATACTAGGGTTTTTTAAATAGAAAATATGTTTAAAATCATGGCCATATGAAGAAGTGTTCAATGTATATTTCAAACAAAACAAACAAAAATATAGATAAAAGTATTATAGACCTGTGGCAGGCAGTTAATTAACACAAAATTTCCCCCCTTGATTTTAGTATGTTAATAGTGCCTGTCATCCTTTTAGAGATTTATTTTTTGTGATTTCTTTTCTCAGTCTAAATAAATATTTATGACTTAATTTTATATATGTGACTTTACATTCTTTAAGTTGATACAAAACTTGAACTTGCTCCCGTGGCAGCTATAGCCCTGCACCATAGAGGGTGTAATTTGAAATAATTGAAAAAGACACACAGTTATTTTTCTAGGCATAATGAGAGTATGTGATTTAGCAAGAGTGTGGCACATATCCTAGTTGTTTTAATATAACAGTTATTTTAAAACTTGGTGATTTACTATCTCCCTCTTGCCTCTCCTTTTGTCAGAACAAAGTAGAGGTAATGTCCTTATGCAAGAGATACTATTTTTTTTAAAAGCTTAAATGTGGTGATTATCTTATCAGATGCTTAAGCTTTAGGATACAAAGATTCCTTTATCTCCATTTACTTTTCTGGGAGCCAAAAATTAAACCAGTTTTGCTTTGAACAAATAGATAAAAGGCCACTTGGAAATAATCTTTTCCTGGTTTATTGAACATTTCTAATTTTGCTCTATTCCTTTAATTAGTCTTTTTAGGGCCTAAACCATTAAGCACTTTGTACCTATCACTATTTCTGTACAACAGATCACTCCATAGCATAGTAGCTTAGTATATCCAGCACTTCATTATTTCTTAGGGTTCTGTGGGTCAGGGATTTGAGAAAGATTCAGCTGGGCGGTTGGCTGTCAGAGAGGAGCTGGGGCAAAGATGGGCATTTTTTTTTCCTCTGCCCTTGTAGTCTCTGGACTTTTCCAAGTTGGTCATTTTGGGCTGCCTTGAAACCTTAGAGCAATTGAATTGTTTTCATAGTGGTTCAGAATCTAGGAATAAGATTTCAACCCACTTCTCAGGTACACCTCACCTCTATTGGTCTAGCTTCTGGAAGATATTCCTTGTCATTTCTATTACATTCTATTGATTGAAATCCAGTCACTGCCCACCTAGATTCCCAACTCACTGCCATCGATTGGATTCAACTCACAGCTACCCGATAAAGAGTGCCCCAGACTGTGAATCTTTAGGAGAGTAGAGAGTCTCAACTTTTTTCAGAGAGTGCCTGGTGAGTGAATGACAATCTTGCAGTTAGCTGTCTAATGCTTACCTAATGGCACCTTTAGGACTTCTTTACCTAGATTCTAGGAGATGGCAATTAAACAGTACCTTTCAATGGAGACATCATTCTAGGTGTTGAAAATTATTAATGCACTTAACTACCAACCTAAAGCTTGGCAGTGTGAGTTCACTTAGAGGTTCCATAGAAGGAAGGCCTGGCAATATACTTCGAAAAATCACGTAGTTCTACTTGGACTTGCATGGAGTCAGCATTTTCTGAATAGATTCAATTGCAAATGAGTTTGATCAAAGACTGAACATTCTAGAAAGGCAAGTATGACATGAGTTATGAGGCACATTTGGAAAATTCAGTTTGGTACATAATTTTAAAGTAAATGTGATATCATAATTTATAGGTGATAATTTGTTATCATGAACATAAGCTTACCCACGCACAATAAGACTTAAAGTTCTTCAAGGATTTTCTTAGGACAATATGGAGACTAGCTAGATTACCTTATAATAGAACTTCACAGCATAAAAAGGAAAAAGAAATCAAGAGTTGCACATAGTTTTTTAAGGATTTGAGAATTGTTGGAAGACATATTTCTTCATAACTGAGATAATGAGAAAATTATTGTTGTTCCCGTAATGAGAGGCTCAGGATGTCTGTCTTCACCTCTATCCCCTTCTCTCTTGGTACACTGTCACCAGGCCTTGACTGCTGCCATTCTTAGATTAATTCACTAACGATCAAAGGAAATAGTTATTGACTCAGGAAATGGCATCAGGGGGGCTGTCTAACTTCCTCCAACTACACAAAGGGGAAGAAGAATCCAACTCTATATCTTCCCCAAAACGATTCCTGTGAGGTAGAGGTCAGACACATCTCTACCTTCCACATTTCTTTACCCTGTTCTAACACCGACAGTCCCTCCCATGGCTTGCTACTTCTCTACGGGGTTCAATAATCTATTGCAATGGCCCCATAAAACCCACAGGCAACATTAATGATTGTGGACATGTGTCAAGGACGCTAACGAGTTGACCTAATAGCAGTGAGCATACAGGTTATAAAGGGTAAGAATACAGTTCATTTTACTAGAAGTTTATATTTTTTTCTATCAGCGTTTAGAACCCCTGGTGGAGAAAAATGTAGATTAGAATTCCTGTGAGCAAAATGATCAACGATCAATGGAGGTGTCAATGATGCAGAGAGAATGGTAGTGATTGATACTTGTAGGATTGAGGCGTGATCAATCAATGGGAAGAAAGGGAAAAGACAAAATGAAGAGAATTGGTCAGTCAACTGATCCTGTCCATCACCCATTTTGTAAATAAAGTTTGTTTTGGAACTATGCCCATGACCATTTGTTTACAATTTGTTACTAAACATGTCCTAGAGCTGCTTTTGGCAGAGTTTAGTTGTAATAGTATGTCAGCCAAGGATAAAATATTAACTATATTAACCAATTTTATAGACAAAATTTGCTAACCCTAATCTCTCTATTCTACTTTCTGCTTTTCCTTTGCTGAGATCAAAGCACAGACAGAGTATTCAAAACAGGAGTAGGAGGAAGATAAATTAAAATGGGAGAGTGGAAAATTCTCAGGTACTGTATTGCCAAAAATCCAAGGTGATCTTGGGTGTATTAGTTAGGTGAGGTGAACTAGAGTTCTCTAAAGTTCCTTAACTTTTCCTTTAAAAGAGCTAGAAAATTATCTTTTCTGATCTATAGCTTGAGATTACAACAGTATTTTGACTGAGAAAGAAAGATGCTGAGTTCAAGCCGTGAGTACGAACAAACAATGTGTTAGATAAGACTTTGAAAGCTATGAACTAGGAAAGATAGGAAGAAGCATGGCCTATTAATATGAACTTCATAAACAGTGTGAGAAGTAATGTTCTGGAGGTAAGTTGAGGAGCAAGGACAGTGACCCACTCCAAGCCTGAGACGAAGAGAATGAGCAGTGCTCAACCAGAGGCCCAAGGAAGTGATGTCGTCAGAGGAGTTAGATTTTATTCAAGGGAAAGTTGCAGGAAGTCTTTAGGACAGAGAATGAGAGTGGTAAAGAAGCGGTTTGTTTATTTACTTTGTAATGAGAATCCTGGCATGGAAATCAAAAAGGTTAAAGAGAAATGTAAGCTGTATCAATTTAGTCCAGGGGTGAAGGGAGACATATATGTACAGACAAAAATTAGGGTTTAGGAAGGAATAGGTGGTAGGAGATGCTTCCATTTAGGAGTTGACCAAGAGTTAGGTGTCTGCTAGAATGTTAAAGAATTGTCACCAGGGTCCTATGTGGACAGGAAGAAACAGGACACTTCTCTGAAAATACAGTTTTCAGTAGCACCTGGGAAGATTGTTCCAGTGTGGAAACCCAAGCCAACAGGCAGCTTTCCCTGGATTTCAACTAAGTGTTACAAATAGCTGCAGGACCTTGTAGATCAGGGACATCTGACTGTCTCAGTCATCCATCCTCTTCAGTCTATAGCAGCGGCTCTTAACCTGTGGGGCACGGCCCCTTTGGGGGGTCGAACGACCCTTTCACAGGGCTCGCCCGATTCATAACAGTAGCAAAATGACAGTTATGAAGTAGCAATGAAAATAATTTTATGGTTGGCGGGTCACCACAATATGAGGAACTGTATGAAAGGGTTGCAGCATTAGGAAGGTTGAGAACCACTGGTCTATAGTATCTACTCATTAGTCAATAGCTCAACTAAGACATGAATATTTAAGGAAGAAACTGCTAAGTCATCTAGTACTTCTATTCTACTTTTGAATTCCTTTTTCATATTCCTTCTAGATTTGCTGCCATGGTGTCTTGGTAGGGCTCTTTCCTACAGTCTAATCCCACAGAGTTTTTTTCCTCTATAACTCTCAAAATGAAGCCTTTTATTTTTGTTGTAAAATCTAAATGTGCTCACTGAATAATTAATTCCTATAAAATGGAATAGCATAATAAAGAACATGAAAATTATCCAAGCCTACACCCTGGAGATAATTATTATTAACATTTTATTTTATGTCTTTACAGTCTTTCTTTATACAGATCCTTTTTTTAAAATTTAGTAGGACTATGTTGTATACCAGGTGCATCTCAGACCTCAGACCTGGCTTTTCAATTCTCTAAAAACTGTTTCATGCAGCAGATTTATTTATTGCAACATGTCTTTTAATCTCCTAACTGCACCTGACCCAAATCTTGGTATTACCCATTGCCTCATATGCATGTGAAAGTTAGACATTGAATAAGGAAGATCAAAGAAGAGTCAGTGCATTTGAATTGTGGAGCTAGAGGAGAATATTGAAAGTATGGCCTTCTAAAGGGCAAACTGATCTTCCTTGAAGGCAAGGATAGGAGGATTTCATCTTACTTATTTGGACAAGTTTTCAGGAGAGACTAGTCCCTGGAGAAGGACATCATGCTTGGCGAAGTGGAAGAGGAGCAGCAAAGGAGAGGAAGGCTCTCAATGAGATGGATTGGTACCATGACTGCAACAATGGGCTTAGGCATAGTAACAACTGTGGATGGCGCAGGACTGTGCAGTGTTTTATTCTGTCATGCACAGGGTCACTATGGGTTGTAGTCAACTCAACGGCACCGAACAACATATTCTATTGAAATATGTTATTTTCTAACAATATATTATATAACCCTTCCAATGAATAATCACTTAGCAAAATTATTTTAATGCAGGTTCAGTATTTTCTTATAGGCATATATTTTGCTTTATTACGCAATTCCACATTTTTATATATTTTCTGTTTTTCTTTAATATTATATACTATAGTGTGATAAACATCATTACAGGAATGGCTTTCATAGAACACAAATCTAACCATTTCAGAGTTCACAGTTTCTTGAATAGTCTTCAGTGACTTTCCACCCTGCAATTTTCATTTCTAAACCCAACCCGTCACCATCAGAAGAAGCCCTTGTTTTCTGGCTACTGTCCAGCCTGACTTCTTATTGTAGTCCTGCCTCTGTCTCTCTGGGCCAGACCCCTGGGTGGGTGACCCAACATTATCACAATGTTGATCATCATGCTTAGCAATTTTCCATATAATTTAGCCAGAGGTAATTTTAAGAAGTGAGGAAGAATTAGCATGGCAGGATTTTCTGTGATATAACTTGAAGCAAGATACTATGTTTTTTGTTGGTCTACTTTCCCAACTGTGCTTGAAACTCCAGGAGGATTTGTAAATTTTATCCACTGAAAAAAGTTACTTATAGGTACTCAATACATGCTGTTTGAATGAAAGTGTAAATTCACATATGAGCATGTATTATTTTCTGCATTCGTGCCCCCTTCACTGGAAATTATATTAATGAGTACTTTTTTTCTCTTTTTGGTTTATGATTTGTGATAAAATTTTATCTATCCATATTGAAGGAAACCAGTTCAATGCAGCTGTTATTCAAATGTATGCACCAATTACAAAAGCTAGTGATGAAGACATTGATGAATTCTACCACCATCTTCAATTGAAATTGATCAAGCATGTAACCAAGATAACAATAATCAATTATTGTTATTAATTATGGGCGATTGAAATGCAAAAGTTGGAACCAAAGAAGAAGGTAATATGGTCTTGGTGATAGAATGAAACTGGAGATCTTATGATAGAATTTTGCAAGACCAACATCTTGTTGATAGCAAATACCATTTTTCAACAGCATAAGTGACAGCTATACACTTGAGCTTCTCCAGTTGGAACACACAGAACTCAAAAATTGACTACATCTGTGGGAAGAGACTATGGAGAAGCTCAATATCAGTAGCTAAAATGAGGCCAAGGTCTGAGGAATAGACCATCAATTGCTCACATTTAAGCTCAAATGGAAGCTGAGGCAAATTAAAACAAGTCCACTAAAGCCAGAACAGGACCTTGAGCATATGCCACCTGAATGTTGAGAACATTTCAAAAACATGTTTTATACATTGAACACTAAGGATAGAAGACCTGACATCAAGGACATCATAAGCAAAGAAAGCAAAAGGTCATTAAAAAGACAGGAAAGAAAGAAGTTCAAAGTAGATGTAAGAGGAGATTCTAAAACTTGCTCTCAATTGTAGAGCAGCCAAGTCCAATTTTTTTTTGGGGGGTGGGGGCAGGTGATGAAGTCAAAAGCTGAACAGAAAATGTTAAAGGGCATCTTGAGAAAATAAAATAAAATATACTGAAATGTGTCAAGACCTAGATTTGAAAACCAAAAGGGAAGGACAAGCTCAGCATATGGAAGGATTCTATGGGTACAATAGTAAATGATGCAGAAAACATCAAAAAAGGTGGAAAGAATACAGAGTCACTACACCAAAAAGAACCAGTCAACATTCCACCACTTCAGGAGGTAGCATATGAGCAGGAACGAATGGAGCCAAAGGAAGAAGTTCAAGCTGCACTGAAAACATTAGCCAAAAACAATCCTCCAGGAACTGATAGCATTCCAACAGAAATGTTTCAGCAAGCTAATGAGACACTGGTAGTCCTCACTCATCTATGTCAAGAACTTGGAAGACAGCTACTTGACCAGCTGACTGGAAGCCATCCATATGTGTACCCATTCTACAGAAAGGTCACCCAACAGAATGCTTATAGAAGAATATCATGTGTAAGGAGCCCTGATGGTGTGGTGGTTAGTCACCAGACTTGTATCCTCAAGGTCAGCAGATACCACCAGATACTCTGAGGGAGAAAGATGGAGCTTTCTACTTCCATAAAGAGTTACAGTCTCAGAAACTCACTATGAGTCAGATCAACTTGATGGCAATGAGTTTGGATTTCTGATTTATCATTGATACAACATGCAAGTAAACTTTTAATGAGGATCATCCAGCAATGATTGCAGCAGTACATTTATAGGGAGCTGCCGGAGGTTCAGGCCAGATTCAAAAGAGGACATGGAACAACATTGGAACAAGGACATAGAACAACATTGTTGAAGACAGATAGATCTTGGTTCAAAGCAGAGAATACCGGAAAGATATTTACTTGTGTTTTATTGACTATGCCAAGGCATTCAACTCTGTGGACCATTACAGACTACAAATAGTCTTGAGAAGAATGGGAATCCCGGAACAGTACACTGTACTCATGCACCTTTACATGAATCAAGCGGCAGTTATTTGAATAGACCAAGGGAATATCACATGGATTAAAATCACAAAAGCTGTGTATCATTGTTCTGTCCTCTTGCCATACTTATTTAATCTGTATGCTGAGCATATAATTAGAGAAGCTGAACTATATGAAGAGGAATGTGGTGTCAGGATTAGGGGAAGATTTATTAACAACCTCTGGTATGTAGATGACAATATCTTGCTTGTTGAAAGTGAGGAAGACTTGAAGTACTTGTTGAAGAAAACCAAGGTTGTAGCCTTAAGTATAGAGTACAACTCAATGTCAAGAAACCCAAAGTCCTCACAAATGGACCAGTAGGTAACATGATAAATGGAGCAAAGAGTGAATTTACTAAGGATTTCATGTTGCTTAGATCCACAACCAATGCTCATGGAAGCAGCAGTCAAGAGATCATATATTGCATTGCACTGTGTAAGTCTGCTGCACAAGACCTCTTTGGATTATTGAAAAGCAACGATGCTACTTTGAGGACTAAGGTATTCCTGACTCCTGCCATGCTATTTTCAATCACCTTTATATGCATGTGAAAGTTGGGCACTGAATAAGGAAAACTGTAAAAGAATGAAGCATTTGAATGATGGTGCTGGTGAAGATTGCAGTACCATGGTCTTCCAAAAGAACAATGAAATCTGTTCTGGACGAAGTACAGTCAGAGTGCTCCTTAGAGGCAAGAATGGAGAGACTTTGTCTCACATACTTTGGACTTGTTGCCAAGAGAGACCAGTCCCTGGAGAAGGACATGGCATTTAGTAAAGTAGAAGGGCAGCCAAAAAGAGGAAGGCTTTCCCCCGCAGGGCCATGGGCCAGTGAGGAGCATCTCGTCTCATAGTGGGG
>NW_022103899.1:5589552-5594241 GCF_000313985.2 Echinops telfairi | reverse complement strand
TACAAATGCGCTTTACACAATTGATGTGTGTATGGATTGCGATAACAGTTGTATGAGCCCCTAATAAAATGTTAAAAAAGGAAAAAAAAAAAAAAAGAGGAAGGCTTTCAACAGGATGGATTGACACAGTAGCTTCAATTGGGAGCCCAAGCATAGGAACGGTTGTGAGGATGCTGGAGGACAGGGCAGTCTTTCATTCTGTTGTCTTAAGTTGCTATGAGTTGGAATCAATCATATGGCACCTAATAACAACAACAAGGTTATTCATTTGTTGTCACACATTAAATAAAAGATGATTGAGCACTTAATTTTGTGACTAAAACCTCCTGCAACTTACTACATTCTAAATAGTGGGCAGAAAATAAGTAAAGAAAAATATGTTCACTGTGTACTAAGTTAGATAGTGATAAGTGGAAGTGGGGAAAAACATTTTGAGGGGTGTGTGTGATGTGTAGATAGTTTTGACACGGTAACAAGAAGAGAGGAAGAGTCTGTCTCCTTAGAGAACGAGAACTTCATTATTGCTTCTTCAGGGAATTAAAGAGTGCGTAGAAGGAGGTGAAGGCAGAGTGAACATGGAGAGATGCACTGTGGGGGCATCCTCAGAACCCTGGCTTTCTCCCTGAGTGAGAAGAGATGCCGTTGGAAAGAGATTTACTATGACTTGTTTTAATAAGATTCTCTTGGCTACTGTTTTGAGAAGAATCTGAAGGTGACCTGTTAGGTGGTTACTGCAATAATTCAGACAAAAATGATTGTTATTGGGACCAGGTAACGGTAGTGGCAGTGCCAGCAAATGATTGAATTATGGATTTCTGTTGAAGGTACTTCCTCACAGGACTGATGTAGGGCATAAAAAAGAGGGAGAACTCACAGGTCACACCAATGTTCTCAATCACTCAAAATATAAAAACAATAAAAATTCTATTACATTTACTTAGCGATTACTTATTTTTGCCCATTGAACTATTTTCAGATTCACACTGAACCTAGAACACATTTTCATTATTTCATAAGCATATCATGTTCCATACCCAAACCCAGTCTTAATATCTGTCAACAGTTCTTGACCCATGGTGCTCTTGTAGTACAATCTCTCAGATTTTTGCAACTGGCACCTGGATCACTCTTAAGTTAATGCACCCAGATGACTCTAAATGAATTGATAGATAAGCAGGCCTGCTTTTTATTCATGTGTTTCTGATGACTATACTAATAGCTGTAAATGGAAATCAAGTAGTTATAGTGATATTGCCTCCTGTTTTGATAAGATCAAATAATATGCAAGAGTTATGTCTCCAGATGTATAGACTAATGTTGATAGTTTTGCATGAGCAGATACTTTATAATGATTTGCATATGCCTTATTTAGAAATATAACTTAATAGAATGACTATCTTGATAGAGGGAGTATCACTTAAATTTCCCTCTCTCCACACTTCATTTCCTTTTTTCCAAAACAAACATTTTTTACATATACATTTCTTGACATTTCTTACACTCTTCATGGTATAGTCTGTTCCAACCCTCCTTTTCTGAGTTATTCCTCCCTTAATAACATAAACTCATTACCACCTAGAAAACAAACAAACAAAAATACTGCCATCAAGTTGATTCTCAATCATAGCATCTCCATAGGCTAGAATGGACCTGTTCCATAGTTTCCAAGGCCTTGAATCTTCACAGAAGCAGACTGCCACCAGTCTAAGTTTCTATCTAAACTTCTGAGTTGCTGTTGTCAATAGTATCCCATATAGATAATTCTTACAAGAGCAAAATGCTCAAGGCTAATTTTTCTTTTTACAAATTAAACCATTATTCAGTTTTTGGTTTAATGTTTAAAGATTATATCAGAATACATGGCTCCAGAAAGTCTAGAGTCTATGAGAATTTGCAAATGTGCTTTGCATTTCCCCCTATTTTATCAAGATGCACGGACTTTTTTATGTTTAGTAATGGTAGCTGGGCACCATCCAGTTCTTCGGGTTCATGGCAAAGGAGGCCATTTTTCGAAGGAGGTAGTTAGTTGCACATTCCATATACTCCTCCTGACTCTCATACTTTCTCTTTGCTCCAGGTGAGAAGTTTGCAACCACTTTTACGACAAAATTTTGGGAATATTTTGAAGCAACTGACTAGCTTTTTGGGGGACTATTAAACATAATTGTTATTTGCCCTTCTATTCTCTTGTATATGATTGAAGGATTCATTTCTGGATAGCTAAGGAGGAAGGAATCCACTTTTATCTGGGGTAATGCTTGTTCCGTGGAATGTCCTTGTAAAGATATGAAGAGGAGCAAGAGGTTAAATCTACATATTTTTAACTTGTGATAGAATGCCTACCTAGTGTTTTTCAGGGGGTTTCCCAATTTTGGGTCTTAAATCCTGAGAAGTCATTTTATGTAGAACGTTGGCTCAGTAGTGAATTGCTTACAAATTGTATACAAAACATGTAGTGATATTAAAATAGCCAAGATACACAGCATAGGACCATACCCTGAAATACAGGAATTTCAGGCATCAGTAGCCAGACTTTCCCCAAAATGATATTCAGTCATGCATTTGAAACCTATGTGTCCCCTTTCAAACTGGGTAAAACTAGGAGATGAAAATAATTTACATGTAGAAAGCAATACTGATAATGGCAACTAGTGATTCTGAATGTGACCTGGTTACCTTGGGTAAGGTTTAAATTCTTTCTGTAGGAATGTGTGAGCAGCTTTATGGTATGTATTTGTGAGTAGATAAAACAATAGAACAGGAATTCCTACATCAATGGATTGTATTTGGGTAAAATATTTAATACATATAGAACTCATAAGTCAGTTCTGGGTCAGTTAGCACAATGGAAACGCTCAGTAATCCTGAGTGGTTATCGTCCCTAGCTAAGAATACAGTGAAACTCTTTGGTTTGTGTGTATGTTGTATGTTGAGAAGAGACCGAATAGAAGTGAAAAAGGAAAATAATTTCAGGAAAAATCTCTACTCTGGTTACTCTTGATGTTTGGTTTTGCCTTCTGTCAGAGACCTGCAGGTAGGGTTTCTGAACTGCATGCGCTATCTTCAAGGAGCACAAGTCATAACATAGTATATCAGTGTGAATTACATATTAGAAAACTAATTCGATGTCCAGTACTTAAATAATTTGGAGTTTATTCTGAAAAATGAGAAAACCCTGATCCAGTATCAGCCTTGATGGTTAAAATGGCATTCAGAATCACCAGGGAAATTGAGCCACATGGCCTCTGCTTTCCAACTCCCTCCATATCTCCAAGTGAACTGACGCAGCATTCCCAGACAGATGGTAGCTTCCTTTGATAGCACAGGGGACAACCTACCATTATCTAAGGGCCACTTGATTTGGTAGGCACAGATCAAGAGCAGAATTTGGAAGGCAGGCTGGGAAGTCAGTGGCACATGGCAGTGCAGTGGAGTCATATTGACTTGAGTAAGGTTGAAAAAGTGAGGTTGAATGGACATGGTGGTGGTTGTTAGTTGCCATCAAGTAGGTTACCACCCATAGCAACCTTAAGCACAAAACGGAATGGTCCTGCACCATCCTGACAAGGAACGAACATGGTGGACTCAGGCATTTGAAAGTTCTAGTGAGAAGAGTTCCACCCTATGCAGCAATGGAATGTGGATTGGGTGGAATAGGTGTGTCCTGTGAGGATGGAGTCAGTATATATCTGTTCACGGTGCAAGGCTACCTCTTGGTCGGCGGGCTCCAGAACTCGAGGAGGGAGTGACACAGAAGAGCCATCATGTCGGTAGATACACATAAGCTTTCATTCAAGTCGCTCATCTGATTAGATGCTGTTTGAACATTTCTTTGCACAAAGTGGTAACTTTTTTGGTAAGGCTTGGCTTATTTTCTCGTAAGCATTTCTTAGTAACTCTTGCTTAAAAATGTCTAAAACTCATGATTGAATTTCACGGTTCATACCTCATTTTGTATTTTTTTAACACACAAATTAAACTGCTGATATAGGGTATTGTATATGAAAATATAAAATAAACTTTATAAATCTGTAGCTATCCTTAGGAATATTATATAAAATACCTCTACTTTTATAGTGGATCAGGCTTATATTGTAGGTATACAAATGGGAACATATTATCACTTATCCTAACCTCTTCCCATATGAATCTTTTGTGAAAAGCAGGGATTAGTAAATTGTATGAAAACATATCCTGTTATATTTACAGTTGTTATTTAAAATTGTTATTTGAAAAAACTTCTGTAGCCAAAATTCTTAATACACAACAGCTCCATAGCATCAACAAATATGCTTACAATGGGTTAGGGTTAGAGTTACAAGGCTGAAGGTGATGGTTACCAATAGCAACAGTATTTTGACAAATAGCTAGTTCAGTAATTGTTTCTAAAGAACACAACTGAAATACTAGAGCCTCATAGGTGAGAATTTCCATTTAATAGTGCAATTCCAATGTATAAATGTACAAATGTTTTGAAAAGCCTGATTTAAAAGTCTCCTCAGTGATCATATCGGGAAGGTGGGCACCCACTGATATGATTTTTTGTTCTTTGATGCCTGATACCTGGTCCCATCTACACCTCGTGGTCATACTGGCTGGTGAGCTTTTTCCATGTGGGCTTTGTTGCTTCTGAGGTAGATGGCTGCTTGTTTACCTTCAAGCCTTTAAGACCCCAGATGCTATATCTTT
>NW_022103899.1:5564293-5588618 GCF_000313985.2 Echinops telfairi | reverse complement strand
AGGATTTACATATAACCTCCTCTCTGGGGGATGGACAACAGAAAGTGGGTGAAGGGAGACGTCGGACAGTGTAAGATATGACAAAATAATAATTTTTAAATTATCAAGGGTTTATGAGGGAGGGGGTAGTGGGGAGGGAGGGGGAAAAATGAGGAGCTGATATCAAGGACTCAAGTAGAAAGCAAATGTTTTGAGAATGATAATGGCAACAAATGTACAAATATGCTTGACACAATGGATGGATGGATGGATTGTGATAAGAATTGTACAAGCCCCCAAGAAAATTATTCTTTAAAAATGTCTCCTCTAATCCTAAAGGGATTTCTAGCAAGTTTATAATGCTGTTTGATAGCAATAACTTGTTTGCTTTGAAATAACTCTAACAACCTCTAATAACTCTAATAACTCCAACATGAATATGCGAGTAAAAATGCATTGATAAAATAAATATAATAGTCAAACTTGCAGCCAGCAAAATATTTAAATCCACTGATGTTGGTAGTATAAAGAGAAGCTCTAAACCATTTGTGAGCAGGGATCATAAGTATGGTATGTATGTATGTATGTATGTATGTATGTATATATGTATCTATCTATCTACCTTTTGTTATCGTGATGACATTATAGTTTAATGTGATGTTCCCTAGCTCAACTGAAAAGTTTCATTGACTTTTTATTGACTTTAGACAAAGAAAGAGAAGATTATTCAATAAAGACCATAAACATTAAGCTTCTGGTATTTGGAGGTTGTATTAGATTGAATTTCAGGTATTATGTGCAGAATAAAGTGCTTTTATTATGATCACTACTCTTTTCAACTCTATATATTTCCAGTTTAATGGCATAATAATAGTATGACTGGGATTTACCAGCCAGAGTTATAAATATGTAACATTCATTTCTTGGTAATATATTACACAGTTCTTTTGTGAAGAAGTAGTTGCCCTTGATGTAAAAATGGATATTTGATTTGAATAAGTGATTCTGGAGTTTATGTGTTACTCTAAGTTATCCTGTCCTCATGGAGACTGAAATGCTTTTGCGACGTGTCAGAGTTGGATAAATAATAATTGCCTTCAAGAATCTATATAAGGTGGTTATTTTAAAACTCAGTTTATAATTTGCTCTGTAAACTTTCAACCAAATCACAATGAAAAGTTAAAAAGCAACAATAACAAAAATCCTGGTTTAAAACCTCTGTGACTGGAATTGTTTACTTTTTACCACAGCTATTTACTTAGCCGAGGACCCCTGGTGGCCTAGTGGTTAAGCATTGGGGGGCTGCCACCCGAGAGCTCCACAGTTAGAAACCGCCAGTCACTCATTGGAGAAAGGTGTGGCTTCTACTCCTCTAAAGAGTCAAGGTCTCGGAAACTCATAGGGGTAGTTCTACCCTGTCCTATAGGGAAGCTATGAGCCGGCATTGACGCTATGACAGTGAATTTTTGTATTGATTTAGCTATGTTTTAGTGAAAGATAGCTATAGAGCCTAATAAACTATTTTTCTTTATTAAAAAAAAACAAACTAAAAAACCCAACTCACTGACTTCCAGTCAATACTGACTCATAGCGACCCCTGTGGGTTTCCAAGACTGGAACTGTTGACGGGAGTAGAAAGCTCAGTCTGCTAGTGGTTTCAAACTGCCCACCTTGTGGATGGCAGCCCAATGGGTAACCACTACCCCAACAGGGCTCCTTCCTTGTTAAAGAACTCACTGACAACTTTCTTCATACATACAAATGGTTATCTAGTCGAAATTTTAAAATGATTCTGTTTCATGTAGAATTTAGCAGTGTAATCTATACATGTTTGGATATTTTTAAATTTACTGAAAAAGAATATATAACTAAATTCTTGTGGTTAGAATAATTTTTAAACTGTAGCACAGGTAGGGATATCTACAGCTTAATCTCCCATGGAGTCCTGGTAGCGCTGTTGGGTGAATGTTGGCTTACTAACCAAAAACTCAGGTAGTTGGTTCAAATCCATTATCCAATCAAAAGGAACCAATTGAAGTTATCTGCTCCCTGGCCTCAGAAACCCCGTCGAAGGCCGTTATGAGTGAGCATCTATGCCGGCACTGGGTGAGTTTTGTTCTGCAGGTCTACAGGTTTACTCTACCTGAAGGCGGCAGGTGGTGTAGTGTTGCTGACTAATGATGCTGTTAGGTGCCACCTTGTTGGTTCCGACTCAGAGTGACTCTGTGGGCAAGAGTAGGAGTCATTTCAGCCCTGTCCAGTCCTCCCACTTGTTATATTTGAGCCCATTGTTGCAGCCGCTGTGTCAATCCATCTCACTGAGGGTTGACTTGCTTGTCCCTGACCCTCTCCTTTTTTACTAAGCATGATGTCTTCCTTTAGGACTGGTTCTTCCTGATAACATGTCCAAAGTTCATGAGATGAAATCTCCCCAACATAACTTCTAAAGAACATTCTAGTGTCCTTTTTCCAAGACAGATTGATTTGTGCTTGTGGCATTCCATGACATAGTCAATATTCTTTGCCAACCCCCTAATTCAGAGACATCAATTCTTCTCCAGCCTTTTTAAATTTATTGTCTTGCTTTCACATGGATATGAGGCTATTGAAAATATCATGGTTTAAGTCAGGAGCACCTTTGTCCTCAAATTGACATCTCTGCTTTTTAAAACTTAACGAAGTCTTCTACAGTAGGTTTGCCCTATGCAATATGCTTTTATTTCTTAACTGCTGCTTCTATGGATGTTGATTTTTGATCCACTTCAGGTGAAATTCTTGAAAACATCAATCTGTTCTCTGTTTATTGCGATGCTGTCTATTGCTCCAGTTGTGAGGGTTTATTTTCTTTGTGTTGAGGTGCAGTTCAGATTGAAGGCTGTCCTCAGTTTTCGTCAGTAAGTGCTTCCACCCCTCTTCATTTTCAGTAAGCAGGGTTCTGTCCCTTGCCTATCTCAGGTTGTTACTGAATCTTCCTCTAATCCTGATCCTACATTCTTCTTCGGATAGTGCAATTTCTCAGATTATTTTTTCAGTAGGCATTGTTTAAGTATGGTGAAAGAATACAACGCTGACACACATCTTTCTTAATTTAAACCCTGCAGGATCCTTGTGTTCTGTTTGAACAACTTCCTCTTGCTTTATGTATAGTTTCCTCATGAGTCTAATTAAACGTTGTGGAGTTCATATTCTTTTCGGTGTTGTTCATAATTTATTATGATTCACATAGTCAAGTGTCTTTGCATAATCAAACACAAATAAATGTGTTTCTGGCATTCTCTACTTCCAGTCAAGATTCATCTGACATCAGCAATGATATCTCTTGTTCCATGTCCTCATCCAAATCTGGGAAGAATTTCTGTTATATTGTTGCATGTAGGTTTTAAATTATCTTCATCATAATTTTACTTGTGTATAGTGTTAATGGTATTGTTTGATAATGTCCACATTTTGTTGTATCACTTTTTCTTAGGACAGTCATGTCTGGGGATTTCTTCCAGATGGTTAACCAGGTAGCTCTCTTTCACTTTCCTTTGCACAGATGAGTGAACATTTCCTGCTCTTTTTATTCTTGCAAGTTCCCCTGTTGGATGATAAATTATCTGGTCACCCTAATTAGAAGTACAGTCAGTGCAATCGAGTAAAGCTCCCTTAGATAGAAGAATATCATATTGCCAGACATGATCTAAACAGCAGTGTATTTTAACACAGTTAACCCACCCACATTTTTCACATATATAGAAATACGTTTTAAGGCTCCAAGAAAATATAGAGAAAACAAATTATTTTTTAAAAAAATGAATGAACCAGAGAGAGTAACCAGATAAACTAAAGTTCACCTATGCCCTATTTCAAAATTCTACAATTGTTCTTTAAAGCCTTTTTCCAGTCCTAGAATCGTATATTCCATTCCTGTTATTAAAACAGTGTGACCATATGCAAACCAACTCAGTAGGGTGTCTGTTACCTTTAAAATGTCAACTTGTGAGCGAATTTGTGTTTTGTCTTAAAGAATTTAAATATTTATTTTATAAGGAAGTGCACAGACACTTAAGTCATGAAAATCTAGGAGCAGAAGAAATGCTAATACAACTGAGTGCTATTCTAAGTACTCGGTACTCTGTTGAGAGCCTTGTCATCCCTCCACCAGTTGTAAGCATCATCAGTTTAATGCCCTAAACCATATTTTGAGTGAATGACAGTGGAGAACTTTCAGCCTGATAAAAGGTCCATATACGATTATGAGTTGTTTATCAGGCAAGTTTAGTTAATGATGTATAGAAAACTCATCTGTTGAATTTGTTACTAACCAAGAATTTGCATCTCTCAGAAAGGAGTTCTCTTTTACTTCTCTTAGAAATTGGATATTTCTCCGCGTTTACCCTTGGATCCTTCCTAAAATAGGTCAGAGTCCACGGCTGAATGGAAACCAGTCCGCTAATGATCGTGGTGGTGGTTTGAGGCTCGCAAGTACTTGCACTGCTGTTCTTGTGGTGACCTAGCTTTTGTTAGAAGGAAAAGGGGCGGTTCATTTTCCCTTTTTTTCACTCTGCATACGTGTGCTATTCAAGGATAAAGTCTATAGCAGAGTCCTTTTTTTCCTTTTTACCTTCTGCTAACTAATTTCTGAGATGATTATTCGAAGCAGGGGGAAAGAATACAAGTTGGTCACATTACATTTGTTTGGCTTATCCCTTGGAGTTGCAGGAGATCTTGGAGGCAAACTGCGACTTCCAGAGCAGCAGGGTATTTCTTTCCTGTTCTGTCAGTCTGTTGGTCCCTGCCATGATTTCATAGAAAGTGACTTGGATGATGTTTCACATATCACAGTTTGGGGAGCAGTTCTATGGAACAGAAACCTCACCAGTGAAGCTGTTCCAGGTTGTTTCTATTAGTTATCAAGCTCCAAAAACTCTGAAATTGTCAAGCGCTTTTTAAATTATTCATCTAGCATCTCTGCATCAGAAATAATTCATTATTGCATTATTTTCTTCATTTTCCAATGAGTAGATTCAGTCGGTCATATTAGACAGCCAGTAGGGGGTGGGGATCATAATTCGTATTTCCCTATTGCTCACATGCATGGGGGACAGTATTACAGGTAGTAATAAGCAATGTTGCAGTCATTCAGCGTGCTGACTGATGCTGAAAATTACTTGCAAAAAGGATTTGTGTGGGGTGGGCATTGAGAATCACTTCTTGGGTAACCCTCCCATTTTTACATGAGTCAACTATACTAGAGACCTTTAGACACAATGGAAGGTCTACAAAGTTTAGCAAAGCAGATAGGGCGTAAATGTGTTGTGAATTTTCAGTATGATAAAAATGAAAGAAAGTAACGATTTTGAAAGTGAATTTTTGCATCATATTAGAGTTTGAAAGTCCTATTTTGCTACTTTAATAGGTTTTTTTCAGAGTAATTATTAGGTCTTTAGCTGATTAATAACTTGAGGATTTGAAGTGTGGCATGTGGCAAAAATTAATGTGATTTGGGACTATATTGCTGAAAGTATAAACACTTCAGAGCTTGTTTTTCCACCAAAGGGAGACATAAAGACATGCTCATGACTGGAGCCTCACCACAACCTCTTTGCCCATAAGAGGGGTGCAGGTGAAGGCAATCAAAGAGCCCCTGATGAGGCACTGATAGGAGTCACCAGATCTGAGAAGCTTTGATTAGGCCAGAGCTTATTAGAGTTCTTAAACAGACATGCAGTAAAAAAGGAATTGAAGAAGGAGAAAAATAACAAGTATGGCTGCCATTTATTAAGAAATTACCATGAGCAGGAACACTGCCAGAGGACTCCATTGATCTCATAAGAATTCTGGGGTAAAGGTATTATTATCCCATCTTTAAGATGAGAAAATAGAGGCATAGAAAGATGAAGCAACAAAATGGGATTCGAATCTAAGTCTGTATTGTGCCACCTGGCATAGCAACTCCTTCTAAGAATAACAGGACATGTAAATATATTACATTATTATCCCAAAAAATCCACCGTTGACATAATAACAGATTGTATTCCCATGACTCTAGTTGTGAGTTCATGAGCAGTTAATAAACATCCTCTCACCCAAGGATATTGGGCCAGTGGCTCAGTTCCAATCCCATACTTTGTCTTCTCCTCTGACTTTGTAAAGATGCTGATGCCTTCTCAGCATCTTTCTTACCTGTGTGTAGCAGCTGGTGTTGGCAGGTGGCAGACTGTACATTCAAATAGAGTAAGTAATGCAGTATCGTGAAGGGAGGGATAAGAGAACTAATGAAGAAAGACTGACTGAAGAACTGGGGCCTCGCAACAGCTTTCCCGAGTGATCATCTCGAGGACCCAACGAGGCAAAGGGAGGGAGCTACCAGAGTAGGCCAGAGCTGTGGCTGTAGAAGAGGTGCACGCAACAGGAAAAGAATTAGTGTGCTCCACAGAGGATACAGCCAGCTTATCGCTACCTCTCTGCGGGACTTTGTGGTGGTAGGTGCCATTTCCAACTCATAGACTAGTCTTCCCATCGAACAAAACACTGCCCAGGCCTGCACTATCCTCAGAATCCTTGCTCAGCTTGAGCAGGCACTATATCAAGCCATCCTTTTGAGATTCTTCCTTTTTTTCTCACTGATTCTCTATGTGGCTGTGCATGATGTCCTCCACTAGGGAGTGGTCCCGCCTGATAACATGCCCAAAGGATATGAGACAAAGTATCACCATCTTCCTTCTAAGAAGCAGTCTGATGGTTCTTCCTCTAAGATAGGCTTATTCATTCTTACAGCTAAACCAATCAAACTCACTCTGTCCAGGTGAGTCCCACCCCGAATGACCCTGTAAGGCCGGGATGGAGCTGCTCCACTAAAGGCTTCTCTTCATCTTCCGTTGCTCCTGTGGAGCTGCTGCTAAGTTCGAAGCAGCCCAAAGCTTACCTCGCTGCCCGCCAGGGTTCTTCCTTCTTTGGGCACTCCAGGGTGTATTCAGTATTCTTTACCTATGGCATAATTCCAAGGCACCCGTTCTTCTGGAGTCTTCCTGATTCCTCGTCCAGCTGTCACGTGCATATGGAGGTGTTGAAAATACCGTGACTTGGTAGGGCTCACAAAACAAACACACAGCCATTGAGTTGATGCCAACTCAATAATGTGTCCAAGGCTGGATGTGACCACATTCGTTCTGTTGTTAAAGGAAGGCACCCATCTCTTTGAATTGCAATGAGTGCAAATCATGGTAAAACAGGCAGGACAGAGCTTTGGGTGTTTGAGAGTGCAGCTCTTTAGGGGAGTACAAAACCAGCCTTTTTCCTGAGGAGTGGCTAATGGTTACAAACCGCTGACGGTGTCGTTTGCAGCCCATCATATCATCAGTACGCCACCAGGTCGGGGTAACTAAAACCTGTCCTCACGTCTTCTGCTGGGACCATCTTGTGCTGGTGGTTAGCATTACATGAAACTTGATTGGAAGCCCTTGGCAAGGAAGTCACTGATAAAAGCTACAAATGTCTGTCTCCCAGGTACAGAACAGGACGGTGATGGGAAATATTGGATGTATAAGGTAAAATATCCACTGCACAGCACTTTAATGCAGTGGCTACAGACCCAGTATTTTAACATTTGCTTCTCCTGCACTCTTACTTCCTCTTCTCCATGGTAGCTGATCCCTCTGGGCACTGTTCTGTGTCCAGGCTGTGTGTCTAGTGCCTAACTTGGGTGATGTTATCCTGATGCTGGGCCCAGTTTCTGCCCAGCTTCTTTCCCTGGGTCCACTCAGGGCTGCCTAAGGCAGCTCACTCAGAGGCTTTTCTTCGGCTCACCGGATTCTTTGGATACTTGTGGAGTCTTTCTTCCTTGTCAGACTGCTGATACTGACCTGTTTCAGAATTCTCCAGAGCCCTACAGTGTACCTCAATGACCACTTTCTCAGGAAATCGCATGGTCCCTGTTTTTCCAGCATGGCTAGCATCAAGTAACTGAGTGAGTGCACCCAGGGTAAGGTGACCAGACTTCCCACTTTTGGTGGGACAGTCCTGATTTTTAACAATTTTTCCCACGTCCCGCGGCGTTTTAACAAAGTCCCGATTTTTGGAAAGAATGCACGACAAGCTAGGGTATACGGTTTTCGGCTGCCATGTGGCTATTTCGCCAGGATATGAGTTTTATCAATGGAGTCCCGCTTTACCAGTGTTAACATCTGGTCATCTTAGGGATAGTTCCCTCTGGTCACAGTGAATTTTTTCATAAAAACAGTTTCTCTCAAGCCTCGTTTTTTTGTGATGGCCGATTTAAGAGGAGAGCTTGCAGGTGTGAAATTTTGTTTCCTGCTCAGGAAAAATGCCACAGAAACTGTTGTGATGTTGAACACAGCTTACAAGGACAGCACTGTAGGGAAAACTCCAGTATATGAGTGGTTTTCTTGTTTCAAAAAGGGTGAAATGTCAATTGATGACAAACCTCACCTGGAGGTCCATCAACTTCCTGAATGTATGAAAATGTTGACTCGTAGTGCATTTGGAGTTCATTCCACCAGGTCAGACTGTTGATCAAGCTTTCTGTTTAGACGTTCTGAAAAGATAACGTAACAATGTGTGATGAAAAAGGCCTGATTTATGGCAGATGGAACACTGGTTTTCCCACCATGACAATGCACCTGTTCATGCAGCCATCTCAGTGCATGAGATGTGGGGTGGGCGGTGGGGACATTATGCATCTCCTGCCCCGTGCACTTGACTCACCTGACCTCCCTCCATGTGACTTCTTTTTGTTTCTGTAAATGCAGTGGGACATGAAAGGGCAGCTATTTGAGGGTGTAGAGGAGGTGAAGAAAAAAACAAGGGAGCTGATATCAGCCATCCAAACAGATGAGTTTGGATGTTTCCAAGAGTGGACTTGCAGATTCGGCAAATGTAGTAAGTGTAATGGAGAGTACTTTGAAGATGATGAGGTTGTTTTGTAATAAAATTTAAATACTTAGCTTTGAAAAAAAACCCGGGTTTTTTTTTGGGTACTCCCTTGTAGACCAGCAATAAGCAATTTTGTGCGTGTGTGTACGTGGGTGTGTTTAATCATTAAAGTTTACTTTCTTTCCTAGAATACATAAACCAGTAATTCACAAAGTCCATTTTCCCTTCCATCGACTGCCGCTTTCCGTCAGTTCGTCAGAGCTTCTTTTCTCAAACACCTCTGCCACAGCCCTTTCCCAAATTGAACCCACCTATTCCCCTTGCTACTTTTCCCTCTTCTCTCTTTTGTAGACCACAAGCATCCTCAAAACATACCTGAACTGGAAAAGCCAGAATACTTGCTGGCAGAGAGTGGATGAACATGGTTGGGTTTGCACCTACCTGAATCGTTTTATCCAGCGTCCCTCTTAGAGTGAGAATAGTAGCACCAAGAAGCACCAAAAGGGCTTCAGCTTTTAGTGATTTGATGGGGATTTCAGTCTCATTCACCAATGTCACTTATCTTGTGCCATGATTCCAATGGCTGTCCTTTAGTAAGTGCTTACGCTATGTCAGGTATTGTGCCAATGCTTTTAGTATGTTTATCTCTAATCCTCATACCAAACCCACAAAGGAGCAGCCCCACTTAACAGAGGAAGCATTTCAAATACAGAATCATGATTTACGCTAATTACAATTTTAAAAGATGTGCACTTTCCCTTAACAATAGAACAAATGTAGTCACATCCAGCCTTGAACACATCATTTAAATCTAACGAGGTAGCTGTGTTGTGGCCACCACTTTATGGATGACAACTGAGCCTTACAGAGGAGTAGGTACCTTGGTGTTAGCATATCTAGTATATATCAGAGCCAGGACTCGAACCAAGGCCCATCTGATTCCATATCTGTTCTTTAAACACGGATCTATAATTCTGTGATGCCTCCTTTTTAAAATTCCATACCAGAAACATAGTGGGACCTTAGTATTATGCATCACTTTCTGGATACTTCATCCAGGGATATTTTTTAGTGATTAGAAAGAATCAATATGTCAAGACTTCCTATACTATAGTCAGAATCGGTGTAGGTCATTTATTAAATACTGGGGTGGAGCCGCATAATCTATACCAATTATTCTGAAGTAGAAATAGATGGAGCACATTAGATAATTCAAGAGAATTATATTAGCAACTAATCCTGTGAACTAGAAAACAAAAAGCAGATTACAATCTGTGAGTAGCTCAAATGGACATTTCTTAATTAGCCCAGCCCTGGAATTTAATGATAGTGAAGGTTCACAGCATTCATTTAATGAGGGGAGCTTACAGAAAGTGATTAGGGTATCATTCAGCTTTTCTCACAGGGGTCTTAAGATAGTATAGATAATTTGTTTTGTGAATGAGTCTCAGTTGTTATTTGCAGATATTTTAATAGTTCGTTATCATGCCAAATAATATCAGAATGGGAGGTGAGCAAAGTGTGCTGCACCTCAGTGAAAATGCAACTGTAATAGTTGTGCGGACGTTGAGTCTTTAACAATGATATTAGCCTGTCCGTGAAGAAATGAGTGGAGACGCTTTGATGAGACGGTACAGCGTTTTGGCTTCACTATTTAGTTGCCTCTCGAGAGGCAAAAATAGTTATGAAGTAATTCTCTGAAATCCATGGATAAACTGTTTAAATACTTTAGGTACTTTTCTGAGATATGTATTTCTAATAAAAATTTTTACTTTTCTTAGGTGAAAGCCATTTCATTTTTAGCACATTAAGATATTTTTTATTAATAAAATACAAATACTATATACTTTAGGTAATTTCAGACTTGACCGATTGAAATGTGTTTTGTTTTTTTTTAATGATTTTATATAGGGATCACTTGGAAATCTCGCTAAAATGTAGATTCTGATTCGCTTATGTCAAATGGAAATGCAGATTCTCAGCGAGGCTAGTTTTAGGTGGGCCAAGTGGAGGGAACTATGCCCTTGGGATCAGGGAAAAGCTGTCTGAAATCATATACTGAAAACAATTTTCTCTCTACTAGCCCATCACTCACATCTTTCACCTTTCTGCCTCCCTCCTAACCTAATTTAACTGGCGAGGAAGTCGAGACTCAGATGTGAGTCTGTAACAGAGCTCTTTGTCAGACCCACTTGAGCCTTCCTTTCCCCGGGCCAATTTCTAATGTAAATCCTGCCTTCTCTGGCTGACAGCTCTTTTCCGAGACATTTTTATTGCATTTTTATGACATCTGAGGCTGTGTGCCGGGTCGTTGGGACACAGAGATCCTGAAGTACTCTGGAAGTTCAGGTCCCCGGGACCCAGTGGGGGCCTGTGGAATCGGAACCTCTGCGATATGAGGGTGAAGGGGTTATCTCTCACTAGAGTCCTGGAGAAGAGAACTAATAATGGTAAACCCCAAAACACACTGCCATTGAGCCATTTACGACTCATAGCGACCCAATAGGACAGGGCAGACTGCCCCCTGCGTGTTTTTGAAACTATAACTCTTTATAGGAAGAGATAGTCTCCTCTCTCCCCCATGGGGCAGCTGGGTGGTTTCGAACTGCTGACTTTGCAGTTTGCAGCTCAACAGGTAACCACTGCGCCACCAGGGTAATTGTTAGAAATAATTAAAACTCACTGAAATCTGAACATGAGGTTATTCTGTTAGCTTATATGCATTGAAGGAGTCCATTTTGACTCAGAGTGGCTCAATGGGGCTTATAAAGAGAAGAAGCCAAACTCAAACCATTGCGTTGATTTGGGTTCATAGTGATCCTACAGGACAGAGTACAGCTGCCTTATACGCTTTCCAAGACTGTAAATCCTTAAGGAAGCAGGCTTCCGCCGTACCTTTCTCCGACAGAGTGGCTAGTACATTTGGATTCTAACCTATTTGGTTAGCAGCTGAGCACTTAATCACACTAAATCACACTGGGCTCATCAAAAGAGATGAAGACCCACTGCCAAAGAGTCACTTCTGACTCATAGCAACCCTATATATGAGGGGGTACCCCCGCCCCAAACCAGAATTATTGGTTTTTTTCACCAAAGCTATATATTTAATTTTTTTACAAAAGAACCTTATCACCTTCAAACACTCTCCATTATACTTAATACATTGGTCAAATCCACAATTCCATTCTTGGAAACATTTTCAAACTCATCTGTTTGGAGGGTGACAGCACTTCCCTTATTTTTTTCTTCACCTCTTCTATGTTGTCAAATTGCTGTCCTTTCATGTCCCTCTGCATTTCAGTGAAAAGGTGCGTGGGGCAAGAGAGACATGTTGTTGTTGTTTTTTGCCAAAATCTGGTGTACTGAGGTGGCTGTGTGAGCAGGTGCATTGTCATGGTGGCAAAACCAGTCCCCCGTCTGCCACAAATCAGATCTTTTTTGTGGCACACTGTTATGCAATCTTTTCAGAACCTCTAAATAGAAAGGCCGATTAACAGTCTGACCTGGTGGAATGAACTCCAAATGCACTATGAGTTGACATTTTCATCTGTTCGGGAGATTGACAGACATCCAGAACAAGGTTTGTCATCAATCGACATTTCACCTTTTTTAAAATGAGAAAACTACTCATACACTTGAGTTTTTCCCATAGCGCTGTCCTTGGAAGCTATGTTCAACATCACGACAGCTTCTGTGGCATTTTTCCTGAGCAAGAAACACAATTTCATAGTCTCCCCTGTTCTCTTAAATCAGCCATCCCAATAAAACGAGATTCGAGCAAAACTACTTTATGAAAAAAAAATCACTGTGACCAGAGATTCTCTTCCTAGGCGATGCCACTGGGTGCACTAACTCAGAGCTAGTTGCTGTATGCTCGCCTAGTGGGAAAAATGTGTACTATGAAAGCTCCACCCAGTGGTGCTTTTTTCTGTTTTTAATATGTTTTGTTTGTGGGGTGCTCCTCGTGGGTTCTTGGGATTGTAAATCCCTACAGGACCTAATAGCCTTATCTTTCTCCTGCAGAGTGTCCCATGACTTTGAACCACCAGCCTTGCAGTTAGCTCCTAACTCAGTTCCACTGAGAGCCCCTTTCTAAAGAGAAGAGGAGGGAGAATTAAAGAAGATGAACCTTTGGTTAATCTTAATGTGACTGATAGAGCCCTGTGCCCTCTCTTTACAGACACCCACTGATAATCAGGTTACTTCTGGCCTAACTGAAAATCACTTGACCTTCTATCTACCACCCCACTGGCAATAAGGCTTTTTGAGAATTAAATTAGGAGGCAAGAATCTGACAGCTACCCCTGGGTTGTCAGTTGGGCTGCTTACCTCATGTCAGCAATTTGAAACCACTGGCCCATCCTTGGTGGAAAGGTGAGACCTTCTACTCCCATAAGATGTCCAGTCTCAGGTCCCTGTGACCCGGAGTCAGCTGGAAGGCAGGGGATCTGTAGATAGCGAGACCAGCTTCTGGCAGACTTTGGTGTTCGGGTCATGCTTTTAATGCTTAATGTTTGAGTTCACGGATTAGAAGCGTCTTAAACTTAAAATAAGATGTCTTGTTAATTCTCATATTCAACACATTGAAAGGAGATTAGTGCTCAGAGAGAGAGAGAGAGAGCAACATGTGTATGTTTCTAGCTGTGAAAACTCTTCCCACCGTATTAATTGAAAGTTTTGGTCTTTTTCATTGTTGACTCTTGATTGAAAGGAGTGAGAGTGTGTGTCTGAGGAGAATGTGGGTTCCAAAAGGGAGCAGCAGGGAAGGTGAAGAGATGGAGACTTCTGTTCCCTTTCTGAGTCTTGTTCGGTGCCTTCCAGTCGGTTCTGACTCAGAGCGACCCGTCATCCAGCTGAACGAAACACCGCCCAGTCCTTTGCCATTCTCCTAATTGCTCTATGTTTAAACCCACTGTTGTAACCGTGGTGTTGATCCTTCTTGTCCAGGTCTTCCTCTTCTTCGCTGCCTGTCCGCTACTTTACCAAGCATGCTGTCCTTCTGCAGGGACAGTCTCTCCTGATAACATGTTCATAGTATCTGAGATGAAGGCTTTCCATCCTTACTTCTGACTGTTGGGAACCAGTTAAGTTGAAGTCCTCCATTTTGTCTTTACCTTCAGTCCTGGTAGCCTTTGATGCCAACCAACTTTGAAAGTGACTATGATGGTATGTGTGGTTCAGCCTAGCTGTCTAAATTTTGTTTGAAATCTATTTGTTGCTAAATATAGTTTGCTCTTCAAAAACATGTTAAACTTAGCATAGAGGTGTGGATTCAAATTTAATGATACGTGTTGAATTTAGCAAAAGAGAAGAGAGAACTCCCATTTTGTAAGAACCAACTGTGTGTCAGGCCCTGCCCTGGGCACTTAAAATTTATTCATCTACAGAGAGTAAAATAAAATTCAGCTGTGCATACAGGCATGATGGCTGAAGTCCACGAATGGGTATTAACTTCCATTTCTTCTGAAAAATTATATAACTTGCATTTTTAATTAAGAGGGCAATGATGCCAACACTAAGAAATTCAATACAATGAACTTTTTATTATCAGAGATAAAAATTAATCCTCAATTCCTTTGGCCTTTTAATTGTTAACTGTCAAACATCCAAATGTGGAGGCGAAAGAAGCACTGAGGGATAATGTAATTGCAACTCTTCAAACAATTGTATCTGTCTGGAGGATGAAGATTGATGGTCTGGAAAATAGATCTCATTGTTTCAGAAGTAGAATTATGGGCTTCGCCAGTGGCTATTAAGGGAGAGTCCCTAAGAAACTTTTTACCAAAAGGAAAAAAAGAAAAAAAGATACTTGTTAGATGAAGAGAATTTAATTTAGCCACTTTTCATTAAGCAAGGCCAGAAACTCTAATTCCCAAGTTCATAGTTGACGAAAGGCCCCAGAGCAGTAATTATCCATTTTTCAAGTTTCCTGATAGAAAGCTCTTCAATTAGATATAGACAAGGGGAAAATTATGGTAAAAGGAAGGGTATTTTGTCCTTTCTAAAGAGCACTAAAAAAACAGAGACTATATAACAATGTTAAGAGGAGATAATTATATTAAATGAGTTAAGCACTTTGAATTATCTTAAGAGATGCTGAATTACTTTCAGTATTGCTATTTCACTTAAAGTGCCTAAAATTTTAATTCAGAAAATCAACTAAAATAAATTTGCTTTTTGTATTTGTTCAGTCTTCTGAATCTCTAGGGCAGGCAGGTAGTTTTGGGTGTCGTTGGCCACCCTTTGGGAAAATAGTCTATGGATGAACTAGATAGTATATTATTTGTTTCAAGATCTGAGTGGATCTTTGAAATATGATTCAGTTTATTTGTCCTACTATTAGGAAGATTGATTAGCTGTCTCACTTGTCAGTTCCGATGTTATTTGAAAAGCATCATTTGCATGCCCATAGTTTTCCTGGAATTCCCATTCATAGTGGAGGTAGCTGTGGGTGTAAATGATTTTCTTGGTATGAGAATAAGGCCAATCATGGATTCATGTAAGAAGGAGGAAATGCCTCTCTTTTATCATCCTTTTAATACTCATAAACCCTGAATCATTTATTTCATGATTTAAAGTAGAACAAGTTTAAAGGTAAGTTTGCATAACCTAACACTATGAATAAGATGCAGTATTTTTAGTTCTTTGTTCCTGAACAAGGAGTGAAGATGTAGCTGTTTGCCTTTACAGCCATGGTCCATCTCTAGTTTAGGTGAGTAGATATCAGTCCAGGACTTTTTTCTACTCTGAGCCAAAGGTGATTCAGAGCACACATTAAGGATGGTTGGAAAGAGTTGCTGTCATTTTGCATGACTTTGATCTGCTAATGGAGTCTCCTGCTAGCAAGCTATGAATGTAAATGGTAGGTTCCTGAAACCTGTAGTTTAAAACAACATCCCATGCTGCCTTCGTGTTCCTGCAGCTGATGCTGCTGTTTCTCATCCTTCTACTATTACTACTACTTCTTACTTTTTATTAGAAGAGTGTCAGGTTCACCTTTCAGCGATGTGAAGAGTTCTGGTGCCTTACGTTTATTGTTTTTGTGATTTGCTGCCATCGAGTTAGTTTAACTCATTGTAACCCTATGCACAGCAGAAGGACACACTGATCTATTGCATCTTCACTGCTATTGTCATGTTTGAGTTTACTACTGCAGACACTGTATTAACCCACCTCGCGTGGGAATTCCTCTACTTTGCCAATCATCTTCTTCACCAATCTGATGTCCTTCTTCAGAGGCTGATGCCTTCTGACAACCTGTGCCAAGTACATGAGATGAAGCCTTGCCCTCCTGGCTTCCAAGGAGCACTGCTTATACCACTTCCAGACAAATGTGTTCATCCTTCTGGCAGTTCGAGATACTTTCCATACTCCTCATGAAGACCAAATGCATCAACTCTTCTCCAGCCTCCTCTACTCACTGCCCATACTTAAAGCACTTCATTCTTTCTTTTTTAAAAAAACCTTTTTATTGGAAGCTCTTACAGCTCTTTTAACATTCCATACGGCGATTGTATCAAATATATTTGTACATATGTTGCCTTCATCATTTCCAAAACATTTTATACTTCAGCCCTGGGTATAAGCTCCTCTTTTTTCCCTTCCTTCCCCTAACCCTCCCACCCTTGTGAATCCTTAATCAATTATATATTGTTATTATTATTTCGTATCTTATGCTGTCATTTGTCACCCTTCACCCATGTCTGTTATTCATACCCTTGAGTTCCCCCTATCTTCCCCTCCCCCTCCCTGACCATCCCCTTACCCTCATGACATCACCACTCCCACTACTGTTCCTGAGGATTTTATCTGTCCTGAATTCCATGTGTCCAGAGCTCTTATCTGTACCAATGTGTGTTCTTTGGTATAGCCAGATTTGTAAGGTAGAACTGGATCATGGTGAGGGGTGGGGGCAGCATTCAGGAACTAGAGGAATGATGTGTGATTTGTCAGTGCTATACTGCACCTTGGTTGAATCATGCCTTCCTTAGAACCCTTCTGTGGGGGGAATGTCCAACTGTCTACAGATGGGCTTTGGGTCTCCACTCCAACCCCCCTCCATCGCATCAATATAGTTGTTTGTTTGTTTTGGTCTTCTGATACCCGATACTTGATTGTCAGAGTAAACCAGCCTCTGACAACCACAGGGTCTGTAGGGGCAATTGTAGGGCTATAGTAAATAAAGATTATAGTAAAGTCATAGAAAATAGAAGGGATAGGAGAGAGAGTAAAATAAAGGAGTCAGACACATTTCATGGTAGCATGCTCACCTCAGCACCTCTTGCTGGTCCACATGAAGGTGGGAGAGGAGAGTAGGAGAGAGAGCGAGTATATTTCTAATCAAGGCTTATATACACTTAGGTGGTATGAAGCTCCCCTTATTACATCATAACGGGAAGGGGTTGTACCATAGGTAATACAGCAGTGGGAAGGGGATGATCTAGGTGTGTACACTCAATAGAGACTAGGGATACACATGTGACAAGATGGGCGGAGCCTAGATTCAAGATGGCAGCCTAACTTTGGTCATATTTGAGTTGATTGACCTTGTCTCTGGGCTCTCCTTGAGAGAAACAATCCACTATCCTTATCAGCAGGGAGTGAGCTCCACCTAGGGTGGGACGGACAATAGGGTCTGATTGCTGTAGATGGCTGATACCCTCAGGGAGATCACCTCTAAGCAGCTGACCTCCCATGTGCTACAGTCATTTACCATGTGTGCAAGCAGCATCCTAGGTTTGGCATATATTTGGGGGGGACAACCTGGGAAAAACTTTTTGTTTTCCACACCTGATCCCTTCGAGGCCTCATGATCACACAGGCTGTTATGCTTTTTCCATGTGTGCTTATTTGTTTCCCAGCTAGATGGCTGCTTGTTTAACTTCAAGCCTTTAAGACCCCAGACACTATATCTTTTGATAGCCAGGCACCATCCACTTTCTTCACCACATTTGCTTATGCACCCTTTTTGTCTTCGGCAATTGTGTGATTGTGTTGGGAAGGTGAGTGTCAGAGTGACAAGTTATTAGAACAAAGTGTTCTTGTAGTTAGGGAGGCCCTTGAATAGAGGCCCAAAGTCCATCTGCTGTCTTAATACTTAACATTAAATATATGTACATTGGCTTCTATCCCTTTCACTATAAATTAATATATTTGCACATATACATATGCCTGTAGCTATACCTCTATATATAGCTTTTGCCTTCTATTTCTTTCTTCTATTTCCTTTCACCTTCCTCCTATCCCACTATCATGCTCATGCTCCATTCTGCTCTCAGTAATTCCTCTCAGATACATTGCACTTGATTAAACACCACCGGGCATTATGTGCTCTCCTTGCCATAAATTTTAGATCTCTGTTCCTTTATCCCTAAGTTTGTTGGCTCCCCACTTCCCCTCCCTGCCCCCTCTTCTCCCATGTCCCCCTGGAACTGCCGGTTCTGTTGTTTTCTTCTCAGATTTTTTGTTCTGTCTATTTTATATAGATAGACATATGGCAAAATAAAAACAAAAACAAACCAACAAACAAAGACACAAAACAAAAGAAAAAGAAACAATAGATAGTTCCATTAAATATAAGAGGAAGTAATATGATGATTTTGGAACTTAGATAATCTGTCAACTTGGACAAAGGGGTGGAATTTATCCTGTCAATTAGGTCACAAGGGTAACACCCACCAGGAAGATTCTGGGAACTTCTTTTTCTCCTGGGAAGAGGACCACACTCTCTCTTTGTTTCACCTTCCTGTTGACAAGCCACATGAAGCCATGCTGATGGCAGCCAGAGCCCTGGAGCTGGAGGAGCCACATGGGGACCCACCCCAGTGCTGAGATGCTTCTACCACCACTGGGTCCACAAAGCTGTTCACCCATTGGCTTGTGATCTTCCTGCTTTTAGCATCATTGCATGTGCTTTGTGAGTCTGTAGAAAAAACTTAAGGGGTAATATCAAATTTATAGATTGATCTGGACTGGTCCGGGATGTTTTCTTTCTTTTTTTGGGGGGTGGGGGGTGGGGGGACTGTTTTCTTAATATACAATTACTCTTGGATATAAAACTCTCTCTTACACACATTAGTGTCAATTAATTTGTTTCTCTAATCAACTTGGACTCACACAAGTATATTAAAATAATATCAGATGATGAAATCAGAGAATCAGAACAAATGGAAAAAGAAAACAATACACTTAGACCCCTGGCATGACTGGTTCAAAATGTTCACGATACAGCAGCTCATAGTATGTTAAAAACAACCCAAACATCAAGGAAATAAATAAATGGGCATTATTGTTCCCTAATGGCGGAATTAAACAGGTCTTTCTGTTTGATGGTGTGTTTTTGTTGTTGTACTGTTGTTTTGTAGTGCTGCCTGTGGCAGTGATGCGTTGCTTTTCCCCAATTGTGATTTTGTGATATTTCCTGTGTTTTCTGTCATCTGTCTACATGGCCACGAATGCTTTGAGAACTATGATGGCCTCCTGATGATGGTGTCCCTCACCCAGGTGATTTCTCTTTGTCTTGTCTCTTCCTTCATGAAGGCTTACCAGAGACATTTTATAAAATATGCTTGAATTGGGGCTTATTAAAGAGCAATCTGGAGCATTTAATGTCATTTCAGAGCTTACTAAAGGAACAAAAGGATCCAGGATTGGGCAGTACCTTTAAGGATTCACCAAAGTTCTACAGCAATGGGAAATTTCCACAAAGCTGAAATACAGAGGATCTAGTAACTTACAAGAAGAAAATTCTGTTTGTTTGACATTTGCAAAGCATGCTTTAACAAACACAAGACAACAGCAAACCCTTTAAACATCTTTTTTTTTTTGGCTAACCATAAAGTTTGTCATGTCACAGAGTATTCTATGGCTATTTTGAAGGCGAGCCTCATGGAATGCTCTTCCGAGGAGCATGCTGTGAGAGGAAGGGAGGATGGGTGACCGCAGTGTTGAGAGGACCCAAAAGAGGTCATTGTTGTATGACACTTCAAGTACACTTGTGTCTTTCCACATTGTCAAGTTTATAGGAGGGATTAACACACTACACCGAGTCAATTATAACTATCTCAGCAAAGCAAGGATTTTACTTGAAATATTGAGGACAAGGCTCAGCGAGTATTCAAAGAGATAGAGCACGCTCACAGGACGGGAAAAGACGTAGCATGAGCCATGTCCTTATTTGATGGAAAGTCAATGCTTGGTGGTCTGTGCATAGGTCTCCAGTCAGAGGATATAGCATGGAAGAGAATATCATTGTTTCTGGAAAGCGCAACTCAAAGGCAAACTGCCCGAGGTGCCACTGCAGCTTTTCTTCCCGTTGTTCCCCAACTAGTGGCATGTCCCGGTTCCCGTGAACTCTGGATGAGCCACCGCTGCTCTTCTTGCTGCACACTGGGTCTGCGCACTGGCTGCCCTGTCATCTGGGTCTGTCTAGTGGAGTTGCCCTTGTTTCTTTTCAGGCAGATGCTTCTTGTCAGTGGCACTGGACGGCATGTATTCATTTGGGGTTATCAGTAAAAGGCATTTCTTTTACACCTTTAGGGTGTGAACATCACCTGCCTTCATGTTTACTTTTGGACACTTCAACAAGATGCTCCTGGTCAGTGGCACCAAAGGGTCTGTGCCCATCTGGAGATAGCAGTAAAAGTCACTTCTAGGGTGTGTACATTAGGTGTCCATGTGGTTACTTTTGGATAGTTTCATCTTATGGCCAAGGCCCTACTCTGTCCACTGCAGTCCTCTTGAGGTTGGGTAACTAGCTGACTTTTGAAAGTCAGCTCAGAATAAGCAGTAGACAGGAAAACAAACAAACAAGAAAACAAACAAACTGGAGTCTGGCTTGCATCTTTGCCAGAAGCCTCTCGGTATGCCAAATTCCTCATTCCTTTTGAGCTCCGTCAGAGTCTTTTCGCTCCTCGAACATTTTTTTCTTTTTGCACTTATCATTTGGTAAGTACTTTTGTCCCATTTAATAACTTGTTTTTATTTGTCTACATTATGAGTCAAGAAAAGACACTGGGATGAGGAATCAGAAGAGAAGGAAACTTCTTCCTTAACTTTCCTGGTCAGAATGCTGAGCCTATAGTTCATGACCTTTTATCTCAGACATAGATTTCAGAAACCAAAATGTTGCTTTAACCTCAAGGGGCAGTGGAAAGAATGGTAATTTTGATAATAAAATGATAACAATGGTAATCACAATACAATAGTTATGATGGTTCAGGATCCATACTAATAGGGTATATATTTTCTTCCTGGTTTGAGGAGGAATGAAAGTCAGTAAAACTATTGTAAACCCAAGGGCTTAAAAGGATATTACACAGGCCTGTGCTCTAATCAGATTAGAGTCATCTAAGTAGGTTGGTTGAAAGACAGAGAATTAAACCCCAGTGAGAAGCCAAAAAAACCCCCCCCCAAACAGACAAAAAACCTCCAGAATGTGGTAAATGAACAAGGAAAGTGTGGCTAGGATTTCAGAATAAGAACATATGGGATCAGAACAAGGGATAAAAGGGATCAGTTTTTAAAATAAAAGGATATTTATTTTGCAGTTATGACAAGAATAGTGGGAAATTGAAAGAAATAGGAAAAATAATGCACAGATCCAGCAAATCATAATGCTCAACATCCTCAAAGGGTTTGATTGAAGACATTCAGATCCCTTCTGTGCGTGTTAGGCAAGGCAGGGCTAGTGTCAGTCTGTCTGTGACCCCAGCCTCTTGCAATTCTCAATCAAGCAAAAAGCTGGTGGCTTGCCTAGTAAGGGCACAGTTTGCAACAGGAAGTTCATTTTTGGTTTAGTATATGCACGAAAAGTTAGGGCTAATCTGCAGGCCACAACCCCATGGAAACTGTATGTAGTGGCTGCAGTCATACTGTCACATAAAGAAATCTTAAAATATATCCAACTTCCATCCTCAGCACACCAGAGAACTCATTGCAAAATGCGACCATAACCACAGATGTAGAGGCTAAGATTCACAATACATCACAAAGTGCAGGGTCACGTTAAGGAAGTAACTGCATCCCAGATTATTTGCTGACCCCTATTGTGCTTCCATGCACGTGTGTGTGTGTGTGTGTGTGTGTGTGTGTGTGTGTGTGTGAGTGTGTGTGTGTCCTTCCATCGTCATCATCATCAGTGAAAGTAACTTGTTGACAACAGGATTGGAACAGTGCTGGTTTTATTGACCCAGTGCCATCTTACAACTATTCCTAACATTCAACGTGGCTTTCAGTAGCTTCAAAAGGTCCCATTCTCTGAATGTGCCATGGTGATTTTAACAGATTTTTATTAGTTTACTTTTAGGTGACAAGAATTTTTTTTTGCTATTATAAACTATGCTAAAGCAAATCTTCTTATAGGCAAATCTTTACTTGTCAATGATTGCTTCCTTTGGATAATTCCTAGAAATTGAGTTATAGGACCATAGAGAAATGTCACTTTTAGATGTGGTTTTCTCTTGCAAATATTAATGAGTTTTACCAGTGTATACTGCCATCAACAATAAATGCATATGCATCACGTAAACAAGTCTGGAGGAAAATTGCTCTGCCAGTTTTGAAAACTTTAAATGAGTCTAGGGAGGATAAAGTGAAATATAAAACTTAGTGGAATCACAGCTATTTTATTTTTGTTCATATTATCTTAAATGTCTGCAGGTAGGAGTAGAAAGAACAACTTAAGTCTTAAAGTAAACTCTGCCACTTCCCAGATAGATAAGGTTGGGGGATTTTTTTTAACTATCTCTGAGCCTCAGTTTATTCCTATTTTTTTAAAAAGAAGCTTAGTAATTGTTAACTCTCATGAATTTTTATGAGTATTGAGAGATAATGGATGTAAACATTTATGAGCTGACATGGAAGTGTAGATTCATTTTAATAATTATGATAGTACATTCCTCTCAAGACCTCAATATCTAGTTTTAAAAAAATAAAACCAGAAAGAAAAAATAAATAAGAGGATTAACAAGGGATAATATGTCAAATAAAATGTATTCGACAGGACTCATGAAACCTGGCTTTTCAGTGACTAGTTAAATCTCTTCTAAAACTCAAAACTCACTCCCATCTCATAGTGACCCAATGGAGCAGGGTAAAACTTCCCATGATAGCTTCCGAATATGTGTCAAAGCAGAACACGTGCTCTGCGTTTGAATAGCTTACATTTTGGAAGAAAATCACCAGGCCTTTCATCTAAGGCAGGGGTCCTGGTAGTGTAGTTATTAGTTCAAAATCACCAGCAGCACCTTGGGAGAAAAAGACGGGGCTTTCTACTCCCGTCAACAGTTGCAGTCTCAGGAACGCACAGGGGGTCACTCTGAGCGTTGACTCGATGACGTGAGTTTGGGTAGGTCTGAGTTTTCTTCTAAGGCAGCTCTGTGTGAACGTGAGCCTCCAAGCTTTTGATTAACAGCAGCACAGTTGTTTCCAATCTACTTCTGGCTTCTTAGGCAGGATTCTACATTCCACATCTACAGGTCTCCCTTCTGCATATCTACACATCGGTGTCCCAGGCAATTAGAGGGAAAAGCAGGCAGTTCCTCTCCCTTTAAGGAAGATGCCTACAAGTCCGTCTTGGCTTAAACGTTGTCACATCTGCAAGAGAGGCTGGTAAGTATAGACTTTCTTCCAGGTTCCCTTGAAACTAGACCGATAGTGGTGGAACTGTTAATAATGTAGGGGCACACATAAACATATACATAATGGAATTTGCAGGAGAAGTCCATTATCTCTCAATTCCATTTTTCTGTGGATGTTTTCACCCCAAAACAAGCCAAACTCACTGCTATCCCGTCAATTCTGACCCGTTGCTACCCTGTAAGGCAGGGTGAGCTGGCCCTGTGCATTTCCAAGACTATGAATCTTTATGGGAGTAGAAGCCCTCTTCTTTTCCATGGAGAGCCAGGTGCGTTGACAACTGCCAACCTTGTGGTGAGCAGCCCACTCTGCCACCAGGGCACCCCTCACATTTAGAAACTTTGATGACTCTGGTCATAGATACAGAAAACCCTATGGAATGTGTGAGGAGACAGGTTGACTGATGTGGGTATTTTTTTGTATCATATTTATCTAACATAGGAAAATAATCTGGCAATCAATGGACTGATTTATACTTCTGTTAAGGAAAAGTGCTATTTGATTTCGCTGAGGTTGAAACAGTTGGCTTCTTCTTGGTTCATTGTCCTTGATAGGAAATCAAACTGAAAACCAGACCTCTTTTTCTCATCAGTGGCATCAATAGATGGGTGTGGGAGGGGCAAACCGCAATTGAGTAACACTGTCAGACGGATGACATCAAAATGACTATCTATACATTTTGTGCAGTGTTTCGGCAAAAAAGTTATTATTTTTTTTTAATTATTTAAAAAATATTTTTTCGGCTATCAAAAGATATAGCGTCTGGGGTCTTAAAAGCTTGAAGGTAAACAAGTGGCCATCTAGCTCAGAAGCAACAAAGCCCACATGGAAC
>NW_022103899.1:5540508-5562585 GCF_000313985.2 Echinops telfairi | reverse complement strand
CATGTGGGCTTTGTTGCTTCTGAGATAGATGGCTGCTCATTTACCTTTAAGGCTTTAAGACCCCAGACGCTATATCTTTTGATAGCCAATCACCATCAGCTTTCTTCACCACATTTGCTTATGTACCCCTTTGTCTTCAGTGATAGTATCGGGAAGGTAAGCATCATTGAATGCCAGTTTAATAGAACAAAGTGTTCTTGCATAGGAAGTACTTGAGTGGAGGCCCAGTGTCCATCTGCTACCTTAATACTAAACCTGTAAATATATGCACATAAATCTATTTCCCTGTCATCATATATAAATATATTTACATATGTACATACCTGCATTTAGACCTCTATAAATGCCCTTTTACTCCTAGTTCTTTCCTCTATTTCCTTTTACTTTCCTCTTGTCCCACTATCATGCTCAGCCTTCATTTGCGTTTCAGTAATTCCTCTCGGTTACATTGCCCTTGATCAATCCCTACCAGGTCTCTTAGACCCTCCTCCCCACTGATTTTGGATCACTTGTTGTTCCCTTGTCCCTAGGTTGGTTAAAGAATACACTTGTAGTTAGTTATCAAAGCAAAAACATTTTCATATGCTCAGTTAGCATACGCCTACAAGACAAACTGTTTTCTCGTGAACATTTTCCTTCTTCTAATACCCTCTGCCACCACTTGGCTGTCGGTTTATCAGTGGGTAAATCTGCTGTACAAGACCTCTCGAAAGTGTTGAAAAGCAAGGACCTCACCTTGAGGTCTAAGTGCATCTGACCCAAACCCTGGTATTTTCAATTGCCTCATATGCCTGTGAAAGTTGGACATTGAATAAAGAAACTCGAAGAGGAATTGATGCATTTGAATTATGATGATGGAGAAGAATATTTAATGTACCGCATGGCTGAAAAAAACATACAAATCTGTCATGGAAGAAGTACAACCAAGATGCTGTTTAGAGGCAAGGATGGCAAAACCTTGTCTCGTTTACTTTATACATGTCAGGAAAGACCAGTCGCTGGAGGAGGACATGATGCTTGGTAACGTAGTGGGGCAGCAACAAAGAAGAAGACCTTTGACAGGATGGCTCAACAGTGGCTGAAACAATAGTCTCAAACATAAGACAATTATGGGGACGGCACAGGACCGGGCGCTGTTTTCTTCTGTTGGTGAGAGGATCACTGTTAGACCCAACTGGATGACAGCGGAGGACTGCAACAGTGCAGTATGGCCAGCACTGTCATCATCGCCCACTTCCAAGGATGCTGGGAATCACATGATTTCATCTGCACTGGCTGCAAGGACACACTGCTGTTTTCTTGTGACTTGTGCTTTTAGTCCCAGATTTTGTCCATTTTTCCTGGTGTATTAACTACAATATTTTTGTAATTTATATTTGTGAGCTTATGTTGTCCTTGGAGTCTGTTGAGTTAGTTCTGACTCATCGCCACAGCGTGTACAACAGAGCGAAACAATGGCGAGGGTGGTCCTGCGCCACCCTCATAATTGTCATGCTAGAGCCCAGTGGTATAGCCACCATGTCAGTTCATGCTCTTGAAGATGTTCCTCTCTTACCCTGACCCTTCACGTTACCAAGCACGATTTCATATTGCAGGGACTGCTGTCTCCTGATAACCTGCCCCAATACTTGAGATGGACTGTCACCACCGTTGCTTCAAAGGAGCAATCTGGTTGTACTGCTTCCGCAATAGATTTGTTTGTTCTTCTGGGAGCCCACTGTACTTTGTACATTCCTTGCTACTATAACGCAAATGACTAGATTCTCCCCCAGTCTTCCTTAACCAGTGCCCAACTTAACTGGGTAAGAGGAGGTTCGAAATACCAGGGCTTTGATCAGTCACGTCGCAGTCCTCAAAGTGACATCCTTGCTCTCAGCTTTGCCCAGTGCAATGCATCATTTGATTTCTTGACCGCTGCTTCCTTAAGCATTGGATGTGGATTCAAGCAAGATGAAATCCTTGCTAAATTTGATCTTTTCTATTATGTTACTTATTGATCTAGTTGTGAGATTTGTGTCTTCTTTTTTTTTTTTTGAGATTTGTGTCTTCTTAACATTGAGTTGCCAGTCATACTGAAGGCTACAATCTTCGATCTTCATCTGCAAGTGCTTCAACCCTTCCTCACTTTCAGCAAGCAAAGTTGTGTCATTTGCATATCACAGATTGCCAGTAAACCTTCCTCCAATCCTGATGTTACATTCTTCTTCATATAATCCAACCACTTTAAATATTTGCTCAGTATTCCGATTGAATAACTATGGTAAAAGGATATGACCCTGATGCACACTTTTCTTGATTTTAAATCACTCAGCATTCCCTTGTCTGCTCAACAACAGCCTCTTGGTCCATGAACAGGTTTCATAGGAGCACAGGGAAGTGTTCTGGCATCCCTGTTCTCAGTGCTATCCATCGTTTGTGATGATCCACGCAGTCGAATGCCTTTTCATAGTGAGGGAAACACAAGTAAAATTGTTGTGATCGTCTCTGTTTCAGTCAAGATCCATCTGAACCTATAGCAGTAAATTTCATGACAATGAATGAAATAATAATTAAAAGAAAAGCGGCAAGAAATACACCATCTATTCAGTTACTGATAATTTAATTCATTGCTTTCGGAAGTTATTTTCTTATCAGTATTTATATGATCCAGGAAGTATTATATTTAAGCCACTTATAAGGATGTTAATCACATATCATTATGTGATTAAAATTGATAATAACTAAGGATTCTTTATCATCTGGTATGGGAGGAGGGTCATGGAGAGGTAACACTATGAGTTATTGGCTTTTGGGGGTCAAAAGACCCCTTCACAGGGGTCACCTGATTCATAACAGTAGCAAAATTACAGTTATGAAGAAGCACCAAAAATAATTTTATGGATGGGAAGTCACTACAACACGAAGAACTGTAGTAAAAGGTCGTGGCATTAGAAAGGTTGAGAACCCCTGCACTGGGTAATACCCCCCCTACTGACCCCACTGTACACTATTTTGCTGACAGGTATTAATTCTGAACTGTTTTGGAGTTGTTTCTCTACTCATTTATAGCTGCAGCAATGGAAGGTACAACTCGGGAGCAGTTTTCTCAGGAAAAAAATAGTGTATCTGAAAATAAAATGTCAAAAATAAAGCAACTTTTAATGTCTTAAACTGTACTGCAGAAGTCCCCATGAAATAAATAAAGGGGAGCCCATGAAGTGAACCCCTATTCAACGTACTCTGTGTTTTGTTTCAATAAAAGTGAGAAGGTAAACATATCAAAGCAAAATCATTACTAAAAATGTTTCCATTTTTAGTAATAGGACTGGTTCTGTCCTTTCCCAATTCAACTTTTCTGTAAGTCACATGATAAGCAATTGGTAGATCTTCTGTTCAAATATAAAGGTTTATTTGCATTTCTAATTTGCCATTGCAGTAACACTGGAATTCTACGAGAAAGCATTTTAACGTTTACAGTAAACTATTTTTTAAAAGCTATGATGCTTCTCGCCAAACCTAATTCCTCTGGGAATTAAGGCATATTCCTTTTGCATGTCTACATTGTGACATGTGTATTGCCAACTATTTTATCTAGAATCCTCCCTTTCACGCCATGTTCTGCTTTTTGCTTGTTTTGTTTTTTAGAAACTTTGCAAAGGACATGTTTTTAATAGGCTATAATCACATGAGTAACAGGGATCTTGGAAAGTAGCTATTATCAGTACAGACAGAAACTTGGAGTGCGATGGTTTTAGCCTTCCTGAGCTTCTTGATGCTATTTTAATGCACTAAGAGTATAAACTAAATTTAGATCCTGCTGACTGTTACTGGAGTGAAGTGTGTGTCTCTTTTGCAGACAATGCTAGATTTAGTCACTGTGTATTTCTGTCAAGCTGAGAATGCAATTTATAGTTCCCATCCCTTGTAAGCATTTTAATAACTATGCATACGTATTTAATGGCTGGTCTGATTTGCAACTGTTCATTTAAATTTTGTTTTTCTTGAAAGCAGTTAGTGGCACCTATGTTTTCTCTTGTGGTCATACATTCTATCTCAGTAAATCTGGCATTACCCTTAAAGTTGTTTTGAAATACTAAGTTTATGTTGCTTCCTAATTAATTCGCTGGCCTATGGGTTCTCAGCCTCAATACCTATGGGTCCTCTGGCCTATGGGTTCTCAGCCTCAGCACCTATGGGTCCTCTGGCCTATGGGTTCTCAGCCTCAGCACCTATGGGTCCTCTGGCCTATGGGTTCTCAGCCTCAACACCATTAAGAGTTGGGTGCTTTCCTGTATGTTGCAGGATGTTTAAAAACCAGCACTACCCCCCTCACCCCCACTTATGACAACCCAAAATATCTCTACATATGACCAAATGACCCCCAAGGACCAAAGTGTCCCTGCTTGATAACCACTGCTTTAGTTTGTCCATTTCTTTGAGCCTTTGGCCCTGTTCAGCCTCTGTAGCTCAGTGAATAATTGTAATAGCTTCCTTCTGGGACAACCTACAAGTACCCCATTTACCTTCTAATTCACTTTTCATATTGTGACCAGAGGGATCCTTTCACAACCCAAATCTTTCTGTCGCTCACTTTCAAACACTGTCATCACTGTCCAAAGACAGGATAAATGGAGAACTCTTCATATTGCCGACAGTGTTTGTCCTAATGGGACCCGAGTGCCTCCTGATCTCTCAAACCACTTTCTCTTTGCAGTTCAGGCCCGTGTACCTGCCCTTCTTCCTATTTCTGTCCTACTCAACCCCTCTACTCACCTGGACTTGAACTTAGCCTCCATCTTACACTTCTCTGCAGTCTCAGCACTAAGTCAGACCAGCCTATTGCAGAATTCTAGGTCAATTTCATTAAAATGAATTATCTAAGCATCATGTTCCAAAGGTCCAAATTATTGAACCAAATTACCAGACATACAAATATCTGTTCCTGTTTTCCATTTATAGTTATTATTATGGTTACATGTCCTTAAGTTGGTTCCCACTCATAAAGACCCTGTGCATAACAGCCTTGCACCATTTTATGTTTGAGCCAATTGTTATTTTTGAGCACATTGTTGTAGTCCCTGTGCCAATCCATCCATGGAGGGTCTTCCCCAGCCCTCTACTTTACCAATTGTGATGTCCTTCTCCATGGACTGGTCCCGTATGATAACATGTCTTATTTCAGCAGGTGATGGTCTGTTCTCAATGATGATATTGATATTAGTTACTATAATTATAATTTTATTTCTGCACATGTTTACAAACCACATAAGGGCAAATACTGTGACTATTTTTGCTCATTGTTATCCGTAGTGCATATATTATTATTATATATTGTATAATTAATATATAATGAATATCAATGTTCATTGAAATAGATTCATTTGAATAGATAAATACTTTATAAAAATAATGCAGTATTAATCTCATAGTGTACGATAATGATATTAAGTAGATCTGCCTGTAAGAAAGTGAGTGGTAATCCAGACATGATTTGATGAAAACAATAGCACGATGTAACAGACTTTACATATAACACTGGTTGAAACACTATGCTTCTGCGACCAAGCCTTTACCAAGTAACTTTTGATACCATACCAAAAAAAATCATACCGGAGATTTTTCATTTTTCTGATTAGAAAGAAAATTGTAGTTTTAGGTTGTATAAAAAGCAATTTTGTCATTTTATTTAGTACTGTATTCAAATGGAATGATGCAACTTACCAATTTTAAGAAATGTGCTATAATGAGAGTATTGTAAAATCAAGATCATAAAATAATATTTCAAATGTAGTACGTGAATGTTATTTCCTTAGTGTAAATATTTTAGTTAATTGTTCTAGTTAGGCTTGCTTGGCTTTATTCCGAAGCGAGCTAGGTTCCCCAGAGACTGTGGATGGAGGATGCTGAAAGAAGGGGGCAGCATGCGGGCTTGAGAAGAAAACAGCTGTGTGGTGTGTGTGTGTGTGTGTGTGTGTGTGTGTGTGTGTGTGTGTGTGTGTTATCCTGTTTAGTGCTTATTTGAAAACGATCATAATTCCAAAGACATGATCTTATTCTCCCGGTATCCTACTTCCATATGAAGCATCCCTACCAGTCACTGGGATTTTGAAAGAATCATTCTAGGAAGCCTTGCTGGCCCTGTGGTTTAGTGCTCCCCTGCAACGGGAAAGGTCAGCAGTTTGAACTCATCAGCTGCTCTGTGGTCGAGAGAGGTGGCAGTCTGTGAAGATTGCAGCCGTGGAAAGCCTATGGAGCAGATCCGCTCTGTCTATCAGATTATTAGGAGTTGGAATTGACAGCAGCATGTTTTTTTAAGATGACTATTATGTGAATGACTATCCATTATTCATCAAATATTTCAGACGTATATTTGTATTCCATATTCAACCACTCTAACACTAAAGATCTCTGAAAAAGTCTAACAATGTTATTTTCTATTTCTCTGTCTCTTGCTCTTAGTGGCTTTTCTCTTTCGTGTACTCTCTATTTTTGAGTGTGAATTCATATTTTGCTGACTTTTCTCTTTGGGAATTCTGCAAGGCTTGGGTTGAGAGTGTACCATCTAGAAAGAATTACTTTTGCTGCTTCCAGGTGCCTTAGGGTACAACTAACCCTGGAATACCTATATTACTTTGCTTAGCTTGGGGTTTCCTGAACTAGACAAATAATGAATATCTAAACCCCAGGCTACATCAAGGTGGGACTGTGGTTACAAACTGTCTGGAAAGCACCCGTTCTCTTCAACTTCTGGACAAAACTGACAACCGGCCATCCCTTTGCTGGTGAGCAGGTTTTCTCCCGTGCTGGTGTTCAAGGGCCTTTGTTTGGGGTTTTAGTTTTCAACCCTCTACCTTCCAGAGGGGCAAAGCCTTAGTTTTCTTCCCATCAGAAGTCAGAATTCAAGACTATAGTATAGTATACCCCGCCCTCAGGACATCTTACAAAACTAACGTCTGTGCTCTCCATTTCTTTGAAATGGAGAAATCCTTTGAAGATTTCTCTCACTTTCTTGTTAAGCCTCCTATGCATCTAACATGTTTTTTTTAAATTATGTTATCCATTTTCCTAGAGAAAAGTTTCATCATATTGCTAATATTATATTACTGGAAAATATAATGCAGCAATGATTGAATATCTAAAGAGAAAATTCTTGGAAGGGAAAATGTCAGCAAACTTAATTTCCTTCCTCTTTCCTCTTTTCCCTTCCTTCCTTCTCAGACTCCCTTAAATTTGACTATGAACGATAATTTATTCTTCTGTAGATAATTGCAAGGCTATTCTTTGGAAAACGGGAATTCATAGTCTTATTTCACTCTCAAACTCACAATCATTGATTCAGTGCAGACTCATAACAACCCCCTATGGGTTTCCAAGACTGTAATTGTCTACAGGAGTAGAAAGCCTGGTCTAGCTCTCATGGAGCTGCTGGTGGTTTTGAACTGCCGACCATGCCAATCGCAGCCCAATGTGGAACTACTACACTACGAGGGGTCCCCCATGAATTATACAGTTTCCATTCTTGAAGACATTTTACATGGTAGTGGCTTCATTTACTTTGCACAGGGCACTCCTGTCTTTCACATGTAATAAGTCATTAATTCTTCTGACAGCATAAGTATTCTTGTCTTCCTGTTTTACAGATGGAGGAAGTGTGGATAAGTAGTTTTCCCATGGACATAGAATTACAGATGGATGAGCCAGGGTCCAGTGCTGGCATTCTCTGTACATTTCTGTGGTGCTGCTCACGGTGAAGGCTGGGTGCACTCTGGAGGATTTAATCTAAAGTTCTCCTCCTTAAGAAAGCCAGACTTATGAAGAAATGTTGTTATTGCTGCTATAGGCTGGGTGCACCAGGGGTAAAAAGGGACTCATTCTTGTTCAGTTTATTTCATTAAATGTTGTCCTTCTCAAAGGAAGAGATGTGATTGAATGAATGTCTCTTCCATGGTATGTTAGCCTACCTCATGAGAGCCAATCATTAAATTTTTTGGAAGCATGCAAACGGGTTAAGAAACATAGCCATTGTTAAAACTTAAGTTATAAAAAGCATATCTTAAATGAATCATGTTTAAAACAAAGATAATAAATATTTCAAGCCTATCCATCTCTAATCATTTGACGACATTTTACTACTGGCTGTGCCCTTGGAGTGCTTTCTACCCATTGTGTGTGCCTGGTGGGCCTGCTCTGTGATGGTGCGTTCCTGTGTGTCTCTTCCCAACTCGGCATGGACCAAATGCCATCTGCACTCGAGGTAACACCAGTCCATTTACGCTCTTTGAAGGCACATCGGTCTTGCTATTATGACTCTCCTTTCCCGATGCTTTTTAACATTTCAAGCATACTGGTATCGCCTCCTTTTCCTCCTCCCTCTTTTTCTCCTTCTTTTCCCCTTGAGGAACATGCCTTTGTGTTTATTAACCAAATGGAGAGAAGTCAGAGTACTGCTCCTCCCAAGACAGTCCTTCCTGTAGTCTTTCCACCCGGGCCAAGCTTCTAAGGACCCCGGAGAGCAACGGATAGGGCACTTTTCCCTGTCCTTGCCCCAGATGAGTTCCCAGGAACCAGGACCCCTTGGGTAGGAGTAGCAGGTCAGGATATGGCAGAGGTTGAGGAAAGAAGGAAGAAACTCGGCTGGTGAGAGACAGGTACCTAGAGATTTCATGGCCCCTCCCTCTTGGTGAGGAAGGCTAAGCACCCCACATCCAGCCCCAGGCAGGGGTACATGTATGTCAACAACTCTGCACATGAGGGGTGGGGGTGGCAGGAGGCAACTATTTCTTAGATCAGCTCTCGCCAGAGGGATGCTAGTCCAGCCCATGGGTCATTGCTTCCATTCCAAGTTGACTGGAGACAGGGAATACTACAAAGAGAAATCAGTGGGCCAATTGCATCTCTAAGATCTGTCCTGTGGCAACTTTCTTGCCCACTGGAAACTTAGCACTTTATTGCCTGAGTCTCTTGTGCCTTATGTCATCTACACAGCCACTTCTTCTTCACAGCATCTACCCAGGGACCTGGGTGAGTAGGCAGAAAGGGTTGGGGCTTGTATGCGCATAGGCATGGCTCTTACATACACTGGAACCCAGGAGCCAGTATGTTCATAGGCAAGGCTCTTACATACACTGAGGGCTTTGGTGTAAGGAGACTAGAGCAGTGGTTCTCAACCTTCCTAATGCTGTGACCCCTTTAATACAGTTCCTCATGTTGTGGTGACTCCCCCTCCACCATAAAATTATTTTCATTTCTACTTTATAATTGTAATTTTGCTACTGTTATGAATTGGTCGACCCCTGTGAAAGGGTCATTCAACTCCCGAAGGGTCGCCACCCACAGGTTGAGAACCGCTGATCTAGAGGGATAAGGAGATAGATCCAGGCAGAAAATTGGCAGCTGAACCCAGCAATGGCTGACTGCTCCCACACACCCCAACCCTCGGTCTTTCCTTTTTTAACTGCTCACATTTCTTATTTCCCTTGTGGTGGAAACTCCGGCAGACTAACATGCTTCTGTTGAAGAAGACTCAAAAGTCATTGCTGAACAATGTCTACTGTATCCTTTTAATCTTCTGAATAAAGCATTTTCATTGGCTGAACATAGTCGCATGACAATGCCAAAATATAAAACTTCCTTTTCTGGTTTACGATATGTCAACCAGCAGTACATGTATGCAGAGTAGACGCTGCTCTCCGCAGATAGAAAAGAGATCCAAGGAGAAAACTAGTGGCAGCAGCAGGCCCTGTTTGCTCAAGGACCTGTGTGAGCAGCTGAACTTGGAGAGGAAAACCCAGCAAAAGCAAAGGAGGAAAAAGTGTTTTCTCGCCCATTTAGCTTGGGGAGGATAAAAGGACAAGCCTTAGTGAGAATATTTCTTTAGCGACCCCACTCACTGGGAGAAGTAGCACGAAAGCATTTTAATAATGAGAAATGTTATTGCTTGGGCAAGCCAGCAGTGCAGAGGACTGCTGGCCTTGGGCTCCTGGGGTGCTTGTTCCCAGGGCCTCTGACGAGAACACGAGAGGCACATAGGAGGGTAAGTCCAGAAGCATTGCTACACAATGTAGGAAACTGGATTCAACAAGAACTTCAAAATGCGACACTGCTGTTTCCTAACATGGCTTCCATCGGGGCTGTCTGTGTCTGAAGGTGTTCCTGTCTCCCTAACCTTTTTCTGAGGAACTCTGGAACTTCGATTTACACCACTTTCAAGTGGTGCTTTTGGCATCCCCAAGAGACCCCAACCCCTTGTGTTCCTTTGAAATGTTCTTTGAATTTGAGGAACAAAAAGAAGCCGGAAAGGGCAAGGTCAGGGCTGTAGGGTGGATGGGGTAAGATTTCCCAACAAAATGCTTCTGTGATGGCCCTTGCTACCCTCAATGAATGGGCAGGTGTATTGTTGTCATGGGGGAAAATTTCCTTAGGACAACTTTTCCTGACTTTTTTCTTACTAAGGCAGTTTTCAATTTTCTTATTATGTTTTGATGATAAGCCACCGCAATCCTTGTGTCCTTCAAGAAAATCTATGAAAATGACCCCATTGAGGCTCTCCTCTACCCTGATAAAAACAGCCACCATTACCTTCTGCCTGAAATTTAACTGACTCAGCCCATCCCTTCAGATGCCCCTGCTTTGATTTGACCTTTTGATTTTGGAAGCTGCCATAATTAATGACAATAGGAGAAGTGCATTAGTGAGAAAACTTGAGTTCCACTACCCACTGGTCACAGAAACATGTTTAAACACATTTTAAAATAGTTAAATGTGTGCTTCTATCAACTGGAAGGGCCCTGTTGGCATTCATATTGGTTACTCGTTGGGCTGCTAACTACAAGGTCAATAGTTCGAAACCACCAGCTGCTCCACAGACAGATGGGGCTATCTACACTTGTAAAAAGTTACATGGTTTACAATCAAGAAAGGTGTGCATCCGGGTTGGCTCCTCTGACCATAGTTATTCAATCTGTAAACCGAGCAAATCATCAGAGAAGCTGGCCTATATGAAGAATGTGGCGTCTGGATTGTAGGGGAGGCGGATAACAACCTGCCATGGGCAGAGGACACAACCTTGCTCACAAACAGTGAGGCGGATTGAAGCACTTGTTGATGAAGACCGAGGATGACAGCCTTTAGAATGCATTACAACTCGGTGTCACGAAGACCCAAATCCTCACACCTGGACCGAGAGGTGCCATCATGAAAAATGGAGAAAAGTTTGAAGTTGTCCAGGCTATTGTCTAACTTGAGTCCACAATCAGTGCTCGTGGAAGCAGCAGTCAAGAGATCAAAAGACATGTTGCAATTAGGTAAATCTGCTGCACAAGACCTCTTTAAATTACAGTAGAACCCCGGTATGTGACCAGATCAGTGCTCAACAGAATGGGATTTCGACACAAAATGTTGAGAACATTTTGCATTGGAACTCGAAGAAAACATCGGAATCCGACCGATGCACAAGATTTGTAAACAAAAGCAGTTCGTGGTTAGTGGGTATTGTTAGTACGTGTTGTTTAAGCCTTTTACAGCTGTGTTCCAAGCGTTTTGCTATAATTTTCTTAGTTTTTGTGACTTTTCCTACAGTTTTTAGATAAGAAACATGGATCCTAAGAAAGTTTTTTTAACAGAATCATCATGATAAGGAGCTGATTAACCGTGTTATCGATATTGTTGATGATAATTTAGCAAACTCTTTTAGAAAACAGTTAAGGAAACACCAACAGCAGACCGCATTAGACAGATTTTTGTTTTTTGTTTTTTTTTTTTTAGAGAAAGCCAGCCAGGCCTAGTGAGAAAAGGCAAAGAATGGAAAAAACTAAAAAGCAGCTACCGGTCGATTTGATGGAAGGGGATTCCCCTCCACACAATGGCTCTCTCTCCATCCCTCCTCCCCACATCTGTGTCCACAGATGCAGATCCTCATCTGTCTCAAGCCATGGGCCATACTGTAGTTGTTAAAAACATTTTTAATGTTGTGTTTCATATTTAAATTATATTTTTAACTCTGAATTCATTTACTTTGAAATTTCTGTGTCATGTTTTGTATAAAAAGACAAGGTTAGGGTAAAAACTTGATGGTCGAGAACAGATTAATCCCTTTTCAGTTATTTGTTATGGGAAAAATTGATTTGGAACTTGACTGCATGGCGCCCCACCACTCCTAGAATGGATTAGCGCTGAGGTCCGGGGCTCTACTGTATTGAAAAGCAGAGATGTTACTTTGAGGACCCACCTGACCCTAGTCTGTGTTCAGTTGCCTTATATGCATGTCAAAGTTGGTCTTCCTTAGGGAGCCCAAAGAAGAATTAATGCATTGGAATTGTGGTGCTGAAGAGAATATTGAAAGTACCAGGGATTGCTGTCTGTCGTAGAAGTGTGGCCAGAGTGCTCCTGAGAGGCCAGGATGGCCAGGCTTCATCTTACATACTTTGGACGGATTGTCAGAAGGGACCAGTCCCTGGAGAGGAACATGGTGCTCGGTAAAGTGAAGGGACAGCGAAAAAGAGGAAGAGCCTCCAGGAGATGGATTGGCACAGTGCCTGCAACACATGGTTTCAGGCACAGGGCCCGTGAGGCTGCGCAGGACCAGGCTTTATTTTGCTCTGCTGTGCACAAGGTCACTGTGATTAGCCACAAGAAGATCCTCAGTGTGTCTCACTCACAAATACGTCAATAAACTTTACTGTGCTTGTTTCTTCAGAGAACCCAGCCAGCCACAGCTCCTAAGAGTTTTCAGCTGTTAACTTTCTCAGCAAATTACCAGACTTTTCTTCCAAAACTTCTCTGGGTGAACTCCAAACAATAAATTTTGATTATCACCCTGCAAGTATTTTAACAGTTTGCACCACCCAACATCTCTTTTCTAATGATAATAAAAACTAAAAAGCACAGATCATCCTGTAGATATATTGGTATAGGATCATGTGGTACCTAGAGGCGTCAGATTAAACTGAAGAGGGTGGGGCTGGCAAGTACTGAAAACTCACTTGTGTTCTGTTTCAAGAGCAGGTTGGGAGAGAAATGAAAAAGCAATATTCCAAAATCTCAAAATAGTTTCCATTTTGGCACAATCTTTTGAATTTTGTTAGGCAATTGCATCTCAAGCATATTAAATAATATAAAAATACCGATGTTATGCAAATTGTTCATTGTATGACATATAACAGGGGCATGGGAATTGTTTTTTAATATGCATAAATCTGATTGCCTTCAAGAAAATAAAAAATAAAGAAACCTGTAATCTCACCAGCCATTGAAACCTCTTTCTAGGAAGAGCAAATGAAAAGAGTGAAATCAAGAGACACTAGTCAAATGCATGTCTAATGTAAGATCAGAGGCACTAGTAGCATCAGCACTCAGTGCCTAGTGTAAATGGAAACTCAAAAAGATTTAGAGTACAAGTAAATATTCCTATAATTCTTCATCATTCAAATGTGTGACAATAGGTAAGGCAATTTGCCTCCTTAGATCTCAGTTTTGTCATTGGAAAAATGACCACGACCTTGAGAGTCAACAAAGTCACTTGGCACAGCATAGTTCACTATGACAAGGCTCCATATCCCAGTGACTGGGGCTTTAAAAGATTGTGTCTGAGCAGCCACCTAAGGTGCACCAATTGGTCTCTGCCTATTTCGAGGCAAGAAAAGTAAAGAAAATAAAAAACTCATGGATTAACATAATTCCCCATGATTATGGGACCAGAAGAGCTAGATGGTTCCCATCTGATCACTCTCAATTGTTCTGAAAGGGATTGCTTTAGAAGATCTTTGAGTGGCTGGGAAAATGTGGAACAATGCTCAAAATCCTAAAACAAAACCACCTTTAGCAGCTGGATAAAGACTGGTATGAGCCTCAAGGCAAAGTCATCTGGAGATGAACTCACTTTCATGGCTCAGCTTTCAGCCAAACAATAGACAAGTCTGTAAAGGGAGCAGCGGTATTAGGGAGATATGCACACCTTAGACTAAGCAATCATTTGAGACTCAAAAGGGCAGCATTTACCCAAGGACAAAGTACAGAAGGGTTGAGAAAGCAGGAATGGAAGCAGGAAACACAGGAAGGAAATGGGATAAATGATGTTACATTATGAGCACTGCAAAAATGTATGGAAAATTGATCTGCTCTGTAAGCCTTCAACCAATTCACACATTTAAAAGTGTTAAAAAATATAAGAAGATTTGAGTCCTTATGTGTTAAGATTTTATGATTATACAACATGCCTTAAAAAATTCAAAACATGTGCAGGTAGCTCTCAACTGACTAGAGGGTTTCATTCCACCATCACTGTTTTAAGTCATTATTTTTTAATGTAAGTCAAATATCTCGTTAAAATTTTTCATTATTATTAGATTTTTTATGGCATATAATTCACATACCATACGATTCAATATTCAGAAGAGTGGTGCAACCATCAACACAATCCATTTCAGAACATTTTCTTCTTTTTTGTAGTTATTGCTGTTAGCTTCCCATTTCTCTCCAACCTTCCATGCCATGTCCTTAGGTAATTATTAATCCAGTTACTGTCTCTATAAATTTACCTATCTTGGATTTCATATACACACAAAAAAATACAAAACAAAAACAAGTAAGAAAATAAAGCCCCACAACAATGACAAAATAAAACAGAGAAGAAAAATATATCCAAAAGAAAGCAGACACAAAATGTAGACCAAATTGAAAATGAGTCAAAAGGGAGATCAAATGATAGGATGTTACATTTTACCCTCAATGCATCTGTCATAATAGACTCTGTGATGTTCTGCCTGATAGCAAGGCTGTTCATTACTGTCTTTTATCATAAGTATCTTTGTAAACCTGATCTTTAGCCCTGCTGGCACCGTGGTTACAAGCTGGGCTGCTCACCACACAGTGGACATTGTGGATTCACCAGTCACTGCACAGGAGAAAGACTAGGGTTTCCACCCTGAAAAAGTCAGTCTCGTAAACACGCGGGGCAGCTCGGCCCGTCCTGTGGGCCACTTTGAGTTGCCGTAGACTCGATGGCAGTGGGTTTTGCTTTCTTTTCTTTAGGAGTAGGATGGTAACATCAGAAAACTACACCCTACAACATTCTACGTTGTGCATATTGCTCATGTTAACATGTATAAAATAGAAAAAGTGACCAATGGAAATACGATTTGCTATACATCTCTACTATGTCATATACTGGGGACTCTTTGTACCCATATAGCACAGTAGGCTAGGTGTTGGGCGGCCACATGTCAGGTCAGCAGTTTGAAACCACCTCCACCTCCAGGGGAAGACAAGGTTTTCTGCTCTTGTAAAGCTGTAGTCTGGGAAACCTACAGTCTCTGTGAGTTGGTATTGACTCAATGGCAAGGGGGTACTACAAAGACACTTGAAATCTTAAAACTATCGACACTCTCCACCTGAAAGCAAAGACAGCCATTCTTGCAGACAAGTAGAGTCCTTTTTGCCTTGCTGCTGTTGTGCTCAGGTAAGTTTGAGTGGGCTCTGACTGAGCACTCGCTGTGGAATGGAAGGCAACGGGTGGCCCCGCAGCACTCTCCCGACCACCGCCCTGTTTGAACCCCTGGTGCCGGCCCTAAATTAACCCACCTCGCTGTGGGTGGCCCTCGGCTTCATCAAACACGAGTGGAATCTTACTTCCGTCATTTCTAAAGAGCGTTCTGGCTCTTTTGGTGTGCTTGTTCTTCCAGCAGTCCACGTTGTCGTCAGTAGTCATTGTCCACAACACGCGTCACGCGCATCGGCTTTCGGCTCCCTCATTCGCTGCCCAGCTTTCATAGGCGTGAAAAGAGCCCCACTGCCTCCAAGTCCATTTCCACTCCCAGGGACCCTGTGGGGCAGAGTAGAACTGCTTCGTGGAGTTTTCTGACGCCACATCCGTGCCGGAATAGCAGCCTTCTGTTTCTCCATCCAAGCAGCTGGTGGGTTTGTGCCACATGCCTCTTGGTCAGCAGCTCAATGCCGCCAGAGACTCCTTGTATGCTCGCATATGAGGTGAGGGACAATGCCATAGCTTTTGATTTCTTGACTGCTGCTTCCCCGGGCATGTACTGTGGATCCACATAAAATGAAATCCTACCATCTTCCGTCACTTCTCCACTTAGCTTAATGCTGCACATTGACCCAGTTGTGAAGATTTTTGTTTTCTTTACACTGAGGTGTCATCCGTGGTACTGGCTGTCATCCTTGATCTTCCTCTTCCCCGGCAGCAAGCAAGGTCATAGCATCTCTATGTTGAAGAGTGCTAATCAGTCCTCCTGTAATACTCCGCCTTTTCCATAGAGTCCAGTTTTCCTCGTTATTTGATCAGTCTATAGATCGGATAAGTATGGTGAAAGGGTACACCCTGGTACACATCTTCCTTGATTGTAAACCACTCAGTATCTCCTAGTTTTGTTTGTAAATAGACCTCTTGGTCTACATACAGGTTCCGCATGAGCATAACTAAGTGTTCTGAATGTCCCATTCTATACAAAACAATCCCATAATCCACAAAATAAAGGCAATAAAACAGGTATACATCTTTCTGGTGTTCTCTGCTCTCACCCAGTACCCATCTGATCTCCATCAAGATCCATATTCTGCCATCGTTTCATATCCGCTCTGAATCTGGCATGGATTTCTTGCATTTCCCTGTTAAGGTATTACTAAGACCGTATTTAAATTAACGTCAACAAAATGTTACTTGCATCTAATGTGAAGGATATTATTTGATAAGATTTAGCAACATTTGTGGTTAAGATGGTTTATCGTTTGTATATGTATTATCTTGATACTGTTTATTACTGATAAAAATCTCTTTATAACTACTTTACCAGTCTAAAAGCAGAGAGAAAACTATCCCCAAATGCCTCTAAAATGATAATTCAGCTGCCTGTCTTGAGTCTAATTAACTCACACCTTATGGAATATGTACATTAAGTTCCGTTTGTATGTTCAAACACCTACTGTAACTAGTCCTTGAATGAAAACAAAACCCATTGGTGATTTTCCCCCCAGGGATTAAAAAAAAATTTTTTTTTAATTTTAATGCAGAGTAAATCTTAAAATACCTTTGGATTTCAGCATTTAAAGTTGGGTGTACCTTAACACTGCCTGCAGAATAGCATGTAACTTCAAAATTTTCCAAGTTGTCTAAAGTTATATGGTCTCGTCCAACACTGTCTGAATAGATGCCGCAGGCAAACTAGAAAAACACCTTCCTCCCAGCTGGTGATTACCCACAAGGAAGAAACAGTCACAGAGCATTTTGCTGCCCTAGGCAAACTTGGCCCAGAGAGTGCAAGCAGGCTTTGCATAAAAATAAACAAGGTGGAGTGAGTGCCTCCTGTCAGGTAGAGATGAAAAAGAAACAGGAAAAGAAAAGTGGGTGGGGAGAGGGGGGGCACTAGCAATCGTAATTCAACTCTGTGGAGCAACTTGCCATGTCTGAGTAGTATTTCTCTTCAGAAAGTCCACATTGCTTTACTTTCACATCTGCTCTCCAGTGAGGGAGGGGTAGATGCTCTGTCTGGCAGCACCGTTGATGACGGAATAATTCTTTCAAGGTGTCCAGGTTTGCAAAGATCTGATGCATCTGAACTATGTTAATTATATGGCATACTGCTGCCATGAAAATCTTACAATGACATGGATAGAGGATAAATAGCTTAAGGAGGACTACTGTGCCATAAAAGGTTTCTGGGGAACCACCTTTTCCCAGCTGTAAATTACTTCTTTCAAGTAAGTTAAACACTTAAGTAGACATGGCAATGCTGCTCTAGTGGCTGAAAAGATTTAATGTGTGTGGGAAAAGTCCCGCATGTAAAGCCTGTCCCTGAGCTGGAGTCACACCAGCTCCTTTCTGCAGGCTCCAGCTCTCATCTCTATGGATATGCAGACGCTACAGGTGAGGAGACTGAGTCACTGAGGAGCTGTGGAGATTGATGGCTGAAGCTCACTATAAATATTATCTTGCCATTATCCTCATTCCCTTTTATCTAGTTTATTTCACACCACTTAGTATATATTAGTGGGAGAAAGATGAGGCTGTCTTCTCCCTTAAAGATTTACAAAGCCTCAGGATCCCTGTCTAGAGTGGCTGGTAGTGGGCATGTACTGGAGGACAGTGGGATTAGTACACAGTAGCATCGCAACAGTGACCACACTGAGCCCCTGCCTGGGTTTAGTCTGAAGATTTTCCCAAGGCTATAACCTCACTTTAGTGCAGTGGGTCTCAACCTTCCTAATGCCGCCGCCCTTTCATACAGTTCCTCATGTTGGGGTGACTGCCCCAACCATAAAATTATTTGCATTGCTACTGTATGTAACTGTAATTTTGCTACTGTTATGAATCAGGCGACCCTGTGAAAGGGTCCTTCGACCCCCAAAGGGGTCACGACACACAGGTTGAGAACCGCTGCTTTAGTGAAATCAAGACGTTACTAGGGCCAAAAAGAAACTTGGGAATTTGGATATTTTTCACCATGTACCCACTACAAAATTTTAAGCAGGTATGTAATCAGCTAGTTTATTGTCCATCCAGATTTTTACAAACTATATGTGTTCATATAAAAAGCCAAACTTCTCCCACTTAAATTTTTAAAAATGAGTTTTTCTTGTCAGTTTGATACAAAAATAGAGAAAAGAGTAAATAAGAAGTAAATTTTTTCATAATCCCACATGTTAAGATAATTTGGAGTATTTTATCCCAGATGTATTATGCATATACGACCACATATATAAATATTCACAATAATATATAGCATGCATAGTTTTACAAATTCAACCTTTTTTGTACATTCAGTTCCACATCCTTTTCCTCACTTGCTACAGAGTAAATATTATTCTATGTCACTAAATATATTTTATAATATTTCAAAATATGGATGCACCATAATTCAAACACCCCTTCCTCTATCTGTAAACTTTCAGGATGTTTATCATATGACAAAGTTGATTCCCTTCCTTTTTGTCTTTGTTTCTCTTTTCTTGATCCCTTGGGATTCTCAAACTCAGAACTTCTGAAATGTTCATGCTCTTCAGCTAAGAGGCAGACTAGTTAATAGTAATTATCTTTCAACTACAGTGTACTTTACTTGTGAAATATTGGAAAGCTCATTAAGCTACCAGCTTTTCCTTCAGTTAAGTATAACCCTACTAGAAGTCACAGTAAGTACAAACATTTAAGTAGCAAAATGGACTGCTACTGAAGAATTTTACATATATTTTAGATACTAAGTATAAGGGCTCTTGAATTAAGGGGTCAAATGGATTCGAACTTAATATCTGGCATAAGAGAAAAATCTGAAATAATGGTCTAGATCAGTTGAATTCTGTTTTTTATAAAATTCTCTGGGCTTTAACAAGGAGGCAGGTTGAAAGGAACTCTGGATTTGAAGTTTGTGACCTCTGGACTTGACAATTTGCTTCATCATCTCTCTTATTCTGTTTCTTCATTTATGTAATCGTTATGAGAATTATTTATAAGGCACCTAAAAAAAGGCACCTGCAACATAAGTCTCCATAAATGCTAGTTCCTTTTGACCCTGCTTTGAAAGCATGGTAGATTATGTTCAAGAGCTGAAGTTTGAAAACATTGTCTCTCCATGCATGGCAGTGGTCTATTAGAACTGTGCTAGTTCGAGAGCTCTGGTGGTGTAGTGATTACGAGTTGGGCTTCAATCTGTAAAGACAGGGTTTTATTTTCTTATAAGTAGTTAAAGTCTTGGAAACCCACAGAGGCAATTCTACCCTGTTCTACGTAGAGGGTCGCTTTGAGGCAGCATGGAGCCAATGACAGTGAGTAATGAGTGAGCATACCCAGAATGAATTACACTTCAGCGTAAACAACAGCAACACAGGCCCTCACACTTGAACCAATAAATGGAGGAGATTTTGAAATTAAGAATTCTTAATTTCCCAACCATTGCCCATGAAAGTAGCACTCAAAAAGTCAAACAATAGGAAAATTTGATGCAAAAGACTTTTGTAAATTGTTAAAAAACAAAGATGTCACTTTGAAGACTGAAGCGTGGCTATGTTAGTCTGGGTCGACTAGAGAAAAAAAATTCATAGGCACTCATATGGATATAAGAAAGAGCTTTATATCAAAGAGTAATCGTATAACAAGAAAACATCCCAGCCTAGTCCCAGATCAAGTCCATAAGTCTGATATTAGCCCATATGTCCAATACCAGTCTATAAATTTCTCTTCAGACTCAGGCAACACACGCAATGATGCCAAGTGCAGGAAGATCACAGGCCATTGGGTGAAAAGTCTTGTGGATCCAGTGGCAGGGGTCCCCACATGGCTCCTCCAGCCCCAAGGCTCTGACTCCATCAGCTTAGCTCCATGTGGCTTGTCAACCGGAATGTCTTGCAGGGGGAGTGTGTGTCCTGCCTCCAGGGAGGAAGATAAGAGTTCCCAGAATCCTCAGGAAAAGGTCAAGCCCACACAGAGGCCTCATTGGCTATGACATGATGGACAGGCTAGACTCCACCCCTTCACACGTTGACAGGAGATTATGTAATTGCCATAGTGCCTCATCCACAGCCATATATTTTCAATTGTTTCATGTGCATTTGATAGCTGACAATGAATAAGGAAGACCATAGAGAAATTGGTGCATTTGAATTATGGCGCTGGCTGAAAATATTGATTATACCAGAACTGCCAGATAATGACCAAATCTCACATAGAAGAGGTGAAGCTAGAATGTTCCTTAGAAGTGAGGATGGTGGAACTTTGTCTCATGTACTTTGGACTTGTTATCATGAGGGACCAACTCCTGGGGAAGGACATCTTGTTGGTAGCGTAGAGGGTCAGTATCTAAAGGGAGATGGATTGAGTGGGGAGGACAGCATGGGCTCAAGCATGACAACCATTCAGAGGCTAGCGCAGGACCTGGGGTGCTTCCTTCTGCTGTAAGCAGAGGTGCTGAGCCAGAACCAAGTCCACGGCCCCTAACGAGTAAGTGCATGGGGGCTACCTTGTCTTAAGGATATAAATGTATAGACAAATTAACAGATGGTTAATAGATACCACAACATATGAAAGTGTAACCTCTAAAGTTAAGCAGTTCTAATGTGCCTAGGAGTACCTTTATTTCTTTATGTATAGTTCATTAGTCAAAATATTTCAAACATAATAAGCTTATATATCCATTTATGGTTTCAAATGCTTTCACATTTAGCTGGCTTGATTCCCATACCACTCAGACCATAGATCCTAGAGGTTCATGAATCAAGTTCAAACAGCTAATTATTACACCTACTATTCCATGACTCTCTATCTGACATTTTGCCTTGATGTCAAAGATAAAAAATATCTGGAATCCACCCACTTTGCAATTTAAGGAGGCTGGGAACATGGTGGCTGTGGCTGTGCAGGGTCTTCTGTTTGGAGGGGTGTCTCCCGGTGACCTCTGGGAAGCAGACTCCTGCCACAGGATGCCCCACACTTCCTCAGGGCCCCCACGCCCAGGCGCCACAATAGGCTGCCTCCTCCTTAGTTACAGCCTTTAGGTAGTCACACAGGCAGCACCAAGCCATGCTGCCCCTGTGCTGGGTTCCCAGCTCCTCTGTAGCTGGAGGCCCTGCAGCTCATGATTGCTGTGGAGTGAGAAGGGAGGGAAGAAAGCAGAGTGGAGAAGGTGTTGGGAAGAAATACAGGAGAGTTGAGTCACATCCCAGAGTGAACTGAACTGGGCCTGAAGCCTCAGCCTTGGTGAGACCAGGTGTTCCCAGCTCCCTGCCAGGATGCCTGAGCCTTTGTGACTCACCAGGCTCCCAGTGCGGGCCAGGCCAGGGTGGCAGAAGTAAGGGTTCCGTTGGTGGCCGTGGAATCCTGGAGTGGCTCTGAGAAGGCGCTCTGACCCTGCACAGGTGGAGAGTGAAATGGCCCATCACTCGGCCGGACTTGGTGTCCTCCAACCTCCTTTCCTGCAGAGCAATCATCAATCTGTAGCTGCGCTCCTCACAGCGATAAGCACATCAATAAAACCTACCTGTTAACACTCCTATGATCGTATCTTCTAAATGAAAAAATATTGGAAAATTTGATGGCCTGAAACACACACACACACACACACACACACACACACACACACGCACACACACTCTCTCTCTCTC
>NW_022103899.1:5501581-5540408 GCF_000313985.2 Echinops telfairi | reverse complement strand
CCTGGGGCACATGTAGCTTTTATCTATTTATTTTATTTTTTATCCTTTTATTGGGTGGCTCATACAAATCTTATTACAATCCATCATTCAATGGTATCTTTTGATAGTGGGGTGCCATCCACTTTCTTCACCACATTTGCTTAGGCACCCATTTTGTCTTCAGTGATCGTCCTGGTAAGGTGAGTATCAAAGACTGTCAGGCTATCAGAACAAAGCAATCTTGTGTTTAGGGAGGCCTTGAGTAGAGGCCCAAAATCCATCTGTTAACTTAATACTTATCATGTAAGGATATGTACATTGGCCTCTATCCCTTTCATTATAAATTCATATATTTACATATGTACATGCCTATAGCTGAGGAGTAGGTACTCCAGATAGATTTCGCTCTCTTTCTGTACCACTTCAGTTGCTGTCCAGTCGATTCCAACTCATAGCAGCTTCTCATCTGAGAACTCTATGTGTCAGAGTAGAACTGTGCTGTAGAGGATTTCAACGGCTGCTTTTGCCCCGTCTTTTTGGGGTGCCTCTGGATAGATTGGAACCTCCAACTGGTTAGCAGTGGAGTGAGAGTCCGCTTTATACCACACCAGGGATACTCGATGAATCCGTACATAGATTATATTAGTATTTCCTCTCTATAAATTATATTATGTACAGCTTCTTTGAATTAGTCAATATGTAAGGAGCCCTGATGGATAGTGATTACGCATTGGACTGCTCACTGCAAGTCAGTAGTTTGAAACCACCAGCCCCTTTGTGGGAGCGAGATGGGGCTTTCTACTCCTGTAAAGTGTTTGAGTCTCAGAAACTCACAGGGGCAGTTCTACCCTGCCCTGTAGGGTAGCTAGCTGTAAGTTAGCATTGATTCGATGACAATGAGTTTTGTTTTTTTAAATGTCCAATAAGGAGTCCTGTTGCCATAGTGGCTTAAGTGTTGCATTGCTAACCACAAGGTCAGTGGTTCAAATCCACCAACTGCTCCTCAGGCGAAAGATGAGGTTATCTATACCCTTAAAGATTTATAGTCGGGAGCTGGGAGGGAGGGGAAAAATGAGGACCTAATGTCGGGGGTTTAAATGGAGAGAAAATGTTTTGAGAAATGATGTACAAATGTGCTTTACACAATTGATGTGTGTATGGATTGGGATAACAGTTGTATGAGCCCCTAATAAAATGTTAAAAAAAAAAAAAGATCTATAGTCTCAGAAACCACAGAGAACAGTTTTACTCTGTCCTGTAGGGTCACTACCAGTCTGAATCGACTAGACAGCGGTGGATTTTTAAATATCAGCTACCGGGAAAAGACGTGTTTTTCCTTTAATTAATCATTAACTTTCACAACGTTTCAGAACATTGAAAAGGGCCCTATCTTGTTACTTTTATGCATAAAATGTAAGGACTGAAATGCACCACGTAAATCTGTTTTAACAATTCTTTATTTTATAACCAGGGAAGCAGGCCCAATGGTAATAGGTAAATTTCCAGTATGAAAATTGTCTTAGCTTTGGGTATCCCCACTTCTTCTTTTTTATTTATTTATTCTTAATTGTTTTATTAGGGACTCATACAACTCTATCACAATCCATACATGCATCAATTGTGTAAAGCATATTTGTACATACATTGCCCTCATCATTCTCAAAACATTTGCTCTCCACTTAAACCCCTGGCATCAGGTCCCCTCCCTCTCCACTCCCCACTCCCTCATAAGTCCTTGATAATTTATAAATTATTTTGCCATATCTTGCCCTGTCCGACTTCACAAATGTTCACACCATCAAGAGCTTAAAAGTTAGTGCAGTAGGTACCGGGCTGGTGCTGGGCTCTCTAAGGTGGAGATGGGGAGCTTCCATGCATTAGTTTTTCTTAGTATTGGGCATTTTGATCAGGCGCTGCACGTCTGGGCCTGGTCAGATGAGCATCCATTATCTCTTCATTCGCTTTTCCCCTCTGCCTTCACAGAGTTTCATCATACTATTCATGCAGTTTTGTGTTTTCGTTTTTATAAAACTTCTGTGGAGATAGACTGTTTCATAGCTTCTTTTCGTGTTGTTTTAATCATTTGAGCAATCCCAAAGGGTTATCATAGGTATAAAAGGTAGTTTATCATCGGCATTGAACATAGTTTGTGCAGAAATATATTACTTCTGACATTCAGTAGCACTTGGGTGGCACAGTGGTTAAGAGGGATGCTGCCAACTAAAGAGTCCGCAGTGCTCCCCTTGCTGAGTCTGCCAGGGAAAGAGGTGGCGGTCTGCTGCAAGGACGGTTACAGCCTTGGAAGCCGAGGGGCCAGTGCTGCTGCGTCCGATAGGGTCCCCACGAGCCAGAATCAAGTCAGCAGCAATGGATTTGGCGCAAACAGTTTGCCAAGAACTACTCACTTAAAGGGTGGCCGCTGAAAAGCAAAGTCCGGAAGTCTGCCTCACAAGAACTGTGGACGAGACACACCTGTGGGACCGTGCTCTCCTACAACGCGTAGCTTGCTGTGAGTCAGAACTGGGTCCACAACAGCGAGGATTGTTGCTATTTTATTGAATTGCTAGTTCCCCTGTGGTCAGTGATTCTCAAACCACTTGCTGATCCAATAAGTCTCTGTTCACCTCAGAAGTCTGCTTCTGTACCAGGCTGAGTGGTGAACTCGTCAGGTGGATTTCAGACCACACTTTGGGTGGAAACATCTTTTAAATCAACATGAGACATTACATTTAAAAAAGGCTGCTGCTAGCAATGATTGCACTTCCTCCAAATGTCCTATTTTAATAGATGCAGGATTATTTTATTCTAAGTCACATTGGTATTTAATGTATGACTAAGGGGGTGGGGAGCCCAGTCAAATAAACTATGAAGCAGGGCCTTGAAAAATAGTCCCTTTCAAACTCTGAATTATTCACATCAGCAAGTCCTCGCTTCGAAATGCCTATGAGTATTTAGAGGGATTTGGCAATTTCTTCTGCCTTTAGTTGATTGCAGGGCCTGAAGTAGGCAAAACTTGTGCATTTATAACAGCTTCTTTTATCTTTTAATGCAATTAGATTAATGCTTTGCAAGAAAACTTGAAATTGCTGTTATTCTTCCAATAATGAGCATCTGCTTCATTGATAACAAATGTATACCCCACACTGGTTTCTATGCCAGACTTTGTAAACAATTACTCTTATGAATTTAAAGCCAAATAATAGTGTTGAGGTATAAAACGACAGAGGACAGCCTTTTACAATGGCAATTAAACTCACCACATGTAGTCCAGTGAGGATAGCTCAACTGATGAGAACATCTGAATAACTCTGACCAAGTGTGTGCATGCACTGACGTTAGTCTCTACCATAGTGAGTGAGGCTTTCTGGGTTGTTATCCTGAGAGGAGGCATTCAGAGATGTGCAAATGTGTGTGTTGAGGGGAGGGGGCATGAGTCTTCCTGTCAACGGTAATATGGTAATAAGACAATTCACAACAGAAACTGCCTTCCTCTTGGGTACTGAATAGCCTGATGAGTTAAAGCAAAGGTTCTCTGTGTAGTTAGTCTGGGATGGGCAGCATCCACATCACCTGTAACTTGTTTAAATGCAAGTGATTAGTCTTCTTCACCCAGGACATCCTGAGTCAAACTGTGGATAGGGCCCAGCAGGCTCTTTAAACAAGCCCTCCCAGGGATTCCTGTCAGGGCTCCAACGGATTCATTCCAACTATCTGAGGCCAGGTGAATAATCTAGTTCCACTTCAGATATACTGAGTCAGAATTTCCAGGTTAACAAGACCCCCAGAAGATGAGATGATGAGACGTAAGCATTATCAGAGGAGCTATAAAACTTACTTAACATATATACATAATTACCACCTGGAGTTCTATAAGAATCACCTGGAGATTTTGTTAACGTGTAGATTCCGATTCAATTATAACTGGGGTGGATAGACAAATTCTCAGTAAGGGCCAAGAGAAATGAGCTGATGTGGAGCCATGATTCTGATGCACACAGGTTTGGAAATCTCAAGGTGAAAGTAAAAGGGCGCTCAAGGACAAGAAAAGCAGTCTTCCACCCAATTTCCAGGAAAAAGCCTGTTAACATATAAGTGCGTGTGTACATACACATTTATCTCTGCTTCTGATTGATGTGCATTTACCCATTATAGGACTTTACATATGTAAACCCTTGAAGTGTTGCATTTACATCGATTGGTAAGAATGTTGGCCCAATCCACACTTAGCCTCATTAGATGATAATTGAAGACTTGGTGTTATAAGAAGGCCTGGTGAAGGAATCACATGGTTCCCAGCTACACAAAAGTATAGCACCCGTGGTCCTAAATGCTAGTCCTAAAATAAGTAGCCATCTAAAGGAGCCATGAACCAGTCCATGCAGAAGAAAACACGGCAACCTAAGTGTGAGCAAAGACTTTAAATAAAACCCATGACCAGAGGAGGGAATGTATTGGAACTTGAATTCTAAAGCACCTGACCTATGGAGGCTCTGGCTTACAGTGGGAGCCCTAACATCATTTTGAGCCTTGACCTAAATTGACCTTCCATTTGAGTTCATTCTGAGCATAGCCGGCAATACAAACGGCTTTTTTCTCAAGCAGAATGTATTTGAAAATAGATTGGAGCTCCTGGGCCAGCCCAAGACAGAGTGGTCTTGCCCTCAGGGGACTTCCCTGGGCACATCCTTAGTGACTTACAGATGCATGTGGTTGCCAGATCTGCATGGTCATGCTTCATCCCACATGCATCAAATAGCCTGGTGATCAAAGGGTCCCCACCAGTCCTGTATTCTAATGCTATGATCTTATAAGTCCTTATTAATTTTATTACTCAACAAAATGAGCATCACCCGGCTCTCTGCTTTCTTTAATGTTCTATAATTTGACTTTAAAAAACAAACAAACTTGGACTTGGGACCTTAACACAAACACTATTTCAGATAAGAGAGCCAATGTCAAGACAGTAAAGTGACTTAACCAAGATGAACCGTCTAAGAAAGCTGGGATTACATCCCACCCATTACTTATTTCTATTGTGCATTGTGCTCCCTGCTATGCTAGGTAGGCTGGTCAAGAGACTTGATTCTAGGTTTGGTTTAATCATTGATTTTTTCCAGTTGCATTAGTTCTAACACCTGTGTCAGTCAGAAAGCCCTGACTAGTTTTATCATCTGCAGTTGTAAACCAATCATGGTCCTTTCCCCTTTCTATGATCCAGCCTCTGACAGAGATGAGTTGATTTGCCGCTAATCGCGATTTTGTGACAATTACCCTTGTGTTCTTCTAGAATTAGTCACAGGTATCCTGGTGGTGCAGTGAGCCAGGCATTGGAGTGCAGCCCAAAAGTGCGCATTGTGCGCTCACCAGTCCCTCTTTGGGAGAAAGGGGAAGCAGTCTGCTTCCACGATGATGTGCAGCCCTGAAATCCTATTGAATTACATGGAGTAGTTCCACTCTGTCCTGTAAGGTCACTGTGCGCTGGAATTGGCTTCCTGGCAGTGAGTGTGAGTTATAATTCAAAATAGCCTTGACTCCTTTGGACACTATTATGACCTCAGATTGAAGGTTTCTCTCATCCCAGGCATCGCCTTGCCTTGTCTTTGTCTTGTTTATTATTTAATAAAGTGGTCTATATTAGGTCGGGCTCTCTATTGAAGCAAAGCCAGTAACACTTAGATGTGTGCATAAAGAAATTTATATCAAGAAAGTGAGCATGGTTGTAGAAGCAGTTAACTTCTTTTCTTTTTTTAAAAATCATTTTATTGGGGGCTCGTACAATTCTTATCACAATCCATACATACATCTATTGTGTCAAGCACTTATGTACATTTACAGCCATCATCATCTCAGAACATTTGCCTTCTACTTGAGTCCTTAATATCGGCTGCTCATTTTCCCCCTCCCTCCCCACCACCCCCTCCCTCATGAACCCGTCATAATCCATAAATTATTATTATTTTGTCATATGTTACACTGTCTGACATCTCCCCACCCCCTTCTCTGCTGTCCATCCCCCAGGGAAGAGGCTATACGTAGATTCTTGTAATTGTTTCCCACTTTCTACCCCACATTCCCTCCACCCTCCAGGCATCACCACTCTCACCACTGGTCCTGAAGGAGTCATCTGTCCTGGATTCCCTGTGCTTCCATTTGCTATCTGTACCAATGTACATCCTCTGGTCTAGCCAGATTTGTAAGGTAGAATTGGGATCATGATAGTGGGGGGTGCGGAGGAAGCAATTAAGAACTAGAGGAATGTTATATATTTCATCATTGCTACCCTGCACCCTGACTGGCTCATCTCCCCACAACCCTTCAGTAAGGGGGTGTCCAGTTGCCTACCAATGGGCATTGAATTTCCACTCTGTACTCACCCACCTTTACAATGATATGATTTTTTTGTTCTTTGATGCTTGATACCTGATCCCTTTGACAGCTCATGGTCATACTGGCTGGTGTGCTTCTTCCATGTGGGCTTTGTTGCTTCTGAGCTAGATAGCCACTTGTTTTTCAAGCCTTTAAAACCCCTATATCTTTTGCTATATCTTTTGCTAGCTGGGCACCATCATCTTTCTTCGCCACATTTGCTTATGCACATGTTTGTTTTCAGTGATCATATCAGAGGAAAGTAAAAGGAAATAGAGGAAAGAACTAGGTGACAAAGGGTATTTATAGAGGTCTGAAGACTGGAATATACATATGTAAATATATTTATATAAGAGTGGGGAAACAGATCTACGTGCATATATTTATAGGTTTAGTATTAAGGCAGCAGAGGGACATTGGGCCTCCACTCAAGTACTTACTCAATACAAGAACACGTTGTTCTATTAAATTGGCATTCCAGGATGCACACCTTATCGACACGATTGCTGAAGAAAAATGTGTTCATAAGCAAATGTGGTGAAGAAAGCTGTTGGTGCCCGGCTATCAAAAGATATAGCATCTGGGGTCTTAAAGGCTTGAAGATAAACAAGTGGCATCTAGCTGAGAAGCATCAAATCCCACATGGAAGAAGCACGCCAGCCTGTCTGACCACGAGCTGTAGAAGGGACCAGTTATCGGACATCAAAGAACTAAAAATTATATCAGTGGTTGCCCACCTTCCTGAAGCAGTTAATTTCAATCCAGTTCAAGAACATGGCTCAGATGTTAAGCCTGAGGTTTTTCTGTTTCAAGTAGTTGCTGGAGCCAACAAACCAAGAAGCAGGAAGATGAACCAGGAAACAGATTAACCACAGGCTGGTGTTAGCAGAGGCAAGTGAATCCACGACCCCCTAGTCAGGCTTTGTATGCAGAGTAGCATGAACCCAACGTTGGCAGGCAATATGGCCTGCGCAGGATCTGTACTGGCAAGAAGTGAGCTAGCTTCTCCACAGAGTCAACTCATCTTAAGAAGAGACCACACCCCTGATGGAACTCCAGGTAATTGTATCAAGGCTGTGACCAGATTAAGGACGTAGCCCTCCACCCTGTTGTTGTAAGGTGCTTTCAGGTTAGTGTCCACCCATAGATGCTCTATAACTCAAAGAACCATAGAGACTCTGCAACAGAACAAAATACTGTCTAGTCCTGCACCATCTTCCTAATTGCTCATATATTTGAGCCCATTGCTGCAATCACTATGTCCATCAGTTTGTTGGACTGTGGTGGCTTGTGTGTTGCTGTGATGCTAGAAGCTATGTCCCTAGTATTTTCAAATGCCAGCAAGGTCACCCAAAATGAAAAGGTTTCAGCAGAGCTTCTGGAATCTAGAATCTAGACCAAGGACAGACTGTGAAGAAGGGATAAGCTATCTCTTTCAGAGGAGTTAGCTACTGAAAAGCAGAACCTTGCCAGATACTGAAAACTTTATGGGTAGTCTACCCTAACCTTTCCACAACTGCCTGGTCTCTCACATGTTGTTAGATTGCATCATGGAAGAATCCTGGCCCAGCCAAGTTGACATAAAACCAATTATCACAGGGTCTCCATGAAAAAGAAGGAGAAAATATTGATAGAGGTTTATGTATCTAACATAGGGATAAGTGGCTACACATATATGATACTGAATCAAAATCCACCCCATTGAGTCCATTTTGACTCCTAATGACCCCATGGGCCAGAATAAGACTGCTCCATAAGAGGTTCTAAGACCGTACACCTTTATGGGAATAGAGGACCTCATCTTTGTCCCAAGGAACAGCTGGTGGTATGTTTTATCTTGATCATCTCTAGTCAGTTCTCTCGATTTCCTTGACTCCAATTTATCCTATGTAGGTATGCTCTCTTAATTTTCAATTTTTCCTTAGATTCATTACCCTTTTACACTTTTCTTAGACTCTCATTTTTCCTATTTTTACTCCATGTGTCGTAAACTTGGTGCTCTCAAATCCATTCCAAGTCATGGACCCCAAATAAAACCGAGTCGTGTAGACGTTGAATCAGGGAAAGGGGGATTCAGACATGTGCACAAATATGTGTCAAACATCACATCTGGATGATTTGAACCCCATACAGTTTTAAATGCTGTCCTGCGTCATTTTTAATGTGTACAAAGTAGTATTGGTTTTAGGATAATTTAAATACGGTGGCTGAAACAAGTCATGTTTGCAAGTGTCATTTTATTTTCTACTTTTTACAAAACACAGTCTCAGAAATCACATTCAGCTCATTGACTTCAGCATAAGTTGGCATGCTATATAGTCTTCCTTTGGGCTGAGATAGATTGTCTCTTTTTAAACTGCTAATACACATCCTGTAGGAAAATAAAAAGAAACGCGATGTCTCTTTGTTAAATGTTCACAGCAATATCCTTATTGCTTCAGAACTGCAAAGCTTGTTCTTCCCTCCGGAGAAACCTATTTGGGAAATAATTATCTTTGTCTTGGAGTCAAACCAACAAGCCACTGTGAAGCGGAAATCTCACTGGAAGCTCGAGCTCATAACACCAAATAATAAATATGTTTGCATTTTATGGTCCTTGGTGAGGGATATAATTTTAATAGCCACTTACCTGTAAAGCATCTGTATGATACTGAAGGATGTTTTTGTTGTGTTTTGTTTTTGTTTGTTTTTTTAATTTTTGTGACACCATTTCTTTTTAGCTAACAGTGAAATGTGTTTTAAATTCTCAGAGAAAATCAACATCGAGGGAAAGATGATAGCTCCATTTTAAAATATGATTTTGTGAACTTATTTGCATACATTTATGGTTTTTTTCCTAGTGAATTTAGCAGAAGATTGTACCTGGAATTCTAACACAGGAGCATGATCAATTCGGAATTTACATCTGAAACTCCAGTGAAGTAACCTACTTTTCTATAATTTTTTTTGGCTCTGTAGCCTGAGGAGGCAGCGCCTACTGACAGTCACTGGGCTGTTTGTGAGTTTCCAACAGGGTACACAGTGAGTAAGTGCAGTCGGTCCCTGCTCCAGCAGCCGTGGGGTACAAGGACAAGTTTGTCAAGGTTCCCATTCAACCTCCAATAAAACGTTTAAAGTGCTCCTCGGCTCTTGCTACATTTGTTTTCCAGTACAGACTAGTTGAGTTGACTGTTGCCAAGAAACATGCTTCTAGGTAAGTGGCATATGTTATAAATGATGGATTGTATGTATTTGACTTTAGCTATCATTTTCCAGAACTGTGCAGATTTCCTATCTGGTGTCGGGCAATGCTGAGATCAGTGTCACTAGGCTTTTACGTGATGATGTTGGGCAATTTAGAATGCTCTTGGAAATATGTGTGCAATTAAAGAAGCAGTCGTAATTGTTGACCTGTACATATTTTGCTTTAGTAGTTGCATAAGTAGTTATGGACACTGGTGTCTTCAGAAACTAAATCTTAACATGAATGTTTCTTTAAAAACCAGCGTTGGACTTCTGTATGGTCTTGGGATATGTCTACTATAATAACCTAGAGCTACATAATTATTTGATTTGTTTTTAAAATGAATTCAAATGTAGATTGCCAGCCTTACAAGTAGCTTTAGACAGTGAATCATTGAAAAAGAGGTGAAGTGTTCACAACGATATTCATATACTGTAAGCTACTTTTAAATATCACATTTGTATATATTTGTCTTACTAGAAATCTGCTAAATCTTTTGCAAGGGATAGGAAGCTTTCCAATTTTATAAGAGAAGAGTTCTAATAAGGATTTCATTGGAACCTGCATAAGCACTTTAAAAGTGCTTCATTGATAAACTACTTCACTTATTTTCTAGTTAGTATTATGAACAACTGACTAAAATGTGGAAAAATGTTAACTTATGGTTTCTTAATTTTATGACTTACATTATTCATTTGGGAAAATTTTTTCTTATTGGAATATGTTAATAAACGTATAATGGGTTGAAGAACTATCTAGTTAATAAAGGCCAAAGAAATATCTGAAATCTCTGGGAACTTAGGTGACAACTTTTTTATTGTAATGGTTCATATTTTTATTACATGACCTAGCATGTGAGCATAATTTCAGTCTTCTAATTTGGAGTTACACACACTGTTCAAGGATGTTTGATCAGGAGCCCTGTTGGCATTGTGGTTATACATTGGACTGCTAACTTCAAGGTCAGCAGTTCAAAATCATCAGCTGCTCCTTGGGAGAAAGACAAGGCTTTCTACTGTAAACAGTTACAGTCTAGGAAACAAACAGAGGCAGCTCTGCCCTGCCCCACAGGGTCACTAGAGTCAGAGTCCACTCAATGGCAGTGAGTTTGTCTTGAGTTTTAAAGGATGTTTGATAACCCATTTGGAACATAGAAAAGCTAACTAGTAGTCTTCGAGATAAACTTGTATTTGTATTTGACCTAAATATTAGGACATTTCACTGGTAAAGCCTGTAAAAATGAGATTTTTGGGGGGGGTTGGGGTGGGGGAGAGTCAATTTTTGTTGTTATTTCCAACTTATTAAGCTTCTTGGTAGCAGTCTGGAAAAGTGCTGTCATAAGGAGAAACACCGATTAGACAGATCTTAGGGATCAGTTCCTGAACAAAAGGCGAGAAGGCTAGCTACTGGCCATGAACCACACATCACATCTCTTGTACACACCTCACAAGAGCCACCTTGAAGGAGGAGAAACCACATTGTTTGGGGTCACTTCTTCAAGAGGGGGGAAATGGGAGAGGGCCATGCGCTTGAGATTATTCGAGATAAGTCTGGGACGAATCAATGGGCCCCCACAGGAATGGAAGGAGAATCTTGTCGAAAAATCAAGCCAAGCCCAAAGAAGAGGAGCATCTACATTTTGGAGGAGACACCGGTAGTTCTCTTGGTGAGTATGGTGGATGACTGGAGCAGAAGCCCCTCACATTTGGAAGGAGGCTAAACAATGATTATAGGGGACCTATGGGGACAATGGACCAGATATTAAGTTCCTGGGTAGATACTATGAATATGCTTCTACCCAACCTTCAGTGAACCATGCCATGGATTAAGCACCATGATGACCTTACGCCGACCTTCTGGACAGCATAACATAACCCAGGGACTACACCGGAAGGACTTAACATTGAGGCCCAGCAGAATGAACTGAGCCCTGCCTCAAAGGTTCCTGTACCCTTGGACTGAGGATGGGGGTAATCATATGGTAGAAGAAGCAGAGAATGGCCACCCTGGACCTGTGGCAGTGGCGGTCATTGGACCTTGGGGAAACCCCTGGCTTGGTGGGTGTCCAATGGAAAGGGGCCCAGAATCACTATATATTTAGTACCTTAATGCCCTCATCACAGCAACATGACAGGTTTTGATCTGTTGGGTAGGCATCTGAACTTGGAAGAATTGATCAAGGAAGTTTTACCCTGGCATCAATCCTCATGTTTAGGGTAAGCAGTGCAATCGAATGGGAGCTTTAACTGTGGAGCAACAATTCTCAGGTTATAGCTCATGAACTTGCATAGACTTCTCATGCTGGCAGTGTCTGGAGTGCTGTGGCATTGGAAAATTTGGTGATGTTACCAGTGCAATCACCTTATACCCCAGGAGGAAGATTGACAATGTTTTGTTTTTCTGTGTCTATGGGATTTTGATTTCCTGCCTTTAGTTTGTTTTCTTTGTCTTTTATTGCTTACTAGTTGGTTGGTTGCTGTTGTTGGGGTAGTAGTACTGGTAGGTCTGAGGGGTTTTGATTTTGTCATAATAAGACCACCAAGGTAAAGCTGAGTTATACATAACCAGGGACAACGAGATGGATTCTGGGCTCCTACTTAACTCTCACCCAACCCAAGAACAGTTGGTTCTGAGAACAGGGCCCTGCATGATATTTCTCTTCCTGTAAAGATCACTGAAGATAAGGCTGCTCCAGCAGAGGGTGGTGAAGAAAGCAGAGAGTGTCAATCAGAAGAGTGTCGTGGGTCTTACAGGTTTGGAGCCAAACAAGCAGCCATCTACGTAAGAAGCACACCAGCTTGTGTAATCCAAAGACACCAGTAACAGAAGTCAAATATGATGAAGGAAAAAGAATCAGAGCCTAAAATGAAAAAAAAATTGTAGAAGCTAATGGAGGACTGTGGGAGCCCAAACCAATCTGCACTCTGTCTCTCAGATGAAGCCACTGGCAGATTCTCTCTAGCCACAGGCCAGGGTCTCCAACAACTTTACTATCAGATAGTGATCATTGTACTGGTGATTACACTGCATTGAACTTGATCTTGTTCAGTTGACCTTCCTCTTAACCCAACCTGAAATGCTTCTAGGGTCAAGTACCTCTTTGCTCCATGACAGAAATTTCTTCCCTGGCTTTTTAAAATACTGAAGGCGATCTTTTCTTTCTTACTCATTATTGGTATTTTTATCTTTGTATTATTATTTTATCCTTGCCACTTTATTTTGTCTCTGTTTTTATTGTTCCTGTTGGGCTTTCCAGTTTGCAAAGCACAGAAGGAGTAGCAGTGTGGGACATAGCCTCAGCAAAGCCATTGTGTATTTAAAAGTCACACAAGAAGGGGGGTGGGGTAATTCCCGTGAACGACTCAAGATGCTTGGGAAATCAAAACTTAGTAACATTTGCTTAACCACAAAGGGGCCACAGGGTGTAATGACCAGAAACTTACAGATAAGGTCCCTTGAATTTTCAGGACATTGTGATCAGGAACTTACAGATAAGGGTCCCGAAATGTTCCCTTAGAGGCTAACTGCAAGATTTGCTTCTGTTCCCGTTTGCTTGCACAGCTAAAACAGTTTCCTTGCAAAAAGGGTATAAGAGAACAGTGATCATGCTGTTCGGGGCCACTCTTCCGAGGGAGAGTTGGTCCCTGCGCAGGCATGCAATACACTTCTATTGCATTCACTTTTTGAGTTGAGTCGTTCCTGTCTTGCCAAGGTACAACAGATGCCTAGAGATAATAGCTGATGCAAGGTTTTATAGGGGAGGTAGCGGGGTGGGTGGGAGATAGGGAGGGTGAGGAGGTTGGGGGAGCAAACAGGAGGGGGAAGAGAGCACTAGAACTGATTGTGATTACACAACTCATTTTAAAAGTGATTTAACCGTGAAGAAAAGAAAATATTCTAAAATTGATTGGGCTAATGATTGCATAATACTTTTTGATATGATTGAACTATTGACTTGTATGATATGTGGATTATGTACCAATAAGCCTGTAAAAAGAAAAGCACTGTCTAACTCCTTGCATCAAGCCAATTCTAACTCATGGTGGCCCCATTTGTTATAGTACTGAATTATAGGAATGTCTTGGTTATAATCATTATCTATTTTTAAGTTCATTGTAAATTAGGTAAAGGCTTTCAAGGAAGATCCTCAGTTTTACATTCAATAACTCCCATACATTCTGCTTCATCCAGTTCACTGCAATCCTCTCTGTACCCTCACCTCCCTCACTCCCTCTCTTTGTTTCTTGTCTCCATTCTTCCTTTCCTCATGGGATAACCTGTGTTCGGTAAATGCTTCCCTTTTGATGTCAAATGGTTGATAACGGTAAGGCATGGATACCTCTCTAGTGTTATTGTTCATCTTCGAAAAAATTCTAACCAAACTCACTGCCATTGAGTCAATGCTATCTCCTAACAACCTTATAGGACAGAGTAGAACTGGCTCTGTGGGTTTTTGAGACTAACTAAAAGCCTCCTCTTCTGAGGAGTGGCTGGTTGTTTTGTGGTTAGCAGCCCAATCCAGAACCACTCTACCATCAGGACTCCTGTTCACTTAACCGACTCCTGTTCACTTAACCGGCATGGTTTTTGTTTGGCTGAAAATTGAGCCACACTGGTGAGCCCAAGTCCCAAATTGAAAATGACTAAGGGCTTCCAGTGATTAATTCCCTTAAGGTGTTTGGCTATGTCTAAGAAGTTTTCATAACTTGTAAGCTCCATCACATTCATGAGTATATTTGGAGCAAAGATAAATACAAATATGCTCCGTCACTGTCTCTCTCTGCCTGTCTCTCTCTCTCTCTCTCTCTCTCTCTCTCTCTCTCTCTCTATATATATATATATATATATATATATATATATATATATATATGTATATGTACATGTATATACACCCATGGGTATATATGCCCATTCTCCCTCCCACACCCGTTCATTTGTGTGATCTACTTGTATATCACGGCTATTGCAAAATTGTATACTTATCAGTATTTATCTCTGTTGTTTTTAATTCTTGCAATCCTTCCAGTTTCTCTTAACTTACCACCAATACTGTTGGTTTGGTTGGAATCTTAACTCTCACGGACATCCAGTTGATGCCAACTCATAGTGACACCCTGTGGATTTCCAAGCCTGTGACTGTTTATGGGAGTAGAAAGCTCAGTCTTTCTCCTGCAGAGCAGCTGGTGGTTTCGAACTGCTGCTGACCTTGCGGATCACAGTCCAACGTGTAACCACTATACCACCAGGTAGACTTAACATCCACAAATTGTCAGACCTTTCTTCTGTGGCACCATCGGGTGGGTTTGAACTGCCAACCTGTAGGTTAGCAGTATGAAGCAGGCCATCTCAGCCACTTAAGGATCTTAAAGGAACACTTGAAGATACGATGATTAACTGTGTTCGCGGTTAACTGCTGAGCTGCTAACCCAAAGACAGGTGATTCTAACCCATCAGCCATGCCATGGCAGCTTGCTTCCGTAAATTTATAGCCTCAGAAACCCTGTGGGGCAGTTCTACTCTGTCCAATAGGGCCATTTTGAATCAGAATTCACTCAAAGACAGTGGGGTTGTTTTTGTTTATTTATTTGTTTGTGAACAATTAGACAGCCCTTTAAGATCCCTTAACCAATGCTGTCACATTCATTCTGACTCACAGTTACCCTACAGAATAGATAGAGTACAGCTGCCCCATAGGGTTTCTGAGGCAGTAAATCTTTATGGAAGAAGATGACTATATTTTTCTTTTCTATGGAGCTCTGGTGGTATAGTAAACAGTTGTAAACAGTAAACAGTCTGGTGTAAGTGGTTAACAGTTACCGTCTTGGAAGCCCACAGGGGATTGCTATGAGTCAGCATTGATTCGATGGCAGGGAGTTTGTTTATCTCTTACAGAGCCATTGTTGGTTTCAACCTTTTGGTTAGTAGGTGACCTCTTTAACCATTGTCTCACTAGGGCCCCCAGTGTCTCGAAGTTAGAAAACCCACGTTTGATCCTGAGTTTGCAACCCTTCACCTAACCTTATAACCTTAGGCCACTCAAAATGATTTCTTCAAGTTTTACTCTATTTTTGCTCTTCGTGTTCTGTCACCTCCGATTCCATTAATCTGCCATGTTGGAGATAGTATTATATAGAACTATAAATATCCTGAACATTTAAGCAAGGACATTTCACTTGTGAATGATTTGGGAGAATGTTCCTGGTCTTTGCTAAATGCATGCATATCTCTCTGGAGCCACCATCATCTTATTTATCTTCTCCTGACATCCTGATTCACACATTTCACAGCTCTTAAAGTTAGAAAATCCTGGCCAGTACTGACATCAAATATGAGAGATAGGTAGAGAGATACAGATGTAATGTAATTGAGATCATCTGTATGGTAGCTTCCCACATGCAAACATCATAATACACTCATGCACAGAACCCATGGCATATTCGTTTGCCCAATTTTCCCCCAATTGATTGAAAATTAAAAGTTGCGGATGAGTTTTTTCCACTATTTAATTCAGACATTTCACTGTGACGGAGGTGAGAGAGCGCGACAGAAATTTGAATTGTACCTCCTCCACTTCTAAGTATTTTAGGAGAATCCCCTGTCCTCTCTGCACTCATAAGTGAGAATATAAAGTGTTACTCTCCAGATAAAGTGGGTAATATGAAATGTCCAGGGTGGTATTTTAGCCTTTAAACAGGTGAAAGTAAAAAACAGTAAACAAAAAAAACAGTAGACATTTGTCATATTTATTACACATTCAACTATCGAATTCTATTCTCACTCACCATGTTTTCCAGGATTTCTGAAACTGTATGTGTTTTAAGAAGTTATTTACTTCGATGTTCCAATAAGATGAGTGAGTTATTTTCCTGTGTGAATTTAGAGTCACCCAGTGCTAACTCTAAATTATAGTTGTGAGCTATAATTATTTCCATGGTTAAGGCCATTTTGGACTTCTGGGAGAGGGCGTGAAAAAGAGAGAGACATTTTGCAGTGCATGTGAAAGAAGTATTTGTGAATTCATCTCTGTCTTCTGCTCATACCTGGGTTAAAATGAGCCATGGTGGTGAGAAGTTTCTCTGAAACATTACATAAATTGACTTGGGTTTGGCCACATAGCTGTTGGGCATCTGCAGACGGGGCTGAAAGGCACCAAACAGCAAACTCTCCACAGACCGGAAACCCAGTGTTTACACAATCATCAATAGGGTGATGGTCACTAAGGTGCCTGGTGACTAAGTTTTCTTGTTCATTGTAAATGAGAGCTAACATCTTTCCTTAAAGAACTTACTTCACGTTAATATATTCAGCAGGGCTAGACAACAGCACCTTTTGACACAGGCATTTGGCCATCAGAGGCCCCTGCTCTCCCCACTCCAACATGGAGGGCTCTCCCATCCTTTTCACTGTCCAGTTGTTGGCTCGCTAATCTTTTATTTATGCACAAAAATAGAAACAGCCAATTGCAGTCCAGCAATATATTCTATCTATTTACATCTTAGCACACTGAAAAATATAAGCTGAAAATGTAAAGCCCCGATCCATGCGACTGTAAGTGATTTCCTACAGGTTGGCATGGTTTAGAGAAACAGGAGAAATAAAGTGCGTTGTCCTTTAGATTATGCGTTCTCAATTTCCAAAGTGGGCATACGTTTATTCAGGGGGAGAGAACAAATCACATTTGTTTTATGTATGCAATAGATGTATGTATGTATGTATACACATATATACATATACATATATATATATAGAGAGAGAGAGAGAGCATATATAAACATGTATTTGTAGCCTTAAAATTTCATGGGGGACAGATTAAAATTATTTTAGAAAATGTTTGTGTCAAAGGGGTCAATAATAATTAAAAAAATAAGGTTCAGAAACACTTTCTACATGAGACTTATCAAAGGACTCATAAGCCTAGAAATTAAGAATTTTACTGAATATTTTTCTAAATGCTTTCGGTATTTCAGTATGGAATTCTCTAATACTGATTTAGCACTTACATTTGTAACAAGTATTTATGTTTTAATAGTAAAATAGAGCTATTTGTTGTTAATTGTGTCTTTAAAAATATTACACAAAAATATTTAAAGATGGAAAGCAAAAGCATTATTGCTCATAGAAGACAAACCCAAAATCCACTGCCATTGGGTTGATTCTCATGTATAATGACCCAATATGACCGAGTAAAACTGCCCCATGACGTTCCAAGTTCAGGAACCTTGACAGGAACAAACAAACATATCTTTCTCCCATGAAGTATTGGTGGGTTTGAACTCCCTACCTGGTGGCTAGCAACCCCAATGCTTAACCACTACACCACCAGCACTCCTTATAAAAGACAGAATCCCCTCTAGACAAAATATTAGTGCTTTCCATTGAAAATAAAGTATTCTAGTACACCAGAGACCATACCGGTTGATTTAAGTCAGAAACACAATGAACCATTAACTTTTGTCTTGTAAGCTGGAAGTCCTTTCACAGTAGACAGCCATGGGGCAGTGTTCTCAGTGGCAGGGTGTGACTTTGGAATTTTTGGCCCTGATAGCAGAAAGATAGGAGTTAGAGGCACAAAGAGAATGCCATGTGGAGTCAACTCATATTTCCAGCTGAAATAGCCCGTAAGTAATGGACTTCGGAAAGCACTCATGAAGCAGTTGGTTACAGACTTTCCCACACTCCAGGGATAAAATTATTTAAAGCTCTTCTTAGTTTTCTAGGGAGAACGGAGTTTCGCAGCATAGACACATCACATGTCAAAAGCACATGAGAAACCAGAGTCTCGTTTGGACTCAAATATATTGGCTCAGATTCTGGCCTGTGTATTTTAGAAGTCCCACCCCAGGAACATTCTGCAAGCCCTTTTGCTGTAAGAAACCATGAAGCTGGCAAGTTGGCTACTTGAAGAGTACCTCCAGGAGAAAGAACAACTTGGAAAATCTGGTTAACAACGTGTGTTCTCGAAGCAGGTGGGCTGTTCTCATTTAGATAATGCCATTCAGAGCAGCATGTGCTTCCACAGAGATGGTAAGTCTGGAAAGAACCATTCCCTGTGAGACCTGACTGGTGAAAGCAGATTCCTCAACCTGGAGACTGGAGAGGTACATCCCAGGATTGCCTGAACATCCTTGTGCTGGGTGCCACAGCAACACGAGGAGCCACCTGATCTGGTGTACACGTGGCCTCGTCTGGAGACTGCACAGTCGCCAGTAGAGTGTTGCTGAAGTCCAGCACCACCACCGCGCGCGCTCTGCTTTCTTTAATGCTCTGCACAGTTTGACTTTTTTTTTTTTTGGAACTTGCACTCAGGACCTTGACACAAACACCATTTCCGTTAAGAGAGCCAATGTCCAGACAGTAAAGTGACTTAACCAAGATGAACCGTCTAGGAAAGCTGGGACTGTAATCCTATCCGTTACGTCTTTCCATCTATCCATTGCTGTCCATTGTGCTTCCTGCTTTTCTCATAGACTGGTTGAGAGACCAGTTCTAGACTTGGTTTAATGATTGATATGCGTCCACTTCATTGGAATAATGAAGACTTTAAATGAAGACCATGTCTTTATCCTATACTGTGTCAGCCCGAAAGCCCTGGCTAGTGCACACTAGCGGCATAATCAACTGAGATATCCATAGGGAATTTAAATTGGGACCAAGTTTCAGAGTTGTGGGCAAGGTGTTGAGGTTCCTATTGACCAGCTATAAAATTTTACACACCTGATGGGAGAGTGAGGTAATTGAGGTGCCTAAGCCCAATGAGAGCTGCAATTGGCCCAGGGCTGCAAGGAGGGAGGTGAATGGAAGGAAATGCTCCAACGTTTCTCTTCTTCTACCCTGCATTCTCCTGTTGGTTCCTCCCCTTGACTGAACCCAACATACAGTCACAGGACTGCAGTCCTGAGAAGGAGGAAGCGCCCACCCTCGCCTTCCCCACAGAGTGGTCAGAGAGAACGGATCTGAGAGCAAACAGAACAAACAGCACACAGGCCCTCCTGAACGCATCTGCAGGCGCTTCTCAGCCCAGTATTGTAAATAAATGGTAATGAATGGGCATTCATTTAGCATATCATATTGCTCTCTTTAGCTCTCCACATATAGTTTGGTCTTTTTTGGGGGGGGGGCTTGATTTCAACTCTTGAGCCTTTAGCACAAACATTAATCATGCTATGCAGCAGTAGTGCGCATGTCTAGTAAGGAACGGAGGTCTCTTTGGTCTTAAAATAAATGATTACAATCTATTGTAATTTTGTGCCATCAACCATACTCTTTTATGGTCTTCTTGTATTCCATGACATTAGTCAGCTTCCTGTGGGCCTGCCCATAGCAGCTCTAGCTCCTAGATCTGAATTCAACTGTTTTATGAGCTGAAATAAGTGATATACATTAATGCAGTCATTCAGTCGACAGTTTTTGTCTAGCCTCTCATGTAACAGAAACACTCAGGACCCTGCGGTGTCGTCAAAGTCAGCAAAGCAGAAAAGGCCCCTGCTCTTCTTTGTATTGTTGTTGTTTGCTCATTCAAAAGTAAGTTATTTCTGAGCATTCTCAATAGGTTACTATGGAGAGACTAAGATATTCATAATATATCTTAGTGTTCAGAGCACTACTGGTCAAATCGGGAAAGATATATCTAACAGTAACTACAAGGGTGGAGTGTTAAGTGCTCTGGGACTAGCAAGTGATTCTGCTATTTGGGATGAGGGTGACTATGAGCATGGTGGTAATAACCATAACACTGTTTCCTGACTGCTCAGGCAAGCAGCTTAAAGCCTCACTGTTGGTAATGTGTGCCGTTCTTTCTTAGGAGTCCCCGTAAGCATACTCGTGTAAAAATAGGACTTCCCGGAATCCTCTGACACACACTACTTAACTCCTTGAAATACATGTGAAACCGTTCCAAGCACAGTGTTAACACTGTTTGGGGACAAACCCCAGGGTGAGCTCAGGAGAATCTCTAGATTGAGAGGTCATTGTTTAAGTACTTTATACGGGTACTGGAGTACTGTCCTTTGGAAAGATACTCACTGTGAAAAAATGAAACCACATGACCATGAAAAAAATGTGTTCAAATAGTAGTTGGCATTACTTAGATATCTTAACAGTTAGAACCACAGAGTCTTTCGCTGCTTAAAAGGCCATGGTCCTTGTCTGGTTTCTCCATAGATACCTTCAAATACTTTTCTACTCCAGAGTTAGGAACCTGGGTGGGGCAGTGGTTAAGGACTCAGCTGCTAACAGAAAGTGTGCTTTGTGGTTAGAACACTACCAACTACCTTGTGGTAGAAAGAAGCGGCCATCTGCTTTCACAAAGATTCCCAGTCCTGGACACCCGGGGGCAGTTCTACTCCGTCTTACAGGATCTTTGTGAGTCTGAATTGGCTGGAAGGCAAAGGGTTTGATTTCTGAGTTTGTTTAGATATCTAATCTTCTGATATATTGAATAGGAATTCCATCAGGCCTTTTTTTAAATCTAATTGAGACAAAATGTTCTCTGACGGTATGATTTAGGCATGCCCAGGGGGATTCTTCCTTTCTAAATGATAGAAACATTACTATGGAATATATTTTTCAAATTATCCTGCCCTTTTCCTTTATCATTTTTTGAGGGTAGAGGTGTCGTCCCCTGTAAAGACAAGGAAAACCTAGACTAACTGCTTCACATTAGGAGAATGTTCTTCTTTGTTGTTGCTGAATGGTCGGTTCTGATTACATACAACCGAACAGAACACTGTCTGAGCCTACGCCATCGTCACAATTGCTATGTTTGGGATCCTTGTGTCAATCCATGTGGTCAAGGCTTCTTCCCAGTGTTTGCTGCCCTTCTACTTTACCACGAGGAACCCAGGTGGCACGGTGGTTACGCCAGGACTGCGAACCACAAGGTCAGCACTCTGAGGGAGAAAGAGGAGACTTTCGACTCCTGTAATAAAGAGAGGTTCAGTCTGGGAAACCCACAGGGCAGCTCTACCTGCTGATGGGGTCACCAAGAGTCAAAATGGACTCCATGCAGTGGTCTTTCGCTACTAAGCATGAGGTCTTTCCCCAGGGTCTGGTCTCTTCTGATAACATACCTCACGGTGTGGACCAAGTCTCACCACCCTCACTTCTAGGAAGCATTCGGGCCGTCCTGCGGCTCTTCCTCCTTCGGTATGCCATGGTGTTCATAGTGAGCGCGTTCACACCAGATGTCCTGCCCCATTAACACACGCCCAGGCAGGTGATACAAGCCCAGTGCTTTAGCACGGAGACTTCTAGACCCTGTACTCAGGGTCTCCTTTGTCCTGCTAGAAAGACATATTTGGGGATTACAGCACCAGTGGTAGTTATTTTATCATTTTTATTTTTATTATGAAAGAATTTTAGAGATTTATGTGTTGTTTATGTATATAATGTATCCCCAAAGCTGGGAAATAGTCTAGGTTACTTTCATATTGTATGTTAACAATATTTTAAATACGATGGAAGGTAAACTTTTTTTTCCCCAGCATCCAGATATCTTTTCAAATTTAAACACAAGCCTTGTGGTCAAGTCGATTCAGACTCATTAGATAATTAGACAGTTATCTATAGGACAGGGTTTCTAAAGCTGGAATCTTTAGATGGAAGTAGACGCCTTCATTTTTCTCTATCCGAGTGGCTGGTTCCAGCCACCAGCTTGCCGGTGAACAGCTAAGCACTTCACCACCTCACCACCAGAGGCTTTCCTTTCCAAGTACCAATGATTAATAAGGGCCAATTACTAGAACGAATATGGAAAAGTACAGCAAATGCCTTTGTGCGTGTGTGTGTGTTTCCTCCAAAATACTTAGAAAGTTCAGTATATGTGTTGAACTTTTTTTATATTAACCGTTTGGCCTATGGCTCTACATTTAGAGGCCCTTTGCCTAAGATCATATCGAATATGTTGTTTGAAAATGTCATTTATGTATTGTTTAACCATAATTTATCCTATGTTAAGTACCTACTTTTTCAGGCAGCCTTATGCCAGAATTTTTCTCAGATGATAAGAAAACATTGTAGGAAAATGTCTACTCGAATGACTTAAAGTTGGGATTATTTAAGCAGCGTTAGGTCTCTTTCCTATCTTATCCAGTTAAATGAATGCATGTCTTTTGTTGACATCTTTGAGTAATGTCGGTGGCAAAGGGAACTCAATAGAATTGTTTTAAATATTTGGTTGATGCTTTACACAATTGATATATGTAGGTATTGTGATAAGAGTTCTATGAGCCCCTAATAAAATAATTAAAAAAATATTTGGTTGATGCTGACGATCACGGCTTGCTATTTTGCCTTAATTCTTATCTTGTACCAGGGATGACTCTCTCACATGTCTGGTGGATTTAATGCGTCTTAGCTGTCTAGTGAGACAGGAGAAGGTTTATCTGTCAGTCAGCCCAGTCTTGTGTTATGACACTCCAATTCAAAGAAAATTTGTAATATTATATAGAAAATCACAAAAGACTTCTGTGTCTTGGTTTCTCACCTCCCTACTTTACTGATCTGGTTTTCTTCTATTTCTGATCAAGGCAAGGAAATATCCACCGATGTGTAATAAATGTGAGTTACTGATGTAACCAAATGATGGCAAGAGGCATAGTGTCACTCTTCCAAATGACAGCTTGTTCAAGATTTCTCTTCCAGTAAAAACATCCTTTGTACCAAGCTCAAGCATGAGCGATATCATGTTATACATGAAGTTTTTAGCAGCTATCTGGTACTTGGACTTCCGTTTGTCTTTGAGCATCCCTTATCTGGATTAATGTATGTCACCCTCTTTCATTTATACCTAGTCTTTCTGATTACTTCTGGATATGTAAACCTTATTTATTAAGCAAACATTCTCACTAGACTAGTGTCCTCAACAGGATATTTTGGTATAACGGAACTCAATGTGAATCAGAATTCATTTTCGTTCTTAATACTTTAAGCATGTTCCCCCATAACCCATTTTTTTTTTCAGTTGAATATCTAATTTGTTTGGGCATCTAAAGTTGTCCAAGGAGGGAACCCATTTCCTTGAGTAGTCTGTGGCTTACATACATGACAACAAAAGCAAGTCTTCTGTGCCTAAGGAGGGGGGGGCACTATTTTGACCACACAGTTGTGAAGAGACTATGTAGGTGACTTGCTGGCCAGTTCTTTTGTGGGCATGTATTTGCTCAGCTGTATGTAATGAGGGCCCGATGTGCCCGCTTTGTGCTGGGCAGTGGGTCTCTAGTGGCGCTATTGCTTTTCTTATTCCAACAAGATGGAAAGCAGGAAAAGAATGGTTATTTGTATTGGGAAATGCAAATCAAAATTCTGATTAGAATTGTGTTTAATTTTTTAAATGTACTAATTTTATATGAGTAGCTAAACATTGAAAAAAATTTAATTACACAAAACACAACATAATGGAACTTAAAGAACATAAGAAAGGAATATAATGGAAAGTGAAACTTTGCTTTTTCCCTCCCCCAAACCCCTAATCCTCATTTCCTAAAATAAACATGGTCAATGGGTTTGGGTTTTGTTTCAGTATAAAACAAAACCAAGGAAAGCACACAGACACAAAAATCTCTTCATATATGTGGAATAGATGAGAAGGAATAAAACACATATATGCACATATGCATGTGTGTCAATAATGTATTCACAGGTTGTAGACTGTTCGTTTTCCAACTTTATTTGTGTGTGGTAAAAATATAAGCAAAACCATACAAGCCAAGAATTTCCCGATGCACAATCTAATGCCAAGGTGTCAACATTCCCAGTACCTTTTTTCCAAATGATCATGCTCCAGTTGATGCTCGTTTAATATACTCTAAGGAAAAATCCCCTCTTTCCCTTTCACTCCCCCCTCCCCCCAGGACCCATTCATCATTTCTGGCAGCCATCTGGGCTGCTCTCCTCAAGGCTGGTGGGCCAGGCCCACCACACACTCTTTGGGGAAAGTGGAGACTATTTGCTATGGTACATAATTACATTTTGAAAAATAATTACATTTTGGACACTCTGTACAGATTCAGTATGAGTTGGACTCAACCAGATGGCTGTGGGAATATATATTATTTTATATACACTATTTGTCCTTTGGGACTTAGTCTACTCAGCATCATGTCTTCTTGGCTCCCTCCTGTTTTGATATGCATCAGGATTTCATCTCTCTTTATGACTGACAAAGAAGCTATTGTTTTTATTTATGCCTTCATCAGTTGATGGACATTTCAGTAATTTTTAACTTTGGTCTATTGTGAATGCTGCTGTAATGAGTATCGGTGTACTCATATCTTTCAGGCCTCTTGAGTGTAAGAATTGCCCAGTCAGTTGACAGTTCTATGTTGTTTGGGGGTGGGGGGTATTTGTTTGTTTTGTTTTTAGGAACCACTAAATGGTTTCCACAGTAGTTATACCGCTGAGACTGTGATTTAAATCTGGATGTTCACGTATCTTTCATTGTACCCAAATACAGTGCCACACATATAGATATAACGTGCAAGCCAAGAAGGTTTCCATTTGGTTCTGGACTAAGGACTCAGACTGTCAGCAGGAGCCTGTCTGTTCATGATTTAATGGACAGTTGCTGAGCATCTCCTACTGTTAAGCATTAGCAGGATACAGAGTTGAATATGGCACCAGGTCTTTGTAAAGATCACCCCAGCAGCATTATATGGAGAACAAAGCCAGGAGAGCAGGCCAGAAGACAACTCAAGGTGGAGCAGGGCAGTGGGAGGAAAAGCAGGAACCCATTAGAGCCAATGTGGTTCTGAGACTTCTAGAGGTTATGATCCCTTTAAGCAACAAGATGAAAACCTTTTATTTTCACCATAGAGAGAAAAATGCACGTGAGCATGCAAATGCAGGCAGTTTCATAAAGCCTACTCTTCCTAATCTCCTTCAAGAACACACATACAGCCTTGTGAGTCCGAGAGACTCTCGAAGTCTCAGAAGACACCTGCCCATGAGCCTTGTTCTTTAGGACTTCAAGAAAGAAGAGTTTGTGCCAGGCTGGTCTGATGAGGGAAGGCTCCACAAAGGAAGTGACATCAGAAACTCGGGTTTCAGGGAAGAGGAGCGGTACAGAAGATAAGAATGAGGACACACTTCAGGTGGCACAGACAGTCCCCAGGCTTCATCACCTCTATGTGGCGAGCCAACTGGTTCTCAGAAACCTCCTTGAAACTTTTCTTCATCATCTTATGTGTTGATATGTGTGCACAATCCTTGGCATAAAGCTCAATATTAGCGCCCATTATTATCAAGTACATCAAAATAGATAAATCATGGAGACATGTGTTAATGTGTTTCCAGAGGCTAATGGAGTAATTGTGTCTTAATTGTATCAGCAGTCCCAAGGATGAGGAATAAAAACTGAATAATAAATGCTCATCCTGAAAAAGTGTAGCACACTGGACCCTCCCATCAGCTTTTGTCTTCCTAAGAGTGGATACATGTATGTCTCCTGGAAGTGACCGAAGTGGTTCCCTTTGCCACCACTGAGGTCAAGAGATTTCCCCATTGACATTTAAGCATAATAAAGTGGCAATGCAGAGGTTATATATGGCATTTCCATGATTCCCACAAACTTCTCAACTATTAGAATCCTAACATTTCATTCTCTGACAGGAAACCCAGCAGGAAACCATTGTCTTGCTGAGGAATCATAATGAGAATGCTTTCAAATGTTTGGGGAGACTTTTAAAAAGTATGTGGACTATGAAAGGTAGAGTAAAATATGCACAACTGTGACTTGAAGTCAGAAAGTTGAAACACTAAATTCCTAAATTACCACTTCAAACAGACTTTGGTGAGAGAGGTGTCAGGGGGGGGTTTGTTAGGAAGATAAGGCAGAGGAGAGATAGAGATGGAGCTGATGTGCAATGAGAAGATTGGTTTATTCCGGGGATGGGCTTAGACTTTCTTCATGTTTTAACTTAGTCTAATGGTCCAATCCTGCCAGCCATAACACAGGAAATGGCACTAATCAATTGCCAAATTTATCTTTGGAAAATGCGGCATCTTGATGTGAAACTTAAAATGAAAGAAAATCTTTCACCAGAATCTGTTTGGAATAGAAACATTTCAAAATCCATTTGGAAAGATTTGTTACAACGGGATGGGATACAAAAGGCAGCTTGTCCATAAGGTCTACTTTTGCCAGTTATTGGGCCTTGATCAAATACCCAGCATGCTGTATGCGTGCATTTTGAGCAGAGACTGTGAACTATATAACCTTGAAATGGTATTAACTATTAGGTGAGGATTGTAAGGTTTAAATGAGATAGCCGAGTATGAGTTGTGCTATCACACAGGCTGGTGATAGCAATCACTCAATAAGCGTTAGCTATTATAATTTCTTTTATCAAATGCTGACAGCATTAACAAATAAAGCTGCATGATATGCAGGACAGAGGTGATGGATCGTATCTGTTTCCTATAGTTAGAAACAGAACTCAAAGCAAACTCCAGGATTTCAATTTTCATATCATATTTTATAAGACTAGTCATTCCCAACCTTGACTGAACATGAGAATGATAGATGGAAATATTTAGGGATTTATTTTGTTCTCTAAAGGTAAAATCTCCATCCCCCAACAAAACCAAATTAAGTAAGTTGGTTGAGACTGCTGCTCAGAATTTTTATTTTCATATATAAACCTAGTATTTAATAGCTACTGTAAACTATACTTGTGCTACTTGATTTTCCTTTCTTTTTAGTTTATTTTTAAATGGGCATGCAATAAAATAGACTCTTTTGTTCTAAGAGTTTCAATAGATACAAGAGAGCTTCTGAAAGTTTGTGAAAAAACGGAATGAAAAGCTAATGGGAGTGCCCTAAAACATTTGGGAGCCCCCTTGTATAGAATCATGTAGCTATCATCACAATCATAATTTAACCCTTCATCCAACTCCAACATCCTTTGTGTTGCACACCTTTCACCGTCCCTGTATCTCGGCAACCATAAGCTGTTCCCCGTCACTGGGATTTTGTCTTTGCCAAAATGTCATATAAATGGAATCATACTGTACGGGGCCGTTAGAGACTGGCTTCTTTCGCTTCACGGGAAGTCTTTGAGACTGATCTGTGTGGTTATGTACTCTGTATGCTAAGTAGTAGTCCATTCTGTTTGCTGCCAGCAGAAAATTTGACCGTGGTAACTTCTTTATCTTTTTCCTATTGAACTTTTTATTGTGAGTTGGGTAAAGGTTTACAGCATAGATCATGAGTTTTACATCCATCAGTTCTTCCATATTTTGTAACTCGTCCTTTGTAGTCCCCTTCATGTACCATCACTTATCCTACTTCCTCCCTAGTTTTGTTTGGCTGTTGTTGGTTGTTTTTTATTTGTTTGTTTGTTTGTTTCTGTTTCCATTCATCCATCTTTCCTAACTTTATGAAATTTGTCCTTGGGTAAATACTGTCCTTTTGTCTTACATGGTTGATTATTCTAATCTGGGCATGAGTTCCGTTCCTGACTTGAATGGTAACGAGGAGCCATGGTCTTGGTGCTCGATGAGTCTCGATTTGACCAGTAGGGTAGGTTATTTTCATGATTTTGGGATCTTGTTCCACGTGTTTCTCCCACCTCAGAGCAGTTGGTCATGGGAGCTGGGCGTCAACTAGTTCATCTGGTCTCGGGCTTGAGGTCAGTGTGACCCACCAGTGCATGGCATCATTGCTTCCATGTGCCTCCTTTATATTTTCATCGCTCTTCTTTCACCACATAGGAGGGACCAATATTTGCTCCTTATTATCTGCTTAGGAGTGTCCAAGATTCCCCTCGCTACTCACCAAAGTAGGATATAGAACAACCATGGTAGTTTCTTAAAGGTTCCTAGCAACATGGAATCTGAAACAACATCAGTGAGCTTTTCAAAATAATTGACATTAAATGCATCGGTCTCCCTTGCAATTTGAATAGAACTTTCAACAGTGTGTGATTCTGTAATATCCTGCATTGGTCACTTGAAAAATAGGGATTCCATGAGGTAGGCAAATCCTCTAAATATTGATAAATTTCCTTATACAAGATATATTTTTAAATCACATTTATATCACTTCAACCCAATAAGATATACCTTCATATAAATTTAGTAAGTACTAATTTTTCCACATTTTCATTGTTTCACTTACTCCTTAAAGTATATATAATATTGATCTCTATCTCACATACTGCAAGAAACAGGGGACTTCATACTGCAATAAAGAGTTACTGTCCTGAAGAACTGACCCCAAGGGTCAAGTAGAAAGAAAATGTTTTGAAAGTGATGATGGCAACATATGCACAATGTGCTTGACACAATGGATGTATGTATGGATTGTAATAAGAGCTGTATGAGCCCCTAATAATATGAATTTAAAAAGAAAGAGTTACTGTCTCGGAAACTGTCCTATAAGTTGGCATTGGCTCGATGGCAATGAGTGAGAGCTTACATATTTGTGTTTATGATTTATATATGATCAGTATGTACACATGTATTTGTATACGCTTGCTGGACCATTTGAGAATTATTGTAGATATCAGGACACTCATCCCTAAGCAACGTCAGCATGGATACCTTAAGAATCATCATACCTGCAGAATTCTTGGGGGCTTTAGAATTGAGAGAGTACTGCTACAACACGCAGTGTGTTCCTATTTCCCCAACAACTTTTGTATACATTTCCCTCTTTTCTCAATCGAGTGTCCACTCCGGGGCACACTGCGTGCAGTTGTCATATCATTCAAGGTGACCCCTGGCCTTTGTTGTTGTCGTTGTTCTATGTGGCATTGCCAGGCTGGAAAAGTCCAGGCGACTTTTCTGTCAACAAGAATACCCTTCATTTAGGATTTTTTCAATGGTTTCTTTATTATTAGATTTCAAATAAGCTTTGTTGTTATTGGTGTTTTTTTCATTTAATTTTGCATGTAATTTTTTATTGTAAATTAGGAAGAGGTTTGCACTTCAAATCAACTTTCTATTCCATATTTCTCAACTACTAATGAAACCACTCATTAGCTTACCTGCACCTGCTCCTTGTGAACTACTTACTCATTTCCATTTCACCCGAGTTAACACACCCAGTGCAAATGGTTTGTGCTTGACTACTGTCCAAAGAGCTGGCAATTCTAGCTCATCCAGTGGCACTGAAGAGGAACGACCTGGCACGCGGCCTCCATACAGATCGTAACCAAGAAGGATTAGGGAGCAGCTCTAGCTGGTAACACTTGGGATCATCAGGTCTCAGAAGCGGCTTACTAGAAATGAGCATTGTGGGGGTATCTGCATAAATAATGGGTATCTTTCCTATTTCTCAGCAGACGTAATGTGTCAATGTCTTCCATCATGAATGGTGGACTATTTGCCTAGTGGCTATTACTACTATGCTCGCCTGCTAACCAAAACATGGCAGTTGGCATCTTCCTTGGAAGATGGGCCTGGTGTTCTAATTCCAAAAAATTAGCCAGTGAAAATCCTAAGGAGCTCAGTTCTACTTTAACATAAATGGGGTCAACATGAGTTTGAACTTGAAAATCTCAGTTCTATGAGTCAGAATTCAATTTGATGGCAAACAGTTATTTTGGGGGCGGTGGGAAGTAGTACATGGGGGACATTAAGAAACTACTTCAGACAAAAATCAGATATATTGTTCTTGGTGTTCTAATAAAATATTCAAGTATCTTTAAAAGGGTTTCCCAAGCATACAAACTCTGCAAGGCAGCATTGCAGGGGTTAACAAATTATTTCTGGAATTAGGGCAAATCCTGGTTTCATCTCCTACCCATCCCCTTATTAGTTTCAATGAGGGCAAGTTAATTATCCTTTCACTGCATTGTACTCTGCATCTATAAAGCCAGAATCCTGGCAGAGTTGAGATAGTATAAGGCATTAGCTCAGTAATAAGTGTACAATAAATATTACGTGCTATTTTGGGGTTGATGGTGGTAGTGAAAGTGTGTAATTTGATAGAGTGAATTCTGGAACTCTTAAGTTTCTAATACCATGTTTAAAAGCTACTTTTTTAGGTCAATTTCTTTTGTTGGGACGTGGGGGCTAGTTTCGTTTTTTCTCTCTCTCCCAGTATTTTTGACACAGAAAGAAAAGTTAGGACTTAGCTAGAAGTTCTAGCATTGGGAATGACCTTGTTCTTGTTTGGAAGTATCTGAAAAAGAGAAATAAAAATTTGCTCCTTACAAAACCCCAGCCAGTGGCTGCTGCTGGTCCCAGGGCAGGCTGCCTGTGTTCTGGATGCCGAATATTACTGCCACCATAATCGCTGATGCAGCTGCCAGAGGTCTCGTGGCTGAAAAGTAGGTAGGAAAGTCTGTATTATGTCTAATAATAGCTCTGGAAATCTTCTTGAAATGCTTGCCTGCAACTCCCAGGCTTGACAGGCAGCAGCAGGCTATAACTAAAGCAAGTGCTTTGTTCCCATTCTTGCAAGTGGGTATGCTGTGGTATTAACCGAAAGAATAGCTAGAAATCATTTTGCATGACTTCTTTATGTTTCTACTTGTAGTCCTCTTGGGTTACCAACTGTATGCTTATGTGGCTTCATATATTTCTATAGATGCCCTGTTATATTTAATCCACAAACAGCTTCATATAACTGTAGATTCCACTCATGAAGAGTTTGAATAAGGGGATTGGGGTGGGAACTATGCCTGACACTCTTACTCTTTCATTCCATAAGTGATTTTACGACACTGTAAAATTTGGATGCTTTTTCATTCTTGTGGAGGGAAGGGATGAGGAGATACCCCTGACATGGCTGTCTGTCTGTGTGTGCATGCACGACAGGGGAAATAGGACCGACAGCTCCCAGGATAACAACACCGTAAATGTTCAAGGAGGTAGGAGAGGCGCTAGTCAAAAAGGTTAAAAATGTTTTCATTAAAGAGAACACCTCCCCGAGCCTCAGTGGGCTCCTTTGTAAAATAAGCATGATAATAAACTTGCCACAAAGGACGAGGGTGGATTCCATGAGCTATCGATCCATGCCAGAGCTTGCTACTGAGCTGCCACCCAATACATGTGGCTTCTTACTAACAACTGCAATCCCATCCCATCCCACCATCCACCATTGCTTCAGTTCCCTGGCCCAACATTGAGTTCCATCATGGTCTTGGACTCTTTCTGCTGCTGCCACATTGGTCTTTGCACTTCTCCATGAACTTGGCTGGGCCGGGCATTCTTCCTCCATGGGATTTGAACTGGCTATGACCCCAGTGTCCACTTAGCTCAATCCTTCTCTTCCATCAGATGCCACCCTTTCAACAGGACCGTCCCAGATCATGCTATTGGACTATCAACTCACCCCTCACCCTTTCCCTCTGCAATTTCCAACCAGTGATACCATGGACTTGTTTCTTTGTTGTCAGCTCCAGGGACAATTATGATGGTGCCTCTGAACTCAGCACAGCGCATGGACAGAATGGGAGCTTGTTAAATGAATATTTGCTGGGGGGAAATAATGAAAGTGAGCACAACAAAACAAAAACAACTGAGCAGTGAGGTGGTGCTCCTGAGACAGAGAATTTCTTTGACACTAACTGATATTTCAGTTAGACATTGCCTGATCCAAGTCATATATACCATATATACTCAAGTATAAGCCAACCTGAATATCAGCCGAGGCACCTAATTTTACCACAAAAACGGCATTTAAAATGTATTGAAAAACTCAGCTTATACACGACTATATACGGTACTAACAATAAATACATTCTGCTACACTGATTTCTGGTGTTTTGCTGTGCATTTAAATTTTTAACATCACCATTCTAGAATAGTGTCCTCTTCACTTTGTTTTCTGTACACTCGGCTTTACTCCACAAGGGGCGAATTCCTGCTCTCTGCCTGGCTCTCTGCTTCATGAACAAAGACATAGAGCCATGCTTATATGCCTACTGAAAGCTCATGTGTTGTACACTATCAATTTCCTCTTGCTTTTCTAGGGCTCTTCTATGGTGGCCAGTACAAACATACTCCAGTGTTAACAAGGTTTCTCTAATAATAATAATAATATGGGCTATTACTATAGTCAATATTATATATTGTCAATATATTATATAATAGTGTCTATTATATAATACCTTTAGAGGTTGCCTCTAAAGGTAAATAGATCCAATTTCTTCCCTGTGATACAGATGAGGAATCAGGCAATGGAGGAGAAGGATCTTTCCCCAAACCTATTCAGCGAGCTGAGGAGTCGTTTAGAGTCAGTGCTCTTGACCACTCTGCTTGGTTGTGTCCTCATCGTCCCCTCCTTACTCTCTGCAGACATTTGTGCTTCCGACATCATTGAAAAGCTCAAAGCCATGGAACGTACAGGGGTTCTAGCTCATTTTCTCCTTCTGTATCATAGATCTAGGTCTCCTAAAGGAATCCTTGACCTTTATTCCTTTATTAAAAACAAAACCAAACCTTTGTTTTCTGTATATAATTAAGGTACTGCCAACCACACAAGGGTTGGAATGTCTTCCGGGAAACCCTTACTACGTACGTGGCGGAGTATCCAGCAGGGCCAGAGGTGATGCTGTGCTGGTCATATGCCCTCAGTGCCTGTCACTGGAAGTATTTAGGTGGTAGAAAAGAAATAATGATTGAAATGTATGATCTGAAGTTAGTATGTGGAAAATTATTCTACTCACTCGTTTGGATGGCTTAGTTTGAATCACTGAGGCACGTAGTTACTGCACTCAGCTACTAAGCACATTGGAAGAAAGGCCTGGTGATCCACTTCTAAAACATCAGCCACGGAGACCCTGGGAGCACAGTTCTGCTTTACCATGTAGGGGTCGCTATGAGTGGGAGCCACCCCATGAACACGGCTTATAGTCATAGTGCACGTCCACACCCATCAAACAGAGATCTGTACTGGGGTATACAGTTATAAATCCATCTATATTTCCTATGGGAATGGCTTATAAAATTTTTGTTGAAATTCCTGCATCAGGCAAAAATTATAGGCGTTCTGTAAACGTGTGTGTGTGTGTGTGTGTGTGTGTGTGTGTGTGTGTGTGTGTGAAATCACAAGTTCTGTGCATCTGGGCTCTCAAAATTAAAAGAAATTTTAATCAGCCATGTTAGTAGAATGACTGCTAATCTGCTGGTCTCATTATAGTAGTACAAATTCATTATTACATGAAAAGGCAAGAATGGATTTACATGAAAGGGTAAGAAACCAGAAAAGAAAGAAAAAAAACTGGAATGTAATACAAATTTGTCAGGTAGTACAATTATAAACATGCATTATTTTTATATTTGGTGATGTTCATAGCATATTTTAGATTTTTTCCACAGGTGTTATTTACTGAGATTTTTCCCAAAGCTAAATACTTATTTTCTTATGTACATGTGTATCTGTAATTTCATGTACATTTTCTCAAAGAGGCCGCCCCCTGCTGCCTACATCCACCCCCACATTCCTTACCAAATGGTTTAGACTTTAGGTCCTACATAGTCTGGGTCTGCCCTATGCTCTACTTATACACTTGACCTTCCCCAAAAGGCTGAGTGAGACTCACGAATGCTCTACTGATCCCAGGAGTATGTGTACAGTGTAGTTTCAGACAGCCATTCATTCATTCATGTGCTTGAGGATATCAATAATGAACTGGTTTTAAGTAAAGATTATATACGGGAGCTTCAAACAGTTTATGGAAAATGGTATTAAAAGAAGTTGAATTTTTCAACAAAATTTTGAAGCTCCCTCATATTGTATATACTCAGCATGACAGATTCTATATGAAGAGGACAACTTTTGCTTTAAGTAAAAACATTTCAGATGCTGGTTGTCAGTATTTTGTACCGTCTGTATCCTGTGAGCAATGGGAGAGTTCTGTGTGAGGATCTCTCTGAGCAAGACGGGCAGGACTTATTTAAACCGGTGGGAGTGAGGGGTGGTGTGGGGCAGAGGGTGAGCAGAACCACTGTTGCCCCCCCCACACACACACACACACACACACACACACACACAGTCATACACTGTTAGATGGCCACAGGCAGAACTAGGGGTCGTCCCTCTACATGCCAAAGCCTCCCTCCTCCATTACAGGAAGTTGGAAGCTGATTAAGGCTGGAGGGCTTTGCATGCACAAGACTAGAGGTCTTTGAGACAGGAAGCCAGTAAACCTGGGTGGGACCCCATCTAGGCCAGGTGGACTTAATTCAACCAATGGGGTCAAACAGTACCATTGACCATGCCTCCCAATGGGGCCCCTGAAAGAGCCAGAAACTTTGAGACCACCCTCTGGCTTCCAACGGCCCCTACACAGTTCAGCAAGGCCGGCAGCACAGCAGTCTCCTCAGCCGCAGGGCTCCACATGTGGGTGAACAGTGCCCCGAGGGGGCCTGAGTCAAACCGGCAACTCCTTCCATCTGCTGTGAAACCCACTTGGATCACAAACCAGGCTTCTTTGTGAATTCTCATGCAAAGCCAAGGACCAAGTCCAAGGTACTTCTCCCTGGAGAGAACCTAACAACACCTTCGAGAAATAGCTGATACCACACTTACAAAAAGGAAAAGGCAAATCTGATCAAACTCGAAGTCTAATGAAATCCAGTCAGTAAAATCCAGAATGGGAGAGGTTCCACAGGACAAATGACTCCCTTTTTTCTACCAATAAATGGTGAGAAAGAAAAAGAGAGAGGAACTATACAATATTGATTTAATATATTTTATATATCTTAGAGACATTTCATCTGAAAGTAATATAATAAATTTGAGTCCTACATGGCAAAAGGTGAGATTAGCAAATTAGCAGTAAATTTAAAGGATGATAAAGTTATTGTTCTAATGCTTTAAAAAAGGTCTTGTCTCTGAGATATAAGCTGATACATCTAGCGAGAAAGTTGGAAGAAAAAAGTGCTCAGGGCGTATGCAATAAGATTCGCTGTTTACAGGGCATCCTGTTGGTGTGTGTGTGTGTGTGTGTGTGTGTGTGTGTGTGTGTGCGCACGCCCCATGGCAAAGCATCCAGCGACTGACTGCAGGGTCTGTGGCTTGAGACCCCAGCTGCTCTGAGGGAGCTGGAATCCTGTGCTGCTGCGAAGAGTACAGTCTTGGACAACGTACATATGGGGCAGCTCTTTTCTGCCCTATAGGATTGCGGTGTATTGGAATCAACTGGGTGGAAATGAGCTTTTGAGTATATATCGCTAATTATTAAATCTGCATGATGGGTTTTCCTTTTTAGATAACTGTGAAAAACGTGTTTGTTTGTTTTCTTTTCATGGTAGGCCAAGGTCCACAGCAAATCACCATGAAGAGCGTATCACATATATGTTTTCTTTCTTTCTTGAGAAGGAAAACTAAAACTTGACCAAAAGAAACAACTGCTCAAGAAATATTAAATACACATGTTATGAGCAGTGGTGTGCTGGTAAACAGCTCTCTGGAAATCAACTCCCTGATTTATAGCATTTGCATTGCCCTTTTCCACACTGAAATGTCTTTGACTGCAGAGTTGGGGAGGAATGTGCAAGATCAGCTTTGGGGCACCCATAGAGCCAGCTCCACCTCACTATTGGAAGAAATGTTAGATCAATATTAGGCTCTGGAGTCAGGCGCTGGGCCAGTTCTCCCCATTAATAAGTATTATCTGTTGATCCTTGATCCACATAGTGTGTTCTGCCCCTTACTTTGTCCTTCTATGAAATGGGCATCCTACTTCCTACCACATTCAATCCACCTGGTCTGAGAGCGACTCGCATGGAATGAACCTTGTATGACTCCCATTACACAGTGCTGATGCCTCTCACACTGCTGTCTTCCCCTCGAATCAGAACACAAGGAAGAGTTCGTCCTTGGTTTGCGATGCTTTCAGCGTTTCCAAAGGAAACGAAGCTGATCGTCACTGCAGAGGGCTTCTTGCCCAGAGTTTCTAAAATTACTTAAAATTGCAGGTTTCCGCCACAGTGTCAGAGCTACCTGCCAGAAGCTCTCCCGGCTCTCATTCGGTTGGATATTAATTGGTAGGCTGGGAAGTTAATGTGATATGATTGTTGCTAAAATAGAACTATTTGTTAAAGGTAAGGGTTTCTGTCCAATGTGCTCCAGCTATGCAAATATATATAATAAGAATTAAGTATAGTTGACATGGAAAGAAGCCTGTAACTTGCTTAATCGCCTCCTCTGAAATTTATAGACCCAGTGGAGATGTTTCTGCCATGAGCAAACCTAAAGATAGTGTTGGCACATTGGAATTGTTTCCATTCACAATTCTGATTATCATTTGAACACAGTTATTAAAAATAGTAGCCTTTTACTTTTCAAACCATTTAAGTTGGGTAATTAACCAAGGTATCAGTTAATAAAAGAATGCCTTTTTCTTTGCTAACTTTTTTTTCTGTGTATAAATCTAAAATTAAAGTCATCACCACTTAGTAATGATGAATTTTCAGAATTACTGACCTGTATTTCAGTATTTATATCAATCCTTTTAACTTTATCCTACGTAATTTTAGAGAGAGGTTGAACTAGAAGTCAGCCCCATTTTTTACAATCTAGAGGAGCCCGGGTGGCATACTGCATACACGTTGGGAGTCACGAGGTTGGCAGTTCAGAACCACCAGTTACTCCATGAGAGACAGATGGGGCTTTCCACACCAGTAAGAAGTTACAGTCTCAGAAATGCCGAGGGACAGTTCTACCCTGTCATACAGTGTCACTGTGAGTTGGTATCGACTCGATGGCAGTGAGGAAGAAGAGAAAGGGACACTGATTCTAGCAGAATTTGAAATTGCATTTGTCTACACGGGTCAATGTGTTTCTACTGAGAGTATAACTTGGGGATGTTTTGTCCCCTTAAGAAAAGTTGCGTAAAATATTAATCTACATATTTTGGATTTCTGAGCAAATACTTAGGAAATAGGAAGTATGCTACATCATCCATCTGAATTCTGAAATGTACTCTGGATCTCTAAAAGAAACGTTTCCTTCAGAAAATCAAAATATTTGCTCATTGGAAATTTGGCTTCCTGTGTCCTTAAAGCATTAATAAGTGTGTTTTTAGAAGTGAAATGGAATAGTAGAAAGTATTAGTGTGCCAAATATAGAAAGGGCAAAGAGTGTTTTATGAAACGTTTGCTTCAGGTGTGTGTTTTGAGTCATGAAGTAAAATTTATTTTCACTATGACTCAGAGCAAAAACAAACAATACCCCCCAACAAAACAAAACATAACATTTAAACTCAGACTTTTGAAGTATAAAATAAAAAATGAAATGAGGAGTCGCTGTAAATAGCAGCTCTGCCTTTTGTGATATGAAGAAAAATGATGTCGAGATGAAGAATTCTTGAAAGAATGACTTTTAACAAACGCACCTTGGCTGCGAGGGGCGCGAGGAGCTGTGACAGTCCTGCTAGGCTTCACTGAGGGGCTCTGGGGGGCAGTGGTTCCCTATTCCACTGCTAATCTAAGGGACAGTTGTTCAAACCCACCAGCTGCTCCACGGGAGAAGAATGTGGCAATCTGCCGCCAGCAGGATTTACAGCCTTGGAAACCCTAAGGGCACGATTCTACTCTACTCTACAGGTTCATTGTGAGCCGGAATCCACCGCCAAACAGTGGGTTTTGGTGTGTGTGTGTGTGTGTGTGTGTGTGTGTGTGTGTTGTTTTTAAGGCCTCAGCATGGGTAGCAGACAATGAGAAGGGCATGGCTTTCTTAGTGGGATGTGGTTAGAAGGTACACCTTCTGTCTGTTTTTATTTCTTCTTAAATAGACAGGATATGACCATATTTTTCCATAAATAACATTTGTTGATATGCTCTTTGTCAACCATGCACTCGACTATGTTACATGTAAAATAATTAGCATAGTACGCTTGCACACCTACCACGGGTAGGAGAGGTCATGTAGCAAAGACACCACCAACAAAAAAGTACAACGTGTATTAGTTGTTTAAAAGTCAGTACTTGACTCCCTCAATGCAAGAACACTTTGTTCTATTAAACTGGCACTCCCATCAAGCTCACCTTCCCAACACGATCGCTGAAAACAAAGCAGGTACATAAGCAAAAGTGCTGAAGAAAGCTGATGGTGGCCGGCTATCAAAAGACATAGCATCTGGGTTCTTAAAGGCTTGAAAGTAAACAAGTGGCCATCTAGCTGAGAAGCAACAAAGCCCACATGGATGAAGCACACTAGCCTGTGAGATCACGAGATGTCGAAGGGATCAGGGATCAGGCATCAAAGAACAAAAGATCATACCCTTGTGTGCTCACCTTCCCAGTATGATCGCTGAATACAAATGGGTGCATAAGCAAAAATGCTGAAGAAAGCTGATGGTGGCC
>NW_022103899.1:5494889-5500448 GCF_000313985.2 Echinops telfairi | reverse complement strand
ATTTTTGGCGTTTTTAAAAAGTCCCGATTTTTGGAAAGAATGCACGACAAGCTAGGGAACGGTCTATTTGGTCCATATAGACCAAATTTTTAATCAAGAAACACCCCCGCCCCTCGTCAATGGTGTCCCGCTTTAAATTTGGTCAGATTTAAACCTGGCACTGACTTGATGGCATGGTACCTGTAAAGATGACCCTGTTTGGAAATGGGGGCGGGGTTTACGAGGTCAAACCAGCTCTAGCTACCAAACCAAGCGCAGTCCACACTGACCTCAGAGCCCCGAGGAAAGGCACCCTGGTGGCCGCGCAGACCAGAAGCCCCCTTCGTCTGCTGGACGCCCTCCCTGCGGGCCAGCCCCACGCACGCGCACGGCCAGCACGCGGGCAGCCAGACCCCAGGGTAAGCCCCCCGGATCGGGGGCGGTTCGAACGGTTAGCCTCCTGAAGTGTAAGAAAATCCGTTTGTTTCTTTAGAGCCACCGTCTGTCTTGTAGTTTTGCCGTGACAGCAGCACGCGGAAACAAGGGCAGAGTATAACACGTAGAAAGGGCAAACAATGGCGCTGTGTGTTACAATTCTTACAGAAAAAGAATTTATTATAATACAATCTAAAATACCAGCCCTAGTATCTCAATTAGACTTTAAGAGGTCTTGAGGTCCGGGGCTTTGCCGAAGGGCTCCCCTATCATTTCACCCAGTGTGTGCCTCGCGCACAAAGCAGCATGTGCTTGCTTAGTAGTTAATACTGAAGATGATCAAAGTCCATCCGAACATACTATTTGACTCCATTTATTCATCTACTTATGTATTATGCTCTATGCTCTTTTACAAATGGCTCGTGTCGAGTTATGGCATGGATGAAGAGACTACATTAGCTGCCTTAAAAAAGAGTCACAATAAATATTTAAGTACATGCTTTTATACATATGTATTCTTGTATCCCACTATATGTATCAGAAAGGAAATTACAAACAGAAAAATATATTTTTTAATCATCAAGCTAAAAGTTTCTTCCTACTTCTCTGAGTCTCTCACTTGAACCTGAACCTCCCATTAGGCAAAGTGAAAAGGTCAACTCAGTGAGTCTCAGTTCCTAAAGGAAAGCAAAGGTTTTCCCTGTACGTTTCTCACTCCAAGTTTTCTGTAGGAGACCCTGTGTGCGCGTGCTAGAAAATAACACATAGCGTCCTCAAGACAGTGGTGGTGCGCTTTATTTCTCTGTTATTCGTGCTCCTCCGTAAGTGCTGAAGGCTACGTGACAAAGACCACGAAAGAACATCTGTAAGAAGACGGGTATTTTATGGTTCAGTACGGTAACCTTTTGCCTCGTCTAATGATATAACTTAGAACATTTAGAAGAAATTGTTTGAACTGCCCTCTGTAAATATCTCTGATCTCAACCAGGTATTTACTAAACTGGAGAATGGAAGATGGCATTCCTTGGCAGGGGCCCAAATGATGGGCATTTATTTCGAGTGTTGGTTAAAAGTAAATCCATCTGCTTTAGGAAAGCAGCTCACTATTCTCTGTTCTCTAGATCAATGCTAATCACCATCTGTAGTGCACTCTAGGAGTCCCATTCTCATTTTGTTGGTTTGTGTCAGAGGGCACTGTGGGATAATTGTGTTACTAACTGCAAAGTTGAAACCCCTGCTTTGGGAGAAAGATGAGGGTGTCTGCCTCTCTAAAGAGTTAAAGTCTTAGAAACAGTAAGGGGCAGTTCTACTCTGCCCTATAGGACCACTTTGAGTCACAATTGACTCAATGATGGTGCCTTTGGGTTTTGTGTGTATCTGGGGTCCTGTTTTCATTTAGGAATGAGCTGGGGGGAAAAGTGTTTGGAAGCATTCAACAGCATCATCACAACAGTCAATGACCCAATGCCTACCTCATGCAGATGTGGAAGAATCTCTTCCATGATGTAAAAGTGCACAGTAAATAGCATCCTCGTAGACATGAAGAGGTGCAGACACCTCTGTGAGGACTTGCTGTTAGAAGCATATGATTGAACACAGAGTAGGTGGTATATGGCTGCTGGACTGGGGCCACAAAGAAGGTTGGAGCAGAAGAAGGATAGTATATACCTAGAAAGGCAGGATAAAAAGCGGTGTATGATAATGACCAAATAATATTTACTCCCAACTCACCTGAAGGAAAATCAGCTTATACAAATGAGAGGTGGGCAAGTAATATAATGGAATCAAAGACTCCCAGGCTGGCTCTTGGCCAATCTAAGGAGAGGTCATCTTTGGAAAAGCATAAAAAACACTAGCATTTTGTTGTAAATGTATGGCTGCACATGAAAGCTCATTTAAAAAGGAAGACGGGCTTTTTTGTCTAATTGCTTAGGCTCCCCCAAACAACTACTTTGAGAAAGAACTTTTATTCGTTCAAATTTATGTTACAATTGCTGGTTTTTGTTGTCCTGGCTGTTTGCAGGAGAAATTAATTTTATTTCAAGGACTTTGGGAACCTCATAGAATCATCAAGAAGCCTAGAGACTCAAGTTTGGGGCATGGGGAGAGCAAAGAGAAGTTAGGAAGCTAGAAACAGAGTCTAGATCCATGCTATGGAATGCATTCGGTTATATAGCCAAGCCACTGGCACCATTATGGACTGGCCACCACAGGCCAGCTCCTAGCACCACTCATGCTCCTGGAAAAAGACTTCTTTGCTGTTCTTGCCTCTTGATATAACTATTTCAAGTTTCCGTGTGTGTGTGTGTGTGTGTGTGTGTGTGTGTGTGTGTGTGTTTTAAACCTACATAATGTGCTCTTGTCCTAACCCCAAGGAAGGCTGAGCAAGCCGAAATCTAGCAGTTGGGGCTCATGTCATGAGGAGTGCGCTTTGTCCCCTCCCTAGATCCATAGGATATAGAAGATAGAAATAAAATAAACATGAGATTTAGATTCTAGGTATTCAAGTGAAATTGACAAGTGTTTACTAACATTATGTTTCAAGTTTGATATATCTTGAACCCTGTTGACATTTGAAGCCAAATTCTCAGGACTTCTTGAAAAGACAATCCAATGAGTCTTAATTTTCTGTCCCAGTTTAAATGATGAAGCTCAAACCTGCCCACTGCCATGGCCAGTGTGAAGACGCAGAGAGCCCTCAAGTGCCTCATGAGTTCTTAGTGCCAGGATTGGAAGTGTTCACAAAAATCAAAGTATTTCTGCAGTTGCTACTGACATTTGAAATGGAATAGTTGAAAATAAAGCTAAAGATTTGGAAGATCAGGGGCTTCCAGGGGAGCCTAGAGAATCATGGTGGTGCACATACTGGCCCTCAGAGGTGCCAGCTGTGTAGGCATGGCCCTCTCACCATCAAGCACTGTGCCAGTCCTCTCTGCAGCTGCTGCTCTTCCCAGAGCAGGCCAGTCTGCTGCCTCTTGCTAGCTGAAAATGCCAATTACAGAGAACTGGGCCAGAACACCCTCTGGTGTGGCAATTGGACAGGTGAGGATGTGGGGAAAAACTAGCCAACTAGTTGTGTTGAAAGCAATCTTCTTATATCTGACAGAAGGATCTTAAAATGCAGTATAGATGGCCAGATAGCCCCTATAACTCTAAAGCAGAGTTTGTAACCTTTTCTGGGAGGATGCTCATTCAAGCCATTCTAGCCTAATCTTGGGGGGGGGTGGTGTTTATTTTTAACTTGGTTACCACCCTGAGTGAGTGCAAGAAGGTTTCTGCTGGATTTTCTAGTGTTGTTAAATGTCACACAGTCTGTGCTACACAAAGCCAGTTGCTTTGTATTAGCCTTGAAGATAAATCCAGGAGCCTCCCTGGGATTATCGTTTACAACAGTCCAAGCTAGAGTGAACGATGTCCGGGCGCTAAAACATCTGACAGTGAAGACCCTGACTGTGCGGGGCTCCAGAGCTGAGCTGTTACATTTGTGTGAATAGTAGCGCATCTCCAAGCCTGATTCATTTCTAGCCATGGGCCTGTGAGCCTTACTAATTTGCATGAGTGCTCAGAGCCATGCTAATTTTCTCTTTTTATCTCAATACAAATTGTGTTAAGGGAGAACAAGCAAATAGATTTTTGATAAGCTAATGTTGGCTCAACTAATGGACTGTAACTTGTTGCTAGAGAGTTACAGCTTTGTATACAATGGAGGAGCTCAAAGTCTTGATAAACCAGTGTTTATCTCATATTATTTTATAGTTCCTGTAAGGTTCAAAGAAGCTACGCAGTTCACTCCCCCACCCCATCAAATCCATAGTATCATACATCATGAAGTTTCATCAACAGTCTAAAAAAATAAATCAATGGAAAGTGTTTATTTTCAGAGTGATTCTTGAATCTGCAAAGAAAAGTGAGATCAAGGGTGTGACTTGCAGAGTGATCTGTTGCCTCCAAAACACAATTCCAAAGAGGAAACTAGGGAGGGAGAGCACGTGACACCTTGCCCCTCGGTGGCTTTCCCCAGACTTGCTGCAGCCCCGCCATGCTCTATTAGAGGAAAGTAAAACCAGGAGAAAAAGAGCTATGTGCAAACATAATGGTTTTTTAGCATGGGTGCAACCTCCGTTTATTTTCCACACAGATATTTTAACATACAAGATTTAATTTGTAGAGAATGGCCATCAGAGAACCACATATAAGTGTTTAGAAATGACAGAAGTCTGTTCACACTGGTTTATATTAAGAGCAGGCCTCCTTCCCCACCAATAAAGCTGTCTTTCAAGTAAACGAGTAGGAAGAAATAAAGGATTCATTCTTAGCATCATTAAGATTTAGAATGATTGCTCTCGTTTTAAATCTAAGGTATATTTTAATAGAAAGTAGCTGATTCAGAAAGAAAATAACAACAGCAAAACTGCTCTGTGGAGACGTGGAAGTTTGCGAGATATGCCTCAGGGTCCTTCCAGAGATCTTGGCCGGATTGGAGGACAGAAATCAGGCAGAACATGTGGTAGACACGTTGACTATCAGAGTGGGAAAAGGTCACTAAAGACAGTTGTAAAAATGTCGAACTCATTGAACTGATCATTCACTTTAGTAAAACAAATCCTGAAGCGCGATTGCTGTGGGAAGCCTGTAAGTCCCTGAGGTCACTGGTTGTTACCAACATGGCGGGGACCCCGAGTGTGCTTTCAATATTCACAGCAATGCAACTTTTTAGATGCACCCGAAACATTCCGCAAAACAGCAGGGAAACCTAACCTGACTGGCCTGACTCATTTGGCATCCGTTCCACACTCTCATTATTAAGGTAATTATGAGGGTGAGGTAATAAATTGTGGATGAGGTTTGTCCTGAGGCCCAGGCTTCCAGTTCTTCTTTTTCCAAGTTATGTTTTACTGTTTAATTTTGTGTTAGGAAACACACCAGGTGCTGTTTCACAGTAGCCACACGATTATATTCTCTGACATCATAGTAAAAATTAGGCACAAAACAAAAGCTGCTACCCTTCTGGCCGTGCACTGGTCTGAATCATAGGAATGGACAAGTTCAGGTTTGTTCTACGGTTAGTGGATGGGGAGAATGGGCAAGTACAGGTTTGTTCCATGATAAGTGGACAGGGGAGAATGGGCAAGTACAGGTTTGTTC
>NW_022103899.1:5467470-5494472 GCF_000313985.2 Echinops telfairi | reverse complement strand
GTACAGGCTTGTTCTATGATAAGTGGACAGGGGAGAATGGGTAAGTACAGGTTTGTTCTATGATAAGTGGACAGGGGAGAATGGGCAAGTACAGGTTTGTTCCATGATAAGTGAATGGGGGAGAATGGGCAAGTACAGGTTTGTTCTATGATAAGTGGACAGGGGAAAATGGACAAGTACAGGGGGAAAATGGACAAGTACAGGTTTGTTCTTTCCAGCTACTGTTGCTGTCAATTCTCACTCGAGACAACCCCTGGGCAAGAGAGTAGAACTAAGGCCCTTAGAGTTCTCAGTAGCTGATGTTCTGGAAGTGAGGTAGCTCAGCCTTTCTTCCCAGTTGCCTTTGGTAGCCTGGATCCTCCTAATGGCCGAGTGCATCAGCCATTGGCTCCACCCAGAAACTGCAGCTTAACCTTGGTGAAGCGATATCTGAGAGCTGCTGAAACCCAGAAATTTAGGAGCAATCTTGGCATTGCAAATCAGGGACCCTAAGTGGCACAGTGGGTTAGATGTTGGGCTGCTAACCAAAAGGTCTTTAGTTCAAATCCATCAGCTGCTCCTCAGAAGCAAGATGAGATGTGCTGCTCGTGTAAAGATGTACAGCCTTGGAAACCCAAAAAGGGAAGTTCTACCCTGCCCTATACGATCGTGGTGAGTCAGAACTGACAGCAGTGGATCCAGTGAATGTCCTGGCTGAGAGTGAGAATTTGAGCTTTTTTAACTTGGGGGCAAGAAAGGCAGCACAATGTCTTGTACTTTCTTTTCTCCTCTTTGCTCTAAAGACTCACATTTAGTGATAACTTTACTCTCCTGCCTCATCCCTTCAAGCATCAATAGCCAAGAAGCTCGCACATTTGCCTTTGAGTCAGTTCCAGCTCACGGCAACCCCTAGGACAGTGTAAAACTGTCCCGCAGGGCGCCCGAAGGCAGTCATCTTTACACAAACAGACTGCCACATTGTTCTCCTGTGGATTCACACCCCAGGGCTTCAGTTAGCAGTGGAGTGCTTAATCGCTGTGCTACCAAGGTTTCCATGAGATGCTATTGTTGGTTGGATTTCCCCATAACCTTGGGTTAGAGGAAGTTAGGAAAGAGAAAAATAAGAAACCAAAGCAGCTAGAAAATAGGAAAAAAATTAAATATAGCATGTAATGAAATGTCTGAGGATTTACTCACGGGAAAGCAAAATTCATTGCCATCAAGTCAATTCTTACTCAGAGTGACTCTGTAGGACAGGGCAGAACTGCCCCTGTGGGTTTCTGAGATTGTAGCCCTGTATGGGAGTAGAATGCCTCATCTTTCTCCCATGGAGTAGCTGGTGGTTTCAAACAGCTGACCTTATGGTTAGCAGCCCAACTCATAACCCAAGCAAGTAAATAATTTTTAGGAGTCAAAATTCTTTAAATGACTTAAATCCTAGGACGCTATGTTGAGAAAAGTGATGGCCATGGAACAAGGGAACCTTTGAACAGGGGAACAGGGGCACGGTAAGCGTCAAAGCTGAAATTGGGGATGAATCGTAGGTACTGGTTATGGAAGAGTACACAGAGCTGAGAAATAGGAAAGCAAGAATGTAGGCATTGGCTTCAATGGAGCCAAATTTTACATTGTGCTCTCAATATGACCGCCATTGGAAACTTGTTATCCACTTCTCCAAGGTAAGGGTTAGAAATGCCTTTCTTTGTTTGATAAGGCCGTCTGAAATATACTATGTAAATGATCACTTTTTTAGGCTAGAAATTTTGGTGCAATCAGTAGGGGGAAGGAGAGAAAGACAACAAGAAAAAAAATGTTGTTTTGTTGTAATTTTCTGGTAATAGAAATAATAAATAATCAAAGAAAAGTAATGTATGAACATTGCATTCAACTAAGAAAATAAAATAGACTAAAAGATTGCTCTTGGCCACATCACCCAGATATAACTGATGTAATATAAACTATACTTTATTCTCTGGTTCTCAAAATTGGTATCTTGGAATTGTCTGGGGTGCCCATTTACTAGGCCATCAGCCTCAACCCAGACCCTGATCTTCGCTAGTTCAGCATGTGTGCTTTTAATAAGTACCTCTTCCACGGTGTTGGAGACCCGACTCAGGACAACTCGGTATGACAGAATAACCATGCTCTAGAACTGTCATGCTGTAGACCGTAGGGGAGTCGACTGCTAGGCGTGTTTCCTGAACCCAGCAGCGTGGGTTCGAGCCACCGCCCTTCTTGGTTAGCAGCACCATGTAACTGTTGTGTCACAAGCACTCCTTCACTTACAGAAATTCCATCTGAACACAATTGTCTACCTTTTATTTTAAAATCACCCTGTGGGTACATGCAAGGAGCTGTGGCAGTGTAGTGGATGACACGTTGCACTGCTAACAGCAAGGTCAGCAGTTCTAACCCACCAGCCTCTCCAAAGGAGGAAGATGAGACTTTCTCCTCCGGCATGAAAGCCGCAGGAGCCGTACTGCTCTGACTTGCTTTGGGTGAGCCGGAGTCCGAATCGACTTGAGGCCAGAGTCTGGCTTCACGGAGCACAGTTTGTATTCTCTTTCCCTGTTTGTTCTAGAGAACCTTAATTTTCTCATCTAAATAAGCTTCTAGAGACAGGATGATATCTATTAGATTCACGGACTTACAGTTTAACATGCATCAGAAGCACCTGGAAAACTTGGTAAATCACAGGTTGTCAAGACTCTGGTGGAGTAGGCCTGGGATGGACCTGGGAATTTGCATGTCTAACAATTTCTCAGGTGACGCCTTTGCTGCTGTACAGAGAACACCATGTGAAAACCTTTGTAGTAGAATTTCAAATGAGAGTGCCTAGTAGACCTTTCTTAGCATTTGTGCGCAAGAGCCCGACCTTGATGCAATCATTTAGAAACCAATTCGATGACAGAGAGTAGCATGGTTATTATAGCCCCTTCTTGAGGAACTCCGTATGTGAAAACGCTAGTCAGCTGTGTTTCCATGGCAACCGTGAAAGTGTAACAAGGGGAGAATAGCTGCTGACGTTGTCAGATAGAAAATCCTATGTGTCCAAGTGATTGTTGGGAGCTGTGGAAGGGACAGTAGGACAAGGTCGGTTACATCCACTGATAGGCATAACAGCGATCACAGAAGTCGAACGCGTGACATTTCGTAACTAGGACAAATACCAGAGGAGGATGTCGATGCTACTGGCGGTTTTTATGAATTATACATGATGCACTATTTTAAAATTCAGCAGAAAACTGCCATTTACCCTCTATAATAAAAGGTATTATATGAAAAGTGAAGTGCTGGGTGGATAAACACAAAATGCTAACAAAATAATGGATCTTAAGCATACTTTTCTTTGTTCTCTAGCACCCGGGAGAAGACAACCAGGCTTTTAAAAGTAGAGCTGGTTTTTGGAAACCTAACAGAAGCTTCCTTGAATAACGTACTTCAGTCATGTTGATCTGGGTTTCCAAACAGGCAACGCGTTTCTAAATGTAACTCTAATGTGTTTCAGATATCAGCTATTTGATGCTGGGGACATACAAATGCATAACTGTACTTTATAGTTGTTTGTCAATCACCAAAAAAAAAAAAAAGTTAAAAATCCCACTGCCAGTTAACATAATTCATCCTAAAATCCTGAATGTTAAATCAGAAATTTTCATCATGAGTAGAAATGACTGGCATCATCTAGGAAAATTCATTCATTAGCTATTCAGTCAAGAAATCTTTATCAATCACTTTGTACCTTGCTGGCATTGTTGTGATTCTGGAAATAGAATACCGAGGGGCTGGGGGAGCTACCCCAAACTAAAACATAGAAAAGTCTTGATACTTAAGGATCTTATGCTGTGGTGGTGATCTGTCTTCTGTGTTTTCTAGATCCTTGCTATTAAAACAACAACCACACAAACCCATGTGGGCATCACATGGGAGCGTGTTAGAAATGCAGAAGCTCAGGCTCCCACCCAGCCTTTCTGATTGAGAATCTGCACTTGAACAAGATCCTCAAGTGGTTTTCCCCGTATTAGCGTGTAAGGATAACTGCACTAGAAAACAGAGCCTGGGGCAAAGATTAAAGGACAAAAATTGTATTGGGGAGTGCAAGCCCAGGAGAGCAAAAGGGAAGTGAGCCAAGAGAAGCTGCAAAGCACTGAGATACTGTGTTGGCTGCTACTTCAAAATGAGTCTGGGAGGGGCCCAGGCGGTTGGTTATTCTGCAGGTGGAGGAGCTGAGCCTATGGAAAGGCTCCATCTCCAGACAGTGTGTGAGGAAGGTTCCCGGCTAGTTCCCAGCTGCCTCCTGATTTCTACTGATTGAAGGTCACATACGGGGAGATGCCACCTCTGCACGACAGGGTAACAATCCCCAAGTCTGAATGTGGAGAGCTGACCCAAAGAAATGGGTGCACTCCGAGAAAAAGAAGAATGCTATTGTACATTTCTGAGAAGGTGCACAAGGTTTGTGTCTCAAAACAGCATTCATGGAAAATTCCATCCAGATGGATTACTAAAAGGGAGTAAGAATAGTATGTATATGTTAATCATTGTGAATACAGAAAACCCACAGCCAGACCAGGTAATTAATATTCCATTAGAAACCTTATCATGACAGAGGATTATTGACATCTTTCCAGACAGTCACTAGTCACTCGCTGACCCATGACAGACCTACTTTTCCTTGGACCGATGATTCAAATGTCTGGTGATTACCACATGTCTATAATTCTGTTCACTCCTCTCCCCACCTAGATTTCTAGCGCTGTTCCTCCATAAGTATTAATAGCTGTGATGCAATTATAAATGCCTTCCAATGATCAAATATTCAAATATCCATGCCAGTTCTCCCTCACCCAATGTACTGGCCCCACCACACCACACTCATCTATTGTGATGCCTCCATGCCCACATCTTTACTTTTCACTTCTCTCGATAAAGTAATCTGGTTTGGTTTGTTTTTCCCCTGCCTGGTAAATCAAGATGGGCAAAGCGTGGCAGTGACTCTTGTCGGGTGACCTTGATTTGATCCCTACTCATGGTGACCCTTTCTGTGTACAGGAGAACGCAACGCTGTGTGGTCTGCACCGTCCTCCGGATTTGGTGTTACACTTAAGTTCATTGCTGCAGCCACTGTGTCGGTACATCTCCTTGATGGTCCTCCTTTCCCCCCTGACCTTCTATTTTACCAAGAATTGTGTCCCCTTCTAGGGGCTGGTGTCACCTGATACCATGAAGAAAATGGTAAGTGAGATCAGAGCTACAGCCTCGGATGCCAGAGTGAGGCTGAGCCAAGGAGGATTTAGCGGCCCTGCTCCCTCTCGCCCACGTGTGTGCCCTCTCAGAGGCTCCTGTTCCCACTCTCATTCAGACCTATTGAAGCGTCACTCTGTCCGGCATCTGAAGAAATTATGAAAGTGTGGTTAACAACTGCGTGCCATGAACAGTGATCCTCAGCAATAAAAATGGATCTTTTCATTCTGATCATTTCCTGAGCTTTTCAAAATGTTGATGATAAAGCTCTACTCCCTTCATAACAAGAAAGAAACACTTCAACTCTTTTTAAATAAAATCATCTATTTTGGCAAGGAAGCCATTTTAAGAACATAATTTGGAAAAACTAGAATGACGTGGCAGCCATTAAGCTTCAAATTATTTGCATATTTTATAGACATTCAGTAAATCTCCCTAAACTCTTGTCTAGAATTAAATTTCCACAGTTCTCCAAACAGTAATGGGAAGTCTTTTTCTCAGAGCAAAAGAAGAGACATATGTGAAGAATCAGAAAGCAGAAATTGTATTTCTGGAGGTAATTCTTTACTGCCAAATGTCTAATGAGTCATCTCAAAAATGTATGTGCTTCTCTTCTGTTAGTGGAACACTACTGCTACTATACCGCCCTACAGTAAGGAGAAGGTCCTTCGAAAAGGGCAGTGTCTGCTCTTGGTCAGCCCCGAACCCACCTTTCAAAGAGGCATTCAGTGTCAGAGAGCAACCATGACCTCTTTTCCCTCCAAAACAAGAAGGGTACTTGGAAAATTCTACGTTAGATTCCAATCTTGGGCTGTATATTGCTGCATAACTAACAGAAGCATGCTTCCTGTGAGTTTACCATTTGATCAACCCCCAACATATCCGAGGTGATTTTTATATGAATTTTCATAGATAGATGATTAGTTTCTTTCTGCATATTTATTGTATACCAGATATTACTTAAACTTCATATGCTGTAAGAGGAAAAACCAAGAACTGTTCTCTCCTCAGATTTACAAAATAATGAAGTACAGGTAGTTAAAATTCTAATTTCACTAATATTGAATGGTCCTCCTTGTCTATATATTGATCCTCTCTTCAGAAGTTATAGGTCTCAGGTTAAAATTTCCTGTGGAGAAAAAAGAAAGTTGGATTTCTCACTGTCTTCTACTCTGATTCATTGGAGGACTAGAGGTTTCAGGGTTCTGAGTCCGTAATCCCATTGACATTTGATAGTTATCCTATTTAGGATCATGAACTAGTCATGGCCATTTGGCGCCCTCCTATACTATTAAGTTCTTTGGATAATTTATGTAAATGTATATATTGAAGGACATGGAGTCCAAACCATTCACTTTTCACATGGAAAAAAATCATGCAGTTAGAATAAGCCCAAACCAAATCCACTGCCATCAAGCCTATTTCAAATTATAGCCATCCGGTAGAGGGTTTCTAAGACGTAAACCTTTCACTTTCAGAATGGCTGGTGGATTTGAGCCGCTGGCCTTGTAGTTAGCATCCCAACCAGGGCTCCTTCAGTACTTGTAATGATCAGTCTAGGTGCTAGCCACTACCTACATACTACAACATGGGGCCTATTGATACCTTTTTTGGTAAACAGTGATCCACCCTCAGGATGAACTGCTTATAAGTAAACTTATTATCTCTAATATGTATTGAGAAGCCTTAGTAACTCTCTGGTAAGCATTGGACTGAGACCCTACAGGTCAGCAGTTCAGACCCATTAGCTGATCCACAGGAGAAAGAGAAGACTACCTGCTCCCACAAGCCTTAGAAACCCTGTGTGTCTTAAGCTGGGTTCTCTAGAGAAGCAAATCCAGTGATTTTTCATATACAGAATGAAAAATCCAAACTCACTGCCTTCATGTTCATTCTAACTTTTAGTGACCCTGTAGGATAGAGTGGAACTGCCTGTGTGTGTTTCTGAGAATATACCTCTTAATAGGAATAGAAAGCCTTGTTTTTCTCCTGTGGAATAGCTGGTGGTTTCAAACTTCCGACCTTGTGGTTAGCATCCCAAAGTGTAAAATGGATGCGTTTGAATTATGCGGCTGGCTTAGAATTATGAAAGTACCATGGATGGCCAAAAGAATAAATAAATCTGTCTTGGAAGAAGTACAGCCAAAGTGCTCCATAGTAGTAAGGCTGGCAAGACTTGTTCTCCAGTCCCTGAAGAGGGACATCATGCTTGGGGGCATTGAGAAGGAGGACAGCCCTTGACAAGATGGATTGGCCCAGTAGCTGCAACAATGGGCTTAAGCATAAGAGCACGTCAATCATGAGGATGGTGCGGGACTGGGCAGCGTTTTCGTTCTGTTGTACGAGGGCTGCTGTGAGTCTGAACAGACTCAATGGCACCAAGCAACAACATATGTGGAACATGTCTATCACGAAAGTGGCTCACAGCATTGTAGAAGGGGGCCTGTCCGTTCTGAATCAAGGCAGGTTCCAAATGACTCGTGTAACTTTGGAGGCTGGGGAAACCAAGATTGGCAGGAATGCCGCAGGCTGGTGGCTTCAGAAAAGGATGAATCCATAATCGGCAGAGCAGAGAGTTCCTGACATGGGCAGCCATTGACTCAAGTCCGAAGAACCAGAGACAGATCAAGGATCCAGACCCACAAAAAAGCAAGTAAGTTTTTCTGTAGCATCTACTGATGGCAGTTAGAAACCACTGGTCACTCTACGGGAGAAAGACAAGGCTTTCTACTCCTTCCTGTAAGAGGTACAGTTTTGGAAACTCGCCTTCAGGGTCTCCATGAATCAGAATAGCCTTCATAGTTGTGAGTTTGTTTTTTGTGGTTTGGCAGCATTTATTTATATTGCAATTAGTTCTCACCCCCAGAGAAACTTCCTTTTAATTACATCAGGTCTGTGACCTGAGTAAGAACTTTGTTTCCCACCCTTATCTTATTACAGCTGATTGGCTGCTCACTGCAGATCCCCAGTGGAGGTGATTACATTGTGCTAGGTCCCATCATGGGGGTTAATAAGCCTTAACTGCCAACCCCTGAGAATTCTGGCAACACTTCACTGTCACACCCCACATGGTATCACCATGGATGAGAATCAACTCGGCGGCAGTGGAGGGGGTTAAAGCATGCATTAAGTGCAGGGAATCTGCTCTGTGTTGAGCACGTTAGCTATATTGTCTCATTTGCACACACTTGGTAGGTGAGGTAGATGACTGTATGTAAGTTGCACTCACAAAAAGAGGCTGAGCCAAACTGACACTCAGGTTTTCCCCACTCTTTTCCTTTTCTCATTTTTGACCCAGAAATACTATGAGCTATGGATCTATCCATTGTATAGCAATCCACAACAAGGAGGAAGAAAACGTAATAGCAAGAGCCACATTGGGTGATCCCAAATCACTTTGAAAGTACCTGTGGGATCCCATTGAACTTTAGAGGTATTTAGGGTATTTTTGTATCCTTGTATAGCAAATGGCAGTGTATACTTTAATTATGATTATTGCTTAATTGAAATATGCCTGTGGCAAAGCATGAGTGTGCCACCTATGCAATTATATAAGGTCAGGATTTTGTTTTCTAACATAACCTTAGGATTATGATAACCTCTGTTTTAAAAAGTGACATTATTCTAGCTGAAAAATCACCCTGGTTTCCTAGACTCCCAATTTGTTGGCAATACATTTGATATTTTCCCTAAAAATATTTCCAGGGTAATTGTCATTGTAGAAGGCAAGGAAAGATTGAGTCATATACTAACCACGTGGACTAATGAGAGATACAAACTTTGACATATTTTAAAATGCAATATTTCAATTTGGCAGTCTTAGATGATTAGCTGATGAGTAGAATGTTTATAATGATTGCAAAATTTTAAAAAAGAAAAGGAAGCTCAAATGGTATATTTTGATTAATTAGACTCTAAACTTAGTGTTCAGTGTCTTAAAAGTAAGCCCATAAAATGACTTCTTCTTCATTGCACACTTTATTAGTGGTCAGTTGAATATCACAAAAATATATTCTTAGGGTATTTTTAATGAAGGCTCAGACAGTTTATAAAACAAAATAACTATTCCTATAATGAGTCGACAATATAAAGCAGCAGCCAGTAACACTGAAAGTCAGAAAATATGCCATGCTCTTGTTGTATTCCTTCTGTGTGGTAGAACCTACAGCAGAAAGAGTTCTCTTTGATGCTGACGACTTACTCTATCTCCCATCAATATGAGAACTGCGAGTTAGTCATTAAGTAGTAAAAAATTGAATCATTTTGATCCTGCCCTTGTTCATTCTTTACATATTGTCAGAGTAAACGGGATGGCAGATTAAACTTTTAAGTGGATAGACACGATAAAATATACAAATTGTCATAATAGTATACAGCTATGCCCCACTCTTTGAATGGTAATTCACTTTATAATACTTGGCTTTTGCAGCAGACCTACGTTGGTGCCTGTTTTTGCTAACAGAAAGAAATCCAAAGAGGATTAAATTTTACAAGAAAAAGGTGAAAAGCAAAGCTGTGTTGGTTTGTCAGTTTTTGCCGCCTTAAAGAGGCAGGCCACCCCAGTTAGTGAGAAGGGCATCACCAAGTTCTTTTCCCTAGGGACTACACTCAGAATCTCAACGTCAGGCTGCCTAGCTGTGAACTGTGCCTGTCAATGTTACATGCTACTGTTATTTTAAATCTCGTACATTAACTAGATGATTTGGTAGATTAGTTGAGTTGGGAACACTCAAAAATCTTCCCAAATAAATTAGTGGTAATTTTTCCAGACCTATTTTAGATATGTCAGCAATTCAAAGGCACCAGCAGCTTTGCCCAAAAAAGGCAAAACTTTCTATTCCCGTAAAGATTTACAATCTCAGAAACCCACACGGGCCATTCTACTGTGCCCTATACAGTCATTATGAGTTGGAATCGACTCAATGGGAGTGAGTTTGGTTTATTATCTATTTCAGTGTAGCAATTTCAGGAAGCTATGCAATACGCTCTTTTATTATGATATTATTAAACCTCCTTTAGTTGAGTTGCCTGCAGAGGTAATTTATTGCCAGGCCTGTCCATGTCTAATTTACAGTTGTAGTTTTTGTGTGTGGGGGGGGGTTTTTAAGTCAAAATGCAAAATGGCATATTACAATGGTATTTTAAAGCAATGTCACACTGTTTCTTTTTTGTTTTTAATTTTTAATCATTTAATTGGAAGCTCTTACAGGTATAATAACAATCCATAGTTCAATCACATCAAGCAGTATTTTACAATTGCTACCATAATCAGTTTCAAACCATTTTCTTTCTTCTTGAACTCATTGATTCAGCTCCCTTTTATTCCCCCCCTCCCCCCCTCTACCCTCCACACCCAGGAACCTTTATTTTATTTTTTTCCCTATCACAGTATTTTTGGCCATATCTCACACAAATCTATGCATTCACATAAAGTTCTGTTGCTCTGTCCCACCGAGTGAGGTTACACAGTCATCAATGCTGTCAGCTCCCTATTTCCCCCCACCTCTTCCCATAATTTCGTTACTTTTGTTAGTGTTTCTGAAGGGTTGTCGGTCTTGGCTTTTCATGTACCAAACAAATCTAACGTGATTAATGAGGTAAAACAAGCAAAAACCATTATAGTAAGGGGAGGAAATATTAAAGAACTAGACGATAGTTATGTGGCTCATCAGTGCTTTACCACACCCTGGATTTGTTCAATTATCTTACAGGTGGGTTTTGGGTCTCCACTACATCCATGCCCCTTCGCATCGATTTGGTTGCTTGTTTTTGAACTTCTGATACCTCTTCCCATCGACACCTCATGATCACACAATGCTGGTGTGCTTATTCCATGTGGACTTTGTTGCTTACCTGTTAGATGGGTGCTTGTTTAACTACAAGCCTTTTAGACCCCAGATGTTATTTCTTTTAATAGCTAGGTGCCATCAGCTTTCTTCACCACATTTGCTCATGCACCCATTTTGTCTACAGTGATCATGTCAGGAAGGTAAGTACCATACAATGCCACATTATTAGAACAAACCATTTTTGAACTGAGGTAAAATTTAAGTAGAGGCCCAAAGTCCATCTGCTTCCGTGTTTCATTTGAATATTCATACATCCATAAATACACATACATTTATGTATGTTTTTTCTTTCCTCTTTTCTTTTTTCTTCTTTCCTACCCCACTATTATGTTTACCCGTCATTCACCTCTCACTAATTCCTCTCAGATACAATTCGATGGATTAATAAGCTGCATCCTCCTCACCATCAATTTCAAACACTTACTGTTCCCCTATACCTGTCATTATTGGCTTCCCACTCACCTCCCCCCACCCATGGCTAGTCACTGTCTCTGTAAGATTGCCTATCCTGTATAGATAAACTCCAAAAAGAATAAATAACCATACAGCCACAAGACTAACAAGGATCCTGCCATAGAACACATGAATATCTCTCTGTTAATTAGAGAGAAGGACATGTTATAAACCATCAGTCCAGTTCCCCTTTCTTCCACAGCTGAATATCCTGAGTTTTGCTTACCTAACAACTCACCCTGTTAGTCTGCAGCATTCGTGCCTGACAGACCAGCATCTGAAATGTCCCCATTGCAATTCCTGCAGGCAGGGATGCTAGTGCCCCCCATCCAGTTACGCGTGTAGACATTCAGTGTGTCCCCCTTGTGAGTGATCCCCAACCAGTTCATATGGGGTGCCAAGTGCTGCCGGTCAAGTCTATGATCGGGGTACTTTGGGTACTCTGTGGCTTCACTTGATGACTGGGCTCTTGCGCTCCTTTCTTGATTTGCCTTCAGGTGTGCTGATCAGACCCGCCACTCTGTCCAAGTGTAGCCTCAGGGCTGTTATCTGCAGCGTGGTCATCTAGGGAGAGGGTGTCGCATCTGGAGCTGAGGCCGGCCCTGCATTCATCTTTGGGGACCGACTGCTCCAAGCAGGAACATCGCCCTCAAGGATTGGCACACCGGAATGAGGTCTACTTTTGCTCTCCCTTTCCTGTGGAGATATAAACAGTACCCTTCCCTGGGGTCAGGTTAGTGCCCTGACCCCACATTGCTGTCACTTTTATCCCCCCACCCCTATGGGGGCTTGCTGGCATATGAAATGGGGAAAAGATGCCTTTCATCACAGCTGCTATCTGCATCATTTTTTTTTGAGGCATTGGGTTTGGTCTGGTTCGTGCCAGAATATCTGATCCTCAGCTGGGAATTGTGTGTTCGTGTGATTTTTCCCTTCCACCTGTTCTTCTGTTTGAACTTACCTCAACAGACTCATGTTGTACTTGATCTTTTGTGCTTGGCTAACTTCACTCATCATAATATCCTCCAATTCTTCCGTGAGATGAGGTGCTTCATCATTTTATCGCTATTTTTAGGCATGGATAGTATTCCGTGGTGTGCATATACCAGAGTTTTGAAGCCATTCATTCATCTATTGATGGAAATTTGGCTGTTTCCAATGTTTTGCGATTGTGAACTGCGTGCTGATGCGCATCGGGGAGGACAGATCTGGCTGTGGTCTGTTTCTTCTTTCTTCTGGGTATATGACCAGTAGTGGAATTGCTGGGCTGGGAGGTAACTCCATTTCCTTCTGTTTTAAGTATCACAAATCACTTTCCTCATTGACTGCACATATCTACATGACCACCAGCAGTTAATGAGCTTACCTTCTCATCACACCTCCTCCAACATTTCTTGCTTTCTGTTTTTTGAGTTGGGCATTTTTGTGGTTGTTAGTTGGTATCTCATAGTTGTTTGGATTTGCATTTCCAGGATGGTCAATGACCAGAAACATTTTCTTATATGCTTATTGGCCATTCAGGTTTATCCTCTGTGAATCTTCTGTTCACGTCTTTAGCTACCTCCTTCGTGGACTATTTGGTTTTTTTCTTGTTGTAAGCTTGCAGAATTCTGTAGATTTTAGTAGCAAGCCCTTTGTCTGAAATGTCATTACTAAATAACTTTTCCCAGTCTGTGGTTTCTCATTACTTTCTTGATGAAGTCTTTTGATGCACAAAAGGGTTTTATATTTAGTATATTCCACTCTTCTATTTTATCTTCCTCTGGGTGTGTATCCTTCTTTATTTCTGATGGTCCATGTATTCCCTGTGCTAAGGTTCTTAGCTTTGTCCCAATTTTCTCATAGATAATCCTGATAGTTTGGGGTTTTACCCAAGGTCTGTGATCCACCTTGAATGTGTTCTTGTGTATGGAGGGAAGTAAGGATCTTGCTTCAGTCTTCTGCAGGTTGGTATCCAGATTTTCCAGCACCATTTGTTTGAAAGGGCATCTGCTTCCCATTTGATATTTTGGGGCCCATTTAAAGATAAGTGGTCTGTATGTTGCTGTCTCTATTTCTGGATTTTCAGTTCTTATCCATTGGTCTGAATATCTATTATTATGCCACTTCCATGCTGTTTTGACAGCCATGGTGTCTGTATAATAAGTTTTAAAGTCAAATAATGCAAGCCCACCCATTTTCTTCTTCTTCTGGTCTTTGCCAATTCAGGGCTTCTTCCATTTCCATATGAATTTAGTACTCAATTTTTCCATTTCTTTGAAAAATGGTGCTGGTATTTGTATCAGAATTGCATTGAACCTATATAGTGCCTTAGGTAGGATTGACATCTTTACAATATTGAGTCTTCTGATCAATGAGCATGGCATATTCTTTCATTTGTGAAGGTCCCTTTTGTGTTCTTGCAATAATGTTCTGTAGTTTTCCTCGTACAGATCTTTTGGGTTTTTTTGGTTAAGTATATCCTTAGATATTTCAATTTATGCTTTGCTATTGTGAAAGGTACTACCTTCTTGATCCCTCTTTCTGTAATCCCATCAGTTGTATAAAGCAATCCAATGGACTTCTGCTTATTTATCTTGTATCTTGTCACTCTACCATATTCTTCTATCATTTCCACCACTCCTGTTTTGGATATTTTGGGGTTCTCAATATATAAAATCATATAATCTGAAAATAATGGTAATTTCACCTCTTCTTTCCCCAGGCATATACCTTTGATATCCTTCTGTTGCCTTTTGTTATTAGCTAGGACCTCCAGGACGATGTTGAATAAAAGTGGGGACAAGGGGCATCCTTGTTTGGTTTCCTTTTTCAACGGGAATGTTTTCATTTTTTCCCACATTGACTGTTAACACTGGCTGTTTGTTTCCATATATACCTTGTATTACACTGAGGTAATTTCCTTCCAATCCTATCTTCTTGAGCGACTTAATTAGGAATAGGTGTTGAAAGTTGTCATGTGCTTTTTCCGTGTCTATTGATACCATCACATGATTCCTGTCCTTTTTATTGTCTATGTGATGGATAATGTTGATGGATTTCAGTTGTTGAACTATCCTTGCATCCCTGATATGAAACCCAGTTGGTCATGGTGGATTATTCTTTTATATACTTTTGTATTCTATTGGCCAAGATTTTGTTAAAGATTTTAACATCAATGTTCATCAGAGATATCAGCCTATAGTTCTCTATTCTTGTGGAATCCATGCCCAAATTTTGGTATCAGTGTTATACTAGCTTCCTAGAATGTACTTGAGAATTTACCATCCTTTCCTATGTTCTGGAAGAACTTGTACAGAATCGATGTCAGCTCTAACCTGAATGTTTTATAGAATTCTCCTGTGAAGCCATCTGGGCTGGGCCATTTTTTTTCAGTTGGTAGTTCCTTAATAACCTTATCTATTTATTCTTTTGCTATAGGTCTGTTCAAGTTCTTGACATCTAAATGAAATAATCTGGGGAGGGTTTGTTTTTCCAGGTATTTGTCCATGTCTTCCAAGTTGTTGTATTCGTTGGAGTACAGACTTTCATAGTACTGTGTGATTAGTCTTTTAATTTCATTAGTGTCTGTTGTAATTTCCCATTTCATCCCTCATCTTGAATATTGACATCTGCTTCTTCCTATCTTCTGTTACATTTGCCAAAAGTTTATTGATTCTGTTAATCCTTTAGAAGAACCAGGTTGGTTTTTTTTAGTTTTTCTTTTCTTTTTTAAATCATTTTATTGGGGCTCATACAGTTCTTATCACAATCCATACATCCATCCATTGTGTCAAGCACATTATTTGTACATTTTTTGCCATCGTCATTCTCAAAACATTTGATTTCTACTTGAGCCCTTGGCTTTGGCTCCTCATTTTTTCCCCTCCCTCCCCGCTACCCCCTCCGTCATGAACCCTTGGTAATTTATAAATTATTATTATTTTGTCATGTCTTACACTGTTCGATGTCTCCCTTCACCCACTTTTCTGTTGTCTGTCCCCCAGGGAGGGAGTTATATATAGATCCTTGTAATCAGTTCTCCCTTTCTACTCTACCTTCCCTCCACTGTCCCAGTATCACCAATCTCACAACTGGTCCTGAGGGGTTTATCTGTCCTGGATCCCCTGTGTTTCCAATTCTTGTCTGTATCAGTGTACATCTTCTGGTCTAGCTGGATTTGTAAGGTAGAATTGAAATCATGATATGGGGGGGCGGGAGAGGAAGCTTTAAAGAACTAGAGGAAAGTTGTGTGTTTTGCCAGTGCTACACTGCACCCTGACTGGCTTGTCTCCTCCCCGTGACCCTTCTGTAAGGGGATGTCTAGTTGTCTACAGATGGGCTTTGGGTCCCCACTCAGCACTGCCCCTAATTTGCAATGATATGATTGAAGATCCAACTTTTTACTGAGTTTATTTTTTCCCATTTTTCCCACTCATTTATCTCCTCCTTGATTTTTGTAATTTTTTTCTTTTGCTATTATAACAATTATTCTGTTGACTCTGATCTAATTGCTGAAGGTTTTGTGGGAGGGTATCTTCCATTAAGTCTCTCTTCCTTCCTCAATAAGTGCATTTATCACTATCAGGCTTCCTCTGATAACTGCCTTTGCTGTATCCCATACATTTTGGTTTGCGTATTCTCATTTTCATTGGTTCCTATAAATTTCCTAATTTCATCTCTAATTTGGCCCAATACACACTCCTTTTCAAGAAGTAAGTTATTCATCCTCTAAGTATTTGCCCTTGTTTTTTTGTTGTTGTTATTGTTATCTTTCTTTTGTTGATTTATGGCTTAATGGCATAGTGGTCTCAGAAGAAAGGCTGAGTTACTTCTTTATATTTGGATTTATTCAAGCTTGACTTATGTCCCAGCATGTAGTCTCTTTTGAATCTATGCCATGTGCACTTGAAAAGGATGTGATTTATTTTTTTTCAGTAGGGTGGAGAACTCTGAATATGTCTATTGGGTCAGGTTGTCTAATTGTAGAGTTCCGTTCTGTAGCCTCCTTGTTAAGCTTTCGTCCTGCTGGTCTGCCTTTGTCCTCGAGGAGGCAATATCACACTGTTCCAAGTGGTTTCTTTAGTTCCTGGTATGCTAAAATATGGTTCTTAATTGGGAAAATTATTAGATTTCAGAGTGGATCTGTTATTATATAATGTACCTCTTATGGTTACAGACATTCACTAAGCAATGATAGTAGTGTGTTGTGCTAAGCAAGACCACTATGCCTACTCTGGGGTAGATAGTTGGCATACACGAAGACTCATTGAATTTAAAGTTGTCTTCACTTAGGTTGACTAATGAGCCAACAGAATGTGCAGCAAATGCGACATCAAGATACAGGTCAGTGGATACAATTCTAGGTGTCTTTCTTCTATCTCAGGGAAGGCCTGTTCAAAGAGATCAAGGCAATCCGCATACCATGTGGAATACTCTTGGAATCAAAATGGATAGCTTTGTCTCCTAGTCCTTTAGGTTGGGGGAAGACTGCTTACCTGTCACCAGAAAAGGTTTTTTTCCCCCTGGGTCACCAGTTTACTCCTCTACTCCCAGGTATGTACTGCTTTTTAACAGAGTCATCAAGACTAGTTAACACCAGTCTTCAGAATAGTATTTGAATTTTCAAGAAATGGAATTAGTCATAGAACCCCTAGGTAGAGCTAAGTATTACTTACTGATAAACTTCTTAGTTTAAGAAATGCCCAAGATCTGGTTTTGCCATTACTTAGGTACCTCTTTGGGGGAAATCTACCAGTAATTATGAACCCTGATGGCATAAGTTCTTGGTTGGTGCCTGAAATGCTGGTGGTTTAAATCCACCAGCCTCTCACTGAGAGAAAGATTTGGCAGTCTGCTTTCATATAGATTACAACTTTGGAAACCTCAAAGCAGCTGTACTCTGCCTTAGGGGGTCATGATGAGTTAGAATCAGGTTTGGTTTATTCATTTTAATTTTACTTTGAGAAAGGCACTGTAAGGAAATGTAATACCACAATCTTTAAATGGCAATAGAATCTCCTTTAACATGGATATTTTAACAGGTGACACTTTTAGGGAGAAATAATTTCACATAAAAGGATAAAAATATTTGTATTTTTAAAGTTTGGGGGAAATGTTATCTGAAGAGTTCTAAAGGAATGTTTCCAATATAACTTAGGAATATTTAACAATTTGTAGAAGTTAAACATTCAGTAGTTCTTTCTGTAATATGACAGAGCGTTTAGTGGAAGTTTATCAGGAATTCTCTGTTTCTATTCATTTTTGTTATTTTGAATAATTTTCACTTATATGAATTTGACCTGAGTTATATAAAGTGGTAACTATCCAGGGTTTTGGAAATTAGAACTGTGTCTGAGTCTCTGCTTGAAAACTCAAACAAAGTAGCTTTGAGTCAGTCCTTTAGCCTTCCAGAAACTCAGTTTCTAAATCCATACAAGTAGGGATTTCTTGAACCACACACAGGTCTGCCAGTAATTCGATCACTCAAGAGATTCTGTACAACTTAAGTATAACAGCATGGGAGTTTGTTAAGCATTCAAAGACCTTTCTGTTATTCAAAATGGCCTAAATGCTTACTCACTCCTGTAAAGGTGTCCTGTAGCTGTTCAAATATACACATGCATTCAAAATGTTTACTCCTATAATTCTTAATACATTCTTTTACTCATTCATTTCCTATGTATGTGAAATAATGTGCTTTTCCATTTATATGTTATGTTAAACCAAAATTCCTAACATAACTTAAAAGTCTTCTCAATAATTGCCGTTTGGTAGACATTGTTTTCTTCTTTCTACTATAGACATCTAACTTGGCTAATATGAAATGTATTGCCTATAACAGTTTCCCACTAAGTTATTAAAATAATATGTACAATAAATGCTTTATTAAAAGAACTCTTCTTAGTCATAAGAATTTGTGGTCTTCTAAGAAGGATGTACCAGTGATATGACTAATATTTTAAAGTGCCAAACCTCAAAGCATTAAGAGAGGTTTCAGTGTATGAAAGTGATACAGACAAAGCCTTAATTCCATGGAATCTATTATGGTACTCATAAATATTTAGTACTTTCAGTATTGAAATTCATAGCTGTAATTTCTAAAACATGATTCATGATTATGGCATAACTTGTACACATTCCCACTCCTCCTACCTACAGGCTTATTAAAGCAAAACAAAAGAGACATAATGGATGATTACTGATATATGTATTATAAAATTACTTTGCTTTTTATTATTCAAATATATCAAATCACTTACTCCTAAAGGCCCTAACATGTTTTAGATCCATCAAACCAAAGCGCAGTAGAATTTTGTCATGAGGGAGGTGGGGGTGCACATGAAAAATTCCACCATGACCTCCACACTGCAACATCCTCCAGCATCCCTCCAGGTGGCCTCTCCCGCTGCTGTGAAGCAAGTGCCAGATCGCAGGGTTTGTGCACAAGAGCCGCATAAGCTGCCGTGGACAAGGAAGCAGTTGAAGAGTCTCGTGCTTATCAAGGAAACAAGCTCGTTTTTTTTGTTTTTTCCACCCCCTGAAGCAAGCTCGTTTTTGTGGAAGTTTACATACAGCTCTATTTTTTAAATATCTCTCTGATGATGTTTAATGATTATTATTAACAAGGGGTTTTAAACAGTTCATGGAAAAATAGAATTAGAAGCATGAATTTTTTTCCACAAACTTTTGAGCCCTCGTATATTATTTCTGAGTTCTGAAAATGTTGTATTTATGGGATGTATTGCACGTCCTAAAGAGTCTAATGTGCGGGCCCTTGATCACCCTGATTCCAGTTTGCAAGCGGGCACACTTCACTTACCATGGCAACTAAATTAAAAATCTTTGTTGTTGCTCAGCTGGACTTTTTTCAAAATTTTTTTCTTTGGACTGACATTTTTGATGCTGACTCTAGCACAGATGATTTTTTGCTTCCTCCCATCGTAAGAAGTTGAATTAATCTTATCCGAGGATTTTAAGTCTGGTGGTTTTTGTCTGCTTGTTATCTGCATCAGTCTCCCAACCACGCTCACTGCCGTTGAGTCAAGGCTCCTGTAGCCATCTCAGGGCCCATTTGGAATTTGAACTTTGAACCCAGAAAAAAGTTCCGTGAACCAATATGATTTTCTACTCTTTTGTCTTTCCTTTCATTTTTATTCTGACTATGAAAAAGATCGTGTATATATCCTTCATGTCTATCTCACCAAAAAGCCCAATGTTCCTAACCCACATTCTTAGGACATACCCCACGTACCCCATGGATGACTGGCACAATGATATTTATGCGTTATTTTTGTGAAAAGTCTGGTGGAATGATCACAGAAAAAAGTTAGTGGATTATGGAAGTGTCGTTTTAAGAATAAAGTATCATTTCAAGTTCTTAACTTTGGATATGACTAGGAAGCATCCATACCAACTCTGCACCTTCCATCACTGTTAGTAATGCAGTTTCCATCATTGATATCATAGTAAGATATCCATATATAAGCTATCGAGTAACATTTTGTCAGCAGAGCAGTAAAACTATATATACAAAGGGCTTGTGGAAAAATTTTGTTACTTTTAAATTTCATCTTCCTACAAACATTTAGAAGGCCACTCATACTTAATAGACATTAGCTTCTACTGATCCATTTTAAAGTATTGCTGCACATCTTAAGATAATGTCGGAAACCCACAATACATAAATGAAGAAGAAGAAACATACCTGTGGCATAAAAAGAATAAAAACCTTGAAAGAGAGGCTCTTACTTGAAAGATAGATAGTATGCCGGGGGTGCTGCCATAATACACACGTAGCGATATAGGAATGCTTTGGGAACCAGGCAGTGGGTGGAGGTTGGAAAAATTTTGAGGATCAATATAGAAAAAGTGCAGATTAACTTGAATGGACTGTGAGCAGAAATAGAAACCTTAAAGATGCTGCTGCTAAGAGCTCAGCAGGAAGTGATGAGCTTGTGAACAGGAACTGTGGTTAGGCATCATCAAATCAGCTCTGACCAACAGCAACCAAAGGATGAAACACTGCCTGCTCCTCCCCCACCCTCACAACTGTCCTGTGCTTGAGCCATTGTTGCAGCCCCTCTGTCAAGCAGTTTTGTTGAAGACCTTCCTCTTCCTCTATCAAGCATGTTGTCTTTCTCCAGGGACGGGCCTCTCTTGCCAACATGTCCAAAGTATGTAAGGAAAAGTCTCTCCATTCTTGCCTCTAAGGACGACTCTGGCTCTACTGCTTCCAAGACAGATTTGTTTGTCCTTTTGGCCATCCGTGGGACTTTGAGTAATCTCCAGCACCACAATGGAAATACATCGGTTCTTCTTCAACATTCCTTATTCAATGTCCCACATTTGCATACATATGAGACAATTGAAAAATACCATGACTTGAGTCCGGTGCACCTTAATCCTCAAAGTAACATCATTACCTTTCAGTGCTCTAAAGGGAGATGGTGCAGCAGACTCACCCAGTGTGATATGTCTGTTGATATCTTGACTGCTGCTTCTGTGAGCATTGATTGTGGATACAAACAAAACAAAATCCTTGACATCTTCGAACTTTTCTCCGTTTATCATGATGTTACCTATTGGTCCAGTGGTAAGGATTCTGGTTTCCTTTATATTGAGTTGTGATCCACACTGAAGACTGCAGTCATTGATCTTCATCAGCAAGTGCTTCAAGCCCTCACTTTCAGCCAGCAAGGTTATGTCATGTGCATATCGCAGGTTGGTAACAAGCCCTCCTCTGCTCCTAATGCCACACCCTTTTCTCATAATCCAGCTTCTCAGATGATTTGCTCAGCATATAGAGTAAGTAAATTTGGTGACAGGACACAACCCTGTTGTATACTGTTTCTGATTTTAAACCATGCAGTATTCCATTTGAATAGCTGTCTTGTGATCCATGAACAGATTCTGCATGAGCACAATGAAGTGCTTCATAATCCCCATTCTTCTCAGAGTTCTCTTCTCATCGTTTGGTATGATCCATGCAGTTGAATTACTTGGTTTAGTCAAAAAACAAGAAACGAATTTCTGGTATTCTCTGCTTTCAGCCAAGATCTATCTGACACCAGCAATGAGGCTAGACCTGCTAAACACAACACAACAAAAGCCTTGTGTGTACCTCATAGATCACAATGAATTCAGAGGGCTTCTAAGCATCTAAGGCTGTTGGCCCTCAGGCATCTCAGCAGGAGCCAAAGATAGAAGAAGTTATCTTAAAGTAATTTGCAGACAGGGTTTCTATTTGATGGAGGGAAACCCTATACCATTATGAGATAGCCACAAAGTTCTTGAGAAAATTATATCAATAGAAACAGTGTCAATTTGGACTTAAGGAAACAGAAAATGGAAATTAAAAGGAGTCTATTGGACCTCAAAATTCTCCTTGCAGGAAACAGCCTGATAAAACTACTTAGGTGCAAACGTGTGTTATGCTCATGAGAAAAGAAGACTGATTCTATGAATGTAACCAAGTCTTCAGAGAGCGGCACTGAGCACTTCCAGATGAAGAGTGAGACCGGCCTGCTCAACGTCTTGACTGTCATCTGGGAGACCCTAAGCAGAGCATCAAGCTAAGCCCATTCATAATTCCCATTATGGAACAAAGAAATAAATACACAGAAACTGCTACAAGTCATTCATTTTGTGATTTAGTATGCAGCCATATAGACATTAAAATTTCTAAAGGATTTGGTTTATATAACTTAGGCGCGGGGTAAAAGTGATTCTTTAGGATACATATATAAATCTCCAAATTAGTTGTCCTTGTGTCATTTCTGACTCACTGTGCCCCCTTGTGTTTCGAAGTAAAATGCTATTTTGTAGGGTTTTTAATGGCCGCGATCTTGCAGAAGTAGATTGTCTGGCTTTTCTTCAGAGACATCTTTGAGTGGATCCAAACCACTGATCTTTCAGTTAGTAGCGGAGCGCTAACCATTTGCTTTACTTGGGGATTCCATTTTTATATACCGTATATACTCAAGTATAAGCCGACCTGAATATCCGCGGAGGCACCTAATTTTACCACAAAAACTGCATAAAAAGTGTGCTGAAAAACTCAACGTATACTCAAGTATATACAGTACTTTCAAACTGCTTACAAAATGTCTCTTTCAATGGTTTTTAAAATCCTATTCTATGTGGTTTCTGTTAGGGTATGATTGTATATGTTCCTGGGTTCAGGAACTTGCCAGTTATTTTCACCCATCTTGATGGACACTTAGAGATTAGATTTCAGCTGTTCCCATCTGAGCCATCATCATACACAGGGCATTGTGGAATCTTCCATCTCACCCCCTTCCTTTCTTGCACACACATTAATGTCATTCATTGAATGGTTTACACTACTTGGAAACTTCATTTGTCAACCTGAAATTGAAGTGTCACTGAAAAGGAAAATTCTATTTGGGAAACTTGTGTTTTTTTCACTTTAGCATTTCTAGTGCAAGAACAAAACTCAGTCACCAAACAGAAGGAAGCAGTGTGGCCTATGTTCCCATGTTTTAAACATGCATCTGGGCTGAAGAGAATGGGCAGGGTGAGTGGTCAAACCAAGATTACAGAACACGTCAACCTGAATCGCTTTGGTTTCTTTTAGAGCATAAAGAAGGTGTAGGGACAGGAGTCACATACTGCACTGAGAATTAGCTCACTGCCTGGAGACAGATAAATGATAGCCAAGGTGGGAAGATTAATACTGTATCTCATAGAAAGAAATCTATGCTCACCATATATGTGTGCACACATATTTACATGTTTTAATAAGGAAATGAATCATTTTGTGATAGCCTTCCTACTTTAACAGGCTGAAGGATGAGGCGTCTGTGAAGAGTTGTTGTCTTGAAAACACGTAGGCTGTGTGCTTGCTCTGTTCATAATTTGTTCTGTAAGTCAGATTCAATTCAATGGCAGTGAGGGAGAATTAGGGTTTATTGCAAAGAATACATCCACATTAGGTAATTCCATAAGAAAGGGGATTTATTAGTGACTAACAGAATATTTAGGATGCTCAAAAATGTTCATTTGAGTTATTAATATGTGACTTGTAAAGCCCCTTCATGAAAGTGGTCCATGAAGGGAGCTGCTGTTACTGTCTTGATTGGGACCCACCACCACCTGCACCTCTGCTCCAGCTCACAGAATCACACCCAGCTACTTGGGCCCTGAGCACTCCCCCACCCCCACACGCACTGCCCCACGTGACTCTCTTTAGCATTCCTGGTTGATGGAACCTAAAAACTTAGGGAATGTAGTGTGTAAGTATTCTTGAGAGGAATTTTAGAGGAAGGTGGCATAATTGTTAACCCACAGTATCCCCAGAGGGGCTGAATTCAAATTAAGAAGATTTAGGAAAGTCAATTTATCATTTTGTAGGTATTAATTTTTACAAATCAGACCCAAAGAATATTTATTTCCTTTGAATTTTCCCAATTCCTGGTTTTATAAAAATTCTTAAATGAAAATTTTCATTTTCCACTATAATTTCTCTGATCAGTGATTAGTATTGCATTTAATGAACTCTCAAAAAGCAAGATATTATTTTTCATTGTCCTTTATCTTAGACTGATATGAAATTTACCTTATCATGTTACCATAGAGCTGGAAAATCTAGTAATTTTTAACTTATACTGAGTTCACCTATATCATCTGACACAATGGTTTTGTACTATGATATTTATAAGCTATTATACTGAGATGTCTTATGTGAACATGCGTCAAAAATACTAATGTCAAAAATAGCCAGCTTACAATGGACTTACAGCAGTGATGGTAGTTTTAGTAACTGAGTCAACATTAGGCTAAGTGCCATTTGCTGGCTGAAGTCAAATGTTAGGCTTTTATTTTCTGTGACTTACACTTAGAAGACTGAGTCATGCAGGCAGCCACAACGAAGACTAGAAATCCGCAGTGGTGAGCATTCTCTTCACGGCTGCACATGCTGAAAAAAAAGTAGGTATCAGTAAGTGCATGGCGATGAGTAGACAATGACTAAAGTAACTTGGCTGGCATTCCAGAGCACAGGACTCCGTACAGTACCTGTGAACATTGTTAATGAGACCTGATTGAATCAACCGCTTCTCATTCTTGTGTTTATCTAGAGTTCTTTGTGTGATGACCAAAGTAGAAGTCAGGGCAGCTTAATAACAATAATAGGTTTCTAATCTACAAGACAGACTAACCTGTCCTTGTAGAAGGGCCAAAAGGAAGCAGGAGAGGAGCATATTAATCTTTGTTCTCCCTCATCAGCCACTTACCTGTTTTCACCCGTTTTACTTGCTTTTTCTTCACAAATACTGCTGGTTTCTTTGGAAGCCTGTTCCTCCTTCTTCTCCCACCGCTGTAGGTGCTCTGGACAGGGACAGACTCATGACCACTACAGCAGAGCGTGGATGAGGAACGCTGGATGACCAACATGACTGTTTGTTGTGTTTATTACTGGGGTGGCCTTTTGTCTCAGTGTTGGTGGGACCCTCTTGGTCTATCCCTGTTGGTAGCAACCCTCCTTGGTCTCCAAAACTGTCCTCCTCTGGATGATCAATTACATGCATGGTCACCCTAGTGTTAACTAAGATGGGTGGAACAGTGGTGTAGTAGGTATAGGAATTGTCTTTGACAATGTGAAGGGCAGTTGACATTTTGTAAAATCAGGCTAAGGTGATACCATGATAACAGCAAAGGTGGAATTGCTCTAAATAACTCTTCAAAGTCTTCTGAATGGTTATCTTTTGGGCATTGTTTTCAAATAAGTAAGTAGCTTTTCTTGCCTACCTATGTGAAAATGATACTACTCAAGTTCTTGTTTGGATATAACCAATGAGAGGTTATCTTCCAATAAATAATTTAAATAGTTTTCTTAATGGAAATTCACAGGTAAAGTTATGTTTCAGGAATATCAAGAGAAATTCAAGAGAATGGGCACACCATTAATTTCTTTAATAAATGTTGTCTGCTGTCACACATAACTTTGAGTAAAGAAAAATATTTAAGTTGAAAATATTTGAAATGCTCAGCGAACAAAACGGAGATGAATACAGAGGTGGCTTTTGCAGGTACTCGAGTGTTCTCTTTCATGTATAATTTCTGACAGCTGTTTTCTGCTAGGTTCCAGTGTTTATTATAGCTGTAAAATTGTTTCTTGCCCCAAGAAACATTTGCCTTCCTGTTAATAGCAAGTAATTTATTTTTATCATAATTGAAAGCAATATTGATATTTTAGAAGAATTTCATTTAATTGCAGCATAGTTATTTCCTTTTTATTCCCCATAACAATAAAGTTTTTATGGTGGTTTGAATAAGTAAAGCTCACGAAAAAAGGCCAAGATTTTAGAGTCCCCTAGTAGATTGTAACAGGAAGTATTTCCATGTGAACATTCACAGTGCTTCTTTTATAATACCCTTAATATATGGCTAGAGGGGTTTTCAAAAAGCCATTAGGATCTGATATGGATAAAAGAGACATAGAGGAGTATAGTATCCTATGTTTAGAGCTACAAACTATCTTCCTTAAGCACTTTAGACATACAGCTTTCAATTAGAGCTAAGATACTTTCTGTTTAATTTTTGTTACCTTGTTAATGATTAACACAATGTAACAAGCCCATTTGGACCAGGAAGTAATAGAATGTAATTCCAGAAGGCTTTAGAGTGCCTTCTTTCCTTAAAACAAACAAACAAACAAACAAACAAACAAGCAAACGAAAAAGCATTCATCAAAGATCTGACAGTATGCTTTTCTTCAGTATTATTTTCCCCAATTAGTGAACATGAGCACTTTGATAGGCTGGCATTTGCTTGGTGGCACTGCTGTTTTAAAGCCGATAAAACAAGCTGGTGCTTTTGACCTCAGTGTCTTCGTGAGATGCAGTTATTGTCCAAGTAAAGTGTTCTATGATAAATGTGGGCTCCTATTTGTTTGCTGGGATTGAATTATGTGGATTAGCCATCCAATTTACTGAGACTATTAAAGTACAGTGGGCAGTGCTATACTTAGGAGTTAATAAAAATAGCAATTATTTAAGGAAACATCTTTATTTTCCCCCCAAGTAAACATGTGCTTGCCTGTGAAGGTGTTGAAAAGTGGGGGGAGAAGTCTTAAATGTATTACTGCTTGGGAAAGGTATATGCTTTTGAGGGGTGGGAGTGGGGCGACAAAAACTTGCCAAGTCAGTGCTGACACATAGCGACCCTATGGACCAGGGTGGAATTGCCTGAGTGGGTATCTGAGACTACAATAGGACATGGTGGAATTGCCCGAGTGGGTGTCTGAGACTACACTAGGACATGGTGGAATTGCCCGAGTGGGTGTCTGAGACTACACTAGGACATGGTAGAATTGCCCGAGTGGGTGTCTGAGACTACACTGGGACACGGTGGAATTGCCTGAGTGGGTGCCTGAGACTACAATGGGACACAGTGGAATTGCCCGAGTGGGTGTCTGAGACTACAATGGGACACGGTGGAATTGCCCGAGTGGGTGTCTGAGACTACAATGGGACA
>NW_022103899.1:5465528-5467370 GCF_000313985.2 Echinops telfairi | reverse complement strand
GTGGAATTGCCCGAGTGGGTGTCTGAGACTACAATGGGACACGGTGGAATTGCCCGAGTGGGTGTCTGAGACTACAATGGGACACGGTGGAATTGCCCGAGTCGGTGTCTGAGACTACAATGGGACACGGTGGAATTGCCTGAGTGGGTGTCTGAGACTACAATGGGACACGGTGGAATTGCCCACGTGGGGTCTGAGACTATAACTGTTGATGGGAGCAGAAAGCCCCGTCTTTCTTCCTCTGCGCAGCTGGTGGTTTCACACTAGAGACGGGATCACAGCCCAACTGGTAACCTCTGCTCCTGGGGCTCCAGCGTGGCTTTGAGAAGACGGTGGTGGTGGGGAAGGGAAGAGCAGGAAAAGAGGGTTAGCCATCGGTCAGCCTTGAACTTTTTCTCATCTTTAGAGGATTTATAATGTGTATTTTTCATGAATGGCAGATACATGCATTTCAGTGGTTATATTTTGAAAAGGTAATTGTTCTGCCAATTTTGCAAATCACAAAACACCTAATCACATTAACTGCTAACACCAAACCATTACAATTGTTCATTATGAACTGCTAAGTAGGCTCTGGGCCTACTCAGATAAATAGAAAAAAGTTGATACATATTTCTCTTTAATAATAAAAAGGAAATAAGTTGAAACTTAAAAATAACTAAGCCATCAGGGACTTTGGAGGATAAGTGAACTCTAGAGCAAATGGAATCCAGACCATCTCTCTGCTCCTTGAAGCCTCTGCCATTTCCTCAGTTTATCTGATAAAGCAGACAGCTCACTCATTCCATCATTTCAATTTATGAAGAAATCTATGTGAAACATCAGAGAGGAACAGAGGCTCTGTGTTACGTGGGCAGAACTAAGCCAAAGCAGAGAGGGGAAGGTCAGTCTCTCTACTTTGACCCTGAACCGCTGCCATGTACTGAGGTCACTATTGGGATAGACCAGCCTTGAGCTCCTTTTGCAAATCTCCTTGCTTTGTTGTCAATGTTGTCGATGTCGGCGGTGGCAGTGGTGATGTTGGTGGTGGTGATGGGTGCCGTGGAGTCGGGTCCGACCCAGAGTGACCCTCTGCACAACTTGACCAAACACTGCCCAGTCCTGTGCCAGCTCACCTTGTTCCTGTGCTTGAGCCCAGCGATGCAGCCACCATGCTCTGGTGGTTGTGTGGGCTCAATATTGGGCTGTTAACCACAAGGTACACAGTTCAAACTCACAAGCCACCCATTGGGAGAAAAATTAGTCTGTTCCTACAATCTCAGAAGGTCACTATCAGTCAAAATCAATTCAATGGCAATAAGTGGGGGTGGGGGTGGGGGGGACACCACTATCATCAAATCAGTCCACACTCGTGACCTCTGGGTTTCCCAGGTTTTGTAAATCTTTATGTGCGTAGACAGCCTCATCTTTATCCCTCAGAGTGGCTGGGAAATTTGTATTTCCAACCTTGACATTAATGGTCCAACACTTTCTAGGCAGAGCCACAAGGATGGTGTCGTTGTTGTTGGGGGCCATCCATTTGGTTCCAATTCATAGCAACCCTGTGACAGTGGAATGAAACCCCACCAAGGTCGTCACCACCTGCACAAATGTTGTTATGTTTGAACCCATTGTTGCAGTTCCCGTGTCAATCCATCTCCTTGAGGGTCTTCCTCCTTTTCGCTGCCCTTCAACTTGATAGAGCATGATGTCCTTCTCCAGGACTGGTCTCTCCCGAAAATATGTCCAAAGTACATGAGACAGTCCCGCTGTTCTCACTCTTTTTTTTTTTTTTAAACATTTTATTAGGGGCTCATACAACTGTTATCCCAATCCATACACACATCAATTGTGTAAAGCACA
>NW_022103899.1:5456520-5463932 GCF_000313985.2 Echinops telfairi | reverse complement strand
TCTTAAAAGCTTGAAGGTAAACAAGCGGCCATCTAGCTCAGAAGCAACAAAGCCCACATGGAACAACATATCAACCTGTGTGATCACGGGGTATTCGAACAGATCACTGAAGACAAATGGGTGCATAAGCAAATGTTCTCACTCTTAAGGAGCATCCTGACTCTACTTCTTCTAGGACAAACTGACTTGCTCTTCTGACAGTCCGCAGTACTTCCGGCATTCTTCACCACACCGTCATTAAAGTGCATCAATTCTTCTTCAGTTTTCCATATTCAGTGTCCAACTTTCCCACAGATAAGAAGCAATCAAAATGACTATGGCCTGGACAGGGGCACGTTAATCCTCAAAATGACATCCATGTTTTTCAACACCTTAAAGATGTCGTGTGTGACAGAGAGGCCTAACGAAATACGTCATTTGATTTCTTGACTGCTGCTTCCATGAGCATTGATTGTGGATCCAAGCAAGGTGAGCTCCTTGGCAACTTCTATCTTTTTTCCATTTGTCATCGAGTTGCCTGTTGGTCCACTTGGGAAGATTTTCATTTTCTCTACAATGAGTTGCAATTGATATTGAAGAATGAAATCCTTGATCTTCATCAGCAGCTATTTCATGTCTTCCTCATTTGCAACAAGAAAGTTTGTGTCATTTGTATGCCACAGGTTGCAAATAAGTCTTCCTCCAATCCCGGGGCCCAGATCTCCATATAATCTAGTTTGTCAGATTACCTGTCCAGCATACAGATAGAATAAGTATGACGAAGGGATAAAATCCTGACCTACACCTTTCCTGACTTTAAACAACTCAGTATTTTTTTGTTCTGTTAGGATGACTGGCTCTTTGTCCACGTGCAGGTTCCACCTGAGCACGAGGAAGTGTACTTGCATTCATTCTTCTCATTCCTCTCGTGCTTTCTTTATGATCCACAGAGTTGAATGCCCTTGCATACGCAATAAAGCACAAGTAAATATATTTCTAGTGTTTGCGCTCAGCCAAGATCTACCTGCCGTCACCAGTGATATCTCTTATTCCACATTCTCTTCTGAATCTGGCCTGAACCTCTGGCAGCTCCCTGTGGATGTACCGCTGCAACCAATGTTGACTGATCTTCAGCAAATATTTACTTGCATGTGACATCAATGATATTGCTGAATAACCTTTGCATTCTGTTTTGTCACCTTCCTTTGGAGTAGATACATTCTACTCAGTTGGCCAGATATCTGTCTTCCAGATTTGTTGGCATAGACGAGAGGGTGCTTCCACTTGGTGAAGTAATTCAGTTGGTACTCCATCAAGCCCTGGAACCTAGTATTTTGATCATGCCTCCAATGCAATTTGGACTTGATCTTTAAACTCCATGGTTCTTGATCATGTGCTTCTTCTCGAAATGGCTGAGTGTGACTCCGTGCATTCTTTCTGTCTTCTCTTGGTGCTTCCGCCTCAGTCGGTAAGTGTTTTGCCCATAAGACCTCACAGTACTGTTGCTCGAGACTTTACTCACTTCGGTCAGCCTGAGACATGTGAGGGTTTTGGTCCTCGTTGGTTTTCTAACTCTAGGCCTTTGCACAGTTCATTATGTTGTATGTTGTCTTTGCAAGCTGCCTGTGGACTAAGAGGGAGGAGGTTGGTATTTCACGAGGGGAGAACTACTTTGCAGAGATTATAAGTGAGGGAGTTCCACAAAGTTTGTAGAAAAATTCCATTGTCTTGTAAATTTACTTTTCAAAAACTTTTTTGAAACTCCTTCGTATTACACAAAGATTTTAAAGAAAGTATATAGGAAACCGTATATAGGAAGATTACATAGAAATCCAGAGTAAGAGTATACAATTAGACAAGCCTCTTTTCTGAAGCCATATTCCCGAAGTCCCTGAATTGCTGCCTGCATTACCTAGTCAGCAAAGCATGTGTTCCTCTGTAAAGTGAAGCATGTTAAATTAAAGATGTTCATGTTTTTCTTAACCCAAGCAGTATTGCAAAAACCAAGGAAGCTTCAACTGGAACTTTGATTTTATTAGAAACCACACTATAGAGATAATATAGAAAGGCCTGGAAAAGCATTTTTAACTGAATGGGGTAAATTGGAAATAGTCAATGAGAAGATTTTTTTTTAAGTTTAAAATAATTTTTTTAAAAGCATAAAATGATTACAAAAATGCTATTCTAAGCATTTGACTAGATAGATATAGATGTGAGTATGAATAATGTAATATATATATATATATACATACATACATATACACACACACAGGTAGCTTCAAAAAAGTTTGTGCAAAAATTCCATTATCATTCAGTTCTTTTTTTCATAAAGCTTTTGATGCCCCCTCGTGTGTGTATGTGAAGGGTTTTCGAGGAGCACTGGTGGCCTTGTGGGATAAGGATTGAGTTGCTAACTGCAAGGTTTGTGGTTCAAACCCAACAGCCACTTTTGTGGGAGAAAGATGAGGCTGCCCCCTTTTATAAAAATGTCCAGTCTCTCAAGCCTTTTCTTTAGGGTCATTTTGAGTTTGACTTGATCAGTGTGTACGTGTGTGTGTGTGTGTGTGTGTGTGTGTGTGTGTGTGTGTTTCTTGGAAGGAATGAGCCACCCTGCATTGAGAAATTTTATATTTGTACTAAGTCATTAGATAATTGCAGAATTTCTATTATCTCATTAAAATGTAATTTTCTAGTACTGTTGCCACGATCAGTTATCATAAGTAAGTGTGATCCAGCTAAAAGAGAAAGCTGAAATAAAGAATTTGTGTGTAGTATTCAGTGTATAAAATCCTCATAAGGGATTGGAGAAAGCAAATCTGAAGTGAATAAGTAAATGATATATTTATTGAGAACTATAACACTGCATGGTGAAGTAACAGTAATTATAATAACAATAGCACTGGCCAGTAAAATAGCACAGACATCACACTTAAGCTGCAAACATACAGAGTCTGATGTAATCCTATGGAAAAAAAATTTAGACATAATTCTCATTTATATATGAGAGATCTGAGACACAGAGAGGTTGACTTACTGACCCCAGGACTCAGAAGCTTTAAGACATGAGTTCACATCCATTTGCTCTGGCCCCAGAGTCTGCATCCCTCTCTCACCCAGTTCTGAAAACCATGCTCTGTGCTGATGGTGATACCCCGTTGCAGAGCAGTAACAACACAGGGCCAACGAGGGGAGGAGACTTCTCTTGGTTTACACACAGCACCTAAACGACAGCAAGAAGGTGAGCCATACTTTTGTGAAGCGTGTCCCTTTTACTGTACCAGGCTAAAGGTTTCCCCTTATAATGTTTGCCCTTGAGGTGACAATTTAATAAACATCAAATTGGATCGCTCACTATAACCTGATCTGCCTCACAAAAGAACAAGCGGGGGATTGATCGGCGCTTGGATTCAGAGGAACAGTTCGCATGTAGTCACAGTACCTTGACATGTTCTGCAGTGGTCCCTCAGATTCAGTCCTGCCACAGAAGGAAGGATGGTCTACAAGTCTGATATCGGTTTTGATGCCGGAGACTATGCTGATGATGTCATCAGTGGGCTTCTTTGGAGCATGAAGCCAGTAAGGAATACTGAGGCTTGTTTGATCATTTCTGGATTCTTGGACCCTCCAGTGAAACACTCTTCAGGCACCAGGTTCAATGCCTGGTGGAAAAGACGACACGGAATGTGGGCTTTGCCTGTCCTCATAGAGAACGTCCGTATCTTTCTCACCTCTGGGGCACGTGGAGGAGCTGTGGAGTAAAGAAACAGTAATACTGCCGATCATGTAGTTCAGTCTCTAGCTACTGAAAACACATTATGCTTCAGTGCTACGCTAAAAGTGGGTGGTTCGAACCCTCACAGCAGTACTCTGTAAGAAAGGGCATGGCGACTTGCTTCCATGTAAAATTACAGTCAAGAAAATCCCACAGAACACAGTTCTGCTCAGTCATGTGAGTCAGAGTCAAGTCAAGGACAGCTTTACATAGCAGCTCCCTCTCTCCCCCTTCCTTTTGTCCTCTCCCTGCTGGTCCGCTCTCCCTATGGCATGTATCTGGCAGTGCCACCAGGTTGGGATTTGATGGAACGGTGGGCAAGACGCTGGGTCATTCTGTTGGCTGGCTCTCTGCTGATACAGGCAGAAATTGAGCCAATTAGACCAGAGGTAAGCCCCCTATTCATTTCATGGATGCCATTGAGCAGTAGTGAGTAATGAGTTTTATTCCCTCCTGGCATTTAGTCTGAGAGGCAAACTGACAAGTGACAAGAAATTCCACAATTAAAGCTGACACACCTTCCTTAATTCTTCCCAAGGTACTGCGGTGTGATTATTATTTCATGCTCCTTTGTCACTGTAAATATAGCGGCTAACAGGCAACATGTGAAATTGTTTCCGATAAACAGAAATCTGCAAAAAAAGTTTGACCACACTGTGAAGGCTCCCAGAGAGGCTGCAGGTGCTAAGCTGTACGGCAGGAGCAGGTGAGAGAAAGACTGTGAGGCAGGCTGGTGCAGAGACTCCTGTCTGTCTGTCCATCCATCTGTCTGCAGTGTGGGGCAGAGTTTTCTTTTGTTTTTTTAAATTATTTTATTGGGGGCTCGTACAATTCTCATCACAATCCATACATCCATCCATTGTGTCAAGTACATATGCACATTTGTTGCCCTCATCATTCTCAAAACAGTTGCCTCCCACTCTAGCCACTTGCTCATTTTCCCTCCCCCCCCACCCCACTCCTTCATGAACCCTTCATAGATCATAAATTATTATAGTTTTGTCATAAGTTACCCTGTCCCATATTTTCCTCCGCCCTCTTCTCTGCTATCCATCTCCTAGGGGGGAGGCAATACTTAGATTCTTGTAATTGGTTCCCCCCTTCTACCCCACATTCCCTTCACCCTCCAGGCATCGCCCCTCTCACCACTGGTCCTGAAGGAGTAATCTATACTGGATTCCCTGTGTTTCCAGTTGCTGTCTGTACCAATGTACAGCCAGATTTGTAAGGTAGAATTGGGATCATGATAGTGGGGGGAGGAAGCATTAAAGAACTAGAGGAAAGTTATATGTTTCATCATTGCTACCCTGCACCCTGATTGGCTCATCTCCTCCCTACAACCCCTCAGTAAGGGGGTGTTCAGCTGCCCACCGATGGGCTTTGAGTCTCCACTCTGCACTCACCCACCTTCACAATGATACGATTTTTTGTTTTTGGATGCTTGATACCTGATCCCTTCGACAGCTCGTGGTCACACAGGCTGGTGTGCTTCTTCCATGTGGGCTTTGTTGCTTCTGAGCTAGTTGGCTGCTTGTTTATCTTCAAGCCTTTAAGACCCCAGACGCTATATCTTTTGATAGCTGGGCACCATCAGCTTTCTTCACCATCTTTGCTTATGCACATGTTTGTCTTCAGTGATCGTATCAGGAAGGTGGGCACTCACTGATCTGATTTTTAGTTCTTTGATGTCTAATAACTGGTCCCTTCTGCACCTCATAGTCAGTCAGGCTGGTGTGCTTCTTCCATGTGGGCTTTGATGCTTCTCAGCTAGATGGCTGCTTGTTTATCTTCAAGCCTTTAAGACCCCAGAGCTATATCTTTTGATAGCCGGGCACCATTAGATTTCTTCACCACAGTTGCTTATGCACATGTTTGTCTTCAGTGGTTGTGTCAGTAAAGCGGGCACCCACTGATAGGATTTTCACTTCTTTGATGTCTGATAACTGATCCCTTCTATACCTCGTGGTGGGGCAGAGTTTTTTAAAGAGTTCCTGCCACTGTGTGATGTTTTCCTTCTGTGGAGAGCCCTGCAGCCTGTCCTACTGTATCATCACATTTTACTTTTCAGATCCCAAATCATTGGGTCCGGATCATTATCCATGCACACAAAGGATAGTGCTCTGTAACCATTTGGAGAGGAAATGTGAAGGTTTCCTGACCTCAGGGCTGTGAAGCACATTATGACAGCCTACCTAGGTTGTCTGCTCGGGACTCACTGTGGCATGGCCTGTGATGAATGAGGGGTTTTGACGGCCTCGGGCTACTTCCCAGGAGAGGGAGACTGAGTTGGAAGATGGTTTTTAGCAATCAGAGTGGGTAAGGCTGACAGAACTGAAATATCACCCTCTGTCTCTTTGCTGGCGTGCAGAACAACAGGACTAGGTCTTGACTTGTCCTTGGGATATTCAGTACAAAGATGAGAAAGCTAAGCTTCTCTCTTCATCCCTTTCTTAAAGTGAAAATGTGTCTAAGGAGAAAAGTATTTCTCTATGTTATAAGTTTCCCTTATCCCAGACGAACGGCCTGCGAGATGCTCACCTTTCCAACCAAGGTTAGGAATGAGTGTTACCAAAATGTTGGTTTCCTTGTGTGCCACCAGGTTCCTTCCGGCTCATAGTAACCTTATAGGACAGACTGGCACTGCCCCTACAGGATCCCAAGGCTATAATAATCTCTATATAATAATCTCTATGGAAACAGCTGTCACATCTTTCTCCCACGGAAGGGCGGGTGGGTTCAAACCACAGCTGGGCACGGAACTATTATGCCAAACGGCATGACATTTTTCACTTCACCTCCGTATGGTCAGGGCATTTTGTAGTCAAGCCTGATGGGCCCATGAAGGAATATGGAGAACTATGGTATCTTTAAAGAGAATCCCATCTGGGATGTTTGCTTTTCTTCATAGATTTTAAAATGAAGTTTATTGTAGAAGAAAACAGAACTTGAATATTCATTAGCACCCTTGATCCTCTTTTGAGCAGAGGACTTGAAAGAAGCATGGGTTTAAGGGAATTTTTCTTAATCTCTTCTTTTACCTGTGTTTTTGAGGGTTTGGTCAAGTCCTGCCACCTGTAGGACATGTGTGTTTTAATCCATTTGAGCATATACGTGTCAGCTCTTTCCGAAAATCGTTTTTAGCTCACGTTACCTAAAGGGCAGAAATTGGTTTCTCCCTCGCAGAACCTCTGCATTATTAAGATGCAGCATGGTGCTCAAGCCTTAGTGAGCTCTTTAGAGCCTCTGCATATTAATGTTATATACTAAGAACTATTAAAACATCCCAAATAAAGCATAGTCCTGAGTTAAATGTTCTGCTTTATTTGTGGCCATGAATGAAATGGACAAGTAGGTTATCCTTATGGTCTTTTGCTGTTGTTTTACCCCAATATGAAGAGACTTGTCTCCTAGTGAGGCAGCGTCGGTACATAGTACATAATTCCTGAAAAATCCTAGATGTTATCATCTTGCTCTAAGGTTTTTCTCTTTCAGCAGCCAAAAAATAAACATTTTAAAAGCAAAAACAGTTTCAACCTACCGCTGTTCGATGGTGAAATACTTACAAAAATTAAAACGAAACACACTGCCATGAATTGATGCTGACCTTTGTGGCCTTGTAGGACAGTGTGTGAGACTGTGACTCTGACCTTCGTGGCCCTGT
>NW_022103899.1:5438920-5454398 GCF_000313985.2 Echinops telfairi | reverse complement strand
AATATAAAGTGTTAAAAAAAAAAAGAAGCTGAGTTTAATAGAAGAAACACTTGTAAAAACGAATGCATATGATGAAGACTTTAGGATTGCAGAAACATCTTTGAGATCCATTAGGAACATCAGAAGAGGAGTGGCTGGTCCGCTCTTGGCTTAGATGAAGGAGAGAGTATCGACAAAGGCTCCACAAAGGTGGTTGCCCTGAGTTTGAATGCCACCTTCCAGACCCAGAGGTGAGATGGTGTAAGAGGGCAGCCCTGTCGGAAGAAGTTGGAATTAAGGCTCAGGATCCAGTAGTGTTCTCTGTGACTGGAGTGAGAAGTGTGACTGTTCCTGGCCTAAGGTGACACATGCAAAGGTTGGTTGGACCTCAAAGAAGAGACTTTACATAGCCAAAGCCAAAGCCAAAAGCAAAAGCACACTTACTGCCAACATGTTGATGCCGATTCATAGTGACCCTATGGGACGGGGCGTGAGTTTCTGAGATTATAAGGTCTCATCTTTCTCCCTTATACAGAATACAAATCCAGGACTTGGCAAGAAGCTCTGACTTCGCTCCAGGGTAGTTTGTGAACTGTGTATGTATGTCATAGGTTTCCAAATTTATTTGGCCTACTGCCCCCTTTTCAGGGGAAAAAAATTGCCCTGGCAATTAAAAACTTTAGTATGATCGTTCATAATCCAGGATAATGTTTAAGTATTGCTTTGCTTGTCCCCTGAAGCATGTCAACCCTCCCTAGAGGTTAGTACCTCCCCCTTTGGGACGCACTGTGATACGTGTTTCAGCTCTACCCCTCTAGCCAAGCATGGAAAAAGTGTGGAGAAGTCAAAGACTAGCCACAAAGAAACCAGTTAGACTTGCAGGGGCCCCCAGGAGAGATGATGGTGGTGACAGCAGCAGGAACGGAGGGGAAGAGAAAGAAGTATACACAGGGATCCAGCTTAAGTCACTGAGTGGCTAGGAGGACGGTGAGGGCAGGCCTCCTCCACTATTCCAATCGGTTCAGGTCACCTTCCCTGAGTTGATTATTCCCAGGCTGCCAGGTTACAGATCAGGAAACCTCTGTATTTAAGCAAGGCTTTTCATAAACACATTTCTTAGAAATGTATTTTTAGAGCTTGATAACATGGCTTACTCTATAAATTTTTTTGCTTTTAAACTATTGGAACCATTCCAGTTTTGAAGAGTGCTCTGTAATGTTAGTTCAAAATGCATCGGGAATGTTGTAAAGAGGCAAAAGCTATCCACTTGTGCTTACATTAAGAAATTCCACCAAGTAGCTCAATATAAATACCCCGGAGACTCGGGGATCCAAAAATAGGAATAGCATGTAAGCCATATCCTCAGCTAAACTGAAGTCAGAATTCAGGCATTAAAATTCCCACTAAAATCTACTTCCTTTTGTTCGTCTCTGGGTGCATTTGACACTTCCTCTAGCATGACTGTTGTCTGTATATCAGATTTATTGGAAGTATTACCGTGGCCCCATCTGATTCAATCGGCGGCCCACACTGTAAACTGGCTGCCACCCAGAACACACGACTAAGGTGGCCTTGGCAGAAGTCCCCTGGTTCTTCCTAATTGCCAGCTCCAGGGGACATGTCTCGCTCCTCGTCTTACTTGACCTTTATGCCGCATTCGTGTTTGTGAAAATCTCTCCTCTTTTGCCCTCGGTGACCTCAGGATCGCCCTGGTTTCCCCTCACCTCTGTGAACTTTGTCACTGTCGGGCCCTTAGGCTCTTCCTTACACTCTAAATTCTCCTGGGTCATTTCCTCCATGAAGATGCTTCTTCATACAGATAGCTCTCAGGCTGCTATTTTCCAGAAACAAAAAATCTAATTTTTAAAAGGTTTTTACTGGCCTATAATGCAAAACACTGAAGTAAAGGCTAATTTATTTAAGTAAATTCAATGTTTTAAATATGTTAAAAATTCAATGTTTTAAACATGTTAAAAAGAGTCATGCAACCATCACCATAATCAGTGGTAGACAAATCTAACTTTTTTTAAAGCATTTTATTGGGGGCTCATACAGCTCATCACAATCCATACATACATCCATGGTGTCAAGCATATTTGTACATATGTTGCCCTCATCATTCTCAAAACATTTTCTTTTTCTTGAGCCCTTGGTATCAGCTCCTTATTTTTCCCCTCCCTCTTCCACCCCCCTCCCTCATGAACCCTTTATAATTTATAAATTATTGTTATTTTTTCAATGTCTTATACTGACCAATGTCTCTTTTCACTCCACTTCTCTGTTCATCTCACTGGGAGGGGATTATATGTCTATCATTGTGATTGGTTCCCCCTTTCTCCCCCCACCTTCCCCTTCCCCTCCTTGTATCACTTGGTCCTGAGGGGTTTACCTGTCCTGGATTATTCCCTGTGTTTCCAGCTCTTGTATGTACCAGTGTAAATGCTCTAGTGTAGCTGGATTTTTAAGGCAGATAGTGGGTCATGATGGGGGGGAGGGGGAAAGAAGCATTAAAGAACTAGAGGAAAGTTGTATGTTTCATCGGTGCTATACTGCACCCTGACTGGCTCATCTCTTCCATGTCACCCTTCTGTAAGGGATGTCCAATTGTCTACAGATGGGCTTTGGGTCTCCACTCTGCACTCCCTCTCAATCACAATGATATGATTTTTCATTCTGGGTCTTTGATGCCAGATACCTGATCCCATTGACACCTCATGATCACACAGGCTGGTGTGCTTCTTCCATGTGGACTTTGTTGCTTCTCTGCTAAATGGCTGCTTGTTTATCTTAAAGCCTTTAAGATCGAGATGCTATATCTTTTGATAGCCGGGCACCATCAGCTTTCTTCACCACATTTGCTTATGCAATCATTTTGTCTTCAATCATCATATTGGGAAGGTGAGCATCACAGAAAGACTGGTTATAAGAACAAAGTATTCTTGTGTTGAGAAAGGATGCCCAATGTCTATGTGCTACCTTAATACTGGGCATATACAACTGTTTCTCCCCCAGGCTACTCAAATTCCACACATCCACAACTATGTTCATTTCTCCCCCAAATCTGCCTTATCATATTGCTTATCTTGTCATGACTGTAGAAAAATGTACCTTTCCTTTGCCAGCCTCATGGCATATCCTTCCCACTGCAAGAGTGCTAGACCATCTTTACCCTTCTGGATGCATTATGCTTGTTAAAAGTGCAATCTTTGCATGTGATTAAAAAGGCTTTCTGACACATATGCAAATTCACACACACATATTCATGTACTTCATCTAACTAAATTTTATTGAACTTTTAGGCCTCTGAAAAGGTTACGTCATCTAGGAAACTTCTCTACCCCAGGACTAAGTTATATGTTCGTGTTTTATAGTTTTGTAGCATTTTGTACTCTATTGCAGTGGTGCTCAATGGGTTAGGGCAGTAGAAAGATGATCTCCCTCCCACCCCCCCCCCCCCCCCCCCCAGGAGACAACGTTTGACTGTAGCAAGATGTCCAGGTGCTACTGGCATCTAGTAGGTAGAGAACATGGATGCCGCTAACTGTTCTACAATACATGTTCTCCCTAGGAAACAATACTCCAGACAAAAATGTCATTAGTACTGAGGTAGACACATGCTGGACTATTGCATTTGTGAATTATTATTCTGTTTCTCCCAGTAGGCTATGAGCTTTCAGGGAACAAACTGTGCCTTATTTAACATTGTATATACAGAAAGTAACAGGTAACTTAGTGTATAATAGATGCTCAGTAAATATGAATGCATCACTGGGTGGTGAGATGGGTGGGTGGTTTGAATGTGCTCTCATTGGAATGCAGAGAGAAAACCAGAGTTCAGTACAGACTATGGACAAGAAGTCCTGCGGTTTTGCTCCTGAAGTGCCTGAGATGCCATGTGTTGCTAATGTGTTGTATATTTAAATGTATACCATTGTATTTATTTAGATGTCTTCTTAGCACTTGTTCAGTGAACATAACAATGTGCCCAAGCTTTGCTGTTGCTAGTTGTCTTGGAGTCAGCATCTGACTCTTGGCAATCCCGTGCACAACAGGATTAGCCATTGTGATTCCGGAGGATTTTCATGAGTAATTTTGGGAAGGAGATTAACTGGCACTTCTTCCTAGTTCACCATCAGTTCCAACACTGCTGAAATCTGTTCAGCATCACAGTAATATGCAAGTCTCTAGCACAGAGAGTAATGACTGCACATGAAGTGCATTGGCTGGGAATCAAACACTGGTCTCCTCCAGCGTGGAATGTGAGAATTCTACCACCGATCCACCACTGTCATAGTCCTGTTGCTTAGCTTATGCTATGCATTTTAGCATACTTTAGAAGGTCAACAGAGTCTGCTTCTTAAATTGTGACTTGATTTCAAGACTGAATGGTATAAACCTGGTCAGTTTTAATTTGAGTCTTCTTTGGTTTTCTCAATTGTAAGCTAGTGTTACTGTGATGATTCCATGAACTAAAGTTTATAAAGTACTCGACATAAGTAGGCCCTCGATAAATGGGACTTTCCTCTGACTCCTCTCCAAAGTACTTGTGCTAGTTAGGAATTGCAGTCAGCTCGGAAACAGAGCCCTTATTATAGACCCACAGCTCAGTTTTCTTCCATACGAGATTCTGGAGATCTGCAATGCAGGGTTTGTGTGACAGACTCAGCAAGCCATTAAGGAATCCAGACTTTTTTTAGCTCAACACTTTACCATTCCAGAAGGTTGGCTCTGCTCCTCAAAACACTTAGTATAGCACCAGTTGTCACATCTGTGTGCCAAGCAGCAAACTGGAGGACAGGGGGTAAAGGTCATGTTCTTTCCCCTTTAAAGAACCTTCCTTAGAAGGGATTCTGCTACAGTAAGTGTGCTCATGAATAGATTCCTTAAGACACAGCATCCTTGAATATAAAGGGCAAGGCTGTAATAGCATTAAAATGATGTATTTTATCACTGATACTTAGCATTATTTGACCACTTCGAAGTTTACATGTGTGCATATGTACCAGGATAAGTCAACATGTAAGAAGCCCTAGTGACACTGGGGTAGGTGTTGCTGGGCTGCTCCAGAGTTCAAACCCTCCAGCCACCCCAAAGGAGAAAGTGGAGGCTGTCTGCTGCCATAGGATTAACAGTCTTAGAACCCTGTATAAGGGTCACTGTGAGTTAAAAGCAACTCCATGGAAGTAAGGGTTTGTTTCGGTTTTATGTTTGCATGTGCGTGTAAAGTTAAAAATCTATATATGGAAAGCATCCTGGCCTTCCAAAAGAACAAACAAATTTGTCCTGGAAGAAATACAGCCAGACTGCTCCTTAGCTGCAAGGATGGCAAGAGTCCGTCTCCCATACTTTGACCATGGCAGGAGAGACCAGTCCCTGGAGAAGGACATCATGATTGGTAAAGTAGAGGGGCAGTGAACAAGAGGAAGGCCCTCAAGAAGATGGATTGACCCAGTGGCCGCAATAATGGGCTTAGACATAGGAACCGTTGTGAGGATGGCTCATGAGCAGGCAGTATTTCATTCCATTGGGCCTAAGTTGCTATGGATTGGAAACACCTTGATGGTGCCTAACAACAACTGTTAATGAGACTGCAAAGCAGCTTACGACAGCACGAGTGCAGCTGGCAGTGGCTTTCATAGGATGGGAGTTTGTCCTTCTCTCGTCTAACTCTCCAGGAATGATGCAAGCATTCATCGGGTGCCCAGACTACTTAGTCTTATCGCTTGGCCATCTCTCGTCTGCATTCCCTTGTGGCGTATTCAACTCACCATCATTTCCATATTCCCGGGCTTTCCTACTAAAGGTATGATCTGGACAGGGCTACTTTCATGCATGTCTCATTTGCCATGAGAGCTAGTCACGGAGCTCCAGATGGCTGCAAGAGAAGCTGAGGAACTTTGTCTTTAGACGAGAAGCAATTTGTTAAGTCAGTATTTGTGGTATCAGAGAAGGAGAGAATGGATATTAACAAGTCAGTTAGCAGCACATAAGCACATGGTATAGCACCTCTCACAAAAGACTTGCTTACCAAATTATATTCTGTTTAAATCATCCAAAAAATTATTAGTGTGAGAATGAGAAGGTAAGTAGAAATATTTTACCAAGTATGACTTTTTAATTACTCTGAACATAGGGTAGAAATTGCCAGAAAGCTATGTTTGAGTTTTAAACTTGCTGATCTTCTTGAAAATTAAAACACAATTCTTGAGAAATAGGATTTATATTTGTCCTTAGGAAATAAGCTACAAAATTAATTTTTCAAAGCGCATTTGTTTTTAGATGAAGCGACTTAGCTAGCTTCCAGCATAGTTCAAGAAACTAGCAGATTGATTTAGAGGAACTGTACTTTCTTGGAAAATGAAAGACAGGAAGAAATTGATCTTTTATATTTTTAATGTAGGAACCCTTTCCTTACTTCAGCTGTCAGTCCATCCGGCAGATGTTTCCCTGCTATATACACTTTGCATGGTTCAGTTTCAAGCTTTTAACAACAATTTATATGTACAGACATGAGTCTGCAGCTTTATTGATCTATTTATTTTTCTCTTGGTTTGATTTGATTGCTTTCTTGATGATATTTACAGTAACCTGCTGAGCTTGGACAATTTTAGTCCAAGGAAAGTAGTTTATTCTGAGCTTTATTCATGCTAAGCTTGCCTAGAACATTCTTACCTTCCATAGGGTCTATTTCCAAATTGTGAGCCCTTCTGTGTCTCCCAGGCCATACTTCGATTCATCTGGCCTCTGGCCAGGGCTGTTGGTCCTGTTCTGTGAGTGACATTGGCAGTATGAGAGGTGAACATGACATTCGACTCCCTTTCATTTATCATGGCACCCACAAAGAGTGAATTTTTTTTTCTTTCCCAAAAACATGCCTTGTGCCATCCTGGGAACCCTGCCTAAAATTTTCAATGATAAAGAAAAGATTGCTCCAGTGGAGTCATAACCTCTCTCTCTCCAATAAGAGGCCTCATTTAATGTCATTATTTGGCCCTTCAAAATACCTTGGGAGTTGAAGGATATTAAGATACTACAGTGTATTAAAATGATATTTGTTGATGAGGGCAACAAATGTATAGATGTGCTTTACACAATTGATCTATGTATTGTGATGAATTGTATGAGCCCCAATAAATTGATTAAAAAAAAAAAGATATTTGTAGAGTCCTCTACAGTTTTCTGTATACATTATTTCTTGAATCCTTATGTAACTTCATGAGACTGGGACATTTTATTGGTCCTCTTCTGAATATTAGACAGTTGGAAGTTTTGATTTCCCTAAGGTCTCAGAACTCGTAGTTGATTGACACTGAGACTCCATACCAGACCTTCTAATTTTTAATCACATTAGGCCAAGTGTGGGCTAGCATGTGGCTCTTATGTCACTAAGATTTGGTTTTAATCCAAGTTCTGTCACTTATTCACAGTAAATGGGCAAGTTACTTAACTCACAAAAATTCCTCAATCTTCTATGTGACATGCAAATAAGGGAGTCTACTTCAGAGGATTTTAATGAAAATTGAATTATATAATGCATAGAAATCACTTAGCAGAGCACCTGCTACATAGAAAATTGTTGGTTATTATTTTTAAGAATATCAAATCCTATTGAATTAGTTTAACCATGACACCAAAATTTATACTTTATACTGGAATTTGGTGTAAAACATTATTCAAATTATGTAAGCTACCCACTAATCTTGAATAGTTTCAAATCTATAAATGTTACAAGACTCATAACATCCATTTATTGAGATGGAAGTATTTTTTTACCCCAGTGTATCTCTGAATCTATATATACATGACTGTTCAAGCTACAGATTAAAAGAGTTAGTAGACATTTTAAATCATTGCCAGTTGCACACAAAGCAAGCCACTGTGGGTTTGTTTTGTTTGTTTGTTTTTAATTTCAGTCACCTAGCTTTGGTTTATGGTCATTAGTCCTCATTAGTAAAATAAATTGAGTTGAAATTTTCATTTTTCATGTCATACCACTATACTTAGAACCATCAACATGTGCAAATAATTGTGATACAAGAACCATTAAAGTAGCAAATATTTAGCTCATTGAAATTTGGTGTACAGAAAATGCAGATGAATTGATTTGCAATTTTCTCCACTTTAGCCAGAATGTTATCTCCATCAGAATACATGGCTTCCTCTCTACCCCACCCCCTTTCAATCTGATTCTAAAAACCCGCATGGGCATATCATATGCCAACCACAATGATTAGGAGACACTTTCCTAATATGCCAAAATTTGGCAGGTAATTTAATGTGTATGCTAAGATAAATTAGTAGCACATCCTTTAATTTGTTTTGCACATCAGTCCTGATACTCGTAGGGATTAGAAAATTAAAGAATTTTATACATTTGTAGATTTAATATGTGAGCATGTCTGTGTACAGTATGTACAAGTAAAGGAACGTTCTTGTTCAGGTCATTAGTTCTAGTTAAATTTTCCTGTGGAAGGTCAAATAAGCCTTTTTGTTGTTGTTAGGTGCTATGCAGTTCATTCTGACTCATAACGACTCTGTATATTAGAATGAAACCCTGCCCGCGGGTGAGTCGTCCACATCGCTGTTGTGATGTGTGAGCCCATTGTTGCAGCCAGTGCATCCGTCTATCTTCTCAGAGGTCTTCCTCTTTCTGACTGAATATTGACTTGACCAAGCCTGATGGCCGTTTTCAGGTTATATACTGATAGCATGTCCAAAGTGTGTAAGAAGTCTGGCCACCCTCACTTCTGGGAGCATTCTGTACTTCCTCCATGACACATTTACGTATTCTTCTACTTTCAATATTCTTAGCCAACAACAGAATTCCAATGCAGCAATTCTCCTGTGCTCTTTCTTATGCGTTGTCCAGATTTCATCTGTATAGGAGGTGATTGAAAATACCATGGTGCACCTTGGTCTTCAATAGGACATCTTTGCTCATAACACTTTAAAAAAATCTTATGCCACAGATTTTCCCAGTAGAATATGTCATCTGATCTCTTGACCGCTTCCTCCATGAGTGTTGATCATGGACCCACGCAAAATAAAATCCCTGACAACTCGATTTTCTTCTTTTATCATGGGGTTGTCTCTTGATCCAATTGTGAGGGTTTGTGTTCTCTTTATTTTGAGCTACAATCCACACTGCAGTTTCCAGCTGTTCATCTTCATCAGCACGAGTTTCCAGTCATTTTCACTGTCAGCAAGCAAGTGTGTCTCATCTCCATAGGATGAAATGGGAAGGGGCACAAAGAGGAAATTTCAGAATGGAGAAACAGCACGGTGTGTACTGGGAACTATTAACAGATGTGTATTACCAATGCAGTGTTTGAGACAGGGATGTCAGGGATCCCTCAGGGATAGGCGGGGCTCATCCTGGAAAGCCAGGGAGATCATGTTAAAGTACACAGCATGGGAAAAGCAGATCCCCGTGCTAAGGGGATCCTGTCTGTCATGTTCAAAGGGCATTCCCAACATTGTGCTTAGATCGGGAAAGTAGCTGAAGGTGTGAATCAAGAGAGGATTGTAAGTTGAAGAGCGAGGTGGTTCCCTTTTGATTTTAGATCTGTCCTTCCGACAGCAGCATAGGAGATGGATCTGAGGAGAATAAACTGGAGGCAAGGGGACGAGTAAGAGGAAGAAAGTGAGCCTGAGGTAGGACAAGGGCTGAGCATGGGTGAAAAAGAAGAGGTGCATTTGATACCTGTGGGAGGGTTAAAGACGTAGGACCTCCTGATTGTGTAGCTGTGAAAAGAAACCAAAAAGGGAGGTGGGAAGCAGGTTTTATGATAGAGTTGCTATCATGTAATTAAAGAATAGAATGAGAGGAACTATTTTAGGGAAAGAATCAAGTACAAATGTTTCTAAAAATATTGGAACTTTAAAGTTTTGTTTCAACTTTTACTTTTAAAGCAGTGATTTGCTCCTTTTTAGAGGGAGCCCTTGAAGAACTTCGGAGGTCAATAAAAATCCTGTTGCATTTCATTAAAAAAAGTATCTTCTGGCCATTGCAGCAACATTAAGTTAATAACATATCAACAACAGGGGTATCACCTCCCTGTTAAAAAGCCCCTCAGAATTTTAATGACACCAGGCCCTTCTGGTATAGCTAATTACCACCTGATCTTCACACAGGAATATTGGTTGGGGAGAGAAACATTTTAATTTGTTCCTTGATTTAACTTTTCTCTGTTTCTTTTTTTTAAATCATTTTATTGGGGGCTCATACAACTCATCACATCCATACATACATCCATTGTGTCAAGCACATTTGTATATTTGATGCCATCATCATTCTCCAAACATTTGCTTTCTGTTTGAGCCCTTGGTATCAGCTCCTCATATTTCCCCTCCTTCCCCACTCCCTCCTCCCTCACGAACCCTTGATAATTTATAAATTATTATTATTTTGTCATATCTTACACTGTCCAATGTCTCCCTCCACCCACTTTTCTGCTGTCCATCCCCCAGGGAGGAGGTTATATGTAGATCCTTATAATCAGTTCCCCCTTTATACTCCACCTTCCTTCCACCCTCCCAATATCGCCACTCTCACCAGTGGTCCTGAAGGGATCATTCGTCCTGGATTCCCTGTGTTTCCAATTCCTATCTGTACCAGTGTGCATCCTTTGGTCTAGCCGTATTTGTAAGGTAGAATTGGGATCATGATAGTGGGAGGGAGGAAGCATTAATGAACTAGAGGAAAGTTGTATATTTCATCATTGCTACATCGCACCCTGACTGGCTCGTCTCCTCCCTGAGACCCTTCAGTAAGGGGATGTCCAGTGGCCCACAGATGGGTCTTGGGTCCCCACTCTACACTCCCCCTCATTCACATTATTCCCTTGGCTCTAATGTTCTGCACAGAAGGGCAGGAGGAAGAGGAATCCACTGTCACACGGACGCTCGTTCCCAAACTCAGCGTAGGCCTTGGGCAGCGTCTCCACTTTGCACAGGCAAAGAGCAATGTGTGGCGGCCAAGGAAAATTCCAACTAAACAGTGTTTCTATTCCTGTTTTTCAGTCTGGTTTTAGCATTTGGTGAGAGACAACGCAGACACAACAGAACAAGTGGCCAGCCTTCATTTGAATGTAAAGTTCAAAAAAATGGTAACTTTCATTTGTGTTCAGATCATTAGAAATATGGTTAGAGCATCGAAGTCTGGTTCACTGGAGATTTATAAAAGTCTTCTTGTTTCTGTCTCCTCCCTCTCTGGCATCAACTTTCTTCCTCTTCGGATTTTGTTTTTAACTTTCAGGATATTCCTTTATGATTTCACATTGTCACATTTCAAAGTGGAAAAATCTTCCAGCTCAAGTACGTTTGGCTTTAGATGTCTTTATGGGACATCGTTGGCAAGACCGACCTATCGGACATCTTCATATACAACGGGCTTCAAAGCGTTTGTGGAAATAGGCTCTTTCCATTCTCCATTGAACTTCTGGAAGCCTCGGCACACAGAGCTGAGAATTGCTGCTGAGGCTTGGACTCTCTTTGACAGTCGTTAGCAAGGTGACAGCCCCGTAAGAGGCGGATGATCATCCCCGCAGTGGGAGGGGAGGGCTGGCCTCAAGCAAAGGGACAGCATTGGTGAGCAACACCGACAAGGGGGAACCAGAAAGGAAGAGCAGACCTCGAGGCATCAGAGCAGCTCGGTCAGAGGCACTGAAGGCCCTAATGAGACACACCCAAGAGCAAACCTCAGGTAAAATCTTCACGGCATTCCTGCTCCCCGAGCTGATTCCCTAGCATCTCCCATCCTTATGAAACTCTTCTGCACCATGAGGGAAGGTGATAGTTAATCACTATAGTCTTCCCATCCCTTGTTAAGGCTCTGACTAATGCCACATGAAAAATAACATTTCCTCTGTGTGTAATTATGACTAGATTCGCGTCTGTTTATATTGCTTCCATCTAGGTTTTATATAGACTTTTTGGCTTTTAATGATATTTTCCTGTAAGTTGCTGAAATTAATTTGTCTGCAATACTGGGATTTCAATGTTCTTTAATTTAGTGGCTACCAAGCCGAGATCTTGCTTCACCTTGTCTGCTCCTTGTTCAGGTTGAAACTGATGAATACCTTGCTCAGAGCCAGAGTTTAGATTCTCCTTCCCTGGTGCTTTGTTGTTTGGATTTAGATGCCCGCAGCAATTAGACTTTATGTCAACTTGCACTTGAGTAGGGGATGGAGTCCAACTTGTCCATCATGTCACAGCCTGATGATGCCTCCTGGGATGTGTGGCCTTTTCATAAGAGGAACACTGGGGACCCCTGCCCTCTCACTCTCCCTCCTTCATCTTCCTGCTTGCTGGGACTCTGTACCTGCCTCCAGGGTTGCCCCCCTAGAGGCTGCCCAACCCTGAGAGCTATCTGTGCCCTGCCATGTTTCCACTATGGATCCATGCCACTCTACACCACCGACCTGTGGTCTTCCTGCCTCCTGCTTCAAATGTCTGCATTAGTGGCCTGGTGCTGTGTGAGTCTGAAGAGGACTCTGGCCAGCATCTAACCCAGGGACTTGAGCTGACCTGAGCTGGGCTGGCTTCTTGATATAAAATTACTTCTTGATGTAAAGTTCTTTCTTATACATATATGAATGTCACTGGTCTTGCTTTTTAGAGAACCCAACCGAACACTCTCCGAACATTGTGAAGGATGGTGTTCGGGGGTGTCTTTACCCACTGAAAGATGCAGATTTATTTCCCCGGATTATACTGTGGATTGACTCTATTTGCCTTGCTGTGCTCAGACCCCTTAATCTAGGTGCAGGGACATTCTATTCAAACATCTTTTTTTGTTGAGTTTTATTTGCCAGTTTCTCATAGGGCAGATTTTTCTTTTTTATCTTACTGAGATTTAGAGTAAGGAGGAATTTTTAAATTATTCTGTTTTGTTCCTAAGAACAGTTTGTGTAACTAGAAAATAAGATTTATTTAATAATAATGGTATACTTTGTATTAAGTGAATACCAGAGCTCATGAGAAACCTTACTGTCTGTGGCACTTTGGCCAGTTTGTTTTGATTCTGTTTCTTTTACATATGAAGAAACAGGTAAAATGAAATTAAATATTTTACTCAAAACTCTGTAGGCATTTAATTTTAGTAAACCTTGGTATTGCCGACACAGCAAATTACCTTTCCCTCCGAGCTTACTTATAATATTGATGGAGCTTTGAGTGCTTTCTCACCCATTTTTCTTTTTCTCCTTCCTTTGGTAGTGTTGATTTCTATTTTTTTTTAATTTCAAAAATTAACATAACATAATTGGTAATAAAATTAAAAAATACCTTCTTAGATTTGGCTTTCAACTTAAATTTTAGATTTTTTTTAAAAAGCATTTTATTGGGGGCTCGTGCAACGCTTATCACAATCCATACACACATCCATTGTGTCAAGCATATTTGCACATTTGTTGCCATCATCATTCTCAAAACATCTGCTTTCCACTTGAGCCCCTGGCATCAGCTCCTTGTTTTTTCCCCTCCCTGCCCTTTCCCCTCTCCCACATGAACCCTTGATAATTTACAAGTCACTATTATTTTGTCATATATTACACTGTCCAACATCTCCCTTCACCCATTTTCTGTTGACCAACCTCCAGAGAGGAGGTTATATGTAGATCTTTGTAATCCATTCCCCCTTTCTACCCCACCATCCCTCCACCCTCCCAGTATTGCCCCTCTCACCTCTGAACCTGAAGGGTTCATCTGTCCTGTATTCCCTGTGTTTCCAGTTCCCATCTAGATTTTTTTTAAAGCCCCAACTATATAAAGTTCATTAATACTGAGAAAAATGTTCCACTTGACTTTGAAATTTTGTTTTCATGATGATCTGAATCTGTCCCTTAGCTAATTGTTTTTTTCAATTTTTGTCATTGATTTGATTTTTATTGTTTGTTTGTATTTTCCTGACAACCTTTAGCTTCACAAAGGTTGGTGAGCATATTAATTGATGTTTACTCTTACAAATTATAATATTCTTTTAAGTCTAAGGATAAGTACTATTACTTAGAATTTTCCTCTAGTAATAGTAACCCTGTGAAGTTCCTGGTAATTGAGAACAGTGATATAAGTCAGATATATTGATAAAGATTAACTGATGATACAGAAGTACTCTAAAATGTATATTTACGATCTGAGAAGATACTCTATTAGGTATATCCATCAGCTCTTCCTCAATTAACTTTAACTTTAAAAGATAAAATTTATTAGATTAACATTGTACACTTGAGAGAACAACCTTGATATGGTGATTAAACCTGAATCTTTCCTGTAGTTCTGGAAGCACAATGAAATCAAATCTAATTGTGGAAATTTGGTGAGTTATTGAGTGGGGCTGATAGCTTTTTTTATGGCCAGGTATTTTAAACAGATGATTGCCTGTGAGCTAGGAAATCAATGATGGTCTCGTTGGTTCCCTGTGTTTGTGTGCTGTCGTTCCTGGATCTCTTGCTTGTCCACTTGTCCTCCAAGTCGGTGGGAAGAAGCAGGGCGGAGGAGAAAAGGGAGGCCCCATAGTGCTGCTCAGCAACTCTGTACTTTTCATCTTAGAGCATGATCTTGAAAGATGAAAACCAAAAGCCTTATGAGGGCAACGAATGTACAAATGTGCTTTCCACAATTGATGTATGGATGGATTGCGATGAGAGTTGTATGAGCCCCTAAGAAAACGAGTTAAATAAATAAATAATAATAAAACCAAAAGCCTTGTCTTGGAGGGGCTGCTGAGGTCAAAGCTCAGAAAATAATTTCCTCCAAACGTCATTGCTTCCTCTATGCTCCCTCTCTAAACGACAGCCTCCGTCCACCCAGACTGGGAGCTTTGCTAGATCGCAGCCCATTATCCAGCCAGTTCTCATGCCCTATGGATTCCGCCTCCTGAGATCTTTCAGCTGTCTTCATTCCTCCACCACCGCTGCCTAACTTGCTTCACACCTGGACTATTATACTACCTCCTAATTGGACTCTTCGTCTTCACCAGTCTCTGTCTCACCCATCCTTTCCCCCCTAGATGCCTTGTATCTGAGGCGTAATCTATTCCCTAGTCTTTGATGTTCCTAATGTGAAGTTACATCGTGCTATGCCCTGGTTCAAAATCATCTTGGGCGCTCTACTTTAGGTCAAGTCCATACCCACATCTTACAAGATGTGCACTAGTCTGGTCCCAGTTTACCTTGGCAGGCACATGTCTCATATTTTTCAAGGTTATTAAAAAATATCTTGTCAATTTTGACTTGTGATGACTGCATGGAACAGAGTAGAACTGGCCCATGGGATGTTTTAGGCTGCTGTCTGTATGAGAACAGATCACCGATCTTTCTCCCATGGAGCTATTGGATGGCTTCAAACCACCAACCTTTCAGTAATTAGCTGCAATGTTACCAGTTGTACAGCGAGGGATCCGTTTCCCATCCTAGGGACAAACTTTAGTCCATGCCAATTCTTTTTCAGTTCAGGACATGATATGGGTTCTGCCTCCGGGCCTTAGGTGTACACCCCC
>NW_022103899.1:5433881-5438820 GCF_000313985.2 Echinops telfairi | reverse complement strand
CCCCCCCCCCCACCACGTGGAACTTACCTTTTTTCTAAAAGTAAATTTTACTCTACAGATGATCAATTTAGACCTTGCTGGAAAGACATTCTATAGCCCTATGAAACATGAGTTACAGTCCCTGATTATACTCAGTATTAATTCTATGTTCACACTTATCACTTTGCCTTTGGGAACTGAGCTATGCTTAGCCATTACTGTGACATTGACTACAGTGTGCCTGAATGTCAGCAATCATTAAATGTTGGAGGGGTATTTAGATAGATTCCATACAAGACCACCAATAACGGCGGAAGAAGGGAAATCGGAGCCAAAGCAGGAATGGAGCCATCTCAGAGGAAGCAAAGACCTGGGACAGGCATGAGAGGGTGCTGCTGGCTCTGGAGGTCTGAAAGCCCTTTCTATCACTTGGGACGTCTGGGGCAAGAATGTAAATTGGGGCCTACTAATGTCTAACTATTTTAAGTTAAAAATCAGGCCCCAAAGCTGTAAAGTGTATATTATCCACCTAGCTTGTTAAATATACATCCCTAAAAACCTGGAAGGCTAGGTTTGAACTTAGAATTCTCAAACTCTTCCATGGGCGTGGGGTGGGGGTGAGGTACAAATAAGGGTAGGAGCAGAAGATCTGACTTTATTCTAGAATCTGTTCTCATAGTGTACTCCCAGTTATGTTTCTGAGCGCATGTCATCAGTTAGCAAAGCAAGGACTAATAATGTATTTGTAAAAAATAAAAAGGTGGGTACCCTGGAAGTATGTAGATGACAGGTACATCATTGTCTCCTACTTATAAGGTTCTCTTCTGAGGACATTTTTTTTTTAACTTTTAATTTTTTTTATTATTGTTGCCTTTTATCAATATCTTTATAAATCTGATCATTATTTATTTGGAAGAATAGCATGAGAGTGATAATATTAGCCAATTGCATGTTGCAATATTGTTATGTATACATACTGCTAATGTTGAGATGTACCAAAACCACAAGCAGATGGTCCCAGGTACAGTTCATGGTAATTTGCATGTGTCTACCTAGTACAGTGGGGATGATCTGTACATCTTTCTAGCTAGCCTTTTCATTGTTCCTACTTCGAGATCACCCGACTCTCCATGCTAGTGTATTTGGGAAGTGACTACAAGTATTCCGTGAGAGCACTGCCATTCACGCTAACAGGTTGGAGTTCTGATTTGCCTGTGGCGCCCTGGGTGAAGTGCTTCATAAGCTGAATGGAGGTAATAAAATCTTCCTCTAGGGTTATATTGAAAGCACGTGAGGTTAAAGCCTTTAAAAGACTTTAGCCCAACTACATGCTCAATAGATCATGGTGCTGTCATCATCTTCATAATCACTGTCATTATTTTTGCTGCAGTTTTTCCTCATTGTCTGTAACTATTGCAGTGACCTGGGGCAAGTCACATAACCTCTGAGAACCTCGATTTCTTCATCTATAAAATGATGTTTTTGGAGCAGAAGATAACCAAGATTCTGCCTAGTTAAGAGGAGGGACTCTCTGGAGTTCCCCCTATTTCAGTTTACATTGAACTTGAACTTCAGGCTATGTTGTAAATTGTTAGTGAAAATTAGCTACTCTGCATATAATAGCATTACATGTTCTATTTTAAGCAAACCTGATAAGGGGAAATTGAAACCTTTTGCAAAAACTAAAACATTCTGAATTAAATATGTAGTTTATGTAATAAGTATATGATTTACACAAAGATACATTATAGAATTATTTTACTCACAGACTCTTCTAGAACATTAAAACTCAAATTTGATTAATGAAAAGATATTCCATTTGCCTACAACTCTTCAGAAACACATGCAGAGATTTTAAATCTCTTTGACTCACAAAATCCTTAGAGAATCTGATTAAAGCATTGAGTTACTTTCTCCTCCATGTGAACATAGTTCTACATATCTGTGTGCAATTCTAGGGAAGAGGGGCCTATGGGTTCTAATTTCAAAATCTTTAACATAAAAGCTGTAACAAAGCAAAGCCAAGGAAAATGCTGAGAATGCTGGGGGCATTTCTAAATCCACCCTCTAGACACCCGGCCATTATCAGGATAAGAGATGCAGAGATAAACTAGCATTTATTAAAGGCTTACTCTTGACCAAGCACTCTTCATCAAACATTTTATGTGCATTAGATCGTTTTTACCTTTCTATGCCTAAAAATGATGGATACTCTTGTTGAAGACAAAACTGAGGCTTGGATGGTAAGTACTTCTCCAAAGCCAAAAGGCTACTAAGTGGTAGAACTGACATTGGAACCAAGGCCTCCCTTTCAAGCTTCTGCACCATGATAAAGGGCCCTCAATTCCTTCATGTCTCTTCTCAGGCTCCCAAATCTTTATCAATGAAAACATCCTAGAAATGCAGAGGTTCTCCTTCATGAAGGCCAAGCTGCTCACTGAGGCTCTCCTGAGACCCGCTTCACGCTGGCAGCCAATCTCATTCCTCTCTCATGCCCTGCCCTGAGTAAAGTGAGGCTGACTTGTAAGGGTGATGATGTATTGCTGTTGGGGTGGCGTGAGGTGAGACGAGACGGGCAAAGGAATGATGAGATAGATCTCTTGGTTGGGTGGGATTCAAAAATTCTGATCCCCTACGTGTCCCAGTAAAGGTTTCCGGCTGACTTCTGTGTGAGACAGTTGTCAGCAGAGAAGTGACCTCTCAGACTGAGACGGTCCCATCTGCCAAGTCGTACATGAGAAAAGTGAAGACAGGCCCCATTTGGAACAGAAGACCTACTTCCCGAAAGATTTATTATATCAGGATCATGTTGCACAACATATGCTATGTTCACTAGATTCGACTCCTCTCTGAGCCACTCACATTTCATAAGGTAACTAATCAATCTTTTTTTTTAAAGGAGGGCATAGATCAGGCAATAAACAAAGGGCATAACCACTTGATATTTATTGGAATTCCGCCTTGCAGCTATAAGCTGCAGGAACCAATATTGACCTTTTTTCATAAATAAGTGGAGCCAATACTGTGCAGAAGCCACTGTTTGCACACCTAGAGACTATAGATACTGACCTGACATCCTAAGGTAGGTCTGTGTCCTTATGTTTTAACCTATCAAAATAAAACATTCGTGGTGATTGGGAAATCCACTCAAATCCATTTTTGGTTCTAAGTCATTTTAAGATATGCTCTTCTTATCTCAGACTTCACCATGTGTCCTAGAAAACCAGGCTGTATTCACAGTGATGGTCAAGGCACAGTGAGATTTGGTATCTGATTTAGATTTTCCTCACGATTCCCCACAAGATATAAAACAGCTTCACAAGCTCCCTTGCTGCTAAGCATGTATGACCTTTAGTCACAATAATGAGGAAAACAGGCCCTTGAGAATGTTTGGGGTGAAATGTGTAGATTTAGAAATAGCTGATATCAGACATTACACTGTTTTTAGATCCTGTGGGTAGTGTGAGAGATGTTCTACTAGTGTAAAGATGGTACCTTCTTCTTACAATAGCAAGGCAACATCGTGTAGTGGTTAAAGGGATATACTCAAGACAATGTGGGTTTGAATCCCCTCTACGACTTAATCTGCTTAGTGACCTTAAGCAACATATGCCATTTTTGTGTGCCTCTTTCTTCATCTCCAAGTATATAATACATATGATAGCAAGTGCCTTATGGTTGCTGTGAGGATTGCATGACAATATACATGAGTGTTTCAAACAGTATTGGCATGTAATTATGCTGTACAAGTATTAGAATAAATGCTATGTGTTACTTAAGTTATAAGTGATCTCTATTTGGGTCCATTCCAAAGAAGATGACCAACCAGGTAGCAGAAATTATTGAACAATATTATTAATATCACATACAAGTAAATTTTTGCTGAAGATAATTCAACAATGGTTGCAACAGTACACTGACTAGGAGCTGTGAGAAATTCAAGCTGGATTCAGAACAGGATATGACATGAGGGATATCATTGCTGATGAAAGATATAACTTGATTGAAAGTAAAGGATACCATAAATAAAGATGCTTACTTGTGTTTTATTGACTTTGCAAAGGCTTCAACTCTGTAAATCATAACAAACTATAGATAACATTGAGAATTATAGGAATTCCACAGCACTTCATTGTACTCATGAGGCAATTGTGCAAACAAAGCAAGGGAATACAATATGGTTTAATACCAAGAAAAGAATACATCATCGTTGTATCCTTTCATGGTGTTTATTCAATCTATGCTGAGCAAATAATCTGAAAAACGGGACTATGTGAATAGGATTTGAGGACGTCTTAATTAATAACCTGTAATATGAAGATGACGCAACCTTGCTTGCTGGCAATGAGGAGGACTTGAAGCACTTGGTGATGAAGATCTTCAGCGTAGACTACAGCCTTCAGTGTAGGTTACAGTGTGTGTGAAGAAAACTGCAGCTGTCAATATAGATTACAACTTAATGTGAAGAGAACAAAAGTCCTAGACCATCAGACATCACGATAGAGAAATGATTGACAGACTCAGGGGCCAGAGCATGGTACCCCATCAGTCCTGACTGAAGGACATACCTAGAGATCAAAAATCAGACCTTGATCTATTTACAGGTTTTTCTTTCTGCTTAAATTTTTTCTTTTAATTAACTTATTCTTCTATGGGTAATTGGTTTCCTTTTTTGTTGCCATCGCTGTGCTCTCACTGATCGCCTATCTTGCTGTGGCTTGGTTTTTGAAGCATATTATTATCTATACAGATCTATCTAGATAAGATAGACTGGATGAATAGTCTGGAGGAGAAGACAACGGAACTGACGGTTCCGGGGGGACACGGGAGAAGGGGAGGCGGGGGGAAGGAGGTGGTGCTGACCAACCCAGGGACAGGGGAGCAACAAGTGATCCAAAAACAGTTGCAAGGAGGGTGTGGGAGGCCTGGTAGGGATTCAGCAAGGGCAATGTAACCGAGA
>NW_022103899.1:5371914-5433018 GCF_000313985.2 Echinops telfairi | reverse complement strand
GATGAAACATATAACTTTCCTCTAGTTCTTAAATGCTTCCTCCCCCCTACTATCATGATCCCACTTCTGCCTTGCAAATCTGGCTAGACCAGAGGGTGTACATTGGTACAGACAGCAACTGGAAACACAGGGAATCCTTTATAGATGACTCCTTCAGGACCAGTGGTGAGAGAGGTGATGTCTGAAGGGTGAAGGGAATGTGGGGTAGAAGAGGGGAACCAATTACAAGAATCTACGTATAGCCTCCTCCCTGGGGGATGGACAGCAGGGAAGAGGGCGGAGGGAAACATCGGACAGGGTAACATGACAAAACTATAATAATTTATGAATTATGAAGGGTTGATGAGGGAGGGGGAAGGGAGGAGGGAAATGAGCAACTGATATTAAGGGCTAAAGTAGAAGGCAAATGTTTTGAGAATGATAAGGGCAACAGATGTACATATGTGTTTGACAAATGGATGTATGTATGGGCTGTGATAAGGATTGTATGAGCCCCCGATAAACTAATTTTAAAAAAAAGATTACAGCCAAGCAAAAAAAAGAAAAAAGAAATGATTGACATTGTCAAGAATTTAATTTTGCTTGCATCCAAAGGCAATGCTAATGGAAGTAGCAGACAAAAATTGAAACAACGCATGCCACTGGGCCAATCTGCTGTAGGAGACCTCAATAAAGTGTTGAAGAACATAGATGTCACTTTGAAGATTCTGTTGCACCTGACTCAGTCACCTCAATTCAGGAAAATTGCACAATGAATAAGAAAGACTAGAAATGAAGTGATTCCTTTGAATTGTATTGTTGGCAAAGAATCTTGAAAGTACCATGGGCTGCCAGAAGAACAAAAAGGTCTGTCTGGGAAGAAGTACAGCCAGACTGCTCCTTGGAAGTGAGGATGAGGGGACTTCATCTCCAGTACTGTGGACATGTTCTCAGTAGAAGCCAGTTTATGGAAAAGGACGTTGTACTTGGTCAGACAGAAGGTCAGTGGGCAAAGATGAAGACCTTCCAGCAGGGGCATTGTCACAGGTGCTGCAACAATGATCTTCAACGTGACGACATTGCGTGACACGGGGTCAGTGCTTCCTTCTGTGCGGTCAACTCCAACCCCGCGGCGCCCAACACCTCCATTATTAGCCGTTATTACACAAATGTGGAAAGATGATTAGTAAAGTCTACTGTAAGTGTTGAAGGAGCCCTGGCAAATTCGTTAATCACTCAGCTGGGAGCCAAGAGTCCAGCAGTTTGTACCCTGCAGCTGTTCCATGGGAGTAAAATATGGCAAACTGCTTCCATAAACTTGTTTTGTTGCCAGCTCTGCCCTCCCCTGTGCACGACAGAAAAGAACACTGCATAGTCCCGTGCCATCTCCACAATTGTTCCCACTGTATCAGTGCATTTTGTTGAGGACATGCCTCTCTTGCTGCCCTTCCACTTTACCAAACATGACATCCTCCAAGACTGTATTCCAGCCCTGTAAACCCTATGGGGAGTTCTACCCTGTCCTAGAAGATAGTATGAGGTGGAACTGCCTTGTCAATGATGGAAACAGTTTAGGTGTTAAAGAGTTTAAAAAGTAAGTTGGTATATCCTTAGTTTAGACTAAGGCTTAAAATCAGGTTTATACTTAGTGCTGTCTTAAGAAAGCTCTAACTCGGACAGCTGCCATTACTTTTGAATTCTAGCCTCAAGCCTACGTATCAATCATTGGGCCCCATATCATCAGTGGGCTGAGGTTCCTCTGTGTCTGTAAATGGAAATGCACCACAAGCACTTGGTAGACTCAATACCACATACCACACTTATCCAACATTCCCTTACTGAAATAGATGGCATTTCTACTATACTTAATGAAATGCCACTTTACTCTAGGCATTACTGACTCCCTTATAGTTTTTACACATAATAAGTACTAAGGGAAAAAAAAAACCTTATATCACAAGATGATCCTTGAAACCAGTTGTGCTAAAAAAAATTCTTCATTCTTGAAAAGACTGAGAAAATATAGACTTTCCTTCAAAGTATGTATCGAATGCCCACCATTGGCCTGCCACCATCTAGAGCCTTATGGCAATCACTTTCTAGTGAGGGAAGATAATAGACATGGAGACAAACAACGAGGATCATTGTAGGTAAGCCGTCAAGTAAACGAAGCTGAGTGGCAATAGAGAGACCTCCTTGAGCAGAAGATCATTGAAACGAGACACTGCTAATTGAGGAAAGACAGCTCCAAGCTGAGAGAACAGTCAAGGTAAAACCTTTGATGTAGAAATGAATTTGGAGGAAAGAGAAGACGTGGACCCCGGGGGTTAAGGAAATGGAGAAAAGGTGAGATTTTGGACATAAGCAGGGTCTTATTCATGTTCTATTTATAGGCACAGGAACAGCCCTATGGTTTTTATTCTAAATGCAGTCAGAAGCCATTAAATACTAGAGTGGTAGGATTTGATTTGTATTTTCAAACAATTGGCTTCGCTGCTGTGTAGAGAACAGGGGGTATGGGAAAGGAAGTGATCGCTGGAAGGTCAGCTAAGTGTCATTAGCTTTTGAATTGCCAATTGATGGGGCCTCCATCAGAATGTGGGAGAATTCAAAATACAAGAGGGGCCCACCAAGAAAAAGTGGAATTTTTTTTTAAAGCTATGTATTTAAATTTTTTTTACAAAACAACCTTATCACCTTCATAGTACTCTCCATTATACTTACTACATTTGTCAAGTCTGCGAATCCATTCTTGGGAACATTTTTCAAACTCATCTGTTTGGATGGCTGACAGCACCTCCCTTGTTTATTTTCCTCACCTCTTCTACATCATCAAATCGCTGTCCTTTCATTTCCCTCTGCATTAGTGGAACAAAAGAGAGTCATATGGAGTGAAGTCAGATGAGTTAGGCATGTGGGGCAAGAGAGGCATGCTGATTTTGCCAAAAACTGGTGCATTGAGGTGGCTGTGTGAGCAGATACATTGTCGTGGTGTCAAAACCAGTACCCTGTCTGCCACAAATCAGGCCTTTTTGTTGTACACTGTTACACAATCTTTTCAGACCTCTAAAAAGGAAGCTTGATTAACAGTCTGATCTGGTGGAACAAACTCCAAATGCGATATGAGTTGGTTATTTTGTCATCAATCGACATTTCACCTTTTTTGAAATGAGAAAACCACTCATACACTTGAGTTTTTCCCAGAGCACTGTCCTTGGAAGCTATGTTCAACATCACGGCAGCTTCTGTGGCATTTTTCCTGAGCAAGAAACACAATTTCATAGTCTCGCCTGTTCTCTTAAATCAGCCATCCCAAAAAACCAGATTTGAGCAAAACTACTTTATGAAAAAATTCACTGTGACCAGAGATTCTCTACCCAGGCGATGCCACTTGGTGCACTAACTCAGAGCTAGTTGCTAGATGCTCACCTAGCAGGAAAAATGCATAGTACAAAAGCTCTGCTCCACCCAACACAATTCCAGCTTTGGGGGTGAGCGGGTACCCCCTCGTATATTGAGAGTAGAAACAATGGAATGTGTTGATACTCTGGTTGTAGGCGCAAACAAAAGGATGCATCAAGGACTGCAAAAAAAAAGTAAGTCCAAAACTATTGCTACCAGGGTTCCAGTTCACACGTGGACGGCTTAATTCATGTGTTTACACATTTAAGCAACCACATGTGTGTAAACATTCCTCTGCCATCCGTGAATCGCTGCAGACAAGAATCAGCAAAGCATTTATCTCCGGCTTGTTTAGAGTGCCTCAAATAAAAAGTCCGGTCCTGACAGTGCCTTCCAAGAGGATCCACTGTGCCAGTCAAGGCAGAGGTCATCCCAGAAGGTCATGTGACTGTTTTCTTGTATTCCAAAATGGTCATCTTAGTCAGCGTCTTCAAAGGACACAGGACAATCATGGGGACTTCCTAAGAAGAAGTTTTAAAATTGAAAGCTGAAACCCCTTGTATGACTTTTTGAGCCTCAACAGGCAGCCAGCTTCCTAAGGACTGGCCACCATGTTCTCCCCTTTCCGTGCCATGCAATGTCTGACTCAGGGTTCTGTGAAGCATAAGCAGCAATGAGAGTATGCCTGTTTTTCACAGATATTGTCTTGTGTATAGATTTGTCCACTTTAAAGAAATAAAAATTTTAAATCATTTTATTGGGGCTCGTATAACTCTTTTCACTATCCATCCATCCATCCATCCATCCATTGTGTCAAGCACTTTTGTACATTTGTTTCCCTCATCATTCTCAAAACATTTGCTTTCTACTTGAGCCCTTGGTATCAGCTCCTCATTTCCCCCTCCTTCCCCCCTCTCCCCTCCCCCATGAACCCTTGATAATTTATCATTGTTTTGTCATATCTTACACTGTCTGACATTGCCCTTCACCCACTTCCATGCTGTCTGTCCCCCAGGGAGGAGGTTATATGTAGATCCTTGTAATCTGTTCCCCCTTTCTCCCTCACCTTCCCTCCACCCTTCCGGTATTGCCACTCTCACCACTGGTCCTGAAGGGATCATCCGCCCTGGATACCCTGTGTTTCCAGTTCCTATCTGTACCAGTGTACGTCCTCTGGTCCAGCCGGATTTGTAAGGTAGAATTGGGATCATTGTGGGGGGCGGCAGGAGGAAGCATTCAAGGACTAGAGGAAAATTGTATTTTTCATTACTGCTACACTGCACACTGACTGGGTTGTCTCCTCCCTGCAGCCCTTCTGAAAGAGGATGTCCAATTACCCACAGATGGGCACTGGGTCCCCACTCCACACTGCCCCTCATTTACAAGGCTATGATTTTTGGGGGTCTTTGATGTCTGATACCTTATCCCTTTGATGCCTTGTGATCTCACAGGCTGGTGTGCTTCTTCCATGTGGGCTTTGTTGTTTCTCAGTTAGATGGCCCCTTGTTTATCTTCCAGCCTATAGGACCCCAGACTCTATATCTTTTGCCAGCAGGGCACCATCAGCTTTAAAGAAATAGATTTGTTGAAATCCAAAATTCCAATTATCTAACTGGGAAGACAATCATGTTTCCATTTTTAAAAAGGAGTATGTACTCACCGAAGTGCTTCTTTAAAATAATGTTCCCCACCCCACCCCTCACCCACTGTGCCTATAATTAAGAATTTGTTAACAGGTCATTGTGTATTTCTCACGGCAGTGGGGTTAAGTAACTGAAGCTAAAGTGTAAGGGGCCATAATCAACTTAAGAGTGACCCAAAGGAAGACAAAGGAGCTAACATTTAGAATTTAAAATAAAAAATAAGTTCTGACTTATAAAAATTCAACTCTATAGAGGACTCAATTTTCTACATTTATAATCTATAATTCACAATTATAAATTTATTTTTTAACGAGGTCACCTACATCTGAAGCTAAAAAGTAAGCATTTGGAGACAAAATAAAGTTGACTTATGGCAATGTCTTTTTGCTATATGACTTCAAATATTCTGAAGAATAAGAAAAACCATCGTTTTATATTTTGAAAGGAAGAAGACTTTTTCATCAACACTTATCGGCGATTAAATCCTTTTCATGACCTCTTGTAACATTGTTGGCATTGTGGTGCTATGCTAGTGCTTCTTGTAAGACAGCCATTCTGTGGATGAATTAAACTTTTGAGAACTACCCCAGGTTCCAATAGCCATTAATGACTTGGTTCTATGAAAAGTACTTCTGAGTTCTAGAATGATGACTTTCAAAGCAATTTTTGGAACACATACCAATTCCAATTCAGAGGAGAGTGGTGTTTTACTCTGAGGGAACAGAGGAGCTTCTAGAAAAGATGGCATTTCAAATAGCACTTAAAAATAGAAGTTATTGGAAAGAATGGAATGTGCAAAATATCCTGAGAGGTGAGGACAGCATGAACAAAGTGGTGGAATGAAGAGAATGTGTCTCTTTGGCGCCCTAACCATGTGTCCATTGGACTGCTAACTGCAGAACTCACTCGTGGTCAAGGGAGGAAGATGGGGCTGTAGGCTCCTGTTGGAATTTCATCTGGGAAACTCAAAGGGGCAGTTCTGCTCTGTACTACAAGGTTGCTATGTGTCGAAATAGATTCATTGGCAATGGGTTGGGTAGGGGAACCAACTAGTGTCTCCAGTGGACATTTCTGGAGCAGCTGGCCTAAGAGCCACCAAGAGAATACAGACAGAAAAGTAAGAAGTGGGCCTTATTGTTAAGGAATAATTCAATTTCATAAATCTTAGAAAATGTGGGAGAAGAAATGTGGTCAGTTATGCTTTTGGGTTGTGTTGGAGGTTGAACTATGGTGTTTGACTTGTATTCATTTTATGACAGTGGCTTTGGTGGTACAGCTAATGGTTACCATTAACCTAAGTCTTTACATGTTCTATGTACCGTGGTAAGAATTGTCATCTCATAATGTGTGATTACTGCTTGATTCCTACTGTACAGCTGAGAAAACTAGGGTTTAACCAGTCAATTAATTTATTTAACATTGAAGATTAGTGCAGACGGATTGGAACGTAGAACCTGAAATTTACTATGGATATCCATGGAAGCTAGCTGCATGGGGAAATGACTGATTCAAGCTATCTATTTTAAGAATTATTTTGACTATAAGTGGAATAGCACAATTGAAGGAATAACTGATGAGTGACCTAAATAAAAGGTGTGATAAGGGGAAGGATGTAACAGATATCATAAAGATAACCAGCTTAATTCAGATGCCAAAAGAGGGAAAAGCCAAAAGCAGCCTCAGGTTTTACCGTCTGTGAAGCTTGGCATTGAAATAAGAACCACCAGAGGAAGCACATCCCTGGAAGAAATGGGGGAAATTGAGGTGACTTGTTTAATTTTGTCCAAGTTGAAGTCCAAGGAGTCAATGTGACTCACAGGTGGAAGGAGTCCAGAATTTGCATATTCTTCTAATAGTCCAGAGGCTAAAGGGGGCTGTCAGAGTTCTCAGAATCAGCTTTATTACACTGGGAAAACCAATCATAGGGCTTATGAAATGATGGGATAGTAAAAAGGGAAAAGGGAAGAAGTCAAATCAAACCTAACCCACCCACTGCCATCACGTCGATTATGAATCACAGATGGGCAGAACAGGACTGCTCTTTAGGGTTTCTGAGACGTCAATCTGGGACCAAATAGCCTCATCTTTCTCCAATGGAATAGCTGGTGAGTTTGAACTGCTGACCTTACAGTTAGTAGCCCAAAAGTTTATCTCACAGTGCTATCAAGGTTCCTTAAGGGATGACTGTACTGCTCTAGAAAGAGTTAAAGTTTCAGGGAAGGGAAAGAATAATTTGTAGGCTCTGAGGTCAGCAGATATGAAGAAAATGCATTTTCTTTCAAAATCAGTGGCTGAAAAATATGGGGCGGTTGATGTATAAAGGTCGTGGAGTGCGTGGAGCTGCAATAATTCAAGGGCACAGATGGCAGTGGAAGGGGGATGAGGTATGCCCAGTGCCTCCTGCACATCTCTCCAAACTTGTGTGCATTCTTCAGCTCACCACTCATGTGCCACTTTTCTGGGCTTATATCTTCCCACAGTTTTCCCCACAGAGACTTACTCCGTTTTCCTACAGCTTTTAGTTGCATGCATGCATCATGAACCAGTGATTCTCAATGCACTGCCATTGACTAGATTCCAACTAGTCATACTGGCACAATAGAACTTCTCCTTAAGGTTTCTGAGACTGCAAATCTTTACGGGAGCAGACAACCTCATCTTTCTCCTGTGGAACAGTTGGTAGACTTGAACTACCAACCTTGCGGCTAGCAGGCCAACATTTAGACCACTGTGCCATTACCAAGGCTTCTTGCTCAAACATCAATGTGCTTCAAAATCACCTTGATGTGGTTTTTAAGATACTGACTGCGAGGCTTCACCCTCAGAGTTTGTAATTCTGTGAATCTAGAGTAAGTCCTTGGAATTTGCCTTAATACAAGTTCTTGATCAAGAATCAGTGATATTGAAGGAAGAAGCCCCAACGGCACTGAAGTCATTACTGCAAAATGAGGCTCCAGGAATTGACAGAGTACCAATTTAACTGTTTCAGCCAGCTGATGAGCGCTGGAAGCACCGACTCACCTATGCCAACTAGCTACCTGGCCAACTTACTGGAAGTGATCCATATTTGTGCCAATTGCCACAAAAGGTGACATGACAGAGCACAGAAATATAGAACAATATATGTACTATCACTTGAAAATCAATTTTTGCTGAAGATAATCCAAAAAGTGTTGCAACAATTCAGCAATAGGGAGCAACAGAAATCCAAGCCAGTTTCAGAAGAGGATGTGACAAGAGGGCTCTCATTGCTGATCTCAGAGGGCTCTTGGGTGAAAGTAAAAAATATCGTAAAGATGCTTACTTGTGTTTTATTGACTATTCAAAGGCATTCAGCTGTGTGCATCATAACAAACTATGGATAACATTGAGAAAAATGGGAATACTGCAGCATTTTATTGTACTCATGTGAATAAGCACATGGGCCAAGAAGCAGTCATTGAAATAGAACAAAGAAAACTGAGTGATTTAAAATCAGGGAAGACATGCCTCAGGGTTGTAACCTTTCACAATACATATTCACTCTGTATGAGCAAATAATTCTAGTAGTTAAACTTTATGAAGAAGAATGGGGTACCAGGATTGGAGGAAGATGTATTAACAGCTGTGATACGTAGATGACATGACCTTGCTCTATGAAAGCCAGGAACATGAAGCACTTGCTGATAATAACCAATGATTGTGGCCTTCAGTATGGATTGTAACTCAATGTAAAGAGAACAAAAATTCTCACAGCTGTGCTAATTGAAAACATCATGATACACAGAAATGATTAAAGTTATCAAGGATTTCAGTTTGTTCTGTTCTCATGGAAGAGGAGTCAAGAAGTCAGATGCATTACTTTGATCAACGGCTACATGGGACTTCTTAAAAGGCTGACAAGCAAAGATACCACTTTGAATCACTTCAGACACATGTGCAAGTTGGACGATGAAGACGTAAGATTGCAGAGAAATCGGCGTGTCAGAGTTGTGGTGTCGGTAAAGTACCCAGCACAACAAGCACATCTATCTTGAGGAAGTACAGCCAGAATGTTCCTTAGAAGTAAGACTGGGATGACTTTGTCTCAAGTGCTTGGACACGTTATCAGGAGAGAGTAACGCCTTGGAAAATATATCAAGCTTGGTGAAGTAGGAGGTCAGCAAAAATTGAAGACCTTCAACGGGACAGATTGGCACCATGGTTGCAAAAACAGGCTAGAAAATAATGAGAATTCTAAGGATGGCACAAGACTGTGCAGTGCCTCCTTCTCTTGTACATAGCGTCACTGTGAATTGGAACCAGTCAATGGCATCTAACAAGTTTTCTAGTGATGCTGATGCTGTTGGTCCCCCCACCAAATTTTGAGAACCACCGAAGTAAACAAAGATCAAACAGGAGATAAAAAGAAAGGAAGGTTTTGGACTTTGAGGCTGGATTAATGTGCTGGACCTGGAAATGTTTTAGAAAAAAATACTTAAAAATCAGGAATGATTTAAGAACAGGCAAAAAAATAAAGATATTTTTATTTGTGAAGAGTCAAGACAATCCCCACTGGGAAAGAGCCTTTTTATGAGAGGACTGTCATGGGCAGGAAAGGAGTCTGGTGGCACAGCCCGGCAGCATTGGCTGTTAGACGAAATGTCGGTGATGCAAACCCACCAACCAAGCTGCGAGAGAAACGTGTGACTTCCGCTTCCTCCAAAGACGACAGCATTGGGAGCTCCGTGGGGCCGCTCTGCCCCACCCCGTAGGGTCGCTAAGGGTCACAATTGACTTAATGTTGAGATTGTGTGTTGTTGCCCTTGTTTGTTTTTAATGAAATCCTGGGTAGAGCTTTAAAAGGAAATAAGGAAAACAAACAAACAAAAAGCAGCAGATATGAAAACCATAGCTCACGATAATTTTATTTTGCTCATGAAGAACTAAATAGTATGTGAGTGAGCAATGCACATCTGTTATTTAGTGGGAAATACAGAGTTATTAGCAAATGCTATTTGAAATGTTATTTTAAAATGATAATATAATAGACTACTGGGCCTGGACAAATGCACCAATTTTCAAAAGTGCCTTTATAATGACCATTTTTATTTCCCTTGGGTTTATGTGTCCCTCCTAGTTACTTGTGCAAATACATATATACCAGATGCCAAAGGCGTTCTGGTAGCATTGTAGGTGAAGCATTGTATTGCCAAACTCATGTTGATGATTCAAATCTCCCAACTCCTCCGAGGGAGAAAGATAAGACATATGGCTTCTGTAACGATGAATAGGCTTGTTGTGAGCTAGAATTTTCTCAAAGGCAAGGGGGTTAGTGAGCATATAATTTGCTTTGTGTTTCAGTAAAGTTATTGTTGATAGTCAGTGACACATGTGCTAAATTACACAATCAAAGGTGCAAAATCCTGCCTGACATTTGCAAACACCCCTCACTAAGTTTCTTTCTTTCAGTTAAATGCTCACTAAGCTACCTGGGCAGTGTCAATGAGGAACAATTTAGCATAAGTAAAACAATAGGTCAGAGGTTTTCTTCTGATCCCATGGTCAGATACTACTGGATCAAGAGTGAAACTTAGACACAGGAGTGCAAATAACATATCGTTTTATTTCACCATGCTAATTTCTGTAACTGAAGCTAGGTGTTTGAGTCAAAATGCATACATTTCCCTATGTTAGAAACATCAAATAGCTGACTTTCCTCTTTTTAAATTATAAGCTGTATGTAAAGTCCGAAAAATATCCACAGGAAGGAAAACCCATTCTTCTGACTTTGTATGTGCAAATAAAATATTCTGAACTAAAAAAACCCCAAATTCAAATTCGTTGCCATGCAGTCAATGTCAGCTCAGAACCCTGGTGCCTGCATGGGTTGGTTGCCCGTTGGGCCGCTAACCACAGGATCCGCTTTCGAAACCCCCAGCTGCTCTTCAATGAGGAAAAGATGAGGCTTCTCCTCCTGAACAGAGTTCCAGTCCCAAAGCGGCAGTTCTACCCTTCCCTAGAGGATCGCGAGGAGGCTGTACAAAAATAAAGTTCAATTTTGAGAACAGATTCTCTTTTGAAATTAAAAAAAATATATTTTAAAAAAAGGATAGCATGCCCATGGCGTATCAAACAATCCCTTCAAGGCCAAATGATGCTGAAAATTTGCAATTGTGTTGTCATAAATGGGAGAACTGAATTGCTTTGTTGCAGGGAGGAAGGAGCATCAGATTTCTTCATGGCACTTCATTTTCTGCATATCTTCAGCTGAGAGACAAGCAGAAAGATTACATGGGAAAAAAGTAACTTGTCAGTCTTTTAGGATATATTTGGTTCAATGTCGTCAGAAGGTAGTCTGCCCTCTGCCAGGAATCAAGTTGCAAACACTATCCTCAATCGTAATTAGAGCTAAGCGGCAATTACAGGACTTGTGATGTGTTCAGATGCACTGCCTGTCGGCTGTTTCCTAGCACCACACTTTACAGGAGCACCAGGTGAATGATGGAATTATTAATCTCTAAATATACTGCCTCGTGCAGGGCTCGAGTGCAGGAGTGAACGTGGACTGTATTCCTCACAAACGAAGGTAAGCATTGCTCATCGATCTCAACATTTACACCGAAGGGAACTTTTGCATGAAGTATGTGACAAAAACACAAAGTAGCAAAAATCAATTTCTGAAAGAGAAAACTTTCAGGAGGACAAAGAGAATCCTCTGATTTTCTGACTCTCTGTCCGATATCATCTTGGTTTTCCTAACCTGTTTTTATGTAAATTGTGATATTGAGTTGTTGTGTGAAATCTAACGACGGTATGGTTTGATTCCCCACATTTCCTTTATCTGTATAGATTACTCTTCCTTTTTCCTTTCCAAGTTTGTCTTAGAATAGCTACCGAGTTTTTAAAACAAAGTGAGTTTCGTGTGTAATTCAAGCACGTTAGAACTCTTTCTCCTCTGTCTATTCTCCTCAGAATGTGTATTTAAACTGATGATTATACGCGCTCAGGAATCCACACTCAGCTTGGCAGAAAGCTGTCTGGGAGCCTGCAATAAAATTGAGTGCTTGGTGATTTGAATGACATTGGTGATTTGCACTCCTGTCATGCGATTTTTATGATGGGCTCATTTCAAGCTTATAATGTTCCATCTCCTTTAAGTCCAAACCTAATTGCTTTATGTTTATTTATACCCTTGGGCTTAGAAATCTCTCTGGAAACCCGGTAAGTTTAGCCTCTCCAGAGGGAGCATTGTCTGTTATAATGGTAGGTGCATTTTTTATTTACACAATAGATACTTGTGAAATTCTCATTTCTCATTTAATGTGTCCAGTTTGTTTTAACATGCCTAAGAAATCCTTTTTCTTTCAATGTAGCTACTTGTAATGAATAAAGATAACCGTCCAGACAAGGCTCAAACACGCTTGGCACTGAGGATGTTTTTATCTAGTAGTCCCCTGGGAGATTTCAGGTGCTTTGGAAAATATTGAAAGAGCACCAGCTTCTTTGATTCTGCCTCATTGGTGGGTTGGAGATGTCAACACAGAGTTCAATGGACTCTTGCAAAAGCAATGAGTAGGCTGAAGTCAATGGGCATTCGTTTTGTTCAAGGTCCTGGCACTCTGGGATTTGTGTTGACCTCATTAGCAGTGTTGCTTGCTGTAACTGTCACCATCGGGGATTTGGGTAGAAATTTTTCTAGCCCTCAGTCCACTGTTGGCTTCATTTTGTCTACTTATTTTGTCATAGAATTCTTGTCCCTGAGAGTCATTTTCTTGGTCAGGAAAAAAAAAGGTGGGAAAATGAGAGGAGGATCATCAACCAATTAACAATGTAAAAGTCTGTTTACTATTCGTAAAAGCCCCAGGTAGCCCACCCTGAAAAGGATATGTAGTGCATACACATAGCATTTGTGACTCAGGACCTGGATGAAGAATTGCTATCAAAATACACCGTGCAGTTCTAGGGTGGCTTTCAGTTCTTCAGTTGTCCCACTCTTATCACACATATAATCTCAAAACCAAAGCAAGCTCACCGTCATCAAGTTGAATCTGATTCATAGTGATCCTATAGGCCAGGGTAGAACCTCCCCGGTAAGTTTCCCAGACTAGCTATTTACTGGAGTAGAAAGCTGCATCTTATTCCCAAGGAGCAGCTGGTGGTTTCAAACTGCTGATCTTGCAGTTAGCAGCCCAATCCGTAACCACTAGCCATCAGGGCTCCCTCGTGTGTAGCAGATCCCATCAAGTGCGTACATATAAAAACAGCCCACTGTTCTTACATCCAACGTGACGGCTGGAGCCATTATGGCCCAATTTAATGATTGCATCTTATTACAGGGACAAACGGATCTGGATGTAAGCATAATCTTGCTATTAGTCTTTTGATTTGTAGAAGTAAATCTTGAAAAATAAATGATTACAATATAGCTGGAAAACAAAGCAAATGACATGTTTCCCGGGTGCCCAGTTCCCTAGCAATATTGTGGCGGGAGAGGAGAGAGAAGCACAGGGCCAGATAAGACACAGAAAGAGAAATACAAAGAATGAGAGGTGGAATACACCAGAAGTAGAGAGAGAGATAACAAATATAGTGCCAGAGAGACGCGAGAGAGACGAAAGCTATCCAGGAGAAAGGGAAACTAGAGAGCATAAAGGGAGACGGAGCAAAGGGGTGTGAGAAAATAAGACAGAAACACAAGTAAAGCAGAGATTGGAAATATGTAGAGACTGTATGATTCTGAGACTTTGGGCTCTTCTGTTTTCTTTAATGGAAACATGTTTTATCCAATTAAATACATTGGTCCATTTTTATTCATTAATTTATTTGCTCTTTCCATTTAACCTCTAAAGCAAAAGGAACTTAAAAGACATTTTCAAGTTAAGAAATGACCCAAAGTCAAAACAAATGCTTTTCTAAAAGGAAATATTTCTATTCTTTTCTTGCCTTGTAAAACAAATCATTGCAAAGGAAAATGATGAATGCTGTGATTAAATTATCTTTTTTCCCTTTATTAAGCAATCATTATGCCTGTAACTTTTGATGTTCACTAAGGGGGTAGAAAAGAATCATTTGGGAAGCCAAAAAGAAATCTCATATAAGGACAACTGGTACAAGCCAGTATCATAGTACAAGAGTAAATATGAGACACAGGAACAAGGGCAGTCATTTATGATGAATCCCTTCCATTGAGGAAAATCCTGGGGCATTCATTCAAGAGCCTTATCTGATGCTGTTTTGCATATCACTAGTGCCCCAGGAGCTGCCTACAAGACCCATCTAAAAGCATCAATTTCTGTGATGTCAGGATAATGGTATCTTTCCAAGAAGACCTACTAGGGAGGGGCCCATTCTGATAAATGGCCACTAAAGACCCTTTGGAGTCAGTGGACACTGAGTCATCCCCTGAGCCATTGGACTCCCCGTGGTTTTCAGGAAAGGGTACCGAGCTTTTTATTTGGGAGCAGTCAGATGCTCATACAGCTTTTTCTTTGCTGGACTCCATAGTACACAGATTTCTATCAGATATTCGAATAAACAGAGGGAAAGAAATCCTTTTAAGAGTGAGATATTAAGGAATTCCAAATTAGAAAGTGGTACTGATTCTTGTCCGTTCTGCAAAACAAAACCACATTTACCCCTCTTCCTTTCCTCTCCACACTCTCCCTCATCACTCTTCCTATCCTGGCCCCACTCGCCGTGGTTGCCATCTCTGCTTACGACATAGCTGGCAGGACCAGAGTGGCCTTAGACCCCGTTTATGAGAGGGTATGGTGCTCGCATGGGGCAGGGCTGATGCTCGCACGGAAACATGACACCTCATCCTGCTGCTCTTGAGCAAAGATGTCTTTCTTCCTTGATGGAGAACCAACAATGGCCCCTTCCATGGCGGCCATTAAAAGACTCAACTAAGAGTTTCTCGGAATGTGCTCTTAGCAGTTTCCAGTTGTTGTGCAATGCTCTTTAGTGCACTACCATCAGGGTAACAGCATGGAGCGGAGAAGATTTAATATATACAAAAATGGTTCCAGGAACTTTTACTGCCCCCATTTATTACCAAATTGTGATTTTTAAGAGCCCATTTCCTTCCTTCCTTCCTTCCTTCCTTCCTTCCTTCCTTCCTTCCTTCCTTCCTTCCTTCCTTCCTTCCTTCCTTCCTTTCTGGTTTAATTTAAACAGGAACAGATTTTGAATAGGTTTATAATATTTGGTTACTATTTAAGCTAAGGAAGCCTTTTATCTCTACTAACATAGGAGCCGGAGCAGAAGTAGAACAAATATTAACTGTCTCTCTGAATTGGGCAAACTTCTGGGGGTACTATTTTAAGAAGAACACTGAAGCAGACCACTATTTCTTACCCCTACCCTTTCCCTTTAGGTTCTGAATGGTTAACCATCTAGATCAGTGGTTCTCAACCTTCCTAATGCCACGACCCTTTAATGCAGTTCCTCATGTGTGGTGACCCCCCCCCCAACCATAAAATTATTTTCGTTGCTACTTCATAACTGTAATTTTGCTTCACTTATGAATTGGGCAACCCCTGTGAAAGGGTTGTTTGACCCCCAGAGGGGTCGTGACCCACAGGCTGAGAAGCACTGATCTAGATAATAACAGTTTACATTATCTGATATTCAGGGGTGGGGGCATTTTGTGGACTGGGTGCTAGAATTCAGAGCCACAGGTTGATGCACTGACTTACATCACTTTGTCCTATCTCTCCGGTAAAGAGTACAGCCTTGGAAATCCTGTGGGGCGGTTCTCGTCTAACCTGCAGGCTTTTTCTGAGTCTGAATCATCTCAGTTTCATAGGTTTCAATTAACTTAAGCGTGATATATGACTTAGGGTGATGAAAGACATTTGAAAGTCAACAGTGGTGATGGTTGCACAAGGAGGAGGTTGTAATTAAGCACACTGGGCAGGCCCTCTCTGGGAACTGCCCAGGAGCAGGCCCTAGAACCTGAGGGCTCACTGGCCTTATCTGTCCTCCAGAGGAAGGTCACCTGCCATTTCCGAGGGGCGCAGGGGGATGGGGGAGTGAGAAGCTGTCTTTTCAGATAGCACATTTGTTGCAATTCTGATAACATTTCGGTGTCAAAACTGCCGTCACAAATAGGAGTGTGCATCCTGAGATGAGGCCATTGGAATAAGTTCTATTGACTAGATCGTGTGGGTAAAAGCTTTGCTTCAATGGGCTGTGTTTTTCTTCTTTTCCCAATGGGAATATTAAAGGAATTCTTTAAACTGAGGCATAGGAAGTCTTCTGCCATTCTTTGAGATGAAATGTTGGCTCTTGGTCCTCACTGGTTTTTCTTTCATTGAAATTACAATCTTATCTTTTCAATGAAAGTCTACATTCCAGTGAAAATAAGAAAACAGGCCAAATACTAATTTACTTGGCATTTCTAGAAAAATAGTAGCTTTCATATATCTTGGAATTAGACAGACTACGCATATACCAAAAAGTACCCATAGGCAAAGAGGTTGAGATCCGGCTCTGTCATTAGTCGGGCGTGGTCCTGGATTAAGCCCTCCCAACTCCAATTGTCTCATGTAAAATGAAAGCTGTTTTAAGAATTACGATTCCTCCAGCAATACTCAGTGGTTTCAGAAATAAAGCCATTTCCCCTCCCTGTAAAGATACAGGAAGAGCTGTATCTTTAAGAAGATTCCTAAAATTGCTAAGGCACAGCCCTACCCTGCCATTAGCTCCTTCACTGCTGTGAAGGAGGCCTGCTCTGAGTAAGACAGAGGCTTCAGACCTCCGGAAAGTGCCTTGATTCCACAGAGCGGGAGTCACTGGGCGAATGCAGTGCAGGACCATCCCCTGCCCAGGACTTTTTGCCAGAAAATTGCATCAGGCTACTCTGACATCCAAATCCATGCTCGGCCTCGAGGCAATTTTAGTTCAGCCTGTCTGGAGGTAAATTTGGCTTCTCTAAAGATTTAGTACTTTAGGAACTAAGCATAGGACATTCCCTTTTGATGTCAGGGGTATTAAATGACTTTGTAAAACTTGAGAAGGCCTTCGCGAGAGCCTCGTCTCCCTTTCTTTCTCCCGCCTGCCTTTGCGTAAGCACGCTGAATACTATTTGGCCGCAGGTGGAGAAACTGTGACAAGGCAAAGTGCTTAAATTCATCTCGAAGTCGAAAGTTGGTAGAGACATCGTTTAGACACCATTTAAATGTATTTGCATTCTGATAGTCTTGTGGCTCTTTCGATGCTGGTCTAAAAAGTTTCCATGACAAGTTGTCCAAGCACAGATGAGTGAATAAGCAAAATATGGCATATCCAAATACAGGAATGTGATTCAGCCAGAAAAATAATAAATGGAATTCTGATATCCGCTATGACATGTGTGAACCTTGACAACAGTATGTTGAGGCAAAATAAGCACTTAAAATTTTAAAAATGCACAGAGACAAAAGCTAATTCATGATTCCTGGGAGATGGGGAGATGGATCGTGTTTATTTAAGGGGAAACTGAGTTTTTATTTTAATGAGTCCTGGTGGCGCAGTGGTTAAGCATAGAGCCCTGGTGGTGTAGTGCTTACTCATAGGCCTGCGATCCAACTGTAAAGTCTGCAGTTCAAAACCCCCAGCCACTCCGCTGGAAAAAGATGAAATGTTGTATTCCTGTCAACAGTTCCAGTATCAGAAATGCACAGGGGGCAGTTCTACCTTGTCCTATAGGGTCACTGCGAGTCAGCATCGACTCCATGGTGGTGAGTTTGAGTACCCACAGGCGAAAGAGGAGGCAGTCTGCTGCGGTGAAGAGGGGCGGTTCTCGTCTAACCTGCAGGCTTTTTCTATGAGTCTGAATCATCTGTTGCAATAGGTTTCGATTAACTTAAGCGTGATATATGACTTAGGGTGATGAAAGACATTTGAAAACCAACAGCGGTGATGGTTGTTCAACGAGGTAGTTGTAATTAAGGACCCTGGACTGCACACATCACGATGGTTAAAAAAAGTTTTGTTATATATATTTTAAACAGTAAACCAAACCCGTTGGCGCTGAGGCCATTCCACTTCAAAGCAACCGTCTAACAGAATGGACCTGCCGTCGGAAGATGTCGGGGGCCGTCCTCTTTATGGAAGCAGACTGCCACATCTTCTGTGGAGCTTTGGTTTTGAAGGACAGACCGTTCGGTTTGCAGCCTAGTGCTTAAACACTGTGCCCTTAGGGCTTCTTGTGAATTTTTTACCACAATTAAAAAAATAAATGGCTCTAGTAGTGGAGTGGGCCACATGTTGAACCAAACTATAGCTTGTACTATATAGTAAATGTATCTTAATCATTTTCTTCTACCTTTGTATGTATAAAACTCAGCATGCACACGCTCACCAGGTAGAAATGAGTCACCACTTGGCTGTGTATATTCTATTGCCACAGCAGCTGAAAAGCCATTCATTGCATCTTAGTGAGAGATTCATCTTTTGTGTAAAAGCTGGCATATTACTACTAACCCCATAGGACACTGTGGCTTAAAATCCATCATGATGTGGCTTCCCGGCTGCTTTTTGAGGCAGTACTTCATTATTGCCTGTAACCTTCAGTGTGGTGCTCAGAAGGATTTATTTTTGAATGCAACATTTTGCCAGGATGCTGCTGTTAGAGATCTTTGGAGGGAACCCTGAGCTGCCTCGGGGGAGACGGAGTCCCAGAACTGGCAATTGCTAAGACTTTATAGACTCAGAGTTCTAGATATGGCTTTACTCTCCCAGGTTTCACTGAGATATGCCAGCATTTCCCATCATTTTAAGCAGCGTCAAGCTGACAGGGAAAAGGAATTCACATAAACGTCACATTCATCCTAAAAATAAGAGGACTTGACAGTACTTGAAGATGTACTCTTACTAGGAGACCCTGGCTATATGTTAATAACATTTTCCCACAAATTAATAAGGTGAAATATATTACTTCTTAATTGACATGTATATCCAAAATTGGAATTGCTAGGCCAGAGGAAAACCAAAAATACCCCACCAATCCACCGCCATCAAGCCACCTTCTACTCTTAGCCATCTGTAGGATGGGTTAGGGCCACCCCACAGGGTTTCTATAAATCTTTACAGATAAGACTATTACATCTTTCTTTCTGGGCGGGGAGGGGGCTTCTGGGTTCAAACCTCTGTTTTGCATAGCAGCCTAGCTCTTCAACCACTGGGATCCTTCACTTGCCTCAGAGTTCCTTCATAGGGTGTGTGTGTGGTCAAATAGTTTTTAAAAGTGGTTTTATCAATGTACACTTCAGTAAGAGAATTCGAGTTGATCAATTTTATCACCAAAACTTTGTAACGTTTTTCTTCATTTTAGCTTTCTGGTGAGGTATAAAGGAGCCTTGGTGGCAGAGTGGGTTACACATTGATCTGCTTACCACAAAGTCAGTGCTTCTAACCCCCTAGCCACTCAGCAGGAGAAAGATGAGGCTGTCTGCTCCTATAAGGATGTGCAGTCTTAGAAAATCTACATATGAGGGGGTACCCAATGAAAACTAGGCAAAAGATCTGCTGGGCAGAGCCTTCCTAGTACACATTTGTCCTGTTAGGTGAGCATCCAGCAACTCACTCTTAGATAGTGCACCCAGTAGCATCACCTGGGAAGGTTCTCTCTGGTCAGAGTGAATTTTTTTCATAAAAGCAGTTTCACTCACACCTTGTGTTTTGTGATGGCGGATTTAAGAGAACAGAATGAGGCTGTGAAATTTTATTACCTGCCCAGGGAAAATGCCACAGAAATGGTTGTGATGTTGAACACAGCTTACGAGGAGAGTGCTATGGGAAAAACACAAGTGAATGAGTGGTTTTCTTGTTTCAAAAAAAGGTGAAATGTTGATTCATGACAAACCTCGTTCTGGACGTCATCAACTTCCCAAATGGATAAAAATGTTGACTTGTTCTATTTAGAGGTTCTGGAAAGATTATATCACAGTGTGCAACAAAAAAGGCCTGATTTGTGGCAGACGGGGGACTGAGTTTACCACCACGACAAGGCACTTGCTCATAGAAACAGCACGCCTCTCTTGCCCCATGCGCTTTACTCACCTGATCTCGCTCTGTGGGACTTCTTTTTGTTTCTTGGAATGCAGAGGGACATGAAAGGACAGTGATTTGACGATGTAGAAGAGGTGAAGAAAGAAAAATGAGGGAGGTTCTGTCCGCTATCCAAACAGATGAGTTTGAAAAATGTTACCAAGAATGAAACTTCAGATTTGACAAATGTATTTAGTTTAATGGAGAGTACTTTGAAGGTGATAAGGTTGCTTTGTAAAAATAATTTAAATACATAACTTTGGGGGGGGAAATTCTGGTTTATTTTCCATACCCCTCACAGAGTTGCTGTGAGTGGGAATCGACTGGATGGCAGTGAGCTAGGTTTGGTTTGGTGGGTGTGTCGTGATATTGCATTTTGATTCTAATTTATATGTTCCTAGTAATTAATCAAGGAATGATTTTTGATACAGTTACTGGCCAATCATATCATCTTTTTTGTGACATTCACGTATTTTGTCCATTTTCTTAATGTACTGTGTGCCCTTTTGTTTTGACTTGAAAGAGGTTGTTTTTTTCTTAATTTAGATTCAAGTTCTTTGTCATAAAATATATATTGTGACTATGACATCTTATTATTCTTATTGGATTATTTTACTCAATTATTTTCTTTATGATTAGTATCTTATGCATCCTGTTTAAGAAATCCAAGGTTATAAAGAGGTTCTATTTTTTGGATATTAAAAGCTCTGAGGTACCTAGTAGAAAATAGCCCTTTTCAATGTTGTTGAAGTCAGCATTTGCTAAATGGATTTGATGACAGAGTCTTTTCATGTGACTACTTCACACATACCTACTTTGTGGGATGATGGCATGAACATTAGTGTCAGACAAATAGGGATTTGGACCCAGACTCTACCACATGATGATGATCTTAATCTCTCTAAGCCTCAGCTTTCTCGTCTATAAAATGAAAATAATAATCGAGTCTTGCAAAATTATATTGTAATTATTAAAAAAATAAGATACACTTATTTTATCACTTAAAGTATCTGGCACAGACTAGAGTCTCACTAAGTGGTAGTAGTTATTATTTTTATTATTTTTGTGTCTTCTCTTTAAAAGTAAAATAAATTCTGTTTAATTTAGTTTATAATTCTTGTAGCTGCCAGGCCCTTGTGAGTTGTCATTGAATTAAAATAATTTGGAAAATGTTAAGATAAGTATATTTTAGAAATAGGTCTTATACAGCATCTAAGAAAATCTCTCATGATACTTCTATATTTTAATGTCAGATATATTAATGTCAGGTAAAAGTTTCAACTCATTCCCAGATGAAACGTATATCTGCTAGAATGTTCAAAGTGGAGCCCGAGTGGGTCAGTGGCTAAGAATTTGGCTACTAACCAAAAGTTCCGTGGTTTGAACCCGTCAGTCACGCTTTGGGGAAAAAGAAGATGTGGCAGTTGGCTTTCTAGAGAGTTACAGCCTTGGAAAGCCTGTGGAGTTCTCCTGTTCTGTAAGGTGGCTGTGTGTTGAAATTGACTAGACAGAAATTGTGATTTAGAGGTTCAACCTTTTAACTCTTTTGATAACATGTTCCTATCTACAGTTGGATACTGTATCTGTATAGCTGCACTGCTTTCCAGCTGTAGAATTTGATGGACATAGCAGAGTCGTTAAGAAAGAGCATAATTTCGCAGTCAAATACCCAGGATTTAAATCCTGACTCCACTATATATGAACTTTGAGAAGGTAGCCAAGTGCTTTGCCTTTCTGTGACTTAACTTTTCATTGGCAAAATGAGGGGAAAGTACCTTGTTTATCAGGTTATTATAAAAATTAAATGGGTATACATATGTATATGTGTACATATATGTACATACACATATCCATTTATATATGTTTTTACTATATAAGAATGTGTTTCAAAATTCTGTGGATAAATGAAATGAAAAGATAATGGAATTTTCCACAAACTTTTTGAATCCCCTCATATGTATGTCTATGTGAGTGTATATGTGTGTTATATACATATAGATGACATAATTAACATTGTCTTCCATGATAAATGTCAATATGTGTGTGTGTAGTCATGCTTGGAGCATCGTATAGCTATAAAACTGTTATCGCTATCACTATTATTGTGTGGTCGGTTCAGAAGCAAAGCGTTTATTCAATTATATGCTCTATTCTTATAAGCACCTCCTAGTGCCCAAGACTGATGGGGTCTTGGGCGATTTGTTTTCCTCTGATGGAATATTGATGAATGGAGATGAATGGTTAGCGAAGGTGCAGGGGTAAGGCTTGGGTTTTGATTGTTCTGGTAAAGGGGAATGATATGCAGGACACAGTCCAACAAAGCTGGGAGAGCAGTAAAAGAGAGCACTGAGCTTAACAGAAAATCTGAAATACCATTGGTTTTATTTCTTAAAGAAATGTTAGGCGTTCTGTAATGGACATTTAAGGAGTCTGAGTGGCACAGTAGTTAAGTACTTCACTCCTTATAAGTGTGCTGTTTGAACCCACTCATCATTTTGTAAGAGAGAGATACAGGTATCTGCCCCAGCAGCGGTTACAGCCTTAGAAACTATATGGAGCAGTTCTACTCTGTCGTATAGGGTCACGATGAGTCAGATCAAATGGATGGTAATAGATTTGCTTTGACTTTGGCTTCCTAGTGATATCACCTCCTCATAATTTAACCAAAAAGAAGTTTACTTCTGGTAAAAATTAACACATATCAACACAGCAATTCAACAATGTCCATTTGTGCAATTCAGTGAAAGTCGTTGATTGTATTTTTTTTAAGTATCAAAAGAACTAGTCTACATTCCACTATTTCAGGAGGTAAAATATGAGCAAAACCCAATGGTACTGAAGGGAGAAGTTCAAATTGCTCTAAAAGCATTAGCTAAATCAAGGGTCCAGGAATTGATGAAATATCAATTAAATTGTTTCAATAAATTGATGAAGTATTAGAAGCACTTATGCCTCTATGCTAGGAAATTTGGATGATCTTTACTTGGCCAACTGATTGGAATAAATCCCTATTTGTACCCATTCCAAAGAAAGGTGACGCAACAAAATGTCCAAACTATAGAACAATATCATTGATAACACATGCAAGTAAGATTTTGCTGAAGATCATCGAACAACATTGGCAGCAGGACATTGACAGGAATGTCAATTTAAAAGTGGAATAAGGTATATCATTACGGATGTCTTGGCTTGAAGTAGAGAAAAGCAGAAAGACGTTTACTTGTGTTTTGACTATGTCAAGGCATTTGACTTTGTGAATCATAACGAACTATGGATAACCTTTAGAAGAATGGAAATTCCAGAACACTTCATTGTGTTGATGCAAAATTTACGCAGTTGTGTGAACAGAAGAAGGGAGTAATATGTGGTTTAAAATCAGGCATGGTGATTTCAGACTTATTCAATCTGTAAAGTAAGCAAATCATCAGAGAAGCTGGATTATATGAAGAAGAATATAGATAGGATCAGGATTGGAGGAAGGCTTATTAATAACCTGCAATATACAGATGACACAACCTTGCTTGCTGAAAACAAGTAGTGCTTGAAGCACTTGCTGATGAAGGTAGATGATTTCAGCCTTCAGTGTGGATTACAACTCAATATAATGACAACAAAATACTCAACACTGGACCAATAGGTAATATCAGGATAAACAGAGAAAAGGTTGAAGTTGTCAAGGATTTCAACTCGCTTGGGTCCACAATCAATGTTCATGGAAACAGTCAAGAGATCAAAAGAAGAATTATGTTGGGTAAATCTGCTGTATAAGATTTAAAAAAGATTTTTTAAAAAAAAAGACCTCTTTAGAGTATTGAAAAGCATGGCTATTACTTTGAGGACTAAGGTGCCCCGAAGCCTTGGTACTTTCAATTGCTTCATGTGCATGTAAAACTTGGACGTTGAATAAGGAAAACTGATAAAACATATACCACAACTTCAAGAGGATGATCCTCCAATGACGTAACACTCCTGAGATACCCCTTAATATGTACAAACAAACCAATACAAACCCCAAATGGATAAGATTTGGGAAAGCAGATCAGGTCCAGCATGAATCAGGGAATTTGAATTGTGGTTGCGAAGAATACTGAAAGTACTGCGTACTACTAAAACGACACACTGATCTGTCTTGGGAGAAGTATAGCCAGAGTGCTTCTTGGAGGCAAGGATGGCTAGACTTCGTCTTACATACTGTGCATATATAGTCAGGAGAGGCCAGTCCCTGGAGAAGGACATCATACTTGACAAAATGGAGGAGGAGTGCAAATAGGGCAGGCCCTCAAGGACATGGATTGATTCAGTGGCTGCCACAAAGGGCTCAAGCATAACGAGTGTGAGGGTGCTGCAGGACTGGACAGTGCTTCCTTGTCTCGTGCATAGCATCGCCAGGGGATGGGACCGACTCAATGGCACTAACAACAGCAGCAGCACCTTCTTGCCCATGATATATGTATATATATAATTATTTTTATTGGGGGCTTTTACAGCTCTTATCACAATCCACACATATATCCGTTTTGTCAAACACATCTTTTTACATATGTTGTCATCATCTTTCTCTAAACATTTTCTTTCTACTTGAGCCCCTGGCAACAGGTCCTCATTTTCCACCCTCCATCCTCCACCCTCCCTCCCTCCCCCACACCCCCCGTGATAATTTATAAATTATTCTTCCCCCCCCCCCATGTTTTATACCGACTGCTGTCTCATTTCACCCACTTTTCTGCTGTCCAACCCCTGGGGTGGGGGCCATACATCAATAATTGTGATCAGTTCCCCCTTCCTCCCTTATCCTCCTAGTATCGCTGCTCCCCTTATTGGTCCTGAGGGGAGCAGTATCTCTTCTGGATTTCCTGTGCTGTGAGCCCTTATCTGTACTAGTATACATGTTCTGGTCTAGCCAGATTGGTAAGATACAATTGAGGTCATGGTAGTGGGAGTGGAGGAAGCATTAAAGAACTAGAGGAAGGTCATGTGTTTCGTTGGTGCTATACTGCACCCTGACTGTCTCTTCTCTTCCTTGTGGCCATTATGACGGGGGTGGGTGGTGGGGTGGGGGTGGGGGTGGGGGGGGGTGAGGTGTGTGTGTGTCTAATTGACCCTCAAGTACTCCCTTGATGCAAGAACAATTTGTTATACTAACACGGCACTCTGTGATGTTCACCTTCCCTGATATGATCACTGAAGACAAAGTGGGTTCATAAGCAAATGTGTTGAAGAAAGCTGATGGTGCCCAGCTATCAAAAGATAGAGGGTCTAGAGTCTTAAAGGATTGAAGATAAATAAGCAGCCATTTAGCTGAGAAGCAACAAAGTCCACATGGACGAAGCACAACAGCCTGTGTGATCATGAGGTGTCGATGGGATCAGGTATCAGGCATCAAAGACCCAAAACAAAACAAAAAGCATATCAACAGGAATGAGGGGGAGAGCAGAGTGGAGGCCCAGGCTATATTTTTATGAGATGTTTCAACACTCAATGAAGAGGACATATGAAGTCATGGTAGAAAGCAGCTGCTGCTTCTGGATCTAGAGTAGATATAAATTTAATCTCTTCCTGAAGATTCTTCTCTTTATAGATCATTTTTTGTGAATTGGATCCTTCCTTATAAGGATGAAATTGGGTTTTCGTTGTTGTTCTTGTTTTGGGTTTTGCTTCAGATAAAATGGGTACAGAAGAGTCCATAGACAAGCCTTTTTTCTGTTTTTAAGTGTGTACCCAATTTTCTTGGGGGTTCTTACAGCTCTTAAAACAATCCATACATCAATTGTATCATGCACATATATACATGTGTTGCCATCATCATTTTCAAAAAATTTTCTTTCTGCTTGAGCCCTTGGTATCAGCTCCTCTTTTTTCCCTCAGTCCCCTACCCCCATAAACCTTTGATATGTACATAGACCTATATCCCTACCGTTAAGTATACATATATTTACATATGCACATGCCTTTATTTATACCTCTATAAATGTCTTTTGCCTCACAGTTCTTTCCTTATTTCCTTTTACTTTCCTCCTTTCACACTATCATGTTAGACCTTCATGCGGCTCTCAGTAATTCCTCTTGTCTACATCTGCACTGGATGAAACCCCACCAGGCGTTCTACACCCTCCTCACCACAGATTTCACATCTCTGGTTGTTCCCTTCTCCCTGGGTTTGTTGGCTCCCCCAACTCTTTCCTCCACTTTCCTTTCTCCCCTGTTCCCCTGGAACCATTGGCCCTGTTGTTTTCTCCTCGAGATTGTTTATCTTGCCTATCTTATATAGATAGACTTGAAAAAAAGAAGGAGGGAAAAAAGCCTATAAATCAGTGGTCTCAACCTTCCTAATGCCGTGACCCTTTAACACAGTTCCTCATGTTGTGGTGACCCCCCAACCATAAAATTATTTTTGTTGCTATTTCATAACTCTAATTTTGCTACTGTTATGGATCAGGCAACCTCTGTGAAAGGGCCGTTCAACTCCCAAAGGGGTCGCAACCCACAGGTTGAGAAGCACTGCTGTAAATAGTTCCATGTCTGTCTGTTGACCCTCATGTACATTTTCCAATTCAGTTTGATGTGGTTCCAAGCCCTGCCCTCCAAGTCTGAAGTCTATTTTCGGGATTCCTCCTGGGATTCGGGACTTCATTGCTCTGCTCCCTTTGCTGCTCTGTTGAGCACCCTTCATGTTTCACCCTGGTGTGGAGGGTCAGACCAGGCACAATTCCCGCACTGTGGAGAGACAAGCCTTTAAGATCCCAGACATTACTTTATCTGACAGCAGGTACCATCTAATTCTTCACCACATTTTGCTATAGCACCCGTCTCCTCTGTGTTCCCTTCCTGGAGGTGAATACAGAACAGGACCCTGATGTAAGAATTAATTGTTCTTACATTGGGGGTGGGGTTTGGTGTGTACACCCAAACCATTCCTGGATCTATGTTTTTCGTTTGTTTTTCTAACTATAGTGGTGAGTCATGTTTCATATATTGCCAGTTTTATAGCTGTAGATGAATACATCTTGTATTTTATTAGCAAAATAAAATTATGGGAGAAGAGTAATTAATTGCCTTTTTATATGCATATGTGGGTGAGAGTATATGGATATGTACTATGAAGACAAAGGTAACTATTAGATCATTGGGTATGCCTTCTTGTGTGTATATATTTAATTTTAGTAGTTTGATGAATATATATAACTGACACCCCCCCCCCCCCCCAACCCACTATCAGAGTCTTTCCTACTCAGGGCAGAGTAGAGTTTCTGAACCAGTCGTTCTTGATAGGAGTACCTGGCTTCTTCTTTCTCCTGGGAGTGGCTTGTGGGTTTGAACTACCAACCATGATGTTAGCAGCCATGAAGTTAGCCTAGCCCACAGTGCCACCAGGGCTCCATATAGAAATTAGGTGGTGTGAAAAGCCTTCTTATAACATGAGTTTGGACTCAATTGTGACATAGTTCACTCTGATATGCTATCTACCAGGTGTTCTGAAACAGAACTACATAAAGGAGTTATCTTCCATAATGCGTGTTGCTGAATGTTTTATCCAAAAGACCAAGGTTTCCTCTGCCCATGAGAATTCACTGTACCTTCAAATACCTTTTCTACCTCCCTCCCTACCCGCTCCTTCTTAACAAGCCCCTGCATTTTAGAAAATCAATCATGTACCTGCCAGGTGCCATGCATTTGAGCAATCTCCTGCTTGGATCTCTTGCTGACTTAGGGGCATCCTAAAGTGAGGGGAACCCCCCCACCCCCACCCCCGGGGTCAGTTCTGCTCTGTCTTATAGATTTGCTAAGAGTCTGCATGGACTGGAACACACACAGCAGCAACCATTCTCAAAACCAAACGTGTTCCCGCTGCGTCACACTTCATATGGAGCCCACAGGACAGGGTAGAACTGCCCTTTTGAGTTTCCGAGACTGTAACTCTCTACAGGACTAGAACGCCTGGGCTTTGGGGCTGCTGCGTTCCAACGGAAGACCTTGTGGTCAGCAACAACTGCAAGCGAACCAGTCAGTGCAAAAATAAATAGATAAATAAAAAGCACTTTATCCCATTTTTATTTACAAACGCCTCCTTTGAAGCAATCATTCTTGATAAATCAACATTAAAAAACAGGTTTTCAAAGTGAAAACAGGAAGGTTGAGGTACAGAAATTGATGAAAACAGTTTATCTTTATTCAGAAGATCTACCAGTACTTTAAAACAATCTGTGTTTAACATGGCAAATTGTCTGTCATTAAAATGCTAATGAAATGGTAAACAGCTGCTAAGTTTTTTATGCTAATGAATGGTGGCTGCTAAGTAGCTCTCAGGCCTTGTCTTTATTAGCATAGAGATTTGATTGGGTAAAAGGGGAATCACTGTGAGTTTTGACCTTTGTTGATGGAACAGTCTGTTTGGTTTAATGCTGCCTTCTACTTGATTTGAGGCTGTTTGTACAAAGGGACTCCCGCCAGGCCCTCAGGGGCCTGTGTTATGCAGTGTTATCAGAGCCACCATTGTGAACTCAGAGAATGAACTTTGCTTCTCTTTGAGAGATCCACAATGGCAAAATAATTATCAATATGTTCATCTGGCAGCATTAGGTAGAATGGGTCTTTATGCTTATTTTTTATGTTTCAGCAAATATTTTTAAAGCAAATCTTTTTAAATCAATATTTTAAGATAAATACTCTGCAAACATTTGACGTATTAATATGACATTGTTTTTTATTGCACTGGGGTGAGCAATAGATACAGCATTACCTGTTCAGAAGAGCAGTGTGTGATTAAATGTAAGGCAGTTATAGGAATGCCAGACTGAGATCAGTGTTGTTTTTGTCTCAGGGAAGACAAAAAAAGCAAGCAAGCAGCATTGTTCTTTAATCTCTGCTCCTGACTGATTCCTTTTTGCCGAGTCTTATTCTACATACCCTAGTGGATAGGGTTGACCTAATGACTTTCCAGTACAAGTAAATGCTCCTGGGGTACCCTTGTCTCTTCCTGTTTTTAGGATCAATATAACTGAGGTATGGCAGTCCATTAAACACTTTGCTCTAGACTAACTTGAAATATGATGCACACTTATTAAGGAAATTCATGACCAAAAACCTGTATCATTGAAATAGGAATTTTAGTGATTCTGGTATACTATGTGCAAAAATGGGTGCACATTTTGTTAGTTAAAGCATTTTCCCATTTCTTCATGAAGTCAGTAGAGGAATTTAGGAAATGCTTGGTCCTATATGGTCATACCAAAAAAATTTAAATTGTCATGCACTAATAATATAAAATGGTTTACCTGCTTTGCAAAACCATCCGGCAGCTCCTCAAATGATTAACCCATAGGGTTATTGTATAATAACCCTGCAATTCCAACAGTTCTTACTGGAGAATTAAAAAATCCTCACATAAAAACTTGTACATTAATATTCATGCTAGTATTATTAATAATAACCAAATAGTTGAAACAATACAAATGCTCATCAACTGATTATTAAATAAACAAAAGTGGTATATCCATTCAATGAAATGATATTCAACCCTGAAAAGTATTATGCTAAGTGAAAGAAACCAGATATCACTTATTGTATGATTGCATTTAAACGAAAGGTCCAGAAAAGTAAATATAGAGACATAAAATAGATTAGTGATTAACAGCACCTCAGGAGATGAGGAAAAAATGAACAGTGACTACTATTGGCTATAGATAGGGTTTCTCTTAGGGGAGATGAGATATTCTAGGATTGACTGGTTACACAACTAAGTGAATGTACTAAAGACCACTGAGTTGTGTGGTATGTGAATTATATTTCAATAAAACTGTTATAAAAATAAATTTTAAAAGGGCAGGTCAGGATCTCTCTCCTAGAAGAGGGCAGGTCAGGATCTCTCTCCTATGAGCTAAAAAGAATATTTGTTACTGGAGAGTGTTTTAAGCCTCCTAGTCATGGGTTAAACCAAGTATCTACAGAGATGACAGGTAATGTAACTGTTAAAAGGACTGTTGCTTTTTAATAAAAGAAACTTCACTAGAAATAAAAGTTGAAGACACATTTTTGAGTTCCTGTCTCAACACTTCCTTATCCCTTGATATCCTGACTGGAACCAAGCCGTAATCATCCCTGTATGTTCTCTAACCATCAAATGAATAGAGACTTTCCTCAAACTAAAGACAGCATCCACTCGGTTTGGTTTTTGTAGAAAATAAATAGTTTGAGTCATAGCTTTCAGACAGTAACTATGATTGTCCAAAGTTTTTACTCATGTGGAAACCTGGTATTTATCTCTGATTTGCATAAAACATGCCTACTAGCCATTCAGTAACTCAATAGGATAGAACATCTGGTTTGCGTCTTCTCCCTTCCTCTCGTCTACATCTTGAGCTGGTCAAAGTATACAGGTCAGGCGACAAGCCTTCCTCATACTGCTCCAGCTACGAGAGGACCAGTGCTCTTTAGGTCTCAGTCAAGTCTGAGTTACCCTGGAACTTGCATAGGGAAACGTCACTGACTTAGCCCCCCAAGAAGACCCTTTCCAGTTGTATTTGTTCTTCCTGTGTCATTTGCTTGCGTCCTGTGTAACTCTCTTGCTTGCAGCTCAGCAGTCTCGCTTTGGCACCACAGGTTTGGGAGGGAGATGGGGGTGAACAAGACATTGAATGCATTTTTGTTTTGTTCTTGGCAGGAAGTACATGCCACACCACGCCCCTCCCTGCTCTTGTGCGCACACCTGCCTTGATGATGCAACCCTCCCTGGATATCAAACCCTTCATGTCTTTCCCTGTGGACAGTAGTTCTGCTGTTGGACTCTTTCCAAATTTTAACACGGTGAGTAAATATCCTTTAATGTTATCTATGACCCCTTCAATTTAGGTCATTCATTCCAACCACATGCAGGCAATAGATACAATCCATTTCCCACACTTGTGATTTTTAGACCCTGTGTTGGTTACACGGCTTGGGTGTGAAACAGAAGAGCCTTCTTCTTCAGGATTGGAAGTTAATCCAAACAATAGCCAAGCATATTTGTTTTATAAAATTTTCCTCAAACAACTTCAACTACAGCTTTGTGCAATTTTGATGGACTTTTCAACAACTTGGGAACCATTTCTGGGCTGATGTTTAGATGATGAGGATCGCTATTTAGAAGTATCAAGCCACATTGATTTTTCCCCTGCTGGGGGGTGGGGGAATACCCAAAGGCTTTACCTCCCTAGATCCATCTTTATTTTAGGAGCTCTTTCAGATACAGTGTGACTCTTACATAAATAGAATTTTTATTTGTAGATCATGTGACTCTGACTTTGTAAATCTGCACACTAAGTTGCCTGCATGATTCTTCGACATCCCCTTTAAAGTACGCGGTGCATATAAATGAATTACCTATAACTAAGAAAGCCCTTTCATTCAGATCAATTGACCTTCTTTTATGTGAATGAACGGTACTTTGTAGGCTTGCCAAATGCAGTGTGACATCTTGCAACAATAAGATTCAAAAGAAAATGTGTCTGTAGCTAAATTCTAAACTATAGTAAGGAAAAGGTCAAATAGTTCAGGCGAGTGCATGAATTATGTCTACTAAGTCAATAAATACAGTCTTTTTGAGCACGATGTGAAACATGAGTGATATAGCATTATAAAGGCTACCAAAAAAATTGTATTATCAACACTACCAGACAGCGCGTATCTGAAGCACTGCCAAGTGTTCGCAAACATCTTTTGTATGAAGTGAAAACAGCGAAAGGATTTTTTTCCTCCAGGGTTGTGAATGGAATCTGCTGATGGGCCTCCTGTCGTGGCTCAGTGTTGTAAACTAATTAGGGAGCAGTGGGGCAGCCAACTTTTTAAAGAGCACTGGCCTTGAGTTAGCAAGTCCACAGTTGAATATTTTAGTCTTTGGACTTTTCAGCCAAACAGTTAAAAAAGAGGGAGGGATTAAAAAGGTGAGCATTATTTCCAGTGCAGTGGAGCAGCTCAGTAAGCTAAATCGTGCCTGCCCGGGACACATTAATCCACCAAAAGTGACTGTCCCAACGCCCCACAGGTACCATTTTCAGAGAGCTTGAACTCAGGTGAGCCTGTTAGGTCTTCTCTCGAAGCGTGTGGTATATTCCAACCATAATTGAATTGGGCTATACTGCTTAGAGGGCTTGCTAGCTGCTAGTTGTTGAAGCCCACTAGTCTCCTTAGAGACAAGGATGGCAAGACTTCATCTCACCTACTTTGGACATGTCATCAGGAGACCACACCTTGGAAAAGGACGTCATGCTTGATAAAGTGGAGGGGCAGGAAAGAGAGGAAGGCCCGTGACGAGATGGATTGACACACTGGGGACACCAGTGGCTCAAACAGAAGAACAATTGTGAGGATGGTGCAGGCCAGGCCAGGCTTCATTCTGTTGGACAGAGGGTCCTATGAGTGTGTGGCATCTAACAACAGCAGGTAGGTTGATTCACATGCCTTGGGAAGACAGCATGTGTGGCCATGGCCGAAGTCCAGTCCAGTGGCCAAGAAGCAGCATTCATGATGTAGTAGGCGTAAATGATGTCTTTCATGCCCACCTCTGTGTATTTCTTCTTTATCATTTAAAACACACACGCACGCACACACACATACACACGCACGTAATACATGGTTACTTATTCCAAAGATGCAAATAAAGCCAGTTATGATTTCTGGCCCTAAACACACTCATATTTCTTTTTCCAGTGACAAGTGCTGTCAGTAGCTGGTTAGTACCCTCCACGCCCCTTCTGTAAGGGAAGTCTACACACACTTACATCAGTGCCCAGTCACGTTTGTCTTTTCATAACTGTGATCACATCATCATCACTGCGCTGTAGCTCACTTCCTTTCTTTTCTTTTTTTTAAAAATCAATTTATTGAGGCTCATACAATTCATCACAATACATAGATCAATTGTGTAAAGCACATCTATACACTTGTTGCTCTCATTATTCCCAAAATTCGCTTTCCTCTTGGGTTCCCGGAATCAGCTCATTTTCCTTTTTCCCCCTCCCCCTCCCTTCCTCCTCCCCTCTCCCCCATGTACCCTTGATAATTTATAAATTATTATTGTATCTTATATTACACTGCCCGGCGTCTCCCTTCACCCACCCGTCTGCTGCCTGTGCCCCAGAGAGGAGGTTATATGTAGCTCCCTGTGATCAATTCCCCCTTCCTACACCCCCCTTCCCTCCTGGTTTCGCCACTGTCACCCCTGGTCCTGAGGGGTTCATCTCTCCTAGATTCCCTGCGTTTCCAATTCCCATCTGTCCCGCTGTGCATCATCTGGTCTAGCCAGATCTGCACGGCAGAATTGGGGTCCTGGTAGTTGGGAGGAGGAAGCGTTTAAGAACTAGAGGAAGGTTGTGGGTTTCATTATTGGTATACTGTACCCTAAGTGGCTCATCTCCCCACTACCCCTCTGCAAGGTATGTCCAGTTGTCTAGAGATGGGCATTGGGTCTCCATCACGCGCCACCCTCATCGACGAGGATATGATTTTTCTCCCCGCCTTTGGTGTTTGAAGCCTGGTCCCTTTGCCCCTTCATGATCACACATGTTGGTGTGCTGCTTCCATGTGGGCTTTGTTGCTTCTGGGCTAGATGGCCGCTTGTTTACTTTCAAGCCTTTAAGCTCACTTCTTTTCAGTTATGAAAATCTCTACATATGATTTGCTGATTTTAAATGATGTGCAAAATGAACACAATGTTTTCATAAAAATTTAAGGTATAATTCAGACTTCATAAGTTTATTCATATTACACAGAGCTTGAAGATGCACTAATAGGCCATTTTGTTTGTTTTATTCATAACAACTGAGCTTATGATATATGTGAGAAATCAGAGTAATATTGGTCATAGAAATTCATTTTTTTCCCCTTTTGGGGGAAAGAAAATAGACTTGTAATTTTCAAGTGAAAATATTATCTAGTTGAATTGAAGATTGTAGCAAAGAATCACATGGAGCATTTACTTTATTTTCTGTACTTTTTATTATGTCCAGAGCACTTTCTAGGAGGAGTCCTTATAGCATCTATTAAGATAAATCATTTCAAGAAAGACCCTCTGTAATCTTTTATGAAGTTAACATCAAGGACGAGTGACCTACATAGGATTCTTCACCATGAGTTATAGTTTAAATTACTCTGAACCTTTTTTAAAAATAAGCTTTTCCATTCAAATATCCAACTCACCCAATTGATTTCCTAGTGCAATTTCATAAAAGCCATTGCCCAGACTTTCCTAGGGAAACATTATCATTGTACATCACTGTTCATAGTACATTATTCTATATGTGATGCTTTGCATCCTTCTAAGGTCTCACATCTTTGAATATTTCATTTGGCTGTGATGGCTATTGCTATTGTCAGGATGAGGGAAATGAGTAAAGGAAGAACTGAGACTTGGATTGCAATCTTCTAACTTCAAAACTCATGTCTGTCTCTTCCGCACCCGTGACTCTTTTGATCCACACCACCTCCCACCTCATTCATTGTGAACAAAGCTCAATCAGAAATCTTTTGTGTTCTTTTCTGGAAGCATGGTGGATAGTTTTCAGCAGCATCATTTGTGAGAAAGAGGAAGGAAGTTTGGACTGTGCAAAATAGACCTCTATAACCAATATCTATAAAGCAGAATATATATTATATAATAGGTATAATATGTATATAGCTGTAATTTTTTGGCAAATTTGAAAGTATGTTCTACCAGATAATCTACTTGGTCTTTGAAAACCATTATGATTGTCACCATTTCACTTTGTTTTTAATGAAGATTAATATTAGTAAATATAAGAAATAAGGCCTGTGTTAATCTCATGATTATTACTTGAAGAATGAAAACACTGGACCAGGATGCCTCCACTGGAAGATTTTAGATTTCCAAGTTTTGCTATTTTAAGTGGATTGTTAAAAATATAAAAATAATTTCTTACAATTTATATAGTGGAGGATAATAATGCTCCATGGAGAAACATAGCAAGGATGAAATGGGATTGTGTAATATTCCAATATGGAATAGAGGACTGGTCTATACTAAGCTATATGCAACGATGAGAGATGTATCCTCAGCTTTCACTTAGCGGTTGTCTTGTTGTAAACTACAACTGACAACGTATCCCAGTATTTAAGTGAAAAATAAGCAAGTCGTTTGAGCAAATAAGTAGGATTATGAAGAGATGTGATGGGAAAGATAGAATTTTGATCCTTGATAATTTATGATGGGCTGCATGTCAAAGAAAGGAACCCAAGTGGCATACTGGTTGTCACTCAGCTGCTAATCATAGAGTTGGAAGTTCAAAGCCACCTGTCCTTCCATGAGAGAAAGATATATTAGAAGGCTGTACAGATTGCAGTTTGTAAACTCAAATGGAACAGTTCTAGTCTGTTCTATAAGGGGGAATCAATTGCAATGATCAATGTATAAGATTGATCCCCTCACCCGCCCCAGAGAGGGATGAACAACACAAACGTGAGTGAAGAGAGACTGACTGCAGATGGTGTAAGATATGAAAATATGAATAATTTACAATGTATCAAGGATTCACAAGGGAAGGAGGGCAGGGGAGGGGGAGAAAAGAGAGGAGCTGATACCAAGGGTTCAAGTAGAAAGAAAATGTTGATGGCAACATATGTACAAGTATGCTTGCTAAAATTGATGTATGGATTAATATAAGAGCTGTAAAAGCCCCCAATAAAATGATTCATTTAAGAAAAAGTTGAAGTGACTCTATAGAAGTGGGTTCTGTTTGTTTTTTATGTCAAAGTAGCATGATTAGAGAGTGATGATGTTGTCTCTGGTTCTGCAGTTGTACTTTAGGGAGTGAACGTTCTGCATCACTTCCAGTTAAAAGCTAAGCAAACCCAAACAATTTTAAAGATGCAGCCTTTCTATCTAAAGCTTGTCTGGTACCCCACTTCCATCCCTGCGACTCCACCTTCAACTACTTGTCATTCATGGGAAGCCATTTGTGACGCTTCGGGGCTTAAAGGTCCATCCTCTGTGTCTCAAAAGTGCTCCAGATAACCTCGGGGAAAGCTGTTGTCCCACCATAGTTAAGTTAATAGAATCCCTGTCTTCTTCACTAGAATGACAGGCAGAAGTTTAGTGAGATGGGCAGAGGACGTGTTCCCAGTTGCAAGTCCAAGTGGGTGCAAAAAAAGGCTGTCTGTGTACCCCTTGGCAAGTTTCAGCTTGGCTTCGCACTCTTAGAAATTGCCCCTGGGCCCTCGTTATTCTTACTATACCTCTGATGATAGATCCAGAGGACAGGGGCTATAGCTTGTTTATCTTAGTATGCATGGGCTCTGGCACAGTTGTTCCATAAAGCCCTTGAAAGAAAGAAAATAAAGGAAAGAGGAGGAAAGGGCCCCAAATCCTTGGTTTTCAATATCCCTGCTTTCCTCATACATCAAAGGGAATATATCAATATTTCTGAGCCCATTTTAAGTGCCAGATGATAAAACCAGGCATTTACTTTTATTTTTATTTTCCTGAGGAGGTTCATCATTTTTAAAATTAAAGCCAATAAATGGTTAACAAGCTCTCCTTTACCTATAGTTTCCAGAATTCTCTGTGTAGCTGATATGGAAAATATGAGAAGAATATATTAGAAATTTTACAAAACAGAATTTAGTTAATATCCACTGTTTTTAGTTACTGAAGATTCAATATGTATAAAGAAGAATACTGTTTGGAGAAGGGGATACACAAAGGAAATATAATAATGTATATCTGTGCCCAAGAGACAATATAAGAAATAGAATAAATATTTTTGAAAAAGGGATGATAATAAAAATCAAGAAACAGCAAAAATGAACATTAGCATCGAACTTTGAATACTGGTGTTATTGTTAGTTCTCTCTAACTGGTTCCCACGCTTACTGACCCTAGAAGAACTATTGCCCAGTCCATGAGCTCATTGGTGCAACAACTATCTCAATCCATCTTCTTGGGGGCCTTTCTCTTTTTCCCTGCCCCTCTATTTACCAAGCATCATGTCCTTCCCCAGGGACTAATCTCTCCTGACAACATTATCAAGCTATGTGAGATGAAGTCTCACCAGCCTTACCGCTAAGGGGCATTCTGTCTGTACTTCTTCCGAAACAAATTTGTTTGTTTGTTTGTTTTTTGGCAGTCCATGGTACTTTCAATATTCTCTAATAACACTATAATTCAAATCCATTGATTCTTCTTTGGTCTTTTTTATTCAATGTCCAAGTTTCACATGCAAATGAGTTGGTTGAAACCTTAAATCTAAAAGTACCATCCTGCCTTCCAGCACTTTAAAGAGATCATCTACAGCGGATTTACTGACTGCAGTGCATCCTTTGGGCTCTTGACTGCTGTGTCCATGAGCACTCAGGGAGCAAGCAAGTCAAAATCCTTGACAACTTCAGTCTTGTCTGTTTTTCATGATGTTTGTTTTTTGGTCCATGGTGAGGATTTGAGTTTTCTTTTATCTCAGATGAAATCCATACTGAAGGGTGTGGTCCTTGATCTTCATCAGAAAGTGCAGCAAGTCCTCCTCACTTTCAGAAAACAAGGTTGTGTCATCTGCATATCACAGGTTGTTCAAAAGCCTTTTCCTCAAAATTTTGATGCCACATTCTTCTTCACAGAATTCATCTCTGATGATTTGATCAATGTAATGATTGAATAAGTATGGTGAGAGGGAGGATACAACCTTAATGATTGAATAGGTGAAGTCAGGAGATACAACCCTAATGCACAATTTCCCTGATTTTAAACCAGGCAGCATTCCTTTGTTCTGTTAGCACAACTGCCTCTTGATCAATGTACAAGTTCTACATGAGCACAATGTAGTGCTCTGGGATTCCCATGCTTCTCAAGGGTATACATGGTTTGCTATGGTCCACACAGTCAAATGCCTTCCTTTGCATAGTCAATAAAACACAAGTGAACCTTTTCTGGCATTCTCTGCGTTCAGCCAAGATCCATCTGACACCAGCAACGATATCCTTGTACCACATCCTCTTCTGGATCCTGCTTGAATCTCTGGCAGCTCCGTCATTGTGCTGCTGAAACTCTTATAGATGATCTTGAGAATAATATTACTTGTATGTGATAAAATGATTTTGTTCTCTAATTTGAGCATTCTGTTGGGTCAGCTCTCATTGGAATGGGTACTGTGCTAGCCCCAGTTGACTTGAGAAATAAATCCAAGGGCACTTATTTATGTAAGAGAGAGCTTTATATCAAAGAGCAATTGTATATTGGGAAACATCCCAGTCCATTCTAGATCCAGTCCATAATTCCGATATTAGCCCATATGTCCGACACTAGTCCATAAATTCCTCTTTAGACTCATGTATCACACGCAATGATGCTGAATGAAGGAAGATCACAGGCCATTGGGTGGAAAGTCTTGTAGATCCAATGGTGGTGGATGCATCTTCAGGGCTCTGGCTGCCATCAACATGGCTCCATGTGGCTTGTCAGTAGGAATGTGAAATGCAGAGAAAGTGGCCCACCTCTTCTGATGGCAGAATCAAGAGAGAGGAAGTTCTCAGAATACTCAGGAGAAGGCCACTCCCACAAGGAGGCATCATCAGGCTGCGATCTGATTGACAAGCTAGACTCCACCCCTTCATTCTTTTATCAAGTTGACATGAAATTGTGTAACTACCCCAGGTACTAATATGGATCTCTTCCAGTCAGTTGGCCAATTAGCTGTTTTCCAAATGTCCTGGCATAGATGAATTGGTGCTTCCAGTGCTTCATAAGCTTGTTGAAACATTTCAATTGGTATTCCATCAATTCCTGGAGCCGTGCTTTTGGATAATGTTTCAATGCAACTTGAACTTCTTCTGTAACTACCACTTGAAATGGTAAAATGTCAAGTAGTTCTTTTTGGCACAGTGGGTCTGTATTCTCTGCTTCTTATTTTTATGCTCCCTGCATCATTCAATATTTTGCTTAGAATCTTTCAATATTTCATTTTGAGGCTTGATTTTTTTTTTAATCCTTTCGGTTTAAGATATGTTAAATGTGTTCTCCCATTTTGGCTTTCTAACTCTAGGTCTTTGCACATTATTATAATATTTTACTTTGTTTATTTGCACTTCCCTTTGAAATTTTCTATTCAGCAGCTCTTTGACTTCATCATTTCTTCCATTTGCCTCATCATAACTCTACAATTAAGAGCAAGTTTCAGAGTGACATCACTTTGACCTTTCTTCCCTATCTTTTTTTTTTTAACAATCATTTTATTGGGGGCTTTTACAACTCTTATATAACAACCCATACATCAATTGTATCAAGCATATTTGTACATATGTTGCCATCACTATTTTATAAACATTTTGTTTCTATTTAATCCCTTGACCTTTTGTTTTCTTTAATGTATAATGTTCTTGATATCATCCCACAGCTCATCTGTGGTTGTCTGTTATCAGTGTTCAATGTGTCAGATCTGTTCTTGAGATGTTCTCGAAATTCGGGTGGTGTAGACTCAAGGTTGTGTTTTGGCTCTCTTGCACTTGTTTTAATTTTCTTCAGCTTTGTCCTGAACATATACATGAACAATTGATGGTCCATTCCACAGTCAACTCCTGGCCTGGTTTTGGATGCTGATATTGAGCTTCTGCATCATTTGTCTCTCAAATACAGTCAATTTGATGTCTATATATTCCATCTGGATTAGTTGCTATTTATGTTGTTGAAAATGGTATTTGTTATGAATGTCGTTGGTCTTGTAAAATTCCATCATGCGATCTCTAGTTTCATTTCTGTCAGTAAGACATTTTCCAACTACTGTTTCTTCCTACTTGTCTCCAACTTTTCCATTCCAGTCGCCAATAATTATAAATGCATTTTGATTGAAGTTTGATAAATTTCATAATGAAGATGTTGGTAAAATTCTTCAATTTCTCTATCACTAGTTTTAGTGAGTGGTGCATAAATCTGAATAATAGTTGTATTCACTGGATTTCTTTGTATGCGGATAGATAATATCCTATCACAGACCGCCTGGTACTTCAAGATACATCTAGAAATGTCCTTTTTGAAGATGAATGTAACAGCAGATTCTCTTGAATCTGGCATCGTAAACTATATGGTTTTCTGATTCAAAATGCCCAATTTCAGTTTATGAAGGGCCAGAATGTCAATATTTATGCATTCCATTTCACGTTTTACAAATTCCAATTTCCCTAGATTCATACGTTGTACAGTCCAAATTCTGATCATTCAAAGATGTTTTCAGCTGTTTCTTCCCATTTTGAGTCCAGTCCCATCAGCAAACGAAGGTCCCAAAAGCTTTCCTCCCACAGGCCTGACTCCCTCGACACCCTTGGCCCCTCTATTTGAAGTAGCCAGCGCTTCCTCGGCCGCATGTGAGTGCCTTCTGACATGCCGGGCTCCTCTTCGCGCACTCTCTCTGACAATGTTCTGCTAGCCATGAGGCTTTCTACAGCTGACGGTGTTTTTGTTCTCTACATAAGGATTTCAGTGGCCAAATCCTCAGAAGCGGACAGCCTCTTCTACTTCATCATCTGGTTTAAGTCTCAAACCTCTGCTAAAACCTGTTCTCATTGGGTGGCCTGATGGTATTTGGAATACCAGTGACATAGCTTTCTGCATCATGGGCCCACAGGAGCCACCAGCGCATGACACACTGACAGACAAGTAGTGGATCTGTGAATGTAGTGGTCAACAAAGGCCAGAAAGAATTAGGGTGTTTTTTGTATGAGTAGTAGAGCTGTTTTCATTTTTTTTTTATTTACTGTTTGTTTATCAAATGTTCCACAGTCACCCTTTAATTATTGTGCACAATGTTTTGAAAGCTGCCAAATGTATACAATTGCGTCTCTTGTTGGGATCATCTTCCTTTGCTGTGAATCCAATATTTCACTTTCTTCACAAACAATTCAGGCATTGCTTGGTGTTTCTTTTTGTTTTAAGGAAAGACTCTCTTAACAATTGAAATTAATTGCATACTTACCAAGGTGGATAATAACAATTTAAGATAAATCCATTTAGGAGACACACTCAATACATTCCAACTTATATACTTGTTGACATGTTGGTAAAGTGCCTTTTTTTAACAGTCAACTATTGTGTGCATGCACTGATGAATTTGTGTGAGTCTCCAGGGCTATAGCTATAGCATCAGGAGCAGCCTGGGTACCACAGCCACCTGTCAGGTTTCGCCTTGTGACAGGTGTTTTCATGCCGATTTATTTGAAATGTCTCTGAGTTCAGCCATGTTCTTGCAACTCCTCCAGGAAAGCAGGAGTCCAGTGGAAGTCACTGCTGCTTTATTGAAAGAGGCGTAACCATCTCATTTTTGTGAAAAATAATCTGATTTTTTTTACCAACCTACATTTAAATTATGTTTTCCTGACACACGAACAAACGCAGTATGTGCAACAGATACTTGAGTAATTATGATCCAGCAGTGAGTTTTTGTTTGTTTTTTGGAAGTCCTAAATTCCATTCTGTGATTCTTTGAATCATTTCAGACAAGCTATGGAATGATCCACATGTTTACCTTTTATTTTTTATCATTTCAGACCCTTTGGTATTTTAGGTCATTCATATTTTGGCAACGCCAGTGAGTTTTTGCATATAAAATTTTAAAATAGTAATAATAATATATTTATCAAATAAATTCAAAAAGCATAATTTAGAAAATTGAATAGGTGCCCGTTTTATGATGTTATATGCAACGAAAAGATATGCTTCAAAGCATTCATTTAATTGTTGACAAAAATCACTGTTGTTGTTGCATCATGTTTGCATGTGGTGGGATCACAGGAGAACCTGAGGAGCGCTAAACCATTCCATTCTCTTGGCTTTCCTTTAATACTTTCAGTAAGTACGGTGCTTTGCTGTCACTAAAAAGTGTCATATGTCCCATATTTCTTAGGATTTTGGTAAGTCTCATCAATTATATTTTAAATGGCACACTTATCCAGCCCAGTCAAATAAGAACAATGTGATTGAAATTTCATTTTTGTGATGTGCTTTCAATAAATTGAAAGGTGATATTATTTTATTTATCCTAAAGAAGTCTGTAGTGGTAAAAATGGCCACGTTGAAGTTTTCCATGGTTACTCTAATTCAACTGAGGAGGGAAAGGTTGATAATTTATTATTTAGTTAAGCCAACACCCATATCCATGTCCCCATTTTATTAAAGGAACATGGTTCTAAGAAATCCTTGAAGTATAATGCAGAGCCAATAAGGATTTTATACAAATATTTAAGCATAGTTTTGCCTGGAAAAATTATTTCCCTATTAAATATAATATAGAGAAAATGATATAAACAAGACCACTGGGAGGAAAAATCTATAGAAGAACCCATTGTCTGTTCTCCTTCAAACCTAAAATATGCCCTTTGTCAATTTAAATGATGTTCTGTAGCTTACTCAGAAGCCTTAACATTAGCTACCGAAGACTTCAAATCCTCCTTTTCACAACTCACTCTTGAATGTTAGACTATGTAGAAAGTATTTTATAGTATGACATGCATTATGTATCAAAACATTTTCACAATATATGGTCCTATTCCCTCCCTATTTAAGTTATTGGCCCGGGGCGTCTAGAAAAAGTCATTGATTAAACAACCACTTACTAATGTCTATCTGTGCCGGTCATTGTGCTCAAGGGCGATTATCACAGCAAGTTGGTCACTGTCTGATGGGAATTCCTTCTCTTTTTAAATTCAGACGCATGATAGAAGAATCTGCTCATAGTGGATAATTCATTTCAGTTGATATTTGCTGCCAAGAGGGGTCAGATTAAGACATTGATGGGCCATGTGGGGTTAGGGTTTAGGGACCTTTGAAAAGAGACATTCACAGTCACTCCAAGCTATGTCCTCTTCCATGTCCCTTTCATTATCCTGGGCTCAACTTCACATGGCTCTGGGGCCGCTTCTTCAGTACTAGAATTTCAAGGATTATGTGTACTTGGAGGGCACATCAGATTTTCTGGCAAGACAGGACATTAGTCTTGGCGCTGTCCCAGGTCAGCATTTTTCAAGAGTAGAGTCAACTTGGAAAACGTGTCTATGTCAGGCCCTCTTTTATGTTTTTAAACTTTATTGTAGTTTGGGTAAAGGTTTACAGAACCTCAAAGTTCCATCCAACAGTTCATACACATTTTGTTTTATGACATTGGTGTTAGTAGTCCCCTCAAGGTAACCACTCGTCCCCCTTCCTCTCAGGGTTCCTTATTTCCATTTGTCTTACTGCCTTCCTTTTTGGGAAAGTGCTACCTCATGGTGATGTACACAAAAGGGCTTCAAAAAGGTTGTGAAAAAATTCCAATATCTTTTCATTCCTTTTTCGATGAACTTTTTGAAGCCCCTTCATAGTCAAATACATTAAGAAGTACTTTCCTCAAGGGGGAACCGATTACAAGGATCTACATATAACCTCCTCCTTGGGGGACGGACAACAGGAAAGTGGGTGAAGGGGGACTTCGGACAGGGCAAGATATGACAAAATACCAATTTATAAATTATCAAGGGCTCATGAGGGAGGGAGGAGCGGAGAGGGAGGGGAAAAATGAGGGCCTGATGCCAGGGGCTTAAGTGGAGAGCAAATGTTTTGAGAATGATGAGGGCAATGAATGTACAAATGTGCTTGACACAATTGATGTGTGTATGGATTGTGAGAAGAGTTGTATGAGCTCCTAATAAAATTATATTTTAAAAAAGAAGCACTTTCCTCCCTGGTACTGTTACTCACTTTATAAGCCTAATATTTGCCTGAAGGTTGATTCCTGGAGGTGGGGTCCGTTTTTGGCTTGAAGCCACTATCGCAGGGGTCCCATGGGTTCTATCTGAAAAGTTTGGTTGTGTCTATGTTTTTGAATTTTGTTCTCTCTCAAAGTCTGTCTCTCTCTGCCTCTGTCTCTGTGTCTCTGTGTTTCTGTCTCTGTCTCTCTCTCTCTGTCTTTCTCTCCATGCCTTTCTATTGGGACCCTTATCCGAGTGGTCCCTAGTGGTAACTGGACAACATCTAGCTCCTCTGGCCTCCACGCAGTGCAGCCTGGGCTTGAAATGGTCCATTTGATCTTTGGACTGATTGTCTCCTGGAGCCTTTTTTTTTTTTTTTTTCTTTTCATTCTTCTTTGCTCCAGATGAGGAAACACATTTTCTCCAACACTAACCTGCTTGTCATTCAGTTCCTTCTGACTCATAGTGGCCCTGTAGGACAGGGTGGCCTTACCCTGTGGGTTTCCGAGACTACAACTCTTAATGACAGTAGATAGTTCCATCTCTCTCCCTCCGAGGAGCTGATTTCAAACTGCTGATCGCGTGGTGAGCAGCCCGACTTTGATAGAAGAATCTGCTCACAGTGGGATAAGGACACCCCAGTGTCACTGTTGGTTTATAGATAAGAACATTTCAGAACTTTGTCCCTGTGTGCTCTACAATATTATCAGATCCTCTTTAAAAAGTTTAAATCTTATTTTAAACGAATATTCTTAACAATCTCGTTAATTAGAAAAGGAGATACCACCAACAAACCTGTTCTGAACTTCTCTCCGTGATGGAGCCTCTGTGTGGCTGTGGTGATATAGGAGAGCTTCATATAGATTTTTTTAAAGTAATGGTACATTCTTGTAAAAACATTCCATTAGCCTACAAACCGTATTTCTAAATTTCTTCCTCTACAGACATTAATTGATAGGGGTATTCCCTGAGAAACGTTTATCCAATAGTACAGACTTCTCCTTTCCCTTCTCTTCTCACTAGAACACCATCCTTTGGAATACGAGGGGGTGCCCCCCAAACCAGGATTGTTCCGGGTGGAACAGAGCTTTTGTAGTGCAGTTTTCTGTTAGGCGAGCATTGAGCAACTTGCTCTGAGTTGGTGCATCCAGTGGCGTTACCTTTGAAGGTTCTCTCGGGTCGAAGTGAGTTTTTTTGTAAAAGAAGTTTCACGTGAACCCTGTTATTTGTGATGGCCAATTTAAGAGAATGGGAGTGGCTGTAAAATTTTGTTTCCTCGTTGGGAAAAATGCCACAGAAACTGTTGTGATGCTGCACAGACATACAAGGACCGCACTGTGGGGAAAACTCCAGTGTCCGAGTGGTTTTCCTCATTTCAAAAAAGGTGAAATGTTGATTGATCACAAATGTAGTTTTGGACGTACATCAACTTCCCGATTGGACAAAAATAACAACTCGTAGAGCATTTGGAATTGTTCCACCAGATCAGACTGTTAGTCAAGCTGTCTATTTAGAGATTCTGAAAAGATAGCCTAACAGTGTGCAACAAAAATGGCCTGATTTGTGGCATTTGGGGGACTGGGTTTCCTGGGTGAACCTGCTCATGCAGCCATCTCAGTGTGCCAGTTTGGGGCAAAAAACAGCATTCCTCCCTTGCCCCCATGTAACTTATTCACCTGACCTTGCTCTGTGCAATTTCTTTTTGTTTCTGGGAATGAAGAAGGACATGAAAGCACTGTGATTTGAAGAAGTACAAAAGGTGAAGAATAAAATTGAGGGAGGTACTGTCAGCCATCCAAACAGATGAGTTTGAAAAAATTTTCCAAGAATGGAATTGCAGATTTGACAAAAGTATTAAGTGTAATAGAAAGTACTTTGAAGGTGATAAGGTTGTTTTGTAAAAAAAATTTTAATGCATAACTTTGGGAAAAAATTCTGTTTGGGGGCTCATATCCTAGCCCTTTAACTTTTATAGTTGTCATTCAGGGTGCTAAAGGTAAATTTAAGTGCTCTTTAACAATCTGTGGTGTGTCCATATCTTGAGTGAGTGGGTGGTGGGGAGGAACTTTTTTTTTTTTTTAACAAATTTAGCTTTGAATTTAGGTTTTCTTATCTTCTTTTTCATGTTAATGCTTTGAAATAACATTTTTTAATTACATAAATGATGCTTTATTTTCTTGGGACCCTACTATCTGAAAGTTTGGTTGTTATTGTTAGATGCTTTTGAGTTCTTCTGACTCAGTGAACCTATCTGTGTACAACAGAATGAAACACTGCTCAAACCCGTGCCATCCTTAAAAGTGTCGCTTTGCTTGTGCCCGTAGTTGTAGCCAGTGTCTATTCATCTCATTGACGGGATCCCACTTTTTCACTGCCCCTCCACGTTACCAAGCATGATGACCTTTTCTAGGGACTGGTCTCTCCTGTGAACGCGTACAGAGTACGTGATACTAAGTCTCACCATCCTCGAGTTCAAGGAGTACTCTGGCTGTACTTCTTCCAAGATAGATCTGTTCTGCTGGCAGCCCATGATTCTTTCAATATCCTGTGCCAGCATCATAAATCAAATGCATCAACTATTTCTATAGTCATTACCTGCCATTCACATGCATAAGAAGCAACTGAAAATACGGTGGCTTAGGGAAAGCGCACCTTAGCCCACAAAGTGACCTCCTTGCTCTTCCGTCTTCCAAAGAGGCCTGTACGGCAGATTTGCCCAATGCAATACATCAGTTGATTTCTTGATTGCTACTTCCCCGAGCGTTGATTGTACACTTTAGCAGATTTTAGAGACACTCAACACTGTATTGTTTAGCATACTTCCGTGCACATTCCACAGTGAAGTCTTCTAGCATACTTATATATGCAACAGACTACATGTGTCCTGGTTGCACCCTTTTAGCCCATCAGACAGTAAAGTCCAGTCGTCTTATTTATTTGAATAAGGAATTTCAGTGGCAGCTTAGTCACTGAGAAGGAAAACAAAAAAAAATCTAAATATCAGACAGGCAAAAGTTGATCTCTACCACACCATATTTGAATTTAAATGTGTCTACTTTCCCACGTTATTCTTGTGGGACTTTTTTTTTAAGTTCACAATAAATCCTGTGACTCCTAAAGTTAGTTTGAAAAACTCTTTCCTTGCAGTGCTTTCTATTTTGAAGATAGACTTGTCTCACCAGTCTCACCCTTGTTTCCTCTTATTATAAACACAGTAAGAACTTGTGTCAGTCTGGGTAGACTAGAGAAACAAATTCATAAATATGCATATGTGTATAAGAAAGGGCTTGATATAAAAAGTAATTATGTATTTTTTAAAAATCCCAGCTCTATCCAGATCAAGTCCTTAAGTCTGACCGATATGAATCTATAAAGACCTCTTCAGATTCATGAAATGCATGCAATGATGTCAAATGCAGGAAGATCACAAGCCAGTAGGTGGGAAGTCTTGTGGATCCAGTGGCATTGTAAGCATCTCAGCACTGGCAGGGGTCTCCACGTGGCTCCTCCAGCTCAGGGTACTAACATAGCTCCATGTGTTTGTCAGCTGCAATGTCTCTCAGGGAGTCAGCATGTGTCCTTCCTCACGGTGCTATTTATCTCCTTAGCACTTCCAAATGAGGTCATCAAGCTACAACCTGATTGACAGGCTAGACTCCACCTCTTCACTCATAATCCTCTCAAAATGACAGCAGATTATACCACAGTAGAAAATATATCTGATCTTTCAAACAGCCTAATGTGTTACAAAGGGCACCCTGGTTGCACAGTGGTTATGTGTTGGGCTGTGGTCCGCAACGTCGGCAGTTTGAAACCACCTATAGCTTGCTACTCAGGAGAAAGATAGGGCCTTCTACTCCCATAAAGAGCTATTGTTTCAGACAAAGGGGCCATTTCTGTCCTGTCCTTTGAGATCAGTGTGAGTGGGCATGGATTCGATGTCAGTGAGTCTGAATTACAAGTACTTTAGCAATTCTCCAACAATAGAAAGCATACGTCTGAAGCTAAGGTTTTGTTTCCCACATTTAAATACCAAACTTCCAGTATTTTATTATTAATGCATTGCCCTAGTAATATAGTGAGACCCACAAAATCACCACTTCCCAAAATGAAAGGAACCTGTTAGATTATATTTGTATCATGTGTAGAGAAACTAAAGTTTCAACTTTTGAAGTATTTCCTTTCTAAAGAATGAGTGGAGGTGGCTTTCAAGTGCTTAGTTAGCCACTCACCAGTTATAGCCACTTAGAATTCCCTGACTGCAAGAAAGAACTCCAGGTGACTCATTCCCTGGTAAGCCCACGGCAGCTCTGCGTGCCTCTGATCCTGTTTCATGCCATTCAGCAAGCAGGAAGCAGGACAGAAGGAGGACAGGGGAGACCGATACTATCCAACAGAGAATGAGTGTTGCACTAGGAGTTGGAAGATCCAAGTCAGCACACATTTTCATGATCTTGAGAAATTCACGTTAAATCCACATTGCCTCATTGCTTTTAAATTTTATTTTATTATTTTTTATTTTAATAAATCATTTTATTGGGGGCTCATACAGCTCTTATAACAATCCATACATCCATTGTATCGAGCACATTTGTACATATGTTGCCATCATCCTTTTCAAAACATTTTCTTTCTACTTGAGACCTTGGTATCAGCTCCTGTTCCCCCCCACCCCCCCTCCCCTTCTCACCTTCATGAACCCTTGATCAATTATAAATTATTATTATTTTTATATCTTACACCATCCACTGTCTCCCTTCACCCATGTTTCTGTTGTTTGTCACCTGGGAGGTATGGGGGCAGTTATACCTCAATCATTGTGATCAGTTTCCCCTTTCTCCCCCCACCTTCCCCCTACCCTCGTGGTAGTGCTACTCCCATTACTATTCCTGAGGGATTTATCTGTCCTGGATTCCATGTGTCAAGTGCTCTTATGTGTACCAGTGTACATGCTCTGGTCTAGCCAGATTTATAAAGTAAACCTGGGGTAATGATAGTGGATGGGGAACATTAAAGAACTAGAGGGATGTTGTATGTTTCATCGGTGCTGTACTACACCCTGGCTTGCTCATCCTTTCCTTGTGAACCTTCTTAAGGGAATGTTCAGTTGTCTACAGATGGGCTTTGTTTTGGGTCTTCTGATACCTGATCCTGTTGACACTTGCTCTTGATGACACAGGCTGGTGTGCTTCTTCCATGTGGGCTTTTTTGCTTCCCAGCTAGATGGCTGCTTATTTATCTTCAACCCTTTAAGACCCCAGACATTATATCTTTTAATAGCCTGGCACCATCAGCTTTCTTCACCACATTTACTTATGCAGCATTTTGTCTTCAGTGATTGTGTCGGGAAGGTGGGCATCACAGAATGCCAGGTTATTAGAACAAAGTGATTTGTGTTGAGGGAGTACTTACATAGAGGCCCAAAGTTCATCTGCTACCTTAATACTTAACATATATGTACATAGACCTATATCCCTATTGTTATATATAAATATATTTACATATGTATGTGCCTGTATTTATACCTCTATAAGTGTCTTTTGCCTCCTAGTTCTTTCCTCTATTTCCTTTTACTTTCCTCCTGTCCCAGTATCATGTTAGACCTTCATTCAGCTCTTAGTAATTTCTCTTGGCTCCATTGCACTTGATCAAACCCCACCAGGCATTCCACACCGACCTTGCCTTCGATTTTAGATCACTTGTTGTTCCGTGTCCATGGGTTTATTGGCTCCCCTCTTCCTTTCCACCATCTCTCCCTCTCCCATGTCCCCTGGAACCATCTGTCCCATTGTTTTCTCCTCAGGATTTATCTTGCCTGTCTTATATAGGTAGATATGAAAAAGGAAAAACAAAAACCTATCAATAGTTCCAGGTCTGTCTGTGGACTCTTATGAACGTTTTCTGATCAAGTCTGATGAGGTGCCAAGCCCTGCCCCCAAAGTGTATTTTTGGGATTCCTCAGAGACTTCATTGCTTTGCTCCCCTTGCTGATCTGTAGCGCTCCATTTGTGTTTCACTCTGGTGGGTAGGGGGTAGAGGTCAGACTGCACAAAATTCCTGCACTGTATCTACAGTGCCATCCCCCATAGAACTATGGGCCAGTGCATTGACTCATTTTTACCATATATACTCGAGTATAAGCTGACCTAAATATCAGCTGAGGCACCTAATTTTACCACAAAAAAGGCATTAAAAGTGTGTTGGAAAACTTGGCTTATACATGAATATGTATGGTAAATTGTACCTTCATTGTCTGTATCATTACAGCATGAATATTTGAGTTTACTAAATAATGGAGAATTGAAGTATGTTTGCTTATTTAGAAAATTTCTAGATTTTCAAAATTTATTTAGTACTGGTCTGTGAAAACTTATAAATACATAATATTGTCATAACATTTTAAGCATTTAAAAGGCCCACAAATATTAAATTAGACCACGTTTATTAAAAAATCTTAAAACCAGAAACTGTTATTTTAAGTAAACTTATTATTTTTATTAATATTTTTATACCTTTTGATCTCTTCTTTCTCTCTTAAACAATTCAAGTTATGTTTATCACTAGAGCTGGCTTTGTTCATTAGAGCAATCCTGATTAAAGGTAGAGGTTAAAAAAATATAAAGACCGAAGACCTAATTCTTGAGTTGAAGTAATTTATACTCCAGTTCTGAAATGATTGATATAGTTAAAGTTTATTGTGCCAACCTGGCCAATAAACACATGTGGGGTTTTTTGAAGGGCAGATAAATGGCTCCGTGAGCCTCGCCTTTCTAGTTGTCGGGTCTCTTGCTTTCTGATGGTTGGACCAGGGTGCAGCTGCTTTAGCCAGTTCCCTGCTTCAGCTGGCAAGGCTCACTTCCTGCAGGACACCCCCAAGGAGAAGCTGCATACACCTACCCCGATGCAGCCCTGGGTGCTGGAGCAGCCGTGTGGAGACCCCTGTCAGCTCTGAGATGTTTACACTTTCACTGATTTGGCTTTCCTCCTGCAGTCGGCATCATTACGTGTGCATTGTGAGATAGAGCAGGACTTTGTGGATTGGTGTCAGACTTATGGGCTAATGGTGGACTTGTTGGCTTGGGCTGCATTGGGTTGGGATGTTTTCTTGATGTGCACTTAACCTTTATATAAAACTCTCTCTTATACATATGAGTTTCTGTAGATTTGTTTCTCTAAAGTACCCAGACTAACATGTCTGATATTTAGTAGATGTTCAATTAGCAATTGTTAGCTGACTGATAATGTAGTAGGAAATACTTAAGAATCAGAGAGCAATGAACAGGGGCTTTAAGTAATTTGAAAGAAAGCTAGAGAAAGAAGAGAAATGTTGATTTGATGGGTTAAGCATTGAGCTATGTGTTAGTCTGGGTTGACTAGAGAAACAAATTCATAGATACTCATATGTGTATAAGAGAAAGTTTTATATAAAACAGCAATTGATTATCGAGAAAACATCCAAGCCGGGTCCAGAGCAAGTCCATAAGTCCAACATTAGCCCATATGTCTGATACCAGGCTATAAATTCCTCTTCAGACTCATGAAACACATGCAATGGCACCGCATGCAGGAAGATCACAGGCCTGTGGGTGGAAAGTCTTGTGTATCCAGTGGCAGTGGAAGCATCTCCATGCTGGCAGGCATCTCCATGTGGCTCCTTCAGCTCCAGGGCTCTAATGTAACTCCATGTGTCTTTTCAACAGGAATGTCTCACAGGGAGTGAGCCTATGTCCTGCCTCCAGCAAGCTACTTATCTCCTCAGTGCCTCCAAATAAGTTCATCAAGCTGCAACCTGATTGGCAGGCTAAACTCCACCCTTTCTCTCTTAAGTCTCAAATTGACAACAGAGTATGTAACCACCACAGGCTACTAATGAGAGAACTATGGAGCAGTTTGCTTTCATAAGGATTTACAGCCTCGGAGGCCTCTTTGGAGCAGTTCTGCTCTGCACTAGAGGGTCCCTGAGTTAGGTTGAGTTTGGATTTAGGAAAAGGATATTGACTGGAGGTTGAGAATAACCACACAGGTTTGCTTCCATGTTTTCTTGTTCATCTTCAATTATATTTAGATCCCTAAGGCTATGTTCAAAGATGTTTTGCAACTGAGAACTTGCTATCTATGATATGTTGTCATTTTGTCATTAAATCTTAAGACTTAAGATCATAGATTCGATTTTCTGTTATATAGTTTAAATATTATTTACTTCTGAACATAGGACCTTCATTCCTACATTATTCACTTAATAAGCTGCCACTAATTAAATGGCAATTAAAAAGAAAAAGAAAATTTAACTCAGTCATAATAGTCAACATCTTAAGCTACTACTCTTCATGTATTGATAATGAAAATGGATTACAAAATATCTTGCAGTGTTTGAGAGGAGCCATGGTAAGGTAGAGGATCACATGTTAGATTGCTAATCACAAGATCAGCAGTTCAAACCCACTACACGCTCCCCAAGAGAAAGATGAGACTTTCTACTCCCATAAAGACAGCCCTCGAAACCCAAAGGGGCAGTTCTCCTGTACCCTAGCCCTATCACTGTGAGTCAGAATCAACTCAGTGGTAGTGAGTTTTAGTGCTTTTTTAGGATCTGTTTTTTTTTTTAAATCTCCCTTTCCCTTACCATCCTCTCCGTCTCTCTTTTCTGAATTTGAATTGCCAGTCATATGAGAAGGACCCACGTAACCTGTGTCCTAACTCTGTTTGCTGTTTACTAAAAATGCACGGATAGTTTTATATCCTACCCTTTAAGGATTCTGGAGGATATGCACATATACAAGAGGACCTTTCAAGAGGTCTGTGGAAAAATTCCATGATCTTTCCTTTCCATTAATTTTTTTAATCCCCCTCATATCAGAAAGTGACTTTTCCTCAGAACACACGTTTCAGACTAAATAAAACTTCAAAATTCACACCATCTGAGCTATTTGTAGTGTTATTGCTACTAGGAACAACAGCGAAATGTAAACATCTGTACACGTCTTGGATTTGTAGGGTGAGAGGTTTCAGACAGACACATGTTAAATCAGTCCTGTTATAAAAGAACCTTCTAAGAAGAAAGGCAGCCTGTAGCACCCAGCTCATCACTCCCTGAGCAACCAGACTCTGCACTGTCTTCAGAGAAAGGTCTCTGCCTCCCGGGCCCAGGCCCAGGCCCTAGCTTCTAAGGAAGCATTGTGGCACTTCCATGCCAAGTTCGCTGAAGCTACCCTGCTGGGGAATCGTCAGCTCGGTGCAGCGTTCGGAGTAATAGCAGAATTTCCTGCAGTCGGTCATCACAGGAAATTATCAGCAATTCATAGACTTTCCTTTTCGTGTTTGCTTCAGCCCCAAGGGTAATCACAACAGATTATAGCCTCCATTTCAGCTTTCATATCACTGACATATTCTTCTCCGCCGAGAGAGCATGATTGATTTCCAGAGGCCAGCTTTTAGCATCAACTTTAGGAGGGCCAGTCTGACGGCAATGGAAACTGCCAACAATTGATGCTGTGATATCCTTCGGTGACGAAGAGGAGATTTGTTGACTCGTAGCTAACTAACTAGACTAAATTTTTTAACAACGCAGCCTATAATGTTATCATGGTGATGGCTATAGGGGTTTGCCCAACTTTAGTGAAAGTACTCAAGGTTGTGGGGGCAAAGGTGGGCGTTGGGGAGAGAGGCAGAAGGCTGAATGAAAATTCCAAATGAGTGTTGTCAAGACTTTAAGGGTCCAAGCCTCTTGATGGGTTGAATTTCAATATCAAAATAATAATTCAAGAGCATCTCTGAAAATCTTTACTAGGGGTAGATAGAATAAAAATGTGAAGAATGTCTGTCTTTTCATATTAAAACTTTTCATGAACATTACTAAGGGATTTGGCATAAACAATTTGTTATGTAGGTGCTACGCCGCTGCCTGATTTAGAAACCTTGATGTCACAACCATGGGCAAAAGGTGAGCAAACATTTCTTAACTTTGTGGTTTCGTTTTCTGTATCCATTTTTCTCAGGTAGATGCATTACAGTGTTCAGAAAATATAGACACAGAGGGCTTTGTGTATGTATTTAAAATTGAATTAGTGGGTGAAATAGTTTTGAGTTTTGCCTAGCTTAGAAGTAACTATATTTCCTTACAAAGCAAAAAAAATGGGGAAGGAGGCAAGAAGGCTAAGTTTGAAGTACTTTAGCTTGGAACTATAAATTTGTTACACTTAGTCAAAATAATTATAGAACTGGTGAACAAATGTTAAATGTCAAGCTATGCCATGAACAATGATGGACAGTGAGAAACTATAGAAGTTGTCAAAGATTTCATTTTACTTAGATCCATAACCAACACTCGTGGAAACATTAGACAAAACTGTTGCAAAATACCTCTTTACGGTGTTTGAAGGAAAGATTCCCTTTGAGGACGAAAGTGTGCTGGACCCCAGCCCAGGATATTCAATCACTTGGGTGCATGTGAAAGCTGGCCATCAAAAAAGGAGGCCAGAAGGACTGATGTATTTGAATTACGAGTTGAATACATGAGATGAAGTCTCGCCGTTCTAACACCTAAAGAGCATTTTGATTGTACATTTTCAAGATGCATTAGTTTGGTAAAATCAAGATGAGAGGACTTCAACAAGTTCATGGGAAAAATTCATGATATTTTCATTCCATTTTCTACAAACTTTTTGAGGCCCTCTTGCGTTCCTCGTCAACACCACAACGGAAAGGCATCATCTCTTTCTTGCTCTCCCTTATTCATTGCTCAGATTTTGAATAAATATGAACTGATTCAAAATATCATGGCTTGGGTCAAGTGTACCTTAGTCCTCAAAGTGACATCTTTGCTTTTGAATACGTTAAAGAGGTGTTTTGCAGCACATTTGCCCATAGGCACTACATCTTTGATTTCCTGACTGCCGTTTCTGGGTGTTGATTGTGGATCCAAGCAAAATGATAGCTTTGACAACTTCAACTTATTCCTAGTTATCATGATGTTGGTTACTGGTTTAGTTGTGAGGATTTTAGTTTTCTTTATATTGAGGTAGGAGCTCTAGTAGTATAGTGGTTATTTCAGCAGCTAACTTCAAGGTGGGCAGTTCAAAACCACCAGCTACTCCTTAGGGGAAAGAAAGGGTTTTCTACTCCCATACACAGCTGCAGTCTCAGAAATTCACAGGGGCAGTTCTACCCTGTCATATAGGGTCATTATGAATTGGCATCAATTCGATGATAGTGAGTTTTGTTTTATATTATGATATAATCCACACTGAAGACTGTAGTCTTTTATACTCATCGGTGCATGTTTTAAGTCTTCTTCACTTTCAGCAAGCAAGATTATGTTATCTGCATAGCACAGTTTCTTAATCAGTCTTTCTCAAGCTCTGTGTCCTTATTCTTCTACATAGAAATTCTTGGACTATTTGCTCAAAATACAGATTGAATAAATGTGATGAAAAGGTACAACACTGACACCCACCTTTCCTGATTTTAAGCTAAACAACATCCCCTTGTACTGTGTTAAGCAACTGCCTCTTGGTCTATGTACAGATTCCAAATTAGCACAATTACGTGTTCTGGAATTCTCATTCTTGCTGTGTTTTACATAATGCATTTGGAACTCAGTCAAAGCCTTTGCATAGTCAATAACACATGAGTAAGTATCTTTTCGGTATTCTTTGCTTTCAACCAAGATCCATCTAATGTTAATAATGGTATCCATTCATTCTATGTTCACTTCTGAATTCCTAGCAGCTGGCTGTTGATGGAATGCTGCAGTCATTTTTAAATTCTCTTCAACAACATTTTACTTTTGTGTGATATTCATGATTTTCTTTTATAATTCTTATTCTGTGGAATAACCACTCTTTGCAATGGACATGAATATGAATCTCTTCCAGGTAGCCATCTTCCAAATTTCTTGACATAGGTGTTCATGAGCAAGTCGAAGCCCTTTTGTGCCAGTTTGGTCTTTTCTTTCTTTCTTGTCTTTATAATGATGTTTTGCTTTCTCCCTGTATTATGTCCTTGATGTCATCCTACAATTCATCTTGTTTGCCATTATTAATACATCTGGTTTATTCTTGATAGTTGGCACATGGTAGCACTAAAAAAAATTTTGTATGAAATGAAAATTTGACTGCTTATATTACATTTTTTATTTACTAAATCTGGCAACTCTTTCAGGAGTTCTGAATTCTGCTCTGATGTCTGTGATCTTAACCACATCATAAAAATTCTCCAAATATTCTTCATTTTCAACTGAGGAAGTTGGACAAAACGGTTTAGAGTGAGGAAATGATTTACACCCCAGTGTAAATCAGCTTGTGTGCTAATTTTATTGGCTTCTTAATTAGCATTTACTTTGGGGTGGGAGAAAGGCTCTGGATTTAAAACTGAAAAAGACGTAAGTTTGAAAATGCCGATTATCTTTGACATTTTACCAGTGCATGTTGACTGTGACTTTGGGAAGTTAAAGGGCAAGGTGTTTGGGATGGAAGCATCTCAGGTGTGTTGCCTTTCATTGAGCTTGTGGGAATGAGCCTCACCAGTCTTCAATTGTCATGTTTCTTCAAGGACACAAAATGCATGTCTCCATTGAAGGGGGAGGGATTGTGCTTTATTTCGACTTTCCTGGAATAAAGAATGCATCCAATGAGGCTCAAGTTTCTGTGTTTGCAATTGTTTCTGTTAGCTGGGGCTGTCCTACCATTTTATCTTTATATCTTGTTAATTTGTGTCATGGACCTGTTTCTCCTCAGCTTCAGGATACATCTGATTAGTTACTGAACAGCCTTTCAAACTGAGCTTTGATAGAATGGCTTTGAAATGATGTCACTTGGTGCATTTGGTTGTTCAGGAACTTTATTGATTTTTGAATCAAGAAAACTCACTTCTTCCCAAGTCTCCTAGAAAGCCCGCATAAGATTTTTTTTTTTTTTTTGAGCTAATGTTCAAGGAAACATCTTTCCTTACTTTTTTGGATCTGATAGTTTTAGCAACAGCTTATTTTTTTGTCTTTTTTAATGCCAACTGTAAGGATCAACAGTTAGTCCTGGGTTATGCGTATACCAACTTTTCTTCCTAAAAATAAAAATTACATTTTTAAAACTTATATGTGCTCCCAAAACTTAAGGGGAAAAAATTCTATTATCTCTTTATTCCATTTTCCCACAAACTTTTTAAAGGCTTCTCCTGTGTATATATAGATGTATATACACTCTCATATTTTTGGCCTTGAAATTTATGTTATGGAAATTGAATCTGTTAACACGTTTTAGGGATTGTGTTCAAGTCAGTAGTTTCAAAAAAGGACAAAAAATCAGGTCAAAAACTAAGGTCTTTCTTCCCAGACTCAAAATAGATATCATCTATTATCTATTATCGAGCCTCAAAACCAACCTCTACTCAATATAGCATTTTACACATTTAAAAAAAAATTTTTTTTCAAACCGTATTTCTGAAGTAATGCATTTCTCACTTTATTTCACATGAAGGATGGAGGATAGAGAATATAAAGAACACAGAAAACACGCTGCAAATTTGCTTCAGGTTCTTTCAGTGAATACAATTCCTCTTGTCCTCGTCTTTGTTGGTATTATCTTTTGGTGAAACAATTCAATGCTCTCTGTGCATGGCTCCAGAGTTTTGTTTGTTGTTTTGAAGCATAAATATACACCAGTGATAGAGATGAAATATAAATTATTTGAAAGCTGCAACATTTCTAGATAAGAAACAGAGATAGCATTTATCTTCAACTTGTTTCATTAACATTCACAAGAGAGTGAAAATCTATCTTTGTTTGAAGAGCAGCTTATCTTTTGGCTTGAAACTTTGCTGTGTTTTTTTTCCCTCAAAAAGATACATGAGACTATTTTTACGTTATGGTCTTTAAAATCTGTATGCATAAATTGGCCAAAAATTGGTTCATTTACTTTTTGAAGTCTAAAACTTCAAATCTTGAAAATAAAATGAAAAGCATTTAAAGCATGTCTTTGCATCCTGATGGAAAAACACCTCTCTCCTAATGGTTTCCAGTCACGTCTAAGCGCCTGCATGTTCAAGAATGGAAACAAACGAGTAAAGCCCAGGGTTTACTTAGGAGACATAATTCAGCTCATTACCTTAATGCTTTTTCCCTACACTGAAAGCCGAGTTGCAATTGAGGGCGAGGATGTGCTGTGACTTCTTCTAATACATTCGATCACCCAGTTAAACCTTTTGATCTTTATTTTTTTTAAAACCTGAATATTGATACATGTGTAACAGAATGTCCATCCTTCAGTTTTTACATCTGACATTTCAATAGGAGCATTAACACTCAAAATATTGCTAAGTGTGTGTGTGTGTGTGTGTGTGCCTGTGTGCCTGTGTGTGTGTGGTGGGGGGCAGGGGAGGGACGGGCAACAAGTGAGAATTCAGTTAATCCCATACCCATTGAGGGCATAAACTGGAAAATCTTATTTGTTCAACTGAACTTTTGGAAATGTCCTTTGATGTGCTTCTTAAATGACCCAGCGGCATAACTGCAGCTTTGCTGCATCACTCTTGATCCCTGGCAGCATGGAAAATCACCAGGCATGTGGAGCCAGCCAGGGAAATGGAACATTTTACATTTGTGCTGATCATATTTGTTATAAAGAAAGGTTTTACTGTCAGAGTTGGGCATTGGGCTGGAGCTAGGTACACAGGGCTAATGTTATGGCATCTCTTCTGTCTGAAAACTTACTTAAAGCTGATTTGACTCAGAATACTTTACGAAAATTATCCATCAAAGAATGTTCCTTGTTTTCCGTTAAAGAGAAGGCAATGGTTTGTTTTACAATGCATCCATTAGCTTTTCACGCAACTACTAACCATAAGTTTAGTGGTTTGTGTTTACCCAGAGGCACCTTGACAGATAGGCGTGGCAATCTGCTTCCAAAAATGTCACAGCCTTGCAACCCCACTGAAGCTGTTCTGGTCTGCATGTTTGGGGTTGACAGGAGTTGGAATGGACTGACCGGCAGCTAACAACACCCCTCTTTAAGGTTCTAAGAGAATCGAGGAAGAAAAACATATTTTGTTGCAATGTCTTCACAAACTACTGTTAGATATTAGACAGAATACATACTCACCAAAAAAAACAAAAGGAGTAATTCCAGTTTTTACCATTTGCTCTCTGAGTACTAAGCCACACAGAGAAGGTACAGAAACCCTCTAGGAAGGGCTCTACCTGAGATGGTCTAGCACTCAGAACTCATCCTTAGAGAAATCTCCATAATAACAATGACTTTCATGTCCTTTTATTCCTGGGGATAGACGATCACAGAGCTCATTGTTTTCTGAGTGCTTTGGTAATTGAAGAAACTGTTCAGCAGATATCTCACAGACAGACCACTTTGGAAGTGGGGAAGCATTCTCCTTAGTCTCCATCTGCCGTCTTCACTCCCTATGGAGATAATTTGGAATTCTCAATCAACTTTCTTACATCATGACTGATGCCCTCTCTTTACATATTTGTGATATCACACTGCTACCAGGCAATCATATTGTATTTAGGGGTAAGCTAAAATAGTTTCTTTCTTATTCTCTTGTTTTCTTTTTTCGTAGTACTTACTACACTCTGATAATAACTTCATTAGCACATTAGATTTATCCCCACAACTACAACTTTCAAAAAGATCCATTGATAATTTTTATTTTGATATTTGATGAGTTCCATTTAAACAAAGATTTTTATCCATAGGATCTATTTAAAGATTTTTAAATAGGGTCTATTTAAAAAATAGATCATGAATGATTTATAGCAAGAAAATCATTCCATGAGGTTTTAACTAATACCTGAAATCACATTATTTGACACTTTTAAATACTTGATCTGAATGAAACACAAGAAACCAGTTTTTACAGAATATAAGTTTAATGAGGGTAGAAAAGTTTTGATTCCTTGATTAGGAGATTTAAGACTATGTTTTTTAAGTTGCTTCTCTTTTATTGGTCCCTTTTACAAATAAGGTTTGGGTGGTATGAACAGTTTGTACTCAAAGACGAATCCAACAGTTGGAGGTTTGGGCCCATTCAGCAGAATAGCTTGGTGACCTGCTGTGTCAATATTTATTTAAAAACCCAAGCCCGTCACCATTAAGTGGCTTCTCATGGAAACCCCTGATGAAATCCAAAAGACACAAAGTCAAGGACACCTCGTGCAGCAGTTTCACTTCACACGCAAGGACTCCATGAGTCAGAATCGACTCAGGTAAACAGGTTTATTTTTTCTGTTTTATTTTGTTTTCATGTGTAAGGGAATGAGGCTCAATGAGGAGAGTGACTTCTGTGGGGCCATCTGGATAACTGCCAGGTCAGTGGTTCAAACCTACCAGCTGCTCCTCAGAGGCAATTTTTTTTCAATCAAATTTTTTTATTGTAAAAATAACAAGGCAATTGTCAAGTCAGCACTTTTTTCCATGTATAATTCAATCTTATTGCACAACCATCACCCCTATCCATATTTGGAATTATTCTGCCACCAGTAACAGAAACCCAGCCCCCTGTAAGCTACAATTACCTTCCTCCCAGCCCTGGTAACAACTCATGAAATTTGCCATCTCTGCATAGCAGTAGGATTTTATTTTCCCCCTGTTCCAGGTGCCAGAAATCCAAAATACATGGCGGTTCCTTTCGGAAGCTCTGAGGAGAATCTGTTCCGTGATTTTCTTCTTGTTTCTGGTCGTTTCTCACAAACTTTGACCTAACTTAGCTTATAGATACATAGTGATTTCTGCTTCTGTCTTTACATGAGTCTATGTGTGTCTGTGTCTGGATCACTCTTTTTCTCTTTCTATATATATAAATATATTGATTTATTGTTGTTGTTGTTGTTGAGAATATACACAGGGAAACACGAGAATTTAACAGTTTCTAGATGTGTAATTCAGTGACAGTGATTACATTCTTTGAGGTGTGTAATCATTATCATCCTCCTCTTCTGGATTGTTCTTCCCCATTAATATAAACGCATTGCCACCTTAGGTTCCTATCTAATATTTGAAATGGCGGTTGTCAATTTGATCCCATATATAAAATTTTATACAAGCACAGTGCTCAAGGTGAAGTACTTTTGTGGTAATTTATTAATAAAGACCACCAATGTTGTTACTAGGTACAATCAAGTAGATTCTGACTCATAGCAACCCCGTGTACAACAGGAAGAAGAAAATACTGTCAGGCCATGCCCGCCTCATAAGGACTGCTACGTCGGAGCCATTGTCTCAGTCCACCTGGCTGACGGTCTTCCTCTTTTTGTTTTTTAAATCATTTTATTGGGAGCTCGTACAACTCTTATCACAATCCATCCACTGTGTCAAGCATGTCTATACATTTGTTGCCACCATCATTCTCCAAACATTTGCTTTCCACTTGAGCCCTTGGTATCAGCTCCTCATTTTGC
>NW_022103899.1:5305906-5370756 GCF_000313985.2 Echinops telfairi | reverse complement strand
TACCTCCCCCTCTCTCATGTCCCCCCAGAACCATCAGTCCTGTTGTTTTCTCCTCCAGATTGTTTATCCAGCCTATCTTATCTAGATAGACCAGCAGAGATAATAATATGCACAAAAACAAGACAGTGCAAAACAAAGAGACAAAAGAAAACAAAACAACAACCAAAAAACCAATGACAAAAAAGAAAGAAAGTCTGTAAATAGTTCAAGATCTGTTGACCATTAATAGTTTTTCTGGTCGAGTCTGATGGGGTGCCACGCCCTGGCCCCAAAGTCTGTTTTTGTTACTCATGACTTCCTTGCTCTACTCCCCTTGCTGTTCTGTTGCATGCCCTTAGTGTTTTGCCTCAGTGTAGTGGGGTCAGATTGAGTGCAATTCAAACACTGTGTCCCCAGTGTTGTCCCCTGTCAGGCCATGGGTCAGTGAGGGATGTTGTGTCTCATATTGGGGCCGGCCATATGTTCCTCTCTGTGCATTGACTGCTCTAAGCAGGGATATCGTCTCCTCAAGGCTTGGTGGGCCAGGATGTGCTCCACTCTCTCTTCTTCCTAAGCAGGGATATCGTCTCCTCAAGGCTTGGTGGGCCAAGATGTGCTCCACTCTCTCTTCTTCCCCCTTCATTTGCTCCCAGGTGCTCTGATCAGACATGTCCCTCCCTCTGAGCTGTAGCTTCAGTGCTGTCCTCTGAAGTAAATTCTTCTGGGGGAGGGGTGGCTGTCCATGTAGTTTGGATTGGGGCCGGCCCCTCAGACCTCTCCACTGGTTCCCTATTCATGCTGGTAGGTTTCATTAACATCTTGGAGCACCAGATTGAAGTCTGGTCCCTCTTTCCCTGTGGAGAGATAAACAATACCCTCCCCTTGTGTGGATTAGTACCCTGTTCCCCCACTACCCATTTTTCTCTCTTTTTTCTTTTTCTTTTTTCCTTCTCCTTTTTAGTTGGCTACCATTTGTACCCCTGGATTTGGTCTGGACCCTGCCATACTACCAAGACCTCAACCCAGGAAAGTTTGTATACAGTAGCTTTTTCCCTGTGCCTCTTTGGCATTTTTTTTTTAAAGCTTACCTCAGCAACTCATGTCATACTTGCCCTTTTGTGCTTGGCTTCCTTCATGTAGCATAATTTCCTTCAGTTCTTCCCATGCAGCGATATGTTTCATGTGTCCATCACTGCTTTTTAACAATTTGTAGTACTCCATTGTATGTATGTGCCACAGTTTTTTAATCCATTCATCTGTTGATGGAAATTTGGGTGGTTTCCAACTTCTTGCAATTGTGAACTGTGCCTCAATGAACATTGGAGCACAGATGTCTGGTTGTGGTTTGTTTCTTGTCTCTTCTGGGTATGTGCCCAGTAAAGGGATTGCTTGGTATTATGGTAGCTCAATTTCCATCTATTATAGATATTGCTAAATCAATTTCCATAGTGGCTATACATACCTACAGGTCCACCAGCAGTGGATGAGAGTTTCTCCAACACTTGTTACTTTCTGTTTTTTTGAAGTGGGCTATCTTTGAGGGTCCTAGGTGGTATCTCATAGTTGTTTTAATTTGCATTTCTCTTAGGGCTAATGATCGGGAACATGTTCTCATATGTTTATTTGCCATTTGGATTACTGCCCTTGAGAAACTTCTGTTCAGGTCCTTTGCCCACCTCCTCAGTGGTCACTTAGGTTTTTTTCCTTTTGGAAGCTAGCAGAGTATTGTAGATTTTAGTAATAAGGCCTTTGTCTGATGTGTCATTGCTAAAAATGTTTTCCCAGTCAGTGGGCTCTCTTATTATTCTCTTGGTGAATTCTTTCGATGTACACAGGTGTTTTATCTTCAGTATATCCCACTTCTCATTTTGTGCCTCCTCTCTGTTTGTGTCCTTACCCTTTTCTGATAGCCTCTGTATTTCATGCCCCAAAGTCCCCAGGTTGGTCCCAATTCCCTCATTGATGGCCCTAATGTTTTGGGGTTTTACCTCAAGGTCTGTGATTCACCTTGAGTTTATTCTTGTGCATGCAGTGATATAAGGATCTTGCTTCATTTTTCTGCAGGTAGATAGCCATTTTTTCCCCATTTGATATTTTTGTGCCATTATCAAAGATCAGTTGTCTGTATGCTGATGCTTTTACTTCTGGGTTTTCAGTTTTTTTCCATTGGTCTGAGTATCTGTCAGTATACCAATACCATGTGGTTTTGACCACTGTGGCTGTATAGTATGTGCTAAAGTCAAGTAAAGCAAGCCCTCCCACTGTGTCCTTCATCTTGAGGAGTTCTCTGCTAATTCAGGACTTCTTCCCTCTCCATATGAAGTTGGTAATCAGTTTATCTATTTCTTTGAAGAAAGATGAAGGTAATTGTATCAGGCTTGTATTAAACTTATATAGTGCCTTGGGCAGAACTGACATCTTTACTATAGTGAGTCTTCCAATCCACGAGGTTGGGATAGTCTTCCATTTGTTGAGGTCACTCTTGGTTTCTTGTAATAGTGTTCTTTAGTTTTCCTCATATAAATCTTTAATTCTTTTAGTCAGGTATTCCCCTAGACATTTCAATTTGTACTTGGCTATTGTGAAGGGTACCACCTTTTGGATCTCCTCTTCTGTGGTCTTATAGCAGTCCAAAAGACTTATGTTTGTTGATCTTGTATCCTGCCTCTCTGCCACATTCCTCTGTTGCTTCCAGTACTCCCCTTGTGAAGCTTTTGGGATATTCCATATATAAAATCATATCATCTGCAAATAACGATAATTTCACCTCTTCCTTCCCCAGGCGAATACCTTTGATGTCTTTTCTTTGCCTTATGCTGTTAGCTAAAACTTCCAGTATGATGTTAAATAGGAGTGGCGACAAGGGGCATCCTTGTATGGTCCCCTTTTTCAGTGGGAGTGTGTTAGTCTTTTCTCCATTGACTACCACATTGGCTGTTGGTTTTTCATATATAGCTGGTATTATCTTGAGGAATTTCCTTCCATTCCTATCTTCTTCAGTGTCTTAAACAGGAATTGGTGTTGTATGTTGTCAAATGCTTTTTCTGCATATTTATATTATCATGTGATTCTTATAGTTTTTCATGTCAATGTGGTGAATGATACTAATGGTCTTTCGTAAGTTGAACCATCGCTGCATCCCTGGTATGAATCTGACTTGGTCATGGTGAATTGCTTGTTTTGCATACTTTTGTATTCTATTGGACAGTATTTTGTTAAGGATTGTTGCTTCAATGTTCATTAAGGATATTGGTCTGCAGTTCTCAACTCTTGTGGGATCCCTGCCTAGTCTTAGGATTAGGGTTATATTAGCTTCATAGAAGGAATTTGGGAGTTTGCTGTCTTTTTCTATGTTCTGGAAGAATTGGTGTAGGATTGGTGTCAGTTCTTCACTGAATGCTTCTCCTGTGAAGCCATCTGATCCAGGAGATATTTTGATGGTAATCCCTTGATAACCTTGTCTATTTCTTCTATTGCTATGGATCTGTTGAGATTCTTGACATCCATCGGGAATAGTCTAGGGAGGGATTGTGTTTCCAAGAACTTGTCCATGTCTTCCAAGTTGTTGAATTCATTGGAATACAGTCCTTCGTAATACTGTATAATTATACTTTTGATTTCATTAGGGTCTGTTGTAATTTCCCCTTTCATCCCTCATCCATGTCATTGAGATTTGTTCCCTCATTCTTTGGTTAGGTTTGCCAGAGGTCTGTTGATCCTGTTTATCCTTTCAAAGAACCAACTTTTAGTAGCATTAATTTTTTCCCTGTAGTTTTCTTATTTTCCATCTCCTGTATCTCAGTCTTTGCTCTTTCTATTTCTTTTCTTTTGCTATTATTAGGATTGTTCTGTTGACTCTGCTCTAGTTGTTGTAAATTTTTTGTTAGCATATTAATCATAGGTCTTTCTTCCTTGTTCATGTGTGCACATATTGCTATGAAACTTCCTCTGATAACTGCCTTTGCTGTGTCCCATAAATTTTGGTATGTCCTGTTCTCATTTTCATTGGTTTCTAGAAATTTCCTAATTTCATCTCTGATCTAGGCAAGTATGCACTCCTTTTGCAATAGAGAGTTATTCATCCTCCAATTGTTTGCTTTTGTTTTCTTCATCTTCCGTTTGTTGATTTCCAGCCTTATGGCAGGGGTCAGAGATAGAGGTCTACATGAAATTACTGTGCTTAAATTTATGTAGATTTGCCTTATGTCCAAGCAAGTGGTCTATCTTTGAATATATGCCATGTGGGCTTAAAAAGAATGTGAATTTTTTATGTTTGGATGAAAAGCTTTGTAATTATTTCTATCGGATCAAATTGTCTAATTGTAGTATTTAGCTCTCTAGCCTCCCTGTTGAGTTTCTTTCCCTGTGATCTATATTTCTCAGAGAGTGGTGTATTGAAGTCATCTACTATAAGTGTTGAGGCTATGATTTATTTTTTCATCTTTTGGAGATTTTGGGTTATGTATTCAGTGGGTCTCTCATTCGGCGAATATATGTTTTAAATGCTTAGTGATTCCCTGTCTTCAGTTTCCTTGAGCATTATATAGTGGCCCTACTTACCTCTTTTTATAGTTTGCACTCTGAGGGCAATTTTTTCTGAGACTAGAATTTCAGCCCCTGCTTTTTTTTTTAATTGCTCTTTGCTTGGTATGCCTTTCTACAGCCTTTGAATGTCAGCCTATTTTTGTCTGTAGTCCTGAGATGTGTCTCCTATATGCAGCAGATTGATGGATTGTGTTTTCTAGGCCAGTCTGCTAGCCTCAGTCTTCTGATGCCTGAGTTCAGTCTATTGATATTCAGGGATATTATCTCCATCTGTGGACTCTGTTATAGCATCTTGTACCTTTTGTTTTGGGTGTTTTTTTCCCTCTCTTTCTTATCAGTGTGTTGTGCATGTGTCTGTGGCTTATTCTTGACTTCTTGCCAATTCAATCTTGGAGGCTATTTTCTCTTTGTTGCCCTCTGTGTGGGGTTGTTCTATGTGGCGGTCTCTTATTTATGCTTGGTGAGTGCTGTTCTTCTGCCCATACTGTCAGCAAGAATATTTTATAAGGCTGTGTTTCTTCTAACATATTCTTTGAGTGTTTGGTCCAAATTCATGAGATGATGTCTCATCAGCCTAACTCCTAAGGAGCATTCTGATTGTACTGCTTCCAACACAGATTTTTTTTTTAATATCCATTATATCTTTATCCATAGTATCTTCATTCTTCTTCACAACACCATAATTCACAACCATCAGTTTTTCCTTTGTTTTTCTTGTCCATCTATCTTGATAGATAATTTGGGTGGGTAGAGTATTCTTGGGTTTGCATTATTTTCCTTCAATTTTTGGAATATGTTACTCCACTCTCTCCTCTTCTTCATAGTTTCTGCTGATATGTCTGAGCATAATCTTATTTGGGAACAATTATATGTGATTCTTTGTTTTTCCCTAGCTGCTCTCATGACTTTCTCCTTTTCCTCAAAGTTGGATAGTTTAACTATTATGTGCCTTGGTGACTTCTTCTTGGGATTCAGTCTAGCTGTATTCTTTCAGCCTCCCTAGTGGTTTCCTGATTTTCATTCATTAAGTTGGGGAAGTTTTCCTGCAAGAATTTTCTCACTATTGTTGCAGGTGACTTCTTTGTTGTGTCTTTCTCCGGTAATCCCGTTATTCTGATGTTGTTCCTCTTCATGGTGCCAGACATAGCTGTTGGGTTTTCTTCAGCTTCTCTGATGATCTTATTAGATTTTTGTTCACATTTGTTAAAGTCTGCTTGGCTGTCCTCTAGGTCACTGGTGCTGTTTTCTGCCTTCTCCAGTTGATTGGTGAAGTTGTAGAGTCTGCTTCTTCTATGCACATTGTTAGGTTCAGGACATCTGACACTGCCTTTTGTTTCTCCTATTTTTTCGTTGAGGTCATTGGGCTGATTGCTATTTGTGTTGTATTGTTTTAGAGAAGCCAGGTGCCATTTTTCAGGGCGTCGAAGAGCACTGGCTGTTTCTGGGCAACTTGTAGGAGCGCTTCTTCGAACTGCCTGCAGCTAATTTCACTATGGAATTGGCCTAACACTTTATCCTCCTGTGGCTTCACTCTTTCCCTAGTCAACCAATGTTCTATTATCTGGAGGGCAAGTTGGATGGTCCTCTCAGGGCATATTGGTTGGGTTATTGTGGACCCATGAGGATGATGCTGTACTGGGTGATCTCACAAGAAGCTGTGATGGTGTGGCCCATGGCAGCTTGGGGAGCCATAGAGGGCATGCGGAGGTGTCTGCTGCAACTGGAGTGCCACAGAAGGCTGGTGGGTTACCCTCTTTGGTGTAGAGCACCTTGAATGGTGGGCAGAATTGCCCTGGTCAGGTAGATTGCTGTGGAGGTTGGGCAGAGGTTCCCGCAGCAGCGTGGAACATTGGTGGGTGTTGGCCGAGCTGCCTTAGGCCGTGTGAGGCACTTAGGTAGGCAGGAGGAAGTTCCCTCAGTCACGTGGGACCACAGAGCATGGATAGGAGCTCCCCCAGCCACACAGGCAGGATTTCCCCCAAAGACGGTGGGCGGGATTCCTCAGCCAAGTGTCAAGCACTGCTGTGCAGGTGGGCAGAGTTTCCCTGGAAAAAGTTGGGTAGGATATCCTCTGTCAGAGGGTGTGTGGGCTTTCCCAGCCTCAGGTTACACTGCAGAGGGTCGTGCTCTCCTAGCTAGGTGTAAATGCCTTAGGCTAAGGGGAGTGGTCTGGCAGATGGCTGTGGCATGAGAGAAAAGGGAAGAGAAAAAGAAAAAAAGAAAAAACTAAGCCCACTGAGATTGTGGGGGTATAGAGAGAAGTGAGAGAAACTAACTATATATCTGAGCCCTGATTGCTGACCTTGGGGCTGGAGCGGTTTAATCCCTGCCCTGAGGTGGCAGTAAGCTGTGGCTATGTTGCAATAAAGCCCATGCATGGGCCCCAAATGATTCCGGCTCCAGCCGAGACATTGGTGGGGCTAAAGTCAAACCCTAGCTGGCCTCCATTATGGTAAGCCAAAAAAACCCAGCCCCTCAAAACCTAGTGGATCTGGGCCTAGTTATCTTTATGATGCTGCTCCTACATCCCAGCAGTGTGGAATTTCTCTCTTAGTAACTCTACTGTCTGTGCTGATTTCTGCAGAGTCCCTCTGGTATGTGTTACTCAGTTGCGATCTTCCCCGAAGTCCCGTCTTCCCCTTTTTTGCTCACCTTCCACTTCATCAAGTATAATGGCCTTCCCCAGGGATTGGTCCAAATTCATGAGATGATGTCTCATCAGCCTAACTTCGAAGGAGCATTCTAGCTGTACTGCTTCCAACACAGATTTGTTTTTAACATCCATCATATCTCTATCCATAGTATCTTCATTCTTCTTCAACAACACCATAATTCACAACCATCAGTTTTTCCTTTGTTTTCCTTGTCCATGGTCAGACTTTTGCATGCATATGAGGCAATTGAAAATGCTATGCCTTGTGTCAGGGCACCTTAGTCTGCAAAGTGACATCTTCGCCTTTAAGCACCAAGAAAAGATAGTTTTGCAGTAGATTTGTCCAATTTTCTACAGTTTTTAATTTCTTTTTTTTTTAAACCATTTTATTAGGGGCTCATACAACTGTTATCGCAATCCATACAAAATCAATTGTGTAAAGCACATTTGTACATCATTCTCAAAACATTTTCTCTCCACTTAAACCCCCGGCATTAGGTCCTCATTTTTCCCCTCCCTCCCTGCTCCCCCCTCCCTCATGAGCCCTTGATAGTTTATAAATTGGTATTTTGTCATATCTTGCCCTGTCCAACGTCTCCCTTCACCCACTTTTCGGTTGTCTGTTCTTAACCCCCTTCTTCCATGGTCACTGATTATGGGTCCAGGTAAAATTAAATCCTTAGAAACTTCAATATTTTCTCCATTTTATCATGCATGGTGTTAATTGTGTATTTGAGTTTTGTTTTACAATGGATTTCATCTTTTTAAAAGTAATGGCTGACACGGCATTACTTTTATATTGTCTTAATTCATCCTACCAAAAGGATTAAGTAGGACAGCTATTAGCATCATCATTTTTTTTTGCATGAGGAAACTAAGCTTTGGTTACATAATACAACTTACACATCACAGAGTCAAGACATTAGACTGCAAATTCCTGATGTTTCACTTCAAGGTACTAATTTAATTAATTTCTTCTCATGTAGAAAGTTATTATATGTCTGATCTACAGGAGAATTCAGGTGTCACTGAATCTTACTGAGGCAGACACCAAAAATAATCTCCCATTTAAAAAGTGCTTTTCGTCCACAGTAGTTATAGATGCTTGACAGCTTCAATCAAGTGGAGTTTGCTTGTTTACATGACAGCCCATTCTATTAAATACATTTTGTTTTATTTTTGAAGCTTCCTCCTTAAACAGAGTTAGAATATTCTTCTTAATAATGTCGGTAGATTACTTCTAGCTCAGGATAAAGGCTTCGTACTCTTCCACATTAAGCGCCAAAATGCATTGCCATTGAGTTGATTGTGTCTCATAATGATCCTGTGCTTCAGAGCAGACCTGTTCCATAGGGTTTTCTTAGCTATAATTTTTAAGACACTGATTACCAGGACTTTCTTCTGGTAATTAGGTTCTACTGGGTGGGCTCAAACTGCCAGCGTTTCTTTTAGCAGTTAATTACTTTAACTATTTAAAGACAATATGTCCTCTACTCATTTTACCCTTTGCTGGGCTCAGCCCCTTTGGATCTTATTTTTAATATAATGTATTATTTCATAACCATCTTTCTTGCTATGCATACATTGTGCCAGTTCACTAGTTTCCCTTGGAAATCCAATGTCTACAATTCAGTAAACTAATCAGACATGTTCTGACCAGTAAAGAATATGATGAATTTTCTCTTTGTACCGATTGTTGCGACCAAGATTTTGATATTTAACTTGTATTAATAAGGCCCAGGCTTATACTTTGGCTTTTATTGAGCTTGGGGTTTCAGTATAAACCCCAGGTCTCTTTTTCATGTGAAATATTACCAAACCAAAGGGTTTATTATGTTTGAAGCATTTATTATTTTAAAATATCTTTTAGACTTCTATTACTTTAGCTGCCTGAGGGATTTTCACATTTTGGTTTTTTTTCCCAACCCTGCCCTGCCCTGCCAAACTAAGAAACAGCTTCATGTTGGGTAAGCAATCTTCAGTGTCTCTATTCTAGACAATGCTAACAGAACCGTACAAGAGCTGGAGTAGGTCAGGGCATTTTGACCTGACATAGATGGCTGGAGAAAAGCAGGTGACAGTGGGCTTTACTTGTTTTCTGGGACTTTTGTTTTCCAGATTTCCTTATTGAGTTCCAAAGAAAGTTGCAAATTTCCAGTCCTCTCAATGTCCCACTAAGCCCACTGCTGTTGAGTGGATTCCACCTTATAGGGAACCTATAGAACAGAGTAGAACTGCTCCATAGGGCTTCCAAGACTGGGAATCTTTCTAGGAGATGAAAGTCTCCTTTTTCTCCCTTGAAGGGCAGATGGCATTGAACAACTGACCTCACAGTTAGCATCCCAATGCTTAACCCACAGTGCTACCAGGGTGCCTTTCTTTCTAATGCAGCCTTTTACAAGTATATTGAATCATACTGGCCAGCTTAGACGTCAATTTTTCTCATAGGCAATACACAGTTAGAAGAATTAAAGAGTAGGCATTAAGTAAGTATTTTCAGTACTATTCACTCTTATATTCCCTTTTTTAATCATCTCTGCTGAAATAAGACATGGTATGTTGCTGAATAATGTCTCTCTCTTGAAATTGACTTGAATGTGCTTTATATTTTAAACAAAAAAATGTTCAAAATTGAACTCATCATCTTTTTCATCCCTTTTCCTCCTCTCGATTATGCTGCTTCATGGCTCTGCCATTCTCTCTGGCAGCCAGATTCGAACCCTCATCGGTTTTAACTCCTCCCTGCTGTTTTCACCTCCAACCAGCAGCTGTGTCCTCTGCTCTTTTTGCTGAGACATCTTCTTCTCCAACCCCTTTGACTTTATATTCTTTTTATTTATTTTAAGTTTTCATTGTGGTTTAACTTAACGTTTACAGAACACATTACTTTCTAGTCAACAGTATATACACATTTTGTTTTGTGGCAATGGCTACAGCCCCTCAGTGTAACAGCACTCTTCCCACTCCTTCCCTGGGCTGCCCATTTCTAATTGTCCTTTCCCACCTCTTCTGGCTGCCTGTGCGCCCCCCGCCCCCACCCCCAGAAAAAGCTGCTCTTTGAGTCTCACCTGGTTGCTTTGTCCTCAGAACTACATTTGTCCCTGATGTTGTTATTCAACAGAGGTGTGTGGTTGTGGGTAAGAAATTTTCAAACTTTTACCCCAAATATATGCTTGGATATAGTTGCAGCACATATGAATACATCTGTAGAAACATCCTCTTCCAAACCTATGTCTCTACTCCCTTTGCCTTCCAACGTCAGCTTACATGATTACCTATGTACCTACACATAGATAGTATTTGTTATTACTGCAGAATTGTGTTTGTAATCAGACTTACTTACTTTGTTGTCTTTTACGCTTATGCACCTCGCAGTGTCTCCCTTTGCTTCAGTCATGTTGTGTTGACCTTACCTTTATTGTACATCGCCTTTCCCTTCACCCAAGTAGTATATGCCTCCCAACTAGTAAGCTATTTATTCTCCCATTTCCTCTCATCCTTAGGTACCATCAAAGAATGTTTCTCCCTATGATTATTTATAATAGTAGTCTTAAACAGTATTTTTTTCTTTTGTGATTGACTTATTTCATTCATCATCATGTACTCCAGATCCTTGTGTTTATAGTGTTTTGCTGATTATTCATTATTCTTTAGGATTGTGTAGGTATCACAGTTTGTTTATCCATTTATCCATTGATAGTCATTTGGGTTGCTCCCCTCTTTTTGTTATTATGCATAATGTTGCTAGGAACATGGGCACACATACGAGTCTGTTCATGTCCAGGTTATTTTTCGAATGGGGATTTTTAAACGTTGTTGTTCACTGTAACTCCAATTAAGCACTTAATGAGCTATTGTTAATTGAATAATCTTTCAAGAAAATATAGTAAGTCAATAAACAAATTAGAAATTGTATTCATCAAAATAACATTTATGAAAGTGATTGGTTGGAAATTAGCAAAAATTCCAAAGGACAAAACTGTGTATTTCAGTTGATATAAATCTCTACCTTTTAAAGTCATCTAGAAAAAAACGACATTATTTTGTGGCAGAAACATAAAATCTTAACATCTTGTATATTTCTAAAGTTTTTTTCTTGCAAAAAAAATAGAACATAGATGGAATTTCTCCAGAAAAACTACTAGAAAATGTAGACCTTAGTTTTCCTTTCTAAACAGATCATGGAAGGCTTTTTTCTTAAGCTAGTCATTTTCTTTGTCAACGGAATCTATCATATTTTGTGTGATAAATCTCAGAGCTTTTCAAAAAGGGCCTGGGAAATCTATAATTTGAGCAGAAGGTATCAAGCTTTATCGGTGTATTTAAATGTAATAATTATACACAGACATAAGACGAAATGTGTTGTACCTTATTCCTAGGAGGGAAAAAGGGGGGATAAATTATTCCACCAGCATCAATTTTTTAAGCCCTCATAGCTACAATAAAGAGCCCCAGTGTGTCTTCTTGAGAAGCTATTCCTCACACCCTTTGAAAGTTCATGAAGGTGAAGTGCTTTCCTCTGATTGGTTGCCTCTCTCTGGGCCAACTTCACTTGTATTTTCGATAAGGAATACTGAATCCTATTAAAGGGATTCTGGAATAGCGGGGAAAAGTGAAATCCTAGTTTCCACTTAATTGCTGTAGCAATTGCATACTGCCAAACGTCAACCACTCTCAAAACACTTAGCAGCCTCCAACATGTTGATAAAATAATAATAGCTTTATTTAGTCTTGGCCTTAATGTGACTGGTCTGTTATTTTTTGAAATAGGCATTGTGTTTCTTTCACCTTATATGAACCAATTCTGAATGAGTGGATAACTTTTTGGTGGGGTAATGGCATCCCAGTGGAAGAGAGATTCCATTGATGTTTGTAAGGTACTGTCAGTGTGTTGTGTCAGCAGAGAAGTAACTGGGAATTCTTAAGGAAGCACCCTTTCAGAGGGTTGACTCAGTCACTAGTCTGTGGAGAGGGGGCATTTGTTTCCCTTTCAGCAGCAAGGATGGATCCCAGCACACCATGTCAGGGTGCTCTAGGTAGGATAAAGCAGTGTGGTCAAGGCAAGTCTCCAATTTAATGCATTCCAGAGGAAAAAAGTACAGACCTCATGGTAGTGCACCATCCCAGTGTAACGGTGTAAATGGTTTACTTCTATTGAGCCATCTGATTTGATATCCCAAACAATAAAAAGCTCTAGCATGACAGAAGTAAATTCGCCAATGATATGGGATGGTTTGTGTTTCTTGAACTTTGGGAGAAGAATTTATGTTTTTAATAGTTGTTCCTGTTTTCTTTCTATTTAAATTTTCAAGGATTTGAAGGAAGCAAAACCATAACATATAGGCATGTGATAATAATATTTAAAAATAAAAGACAAGGATTTTTGAAGTAAATTTAAAGAAATATTGCTCTTCAATAATGCACCTGTCAGTTTGTGAATCTTTGAAGTTCTCTTGGGGCCCTGGGATCACATCCTCTCATACAGGTGGAATTGGAGAAAAGAAGAAATAAGATATATAGCCCTGTTTTTTGATGTGCTACTGTAATTTGATCAAAAACAGCTTAAAAGTTGATGATATACCAAACTCCCAGAAAGCCCTAAGTCACCAGGAGTTTGTTGCCAGGGTCTGTTTTGCAGTAAATCTAGAACAGGTGCTAATAATAACTGTTGCTTGCTGAACTATAATCTCTAAGTATTTGTGGGTTCTTTTCCCTTACATTTCTTTCTTTCTATTTCCAATGGAGAAAGTAAGGAGAATAAGGCAAGTTTTTATCCAGACCTTAAAGAAGTGGTGTTATTGTAAGAATAATATAAATAGGCAAAAAATGGGGACATTTATCTAGGAAACTTTTACTTAAGGAGCAAGTTGACTTTAGTTTAGGGACCCTGGCGGTGTAGCGATTATGTGTCAGGCTGCTAACAGTGAGCAGCAGTTGGAAACCCTCTGCCAAGAAAAATGGCGTCCTACTCCCTTGAAGAGTGACAGTCTCTGAAAGCCACGGGGGCTGTTCTGGTCTGCCCTGTAGGATCACTGTGACTCAGAACTGACTCAATGGCAGTGAGTTTGGGGTTTTATTTTCTTTGTTTTCAGAGTTGAAAATTCATCTGCCCTCTCTGTTGCAAATGTTCTAGGAACAGACTTGCCCTTTCTTGTCTCCTCCATACCCTACAGCAGCACCACACATGATGCCCATCCTCTACACCAGCGGTTCTCAACCTGTGGGTCATGACCCCTTTAGGGGTCGAATGACTCTTTCACAGGGGTCTCCTGACACCATCGGAAAACACATATTTCTGAAGGTCTTAGGAACTGAGATCCTGCTCCTCATCCATCTCCAGAGGGGTCCGCCCACATGCAGATACACCCACATACAAGTACCCGGAGTGAAGACTCACTACCCCGTGCCTCCTTCTATAGAATTTTTGAGAGGTCCTTTTTGCTTTTTAATTGGATGTTACTTGTGACTCACCCCCAGCATCTCTTGATAGCTAGCTAAATCATTTTACAGCTCAGATGAGGAGACAACTGAAATTTCTGGCCTCTTGAAAATAATCTGTATACTTGAAAATATTGTGATTCTATTTTCCCTGCCTGTAGTTCCAATTCGCAGAATTATTTAGAATCTAGGGATCATCTAGTGTCAGGTCGAGTCACTGGTCAGGAAGTTCATGTACCTTCCATAGTCTCCTCTCCGATCACATCCACCCTACCTTTTGTGAAGGAATGCAGCATGCTGCTTTTCCCTGTGGCTAGGTTTTATATGCACCTGCACATTTTTACATGATTGTTTACCCTGTGCAGATGGAAATTACAGTTTGGTATACTCCCTGAAAGTAATGATCTCTAGAACAATCCACACATATTGTAGTTGCCATAATTTTGGTGAATGCACCAAAGAAATCTATGTGCTTTTATATTGATATTGAAAAATGGATAGATGGCATGATAGGGCCAGTGGCCCCATTAATTCATTTTACAAGTACCATTGCATCATAGTTAATTTGTCCATACACAGCCTCCAATTACCTTCTCGATTCCTAATAATAACTGCAACCCCATCTTTCATTTTTATTACCTACCAGTTAATTACACTAACAGTCTTTCCTTTCATTTCTACATGATTTTCAGTAGAAAAGTGGCAAGTGTTACCACTTGCTGCTTTTTAGTTAGTAAGCATTTCAAGGTTTCTGCTTGGAGATTAGCAAAGAGAATGGATTTGAAAAATAAGTTTCATGTAAATGTGCTTTCTAGACACAAAATTCCAGATGACTACTTCTAACTTTTACTTTTTTAGAAAAGAAGAGGCTTATTTGGGACCAATAAATTCTGCCAGGTAAGGATGTCAGTGGCGAGAGCTGCGTGGCAGTAGTGTTTGCTTTACATTGTAAAAGCTCCTGGAGGTGGTGTGTCCAAACCAGTCAGTCCCATGACTCTCAAATCACAGCCCGCTTTCTTACACAGTGTGAGCTAGTGAGCTAATTCGATGTGACTATGTAATGAGGCTTTTTTTTCAATGAAAAGTTATATAATATAAAAATGATAATGATGATTTCTAAAAACACTTTCAAATGTCTATGAAATGCCAATTGAATATTTGAAAAAGAGTTTGTGGTGAAATTGAAATACCTCCATTCATTTATCCCGTATTCTACATATCAAATTATTATGATATAGATGCATATTTTCTATGATGCTAAATAGAATCACTTGCATTTAATCACATTTTAGAAATTTTAAGAATATTTTTATTCATACTATTTTATTCATCATGAAAATTGGTAATTAAATGCAGAATTACCATTGACTTCATAATACACACCACATTATGATTCCAGAGAACTGATATTGCATTAGTAGAGGAAAAATATTCAAATTAATGTAACTTTAAGGAGTCTTGGTAATGTAATGGTTACCAAGTAATGGTTATGTGTTGGGCTGCTGACCACAAGGTGAGCAGTTTGAAACCACAAGCACAACTCCTTGGGAGAAAGACGAGATTTCTACTCCCAGACAGATTACAAAATTAATCACAAAATAAAGATTACGAAAAAAATTAGTCTCAGAAACCAGGGGAAATTCTACCCTGTTCTACAGGGTCTCTAAGAACCGGAATCAACTTAATTGCAGTGAGTTTTATTTGGTTAACATTATAGGTAACATTTTTATCCAACTTTTAAAGTACTGTAAGATAGGTAAGAACAAACATTCAAGATTTTTCCACTTCCTACATACATATATGCATGGATAAATATGTATAAGTATTACATATATGTTATATATTAAGGATAAGCACATATATATACGTGTTATATACATATATATCTTCTCTATGTTGTTGTATTGTTGTTAGGTGCAATCGAATCTGTCCCCGCTCACAGCGACCCTATGTACAACAGAGCGAAGTTCTGCCTGGTTCTGCCCCAGCTTCCCAATAATTACTTTGAGTGCATTGTTGTAGCCACTGTGTCAATCCGTCTCCTGATCACGTGACGTCTCACTAATCTCACTAATCTCTCTTCAAAAGAATATTCTGGCTGTACTTTTCCCAAACAGCTATGTTCATTCTTCTGGCATTCCATGGGCTATTTAAGGTTCTTTGCCAAAATTCAAATGTAATAAATTTTTCTCAGTTGTCCTTACTCATTGTCTAGCTTTCACATGTCTATGAAGCAACTGAAAATACCATGGCTTGGATCAGGCCCCCCTTATCCCTCAAAGGGGCATTTTTTGCTCTGTCACCCTTTAGAAAGGTCTTGTGCCACATATTTGAATCCATGACTGCTGCTTCCTTGACTACTGATTGTGGAAATCCATGACAACGTCAATATTTTTTTCCATTTACTATGATGTTGTCTGGTGGTCCAGTGTGATGATCTGGGTATTTTTTACCCAATACCCAATAGCTGCATCCATACGATAGGCATCCGTACTGATACCTATAGTCTTTGATATTTATCAGCAAGCACTTCAAGTTCTCCTTGATTTCAGCAAGCAAAATTGTTTTGTCTTCATTTGGTAGGTTGCTAATAAACCTTCCTTCAATCCTGATGCCATCTTCTTCTTCATACAGTCCAAATTCTCAGATTATTTGCTCAGCATACAGATTGAATAAGCATGATGAGAGCTTTATAACACATTTCAATTAGTATTCCATCAATTCCCCTACTGCCTTCTCTGCAGGTTGGACATCTTCCTTCAGTGCTGTTACTGGTTTTTGATCATACAGCCTCTTGAAATGGTTGAAGTCGACCAATTCATTTTGGTCCAGTGACTGTGTATTCATTCCATCTTTTTTGGATGCTTCTTGAATCCTTCAATATGGTGCTCATGGGATTCTTCAAAATTACAGCTTGGGGAGCTTGAGTTTTTAGTCATTTCTTTCAGGTTGATATGGTAAGCATGTTCTTCCTTTTTGGCTTTCAACTGCACGTCTTTGCAAATTTCATTATAGTTCTTTTCATCTCAAGCTGTCCTTTCAGGTGTTCTCTACAGTTCTTTGGCTTCATCATTTCTTTCATTCACTTTTAGCTGCTCTACATTCAAGAGGCTTCTCGCATCTCCACTTCGGTCTTTTTTTCTTTTGTGTCTTTTTTAATGACAATTTGCTTTTTGTGTGTATGAGTTTCCTGACATGACTGCACAATTCTCAGACATTCTGTAATTAGTGTTCAGTGCATCAAATCTGTCCTGGAGATGTTCTCTAAATTTAGATGATATATACTCAAGGTCATAGTTTTGCTCTTATGAACTTAATTTGCTCTCATGTCAATTTTCTTCCATGACAGCTTAAACTTTCATAATAACTGTGAATATGAGACTTTGTTTGGGCTGATGATATGGAGCTTGGCCATCGTCTCTTCCCACAGAGATAGTCATTATGATTCCTGTGGACTCCGTCTGGAATGGCAGTCACCATTTACGTTGTTGAAAAGGGATTTGCAATAAAGAAGTCATGGCTATTGCAAAATTCTACCACGTTTTCTCCAGATTTGTTTGTATCGCCCAACTACTATTCTTTCATTTTTATCGTCCAGTCACCAATAATGACTAATGCATTTTGATTTTTGTTTGATCAATTTTACACTAAAATGTTGGTAGAATTCTTCAAGTTCTTCATCACTGACTATAGTGGTTGTTACATAAACTTTAATCATTGTTGTGTTGAGTTGTAGACATATAAATATTATTCTATCACAGACAGTACTTCAAGATAGATCCTGAAATGTTCTTTTTGATGATGAATGCAGTGCCATTCCTCTTGAATATTCCTCTTGCCATTCCCAGCATAGTAAACGATATTATTGCTTGATTCTCAATGACCAATACCAGTAGATTTCAGCTCACTAATGCCGAGGGTATCAAGATTTATGCATTTAGTTTCATTTTGATGACTCCAATTTTCCTAGTCATACATCATTCCAGCTGCTAATGGATGTTTGAAGCTATTTCTTTAAGGCATGGCCCATCAGCTGGTGACAGTCCCTAAAGCTTTATTTTATCCACATCGTTGAGCTCTCCTCTACTTTGAGGTGGAAGCTCATATTTTGAGCACCTTCCAACCTGTGGGGCTCATCTTCTGCCACTATAGATGACAATGTTACACTGCTGTTCAGAAGGGTTTTCATGACAAATCCCTCCGAGGTGGACAGCCTATTCCTTCTTCCTAATCTGAACTTAATATGGAAACTCTGCTGAAACCTGTTCATCCGACTTGCATTTGAAGTACCAGTGGCATAGCTTCCTATATCGCAGCAACAAGTAAGCCAATATAGCATAACAAATTGACAGATGAGTGATGTCCATGATACATATACACACAGTGTATATCCAATGGTGGTATCCAACACACACACACAAATATATATGTACATACATACACACGCATATACATCTGTATACTTTCTCAATCCAAGTCTGTAGCCCATTAAGCAACTCTTATTTGTAGTTATTTTGTCAGATGACAAATGCTAAAAAAAAAAATCAGCTAAACCATGATTGTTTCTAGGTATCAAATGCATAGGGAAATAGAACTTTCTTCCTATACCATTATAATCCTATTTCAAATATCAAAATAATTTTTAAGTAAGAATGATAATTCCAGAATACCATGGTCAACAACAGAGGAAGATACAAGGCATCTAGACCTAAAGGAAAACAGTGGCTCTCTCCCCAGAATATCTAAAAGGAAGTAGAGAATCAGGTGGAAAATAGCATCTGTTCCAAGTGGGAAACACAAAGGAGAACATATGATTAGTAGTAAGCAGGTCAAAGATTAGGCAAAAAGATTTACTCTTCCAAAGTGGGAAATTTTGCGGATAATTTTATTATATGATTAATGGTAAATAGTTTACAGAGTGGGAAGGCAACAAGAGTAAGTGACAGGTGACAAGGAAGGGTAAAGGGCTCTACTGCTTTGGTTAATTTTAGAAGGACCATTAGGATGAGGAACATAAACTAACAGAGCCAATGTCTACGAGAATTCCTAAATGCAAGTCACTAGGTTGCTTTTCAGCGAGGAATGCTGGGCATTTGCCTGTCTTTACTTTTGGAGCGCTGAGCCTCCGTGCTCAGACAGAGAGCTCCCAACCTTGGGAACTTGGTGGGGATATTTCCAAGCACATGTGGTAGGCATGTGACATGTGAACAAAATAAAGTTGAAAAATTGTGTAAGCACCTAAAGATGTTTTTTAAAAAGGAACATTTATATTCAAGGATAGTGGGACTGTCAACAAGTATCTTGGGTTGATGAAAACTTAGCACAAGGTTGTTTTGTTTTGTTTTGTTTTTTGTCAGATTTTTCTTTTGCCTCAATATTTCCACAGAGTGCTCTAGGAATAATCAGAATATGTACATTCCTTCTACGTGAGATAGGCTGTTATTTTTAACAATTTTGAAATTAGTAATAAGAGAGAAAATAAGTAGTAAATTAAAACTGATTTCATAAATAATACTACTTAAATTTTTAAAAGGTTTAATTTAATTTGGTTAAAACACAAAAATATTAAGTTTGTCATAAAAATATAGTCATGTATATGATGGCAAACTGCTATTTGGGAAATATTCATGTAGTTCCAACCAGTGTAGTTCACACACCACCAGATGTACAGTCTTTTTCAGACCTAGGGAAAAGAAAACTTGAAAACCATGTTTTAACTGGAAAAATCATGTGGCTTTTTTTTCACCCTGCCATTATATCTGGGCTATTTTATTCTTAAGGGTGTTCCAACTGACTTGCTCTCTCTTGACTGTCAGAAAGTATAGCTCTATATTACTAGTAGAAAATGCATATATCGAAGTGTATATAATTGTGAAGAAAATGAAAAAGCAATTCAGGCTTTACAGCTTGAACTTTTATATTCCCTTTACCATAGGGTAAAGGTTTTTTGTTGCTTAAGAAGATTTAGTATAAACAATTAATGGCCCTTAAATAAAATGAATCCCCAGATGTTCCAGTAATAATGTGTTACATTTAGTAGTTAAACCTAGTACTCCTACAATATTTGTCCTCTTTCACTTTTTAAATGGTCATACATAAAATTGACATGTGTTGGGTGCATAAAATTCTATGAAGCATAATGTATATTAAACCCCAAACCAAATCCACTGCCATCAAGTTAATTCTGACTCATCGTGACCCTATTCAACAGAAGAGAACTAACTGCCTCTTTGGGTTTCAGAAACTTTTAAGTCTTTACGGGATCAGACAGGCACTTCTTTCTCCCAGAGTAACTGGTGGGCTCAAACTGCTCACCTTATGACTGTCAGCTGAATTATCCAATCACCACCACAGTAAGGATATACAATAGTTCTATCACTCTATGAGGCTCCCCTCCTAGCATCTTTCCATTCTTATTTTACTAGTCCTAAAAACCCATAACTGTTCTTTATAGTAAGAATAGACTGCCTCGTAAACTTGTTGCAGAAAATAGACTGTCAAGCCACTGCTGCTGTCTATTCCAACTCGTACCGAATAACCACCGAATTATTGAGGCCGTAAATCTTTAGGGAGGCAGACGGACTCATCTTTCCTGGGAGGAGTGGCTGGTGGGTTCAAACGTCTAACCTTGCAGGTAGCAGTCTGACGCTCCCCCCCGCCCCCCCCTGCACTGCTAGAGCTCTTCTAATAGTCGGTATTCTTCAATCCACAGTCTTTTCTAATGTTTCCAAGTTCTCATTGCTCATTTTGCACTTAGTTGGTTTATAATCATGATTAGGCTTGTTTTCTTTTCTCATCTCCAGCTAATGTCAGCTAATCCTATCCTCAGCTCTAACCTCAGGAGATTTCCTAGAGGAAGGTGTTAGCGAATCTGCCCATGTGCATGTTCCATCTGTTTATGAGTAACCCTTGGTCCATCATCTACATTGTGTTTGCACTGCCAGTTGTCTGATGGTAATGCTGGAGATTATTATCTGGCGTACACGTGAGAATCACTGCTGTGTTTCTTTTCATTGACTTGGCAGATAGGAGTCTTTCTTTTTCTTAGCATTTTAATGGCTTTATGCCCTGCTCTTTTATGGTTGAGTGTTTTTATCACTGTATATTTCTCTGATTATGTGAACCAATGGGGCAGCGTAGGAGGAAGCACGGGTTGCCAGTCAAGACGGGACTTGATCGATCCCTTGATCAAGGGATGCAGACTAACCAATGTGCTGTGGGTAGTCTCGTGTGCAATTGTAACATATATTTTCTGGATAATGAATTCCATCTGTAGTATGTGAAAAACAACGTATTTTAACGTAGTGAGTTACAGTCTGTGTGTTGTACGGTGGGCCTCTCATTTATGACTTTGCCATGTATCAGAAATGAAGAAGTTTAAACAGGTGTTTAAAATCTGTAATCAACAATTGATGTGTGTATGGATTGGGATAACAGTTGTATGAGCCCCTAATAAAATGTTAAAAAAAAAGAAATCTGTAATCAATCAATTGAGACCTTCTTAGGTGTTACCCCCTCAGGAGAAAAATATTAACCAGTTGATAATCACTTTGATCTCTGGATCTTAAATTTTCTTGTTCGATGGCTTGTTTTGGTTTCACTCAGGGCTCCTCGTGAGATGTGTGCTCTCTTGGTGTGTGCAGGTCCTCCTGCATTTTTCTTTCTTTTTTGTTTGTTTCATGATTTCTGACCAGTTTGGGGTTTGTTTTTTTTTTTGTTTTTAATTCCTGGAAAGAAAACAAGCACATTCCTATTGAGTAGAATTTGTTATTTTCATCCATTGGGAATTAAAACAATAAAGAATAACATTGCTATTGTGTATTAGCACACATAATTGTCTGTCCATAGTTATAAATGAATTATTTTATCATTTGCTTCTCAGATGGATCCTGTGCAAAAAGCAGTCATAAATCACACATTTGGAGTGTCCATTCCCCCAAAGAAGAAGCAAGTTATTTCGTGTAATGTCTGTCAGCTTCGCTTTAACTCTGATGTGAGTATCGCCCTTTCATTGCTCTCTCGCGTCCGTCCAGCTGGAAGTCTGATTGGTCTGAATATGCACATGTCTTCATATTGATGCACTTTCTAGCAGCTATTCCAAGAGATTGGGGTTTCATACTAGAAACGTGAGCAATAGAGTAAATGATCAATATTAAAATAAGGAGTTCTCAATATAATTAGTCAAACCTACCATTTACACTCAGTCTTACCAATTATATTTACTTATCAAAAATACTTAAATAGCAAGAAATGTTTTTAAACTTTAAAAAGGCAATGAAAATTATGAGAAAAATAATAAAGATTCAGTGAACACTGGGTGCATGTGTGGGGAACCATTGTTATTACTCTTGATGGCAAATAGCTTACATGTACAGACCAAATCGTGTTAAACACCTTGGAGCAGTGGTTCTCAACCTCCTAGTCCGCGACCCTTTAATACAATTCATGTTGTGGTAAACCCACCCCAACCATAAAATGATTTTTGTTGTACTTCATAACTGTAATTTGCTACTGTTATGAATCAGGCAACCCCCTGTGAAAGGGTCATTCGACCCACAAAGGGGTCGCAACCCACAGGTTGAGAACCACTGCTTGGGGTGGGGGGGGAGATAGTATACAATATAAAGGATCCCAGATGGTGCTGTGGATTAGGCCTGGGCTACTAAGCACAAGGTTAGTGGTTCAAACCTATTAGCCCCTCCACAGAGACAGATGATGCTGTCTGCTCCTGTAAAGATATACAGTCTCAGAAACTCTATATAGGGTCCCTATGAGTCAGAATCAACTGAATGGCAGTGATTATACAATATTTACTTTCTCAGAACATGGAAGAGGGAAACTGTATAAACTGTTTATCTGGCCAGCATAATCATCCTGCTAAAAAGATAACAAGAAAAAGAAAGACATCAATATTTTAATGAAAGTTTTGAATGTATAAATAAAATAATAGAAATATAAAATAATAATTTTATAGTATCTATAAAACCCAATGATAATATAAGGCAATGAACAGTGAAGGCTGTATTTCATATGCTACATATCTTTTTTGTTTTTTAAATCATTTTATTGGGGGCTCGTACAACTCTTATCACAATCCATACATTCATCCATTGTGTCAAGCACATTTGTACATTTGTTGCCATCCTCATTCTCAAAACATTTTCTTTTTACTTGAGCCCTTGGTATCAGCTGCTCATTTTTTCCCCTCCTTCCCCATCCTCCTTCCCTCACGAACCCTTGATAATTTATAAATCATTATCATTTTTTCATGTCTTACATTGTCTGATGTCTCCCTTCACCCACTTTTCTGTTGTCCTCCCCCGTGGGAGGGGGCTATATGTAGATCATTGTGATTAGTTCCCCTTTTCTCCTCACCTTCTTCTTACCCTCCTGGTATTGCTACTCTAACTATTGGTCCTGAGGGGTTATCTGTTCTGGATTCCCTGTGTTTCCAGCTCTTATCTGTACCCATGTATATGTTCTGGTCTAGCCAGATTTGTAAGGTAGAATTGGGGTCATGATAGTGAGGAGGGCTGGGGCGAAGCATTAAAGAACAAGAGGTAATTTGAACATTTCAGTGGTGCTATACTGCACCCTGACTGCCAGAGCCATTTTTCAAAGACTTCACAGGATTAACTTTTTTTTTCTCAAGAAAGACTGGAATAGTTCTATATCACAAACATAATAGAAATTACAGTCATTGAAAATAAAATACATATTTATCATAATTTGAAAATTTGTATTAAACATCATTTTAAATTAGAGGCCCAATGAATGAAAAAAAAAAAAGGGACCTAATCTTTCTAAAGACATATCCAAGAATTAAAATGTCCCTAAACAGACAATTCAATGTTTATTCTTTGAAAGTCTCACTATTGTCAAGATGTCAATTCTCTCCAAATTGACCATATCCAGTACAATTCAATCACAATCCCTGCCAGTTTTTCTTTTTTAGAAATTGACAAGCTGATTCTTAAATATATATATAGAGAAAAAACCTCCAGAATGGCAAATACATCTTTTGAAGAAAGGGCTAAGATGGAAGATTCACACTTCCTGATTTCAGCACACAACTACGCAAACCATAGTAATCCAGACTGTGGTATCACGGATGAAGGAGTAGACAGCAGCCCAGGGAATAGAATCAAGTCCAGAAGTAGAACCACACCTACAAGGTCAGCTGATTTTCAGTAAAGTTACCGAGACAGCCAATGGAAAAAGACTTTTCTTTGCAACAAGTTACACTAGAACAATTTTATATCCATGTTTAAGACAAAACAAAATTAGCTTTGAGACCTACCTTGCATAAAATATAAACTTAATAATGAATAATAGATGGATAATATATGTAAGTAAAAACATAAAACTAGCGATGTCCAGAGAAAGGCATAACAGAATACTCACATGGTTTTGTTTACTCAAAGATTAGTTACACAGGAAATTAAAATAAACACAACCCAGAAAAGTTTTATATATATATGTATTTCAAAATTTAAAACTTCTCTTCAAATTATAGTTGTACTAATAAGAAGGCAAAAAGACTGTGAGGAAATGTTCATGAAATACATATCTGTTAAAGGACTTATAGACAGACTATATAAATAGCTCTTAAAGCACAATAATAAATGGGTAAAACTGGAACAAACGCGAAGAAATATGAATGAAAATGAACACGTAAAATGAGATTCAACATCATTAGACATTAAAAGATGCAGATGTAACCCTAGCAAGATACAATCACACATATCAGAATGGTTTAAATTAAATAAATTTACAATACCAAATATCAAGAAGAGGAGTCACTGGAATTTTATACATTGTTAGTGGTATTATGACAAGTACAGCCAGGGGGAAAAATAGTTTGCCTGCTATTTTTAAGAAACTTCATAAAATTGTATTTCCTTATAACCCAGTAATCTCACTTCCAAGGCATTTATCCAAAAAAAATGAAAACATGATCCTAGCCAGACTCACCGCCATGAGTTGGGTTTGAGTCACAGTGACCGTATGGGACAGAGTACAGCTGCTGCATGGGGTTCTGAGTCAGTAATCATTGCAGGAGCAAAGCGCCTCATCTTTCTCCTGTGGAGCAGCTGTTGATTTAAACGCTCACTCGATTAGCAGCCCAACATCTAACTCACTACTCCACCAGGGCTCCTTAAATAGATGCTATTTATAGTAGCTTTATTTATAATTGTCCCAAACTAGAAAGGACGAGTTGGTTTAGCCATACAATGGGTACTACTCAACAATGAAAAGCAGTGACCATGGAAGCCCTGGTGCATGTTACCATGTGGATGAATCTCAGAAGTGATAAGCTAAATGAAAGAAATCGAATTCCAAGAATATATATTGTATGATTTTACTTATATAACTTTCTGGGGCCGAGAAAACTATAAGGACAGAAATCAGATTAGTGCTTAATAGGGGCTTGGGGAGAGATTAAAGGATTGACTACAAAAGCACATGAGGAAACTCTTGGTAATGATGGAAATAATCTATATATTGATTATGGTGATGGTTACACAATTGTCTCTTCTTGCCAAAACTCATAGAACTGTATATCTAAAAGGAGAATGTTTGTAGTATATCAAATATAGCTAGTAAATTTGGTGTGATAAACACTGTGATATGTCCAAAAAATATTTGGTAAGTAGAATACCAACAATAGACTTCATTACTAGATATATTAAAGTATAATATTGTAACTACATTTAAGTCACAATAATGAAAAATCTCATACTCAAATTGAATGATAAATATATCGATATTTTTGAGTATATGCAATATGGTACAGTTGTACATGGTTATTATCTAAATATAGGTAAATTAAAGTTTCTTTAGCTTTAGGAGTCAGAGCCCTGGTGCCATAGTGGTTGTGCACTGTACTGCTACCCATAAAGTCAGCAGTTCAAAACCACCAGACCCTCAGTGGGAGAAATGCAAGGCTTTCTCCTCCCATAGAGTTGCGACCTCAGAAACCTACAGGGACAATTCTACCCTCTCCTATAAAGTCACCATGAGTAAGAAAACAATTGGTAGCAGTGAGTTGCATTGTGAAATGAAAATGTTGACTCCCTAACTGGCCACCTTTATAGTTAATGCTCACCTGAAATCATACATCTTACTACAGCAATTGAGTTGTGGAAAACATCTCATGATAAATGACAATAAGTTGAAAAGCAAAATTGAAAAGGCAAAAGAAGCAGTGGTAGGCAACATATCTATAGTCTTTCCTTCCATAGATCCTGTAAGAATATGAGCCAGATCTGTTATTTATTTTCAATATCCCATCCAGAGAAAGGTAGCATAGTATAAAACATTGGATTGAGAGTCCTTGAACAAGAATTCAGATCCTAATTCTGAGCTAGTAAATCAGTTCACCACTGTGAGCCTCAGTTCCCTCATCAATTACATGATGTAAATTAGACTCCCTGTTCTTTAAGAGGATAATTTGAGCTCTATGATTAAAAATAATTTCCACAGCATCTTTATTAGGACAGAGGGTATTAACACTTCTATACATAGTAGAGCTGGTAGCACAGTGTGCTTCACGCTGAACTGCTAACTTCAAGGTCAGAGGTTCGAACCCATCAGCCACTCTGTAGCAGAAAGATGAGGCTGTCTGGTTCATAAACATTTCAAGTCTGAGTAACACTAAGCAACAGTTCTTCTGTGCCCTACAGGATCACTATGAGTTGAAATCAACTCCGTGGCAACGTGTTTGTTTTTTTCAGTTGGTATCTTATAGATAGGAATCCTAGTGGTGTTGTTGGGTAAACCTTGAATTGCTAATCTCAAGGTTGATGGTTCAAATCCACCAGCCCCTCAGTGGGAGTGAGGCAATCGGATCCTATAAAGATTTACAGTCTTAGAAACCCTATATAGAGTTGCTGGAGTCAGAATTGACTCAATGACAGTGGCTTTGGTGTAGTTTTTGGTTTACAATACAGATGCAACAGTTAAGATCCAGACTTTGACTATGAATTCTGATTTTCATTTGGGTAATATGGCAGGAGGAGGGGGAGTGAGAATCTTTTTTGTGTGGCCTAGAAGAACCCTGGGAGTAGGCCCACCTTGAGCTCCATTTGATGTCCACCTTTTTCTTTGTGTTTACTCGCAGGGTCATGGACAAATGTGTACGCATGAGCATGTGACGGCCAGCTTCTTTGTCACTGCTCTAACGCTCCGTTGATAATGGAGAAAGAAATTAAATTCCTGAGTCATGCTTAGACTCTCAGCAGTAATGCCACGAGATCTGGATGGCCAATTCACAAGTGTGACATATACATGTTCTCAGTGTTTAGTAATGGTGCTATAATGTGCATAACCAAGCTCTGAAACTGAGCATTTTTTATTTGGGGGAGAGTTTATTATTTTATAATTACCCTATTTACATTTTAATGTAAGAATTAAGAAGATGCTCATCCTTATTTTCTTTAATAACGTTTCTAAATCAGCTTGAGACGGAATTGGCCTCACTCTTCAGTGTAGAAAATATGTTTATTGAAAAATCTGGAAGGCAGATTTGCACAGTAAACAGACTTTTACTTTTATTTTGCAATTCTCCATTATCCATATAAAATGCACCAGGGCAGGCCTCAGCATTCAAATTCAATGTGACCTAGTTTAAGTATCCCCTAGTCCCCTTTGTCCAGCTTTTATCATCTCAGTAGAACTCCACTGTTGGAAAGCAAAAGGCTACAGCTTTATTTACACAATACCCTGTTATGTAAATGAGAAAACATTAATCACAAACATTTCCCAAATGAACCTTTACAAATTAACACCATTAACTTTGCCAGGGGCCAGGCATTGCAGCCCAGGAAAAAAATATGTCTTTCCAACTGAGTTGCAGCCATTTGCACAGATGTGGACAGCACATGGCCCCTGTCTTTTTGCCGCCACCTTTCCTTTTCTAACATGGTGTTTGACGACTGCTGAATGAGGGTATCCTGGGGCCAAATGCCCCTCTCTTCTCCATTGGATGAGTGCTCTCCCCATGCAGTACGGTCCCAAATCGATACTCCTAACTCTAAGTCTTGACCCTTCCAAAGTTAAACCTTACAAGGAAAATAGCTCTTCCATAACTACTTTATAGTTGGTTTTAAATAAGATTCCTAAGTTTATTGAACTCTCAGTTTTCATATAAAAAAGGCCAGGACCTAAAGCTAACAAATGTCTTAAATGTTTTTAAGGCTAATACATCTCTCTCTGGACTAGGTTTAAAGATAGCAGATTCCAAATTAAATTCTAATTTACATGTTAATAGAAGTAGGAGACTGATGGAAACTGATGTTTAAATAGCTTCTTACACAAAATCAAGGACAACTTGATTCTCTTAAATGTTGAAAAACAAAGATGATCTTTGTTGATATCTTCATTATCATTATTGCCACAGAAACTGGTTCACCATAAATAACTCTTCATGTAGGGCTGACTCCTTTCGCTTCCTAGGCAAATGGAAGTGGGAACATAATGGTCTTTTAAATCACATTTTATAAACTCTATTTCAGGGATTAACCCTGAACGTTTGGGAGTCCGCATTAATACAATTGATTAGGTATGGCACTCGGTGTCTTTCATTGCGAACTCCATAAGTTTTCATTCCTCCTTTGGAGCTCACCCATTGGATATTTAAAATGTGCCCTTTTACCTTTGGAATCATATTTTAAAGGTTGACCCTCTTGTAGTTCTCATTTCCTTCATTTTCCCTTACTTTGTGGTCCCTCGAGGTGTTTGAGTTTCGATCCCTTTTGGGATCCACCATTTCTCTCTCCCACTTTGGGCCCTGTTCTTATTGCTGCAGTCTATTCCTTCATGTCTGCTGATATAAAGACATGACCTCATGACCTTGTCTGGATTTACTTTAGCCTGAATAAGAACAGGTGGACAGAACATTAGGAGTTTGCTTCGGTGTGAAAATGGCAGTGTGATCAACGATTTGTGTGAGCATTTCTCTAGGTGACCTGACTCTCCTATTTTTGACTATGAATCTCTCTGCATTTCAGAAAGCGCAGTCACGCAGTGATCACCCCGGGTGATCGCTCCTGCCCAGGGAGCGCAGTCAGTGTGTAGTGGACAGGCCTCCAGTTTGCATCATAGGAGTTGCCTTCTGGATGAAGGTCATTTAAGTTTTGTCTCCCTTTGTATCTCTTTTTTGGTTTGTTTTAATTCTATGCCTATTTTATGATTTGTCTCCCGGTTAGTATAATAATGCAATGCAAATGCTCATCAGTCTTGCATAAACAAACTGCCCCTTCTATCACCATCTGCTGCTTTGAAGCTTCAGTACTATCTCTGCTAGAGGCCCTGGCTCTCTCTGTCTCCCAGCAGAGATCTCAGCAGTCACGGTATTAGGGAGGACCCACAACTTGCGTTCCCACATGAAGTCCCTATTCACATGTTGGCTGCTGGGCCTCTACCTCCTCTGGCCACTGGGTCTAGTGCCACCTCTCCAGCAGCTGTCAGGAGGCAGCAAGTCCCTGAAGCAGCTGCTGTTCCTTCCCTGAGAAGTCAGAGAGACTGAGAAACAGGAGGGCCATTAAGCACTGCATTTGAAGATGCCCCTTGCCCCAAAAGTAGAAGTCCCCAACTTCAGAGGTTCAACTTGAACTTCTGTGAAGATGAAAGCATTTTCTTAATCCTATGTAACATTCTTCTAGGGGGTTGTACATGTTGCTATTGGGAATCTTGTGGTTGTTTTTAACTACAGAAATTTTGTATATTATCAGGTTTTCTCTTCCACCATCAGCCATGTTCTCCTCTAACTCATACCATTTCTCCTCCTTTTGTTGTCTACCCCATCTTCTCTCTCTCTTTGGTTTTCTTTATTTTATATTTTTATTTTTCTTCTTTCTCTGGCACAAATGTTTACACAATTTCCCCAGCCTTTATTAGACATTCATATGTCAGGTAAACATTGGACTTCTCACTGCAAGGTGGGGAGTTCAAAACCACCTACAGGACAAATATGAGGCTGTCTGCTCCCATAAAGAGTTATAAACTAGGAAACTCTATATAGGATTAATATGAGTTGGTAATGATTCAATGACAGTGGAATTCTGGAAGGTGGGGGTCACTTGAAAATGTATCCAAAAAGGTTAAAGAAAAACATGTTGATCATATTCTTTGAAAGTCTATAAATATGCCATTAAGAAATAAGTTCATCTTGAAAATTCAGACACACTGTACTTGGTAGTAAATTATCTAAACATACTCTCAGGGAAAGCATTAATATTCATCTTTCAATAGCTGACACACTCACTCCCATCACCACTGTCACATATCCCCAACAGATGCATTTCTGTTCTATAGGTGCACTGTCCCATCCATCATGTATACATACATAACAACCAACCAAACCCCAAATGCATTTGCTCTGTTTTTCTGGAATCTCTTCAAACAGATACAGTCCATTGCAGTTGACTCAGTTCCAGCGGATTGTGACCCAGACAGAGTAGAACTGCCCAGTAGGGGTTCTGAGGCTCTAATAGAGACAGACTCCCACATCTTTCTCCTATGAGGCAGTGGGAGGTACAGATGACCAACTTTTCCATTAGTAGTCAAGCACTTAACTTCTGAACCAACTGGGCTCCTCTGGGGACAGATGGCAGCTCTTATTCATGTCTATGTATACTGCATTTATTTACATAGTTGTACATGTGAGGGGGCTTCAAATAGTTCATGGAAAAATGGAATTTAAAGATAATGGATTATTCCACCAACTTTTCAAAGTCCCTTCACATATTATTATACGTACATATTCATTATGTATGAATTATACATATCTACATTTAAAATGTGTTGTATTTTTAAAGAATTGGTGCTGATAATATATGAATGGCAGAGCTTTAAGAAAACTCTTGCCTGGATAGATGGATTGTGATAAGAGTTGTACAAGCCCCCAGTAAAATGAATTATAAAACAAAAGATAAGAAAAGTAAAACCAGTGCCTAAATTGTTACATTTCATTTATACTAATAGTGGTCCTTTGTGCAGAAACAAAATAAGCCAAATAAGTTAGTCCTCACTGAAAAATTCGTTTATGACAAGGGATTTGGGGGAAGAAACAAAAAAGCAAAGCAAAAGCTTACACTGAACTCTACAGTGGGTGATTAAATAAAGAGACGGCACAGAGATCATCTCATTGTTGAATTGGGAACTGCAAAGCTACTTATAAAGTTTACATCCCATATTAAAGAGTGCAAATTATTATATAAATGCATAATTTTGCAAGTTTGGAAAACTAGCTGATTCTGTCGAGAAAAAAAAGGTACCGGAGAGAGAAGGGATCAATAGCATCAAATACAAATCCAGATAATGATAGCTGCTTTTGTCAAACATTTTCCATTTTCCATAAATAAGACTATTTATATCGATTCTTAGGTTTGGAAGGTAGTGAAGCAGATAGGAGGTAATTAAAAGCATAAATCTCAGGAGCCTGGGAAGGTAATTCTCGGCTTGCAGACAAGCTGACAAAATGATGAACATTTTTTGCTTCAACATGAGAGAAATATAGCACGATTACAGGGAGCAGGGACATACTGGGCTAAAAGTTTTGTTCAATAGCTGCTCTTTAACAAAGCTCTAGCCAAGTTTAGTCCCCTTTTTTGAACATGTAGTAGTCACTAAATTTCTTTTCAAAAATCTTGCTTCAAAATTACCATTGTAATATTGTAAATAAGCCACAATTTTCCTAAACACTACTGTACCTTGAATATGTATTTATGATTTTAAATTCAACATTGGAAAAAAAAGATTAGGACATAAGTAAAGTTTTAAAACTTGAGCTTTATGACATCAAGAGTCATCAGATTCTATAGTTAACTGAATATAGAAGTTATATACCTAATTTAATTTTTGTTTGTTTTCTTGTTTTAAGCGCACATGCCGTGGATGCTATGTTCCTTGAGTTCTTTCTATAGGTTCATTCATGGCCAAAGTCAGGATGATGAGCTTCATGTGGTGTTGCAAAGAACAGTAACAATGGGCATTTAGAGAGAAAACTTGTACCCACCACCACTTATCTGCATATATTCTCAACAGAAAACCATTAATTCACTTTGAAATCCTGTCAGCTGTAGTATATTTTCATGAAATGTTTGTTTGCATTAAACTAGGCATTAAGAAAGCCTTTTAAAGATACTGGGTCTTTGCTTTTCCTTTGTAAAGTGCCAGAGCTGGCACTTAGTGAACGGTACGGGATTCCTATAAGGATTTAGGGTTATTTTCTTGGTAGTTTTGTTCATTTGAAAGTGGTTTGGAAGGCAAAAGAGACTCAGAAAAGGAGGCGAGAGGATAGCACAACTCAAAGAATGCAATTAGGGTCACTAAATGTACATACACAAACTCCTGAATTAGGGAATGGTTTGCTCTGTGTATTTTCACCCACAGCACTAAAATAAATGAGAAGCAGGGAAGGGGAGTTATCTTGCCAGCTGGAGGTTTGGGAGAGGCTGTGGAAGCCTTGTGTATGTTTTTCTTCTTCAGTTAGTATAGTTTTATTTGGCTCAGAGTGGTTGCCGGACCCTTAACGATAAGATAATATTTCACTCAATGTGGGTGGTTTTGGTTTCTTCAGCGAAATTTTATTCAATGAATAATTAAGAATCAGGTAGAAATTCTAGATTGAACACCTGTGGATTTCCAACATGATTGGTAGCTGGCTTAAAGTTTATATTTAGGCTTTATGTAAAACATGCTGATATCTTTTATTCTCTCTGCTTGGGTGGGCAATTGGCTTTCATTTACACCACCTTTACAACAAATGGGGGAAGAAGGTATTATTTATGTAAGACGAAAACAACTGGATGGAATAAAAAGTAATCCTGTTGACTCCATGGCTTTCCAACAAATGACTGATTTAATATAGTTCAGAACACCTAGCAAAAAAAGTACTGGTTAGCTAACTTTCATCTCTCCAGCAGCTCTTTGCATAAAGTGACAGCCTGGTTGCCCCAGAGGCCAGAGGACTTTTGATATGGCAGGTCGGCCTAAAGAGCAGTTCTTCTGGAAAACCCGACTGGCTGTAAGAACTCCATGATGCATAACTTGGGAGAAAAAATGGACACCATGCTAAGAAGGATTGCCTTAGCCAATTAAAATGTTTAAGCTAGAAAGACTCTTGACAGGGTAGTCTAGCTGGTTGAAGTGAGTATTTCAAGGAGAATGACGAAGCAATACTGGACCAGAGAACAGGAGAAGAGTGTTAAAACAGTTCATACTTAAACAAAAAGACTAACCAGAGAAATAAATATTGCTGGCATCAGCTGAAAGCATAGAACACCAGAACGATGTTTACTTGTGTTTTATTGGCTATGCCAAGGCATTCAACTGTGTGGATCATAACCAACTATCTGGATGGCCTTCAGAAGAATGGGAATCCCAGAACACTTCATTGTGCTCATGCAGAGCCTGTCCATGGTCAAGAGGCACTGTGTGAACAGAACAAGGGAACACTGCCTGGTTTAAAATCAGGAAAGGTGTGCAACGGGGTTGTAGTCTCTCACCGTACTTACTCAGTCTTTATACTGAGCAAATCACCAGAGAAGCTGGATTGTCTGAAGAAGTATGTGGCATCAGTATTGGAGGAAGCTGCTTTATGCAGATGATACAACCTTGCTTGCTGACAGTGAGGAAGCTTTCTTTGATGCACGTGCTGGTGCAGATCAAGGATTGGAGCCTTCAGTACAGATCACAACTCAATGGACAGCAAACCAAAATCTCTGCAACTGGACCAATAGATAACATTGATCAACGGAGAAAAGATTGAAGTTGTCTAGGATTTTGTCTTGTTTGCATCCACTTCAATGCGCATGGCAGCTTCAGTCACATCAAACGATGTATTGTACTGAGTAAATCTGCTGCACAAGACCTCTTTAAGGTGTGGAAAAGCAAGGATGTTACTTTGAGGGCTAAGGTGCTCCTGATCTAAGCATGGTTTTTCACTCACCTCATGCGTGTGGGAGTTGGACATTGAATATGGAAGTCTGAAGAAGAATCAATGCATTTGAACGACGGTGCTGGTAAAGAGTACTGAAAGTATCATGGACTGCCCAAAGAACAAACAAATCCATCTTGGAAGAAGTATGGCCAGAATGCTTCTTAGAAGCAAGCATGGCAACGCTTTGTCTCACATATTTTACATATTTTTCATGAGAGATCAGTCCCTGGAGGAGGAGATCATCCTTGGTAAAGTAGAGGGCAGCACAAAAGAGGAAGGCCCGGCTACAAACTGGGTGGAAATGTAAGACCCTTTTTGAGGATGGCACCGGACCAGAGGGTGACGGGTTCTATTGGTCACAGATCGGGTTGCTATGAGTTGACATGGACTCAATGGCACCTGGCAGCGATAACAACAAAACCTTAAACATTGGTGTTCCAATCCACCCTCTATATTAGCTTGATCTTCTTAATTCCCTGGGCGGTGCACACAGATAACACACTTGCCTACTTATCAAACAGTTGGCAATTCAAGTCTACTAAGAGGAGCCTCGGAAGGAAGTCCTCCCCATCTGCTTTCCCAATAAGCCAGGGAAAGCCCTGTGGTGAAACCCATCGCATCACCATGAGTTGAAATGGCTTTGACAGCAGCTGTTTTTTGCTTGTTTCTGTCTTCAAATGCACATGGGAATCAAACGCCGTGTTCACTGTTGAGAAAATAGGTCTGATATTAAGAACTCTCTGGAGGACATTTGTTAAGATTCAGGCCTATATGGGCTGAAAATATGATTCACCTCGTTCCGTTTCCTTCAAATTAAGAAGTGCGTTTTAACTTTTTGCGAATAATATTTTTATTTTATCAATGGTATACCTCACATATTTTGACACACAGAAGAGATCATTTTTAATACTGCGTCTCTTTAGGACAAAGGTACTTTCTGAATTAACGGTGGGATGACATGAAGAGATACAATACCCAGAGCAAAAATTCCGACAGTGAAACTTTTCCTTGACTAAAATTTGAATGTATTATTATGCCATTGAATAATTATATAGCTATTTTAGCCAAAGAAGGGAAGAAAAAAATGAATTGACCTTTTTGAATTGCATGAATATATTTTTAAGTGGGAAAACACTGAAAGCTAGGAATAGTCTGTTATGCTAATAAATAATAACAGTAATTGCATTTTACTGAATAGAAAGTGTACAAAATATACAATTTGACTCACGGCTATTGAGTCAAATAAGACTCATCGTGATCCTAGAGACCCTATAGAATAGCGCAGAACTGCTCCACAGCCTTTAGAAGCCTGTCCGTCTTTCCAGAAGTAGGCTGTATTACCTAGTCTCCTCAGCACATGAAATTCAGGCAACCGCTGAACTACCACTGGTATAACCTTTTGTTTCCTTCTTCATTCATTCATTTTACAACATAGGCAGTTATTGTTTTTAGTTGCTATTGAGTCCACTCCACCTTCTGGTGGCCGGATGTGCAACAGGATGAACTAATGCCCAACCCCGTGTCGTCCTCACAGCTGCCAGTGTGTTTGAGCCCATCGTGCCAGCTTTTGTGCCAGTCCATCCCAGCAAAAGGCTCCCTCACCTTGTTGGCCCACTATTTCACCCAGCATGATTTCTTTAGTAATCTGTCCCTCCCAAAGACGTGTCCATAGAAAGCAAGTTGGACAGTGTAATGTTATGATCATTAAGATGTTCATGGGCTCATTTTCCAAAGTAGATTGCTGGTTCTTTCTCCCTACTCTCTCATGGACTAGAAGCTCGGCAGAAGCCCATTTACTGTCAGTGACCCTGCTGTTATTTAAAATGGTGGTAGCATTTCTGAACTTTGTGCTAACAGAGGAAGGGTTATTAACAGCCCTGTGATATGCAGATGACACAGCATTGCTTTCTGGAAGAGATGAGTTGAGACGCTTGCTGGTAACGATTGAAGATTGCAACCTCCAGTATGGATCCAACTCAATGCAAAAAAAAAAAAATTTCCTTACAACTGAACCAATTGGCATCTTGTAAATGAAGAAAATATTGAAGTTGTCAAAGATTTAATTTATTAGTCAATGCCCGTGGAAGCAGCAGTCAAGAAATCAAATACCATATTCCATTGGGCAAATCTGCTAAAACAGAAGCTATCACTTTGAGGACTAACATGCACCTGACTCAACCATGGTATTTTCAAGAAATTTACATGCATGTGAAAGTTGGACAGTGCAAATAGGAGACTAAGAAGAACTGGTGCATTTAATTATGATGTTGGTGAAAAGTATTGGAAGAACCATGGACTGCCAGAAGAACAAACAGATCTGTCTTAAAAGAAGTCCAGCCAGAGTGTGCCTCGAGAGTCGAGGCTGGCTTGACGTCATCTCATACTTTGGACGTGTTATCAGGAGAGATCAGCCCCTGGAGAAGCACATTATGCTTGGTAAAGTGGAGGGGCAGTGAACAAGAGGGAGGCTCTGCATAAGCTGATTGACGCAGTGGCTGCAACAATGGGCTCAGTTGTGAGGATGGCACGGGACCAGGCTGCGTTTTGTTCTTTTGTACACGAGGTCTCCATGAGTTGAGCCAGAATCCACAGCATCTAGCAACAACTTCCAGCACTAGAACAATACACAACCCCTAGCAATACGCAAGCTACTATAGTATGACCACCAGAAATGTAATGGTTAAAGCTCATGATTGTTCAAAAGGAAGCACACATGTACATTTTAAGGATACGAGCCAAATTCTGTGAAATAGTTCATGCATGAGCTAAAGTTTATATTTACCAAATAAAAACAATACAACTCAGTTTCTTTCTCATAAATCTTCAACACAAATAAGTCCAACTAGTAACATAGACTTCAATTTCCTCAAGTTTCTGTTTCTTTGTCTTTATAATCACTAGGATATCTTATTTTTTTCAAATAAACTATGCAAGATTAAGACTGCCATAAGGTTTGCTGATTTGAACTGTATCGAAAATGAACTTGAAAGAGCCCTAACCCTTAGGTCGAAAAAAAATTGGACAATGAAAACCTTGTGTATGGTGCATTGTTTAATCTGTCTCCTGCCGAGGTTGAACCCTTCAGCTTGGAAACCCGAACCCATGGTCATTCAGTTGGTTCTGATTCATAGTTATCCTCAAAGATAGAACAGAACTGCCCCCATGGTTTTGTGGGATGTCAGACCGAGTTTGTTTAAATAGATGTTACTAAAAAGAGTGCTAATTTTCCATTTGCATGCATTTGTATACTATTAAAAACTGCAGCCACAACAATTGTTCAGAATTTAGACCAAGAAAATAGTTTTCAAGGAGATGTATCCTATTGCTATCTTTAGTCAGAGTTTTTAGTCACTTTTATTATTGTTTTAAAATTTCTACAAAACACGCAACCTCATAGTCTCTGCCCCTGAAGTGGCTGTCCCCACTGCTTCACCTTCCATATGAGAGTGAAGCTTGCTGTACAATTAGCAGGCATTCTACAGCTGCGTAAATGTTCGGTTCTGTTCTGCACAGGTGTGAAGTTGTGTGGGTGTATGTGCATAATCACCAAATTGTTTATTTTTATTTTCTGCTATGCCTATGAAGTGTTCTCTGAAAAGCAGCTTTCATTAGCTCTGAACTCTGAGCTCAAAGTGATTGCCTAGTTTTTGCTCTTGAAAAATAATAGTATATATTTTTTGGAAAAAAAACTCAACAACTATGGAACCCTTCTCTATCGTGATTTTTTAATGTTATGAATTTGTGTTGACTTTTGAAAAATATCCTTTGAGAGGAATGGAAAGAATAGACTTTTAAAAAGGGTAGTTGGGTTTTTCCTTATTGTTCTTAAAATCCCATAATTAAAATTTTTAACCCAATAAGATGCCCTTTATGTGTGTTTAAGCTAACAAAACCAACCGTTTCTTAAGACTTAATTTATACACTTACACAGATGGGATTACTCAGTAACATCTGTAAATGTTGGGAAATGATGGATATCCATATTTATAGAACCTCAGAATGAAATCGCTGGATTTGCAGATATAGATTAAAAAACACATTTTAACATCTAAAAGATAGTCTCTTCAAGCTACTGTTCTAGAGCTCTAGACATTGCATAATTACCTTTTGCATACATTTCCATTTTTATAAGCACAGAAAATTCTCATTCATATGAACTATATTAACTAGAGATTGACGGCCATTCACATGTAGGTTTCATTGTATGCATGTTTGTTTAGCCCGTGTCCCTTCTTTAAAGGAGATGCAACTGAGTGAGGCAAGAAAGTTTAAGCAGAGATATTTAGAACATCAGCAGAATCAATTTTTTAAAGTACTGTACATTTAAGTACTTTGAAGATACTCATTAAAATAAGCCATGGTAGAATTTAAAATATTATTTATGTACTTATTTTAACAAATCACCTAAGAATCTCTGGAAGCTAATGGATAGCAGCTATCAACTAACTACATTTCTGCAGAAGTTCTGTTTTGAGGCTTCTTCGCGATTTCAGTATGCCAATTCACACCAAGTATACTGTCCACATTGCGGAGGTTTCTCTTCAATCATTGGGGCCTGGATGGTACAGCTGCAAACCAAAAGATTGGCTGTTCGAGCCCATCAGAGGTGCCTTGGAACAAAGATCTGGTGATTGGCTTCTGAAAAACCAGCCTTTGCATGCCTCTGGAACACAGTTGTGCTCTGATACGCAGGGCCCTGGGAGGATTGACCGGACTGCAACTAGTTTAACACTAATAGATTGGAAAACATACGCCACAAATATAGATTTTGTTGTTTAACATTTCTCTAAAAGCCTTTCACCACAAATACCTTAACTCATATAATACCTATATTTTATATTTCAGAGCAAACAAACAATATTTTTGAGGTCTTTTAAAAAAATCATTTTATTGGGGCTTGTATAATTCTTATCACAATCCATCCATCCATCCATTGTGTCAAGCACGTATGTACATTTGTTGCCATCATCATTCTCAAAACATTTGCCTTCTACCTGAGCCCTTAATATCAGCTCCTCATTGTCCCCCTCCCCTCCCCATGAGCACTTCATAATTCATAAATTATTATTTTGTCATATGTTACACTGTCCGATGTCTCCCCCCACCCTCTTCTCTGCTATCCATCCCCCAGGGAGGAGGCTATACATAGAGCCTTGTAATTGGTTCCCCCTTTCCACCCCACATTCCCTCTACCCACCAGGTATCACCACTCTCACCACTGGTCCTGGAGGGGTCATCTGTCCTGGATTCCCTGTGCTTCCAGTTGCTATCTGTACCAATGTACATTCTCTGGTCTAGCCAGATTTGTAAGGTAGAATTGGGATCATGATAGTGGACGTGGGGGGAGGAAGCATTTAAGAACTAGAGGAAAGTTATAAGTTTCATTGTTGCTACCCTGCACCCTGACTGGCTCATCTCCTCCCCACAACCCCCTTCAGTAAGGGGGTGTCCAGTTGCCTACCGATGGGCTTTGAGTCTCCACTCTGTACTCACCCTCATTTACAATGATATGATTTTTTGTTCTTTGATGCTTGATACTTGAGCCCTTCAACAGCTCGTGGTCACACAGGCTGGTGTGCTTCCTCCGTGTGGGCTTTGTTGATTGTCAGCTAGATGGCTGCTTGTTTATCTTCAATCCTTTAAGACCCCAGACGCTATATCTTTTGATAGCCGGGCACTACCAGCTTTCTTCACCACATTTGCTTATGCTCACGTTTGTCTATTTTTGAGGTCTTAATGATTCAATTTAGTTATCTATATTGAACAAATTAACTAAATAATCAATACGTTGATTCTGTGTTCCTCCCTGAGGCTATCTTGCTAAATAATTGTACTATTGCATTTAAGAATTATTTTTTATGATATCTGAACAGTTGACCAACTGCAAATCTCTCTGCCCCACACTGAGACTCATCAGGTGTCTAAGCCAAACCAAACTCACTGCAATCGAGTCAGTTCTTACTCGTGGCCACCCTATAGCACAGGTTAGAACTGCTTCTGTGGGTTTCTAAGACCGTAACTTGTATGGGATTAGAAAGCCTCGTTTCTCTTTCATTCACCCCCAAAATATACCAACCAGTGACTCGAACAGTCCTACAAGCTACACGAGGCCTCGGCTGTTTCTGTTATGGCCTTTCTCTCTGTGGTTGTAATGTACACGTCACACAGGGAGAAATAAGCCAGGACTCAGGAGAGCAATCCTCATTTGATTATGCCCCCTCTTGGTACCATAATCATTACTCCGGTAGTCCCCAAATATCTTCAGAATTGTTTTCTAATTAATTATGCACATCTCTAGTTCCTTTCTTGTCCCATGCCCACTGCCCTCCATGCATCAGCCACCAGTGGCTTGCTTTCATTTTTATGTTGTTATTATTGTTGTCAGGGGCAATCAAGTCGGTTACAACTCATAGCGACCATGTGCACAGCAAAATACATAGCAAACTATGTGGAACGAAGTACCACCCCGTCCTGCACCATCCTCACAACTGTTCTTATATTTGAGCCGGTTGTTGCAGCCACTGTCAGTCCATTTCGTCTAGGGCTTCCTCTTTGTACTGCCTTTCTACTTTCCTCAGCAAAGTGTCCTTTTCTAGAATCTCATCTCTTCTGAGAGCATGACCCAAGTGTGTGGAGAAAACGTTTCCCCCCCTAGATTCTAAAGAGCCTTCTGGCTGTTCTTCCAAGACAGGTTTATTTGCTCTTCTGGCAGTCCGTGCTTCTTTCAATATTCCTTGCCAGCTCCAGAATTCAAGCATGGCTTGAGTCTTCCTTATTCCATGTCCAACTTTCATATGCATATGAGACCATTGAAACTATCATGGCACACCTTAATCCTCAAAGCAACCTCACTGACGTCTTGTGTCGCAGATTTACCAAAGGCACTGCATCGTTTCATCTCTTGACTGCTGCTTCCATGGCATTACCTGGAGATGCAAACAAGACAGAATCCTTCACAGCATCAATCTCTTCTCCATTTATCAGGGTCCGTTCACCTGTGGTTCAGTTGTGAGGATTTTGGTCTTCCTTACTTTAAGCTGTTCCATAGTGAAGGCTTCAATCCTCGATCTTCACCAAGTCTTTCAAGTGGTCCTCACTTTCAGCAAGCAAGGTGGTGTCATTTGCATATCACAGGTTGCAAGTAAGCCTTCCTCCAATGCTGATGTCACATGCTTCTCGCTCTATCCAGCTTTTCTCCGCCGAACTGCTTCTGCCTCTCCCATTCTTCTCTAGTACTTCCAGCTCCTGCAGGCATCAGCTTAAGAGTCTCTTCCTCAGAGCAGCTTTTCCAGTCTCCCTAAGCAAACTAGCCATCCCACCCTGATAACCTTTAACAGCGAGGGATTTTCCTCTGTGTACTATATCACAGTTCAAAGGGTGCTTTTGCTTTATGTACCTATTTGTTAAGTATCTTTTTCATACAAACACACACTAGATTGTTGGATGGAGATCATTCTTTTATCTATTGTGGTCTCCTTAGTGACACATTGTAAGCCTTCAAAATCTAATTTATGAAGGAATAAACTATTGAAACCAAAAATCCCCTAGTGTCAAGGCAATTGCTCATGAAGACTATAGGACAAGAGCAGAATCACTTCATATGGTTTTGGAGTCTTTAAACCATAGGGAAGTAGACAACCTCGTCTTTCTCTAAAAGATGAACTGGTGGGTTTGTGGTTAGCAGCTTAATGCTTAGCCTAAAGCACCACCAAGGCTCCTTAAATTATTATAACGTAGGCCTCTAATTTATGAAAAACTGGGAGTTGGTTCAAAATGACTGAATCAATTCTCTGTAATGAAAACTACACACGTAATCACATCTTGACCTTAACATTCACATCCCAATGTCTGCCTTCACCTCTGGTCATCCTATATAAGGAAATGAAGATCCTCTTTTATCAAAGTGCCTAATACAACTCTAGGAGGGTTATTTGGGCTTTGGGTTCATGGCTTGTTTTAGGGCCCTAATGTATAATGTCCTAAAGCCCAGTCTTTTAATTGTGAGTTTGAATGCAAGCTTTTCCATCTCTGCCTGTATAATGTTGGGCAATTACTTAACTTTTCAGACATTCTGAAAACAAGGGCTGACAATCATTGCACCCTATGATTTTATGGGGATTAAACGAAATGCTGTATGTAATGTGTTTAGCACTCTGCCTGGTACTCAGCAACTGCTTTAAAAATGGCAGCTATTTACCACTATTTGTACCATTGAGTTCAAAGTAATGTTTGAGATTTAACAATGTGTTTTTTAAGTCCCTCTCTGGTTCTGTATTCTTCAACTCTTTAAAGTAATGGGCCGGGTGTTACCATTTTCTTTGGATCCATAACTATAAATAGACCCTTTCTTTCCCTGTACATAGCTACCACTACACTTCCCATGTAACAGTATCAAATATTCCTCCAGGACATGAATCTTCAGGGTATATTATTTTCCAGTTATTTTATGAGATTGCCTCAAAATTTTAGAGAAGTTCTTTAACACTTAAGGCACTTTTGAACTGCAGCTGGTCTGTAGTTCCTATTTGATAATTGTGTGTATGCATTCTTAATTTTCTTTCTTTTGAAATTCACCCTGTTGCCCTCTGTCTCAACACTTTCTCTTTTTTTAGCAGCTTAGTGTGAAATAGGTGGGGATGTACAGAACAGATGATCGGTTTGATATTTAGCAGTTGACACGCATTTTGTTTCAACCTGTGCAGTGCAAACCCTTCAGTGTATCACCATTTCCCCCACTCCCTCCCTGTGTTTGCTGTTCCCATGCCTACTTTTCTAACCCTCTGAACTTTGTCATTGGGCAAATACTGTCTCTTTTATCTTAAATGGTTGAGTTTTATAACGTGGGACCAAGTTCAGTCCCAGACCTGCAGAGTGACGGAGGACATTCTACCAGTCTCTATCTGTTAGCCTGATCTCTTTGAGGGGTTTAAGCTCAATTTCCCATCTCCACTCTCTCTGGGACCTTCTCGTGTATTCCTCAGAGCAGTCGGTGAGAGCTGGACACCATGTCGGTCTTCTTATCTTAGGGTTGGGAAGACTGATGCTTGTGTGGTCCACTAAAGTGACGATGGGACCAATTGTGTCCATGTGTCCCAATTTTTATCACTTTCTTTCTTCTGGACAAGGGGAGAGAAGAACATTTACCCTAGATAACTGCTCACAAGCTTTTAAGATCCCAGTCATTTCTCACCAAAGTAGGATGCAGCACACTGTGAACTATGTTATGCCAATTGACTGTGATGTCCCCTAAGTCCATGTTCTTGAGCCCTTAGGCCCCGGGACTCACTCCCTCAAGGTGTTGAATATGTGTAATAAGTGTCTATAATGGCTCCCCCACATCCAGGGATATATTTTCAGAAAAGATATTTACACATGTACAAATCTCCTCTGTCAAACCTATATGTGTGTGTGTGTGTGTGTGTGTGTGTGTGTGTATACATGAATAGGTATCTGCTCTCCCTCCTGCACCTGTTCAGCCTGTGCATGTCAATCCAAACAACTACTCGTAGATCACCACTGTTACTGGATTGTGTGCATAACAGTGCTTGCCTCTGTTGCCTCTTGCGCCCAGTGTTTTCCTCTGTTTTCACCATTTTTTCCCAGGCTTGCTATTATTGTATATTGCCTTTTCCTCCACCCAAGTTCACACCTGCTTACCATTTAGCTAGAGACTTTCCTTCCTTTACTTTCTCTTGAGTAAACACTGCCTTTCCTCTCCCACTTCTGGTAACCATCAAGAATGCCTCTGACCTTTTCTTGGCTTTTTAGAATGGTGGGAGCTCATGCACTATTTGTGACTGACTAATCTAGCTCAGCAAAATGTACTCCACGATCATCATGTGATGAGGTATTTTTCAGATTTATCATTGTTCTTTAACATCACATTATATTCTGTGTGTGTGTGTGTGTACCCTAGTTTATTTAACCATTTGTCCACCAATAGGCATTCGGGTTGTTTCCATCTGTTTTGTCATTGGGCTATTGCATGGGTATGCATATATCTGTTTGTGTCATGCCTCTTATTTCTCTAGGTTATATGCCTCGTGTAGGGGTTGCTAGGTCATATGGTATTTCTATTTCCAACTATTGAGTCAGTGCTATATTTCTTTCCACAGTAGTTGCACCGTTTTACAGTCCCACTAGCATTGCGTGAAAGTTCCAATCACTTCACACCCTCACCATTTGTTGCTTTCTCTTTCCTTGAACTTCACCATTAATAATGGGGTGAAAGGGTGGCTCATTGTTATTATTCACATCTCTCAAATGACTAGCGGTCACAGCCATTTCTTCATATGCTTGTGGGTTGCCTAAATATCTACATTGGTGAACTGTCTGTTCATGTCCTCTGCCCACTTTTTAATTGAATTATTTGTCTTTTTCTTGTTGAGGTGCTGGAGTTTTCTATAATTTTTAGAAATTACCCCTTTGTCTGATAGGTCACTGCCAATTTTTTCCCCAAATGTGTGTGCTCTTTTCTCTCTCTTCAGTGAAGGTTTTATGCAGATAGCCGGAAGGCGCTAGTCACGTCATCTGTCTTCTACCGTGTGTGTGCATTTTCATGGCATTCGATAGTGCACTGTGCCAGCCGTTAGGATGCCTATGCTTGTCTCTATTTTTTCACAGATGGTGCTGCGTTTTACATTTTTGTCTTTGCTCTGTCTTGAGTTCATTTTGTAAATGGTGTTAGATAGGTGTCTTGTTTCATTCTCCTGCAAATAGATATCCAATTTTCCCAGCATCATTTGTTAGAGACTCTCTCTTCCCCATTTTATGTGTTCTGGCTCTTTATCAAGGATCAGCTCTCGGTGGGTACATTGATTTACTTCTGGGTTCTTAAATCTGCACCATTGGTCTGTATCTGTCTTTATACTCATCCGTGGCTATTTTGAGTCCCGCGGTTGCATAGTGGATTTTGAGATTAGCGACTGAGAGGCCTCTCACTTGGTTCATCGTCTTTCATCGTGTTTGTCCAGATTCCCTTTCCTTCCCACATGATGTGGGTGAACATTCTCATCTCTTAAAATAATGATGTTAGAATCTAAGTTGACATTGCATTCTCTCTATATGTTGTTTGGGCTAGGTGTTTTTATCTTTGTGGCTTAATGCAGACTTTTTGTGGTCCCTTTTCTATAGCTTGTGCTAATATGTCTTCCTCATCCCACTTACTGAATATAGCTACTGCTCAAGATTATTCTTCAAAAATACTTCCTTCTCTCTCTCCTTAGTCCCTCGGGGCCCTTACAAGTCCCCAAGCTTTCACTCTCACTGAGTTCTCCAGCAGGGGTCTCCACCCAACTCCCCCTTTCTCAACTCATTTTCCCAGTGGATACTTGAACGTAACTATTTGTATGTCCTTTAAACAAACAAAATAGAATATGTTCAAGCTGAATCTTCATTTCCTCTGAATATTTTCTCATTCCACCATATCTAACTAAATCTTTCTCCTAATGATTTCACCGTTTTCCTTATTTGGATATGGAACATTGTCAACACTAATTTTTTTCCCTTCTATCTTTAATTTTAGTGACAGATAATAAAGATTCCTTATTGATTAATTTATTCATTCATCAAGCTAAGCTAATTAAACGAATACAAGATAGCAGATAATGTGCAAAATGAAAGAGACACAGAGAACAAAAATCTTAGCGGGGACAAGCCTACGTGGAAGCCATTGTCTGCTGGCAGACAGGATCATATACATGAATAATTTTAAATGGTAAGACATGTTCTGAAGAAAGAATTCAAGGAGTTCTAATGGGACCTATCTTGGAGATCATAAAAAGCTTTCTAAGGAAGGGAAGTTCTGAAAGACGAATAGAGCGCATTCTGGGTATGTGCAAAGACCAATACTATATCTGACCTCCAACGACATGGTCTCTCCGTTCCTCAGAGAACAATGGGAAATCTGACCCCAAATGAAACTGGGGTAGGTAAGGAGCTGGCCATACAGGGGTGCGTACGATGCTTGTACCTTCTAATCCAAGAAAAGCGGACCGTCTTTGAGGATTTAAAGTTTTAAGCAAAGGAATGGCATGATCAGATTTCCATGTTAAAGTGCCGTTCTGGGCAGGCTGCGTAGAATAGATTGTGAGAGAACGAGCGGGGCCCGGGGTTTGCACTGAGGGGGCTGCTGCAGTCGTCAGGCAAAAGTTGATGGCGCTTTACACCCAGGGGTCTAGATACAGCGCATCAGCTTCGTTAGAGAAATGTTCGGAGAATAATATTTCTAGGACTTGGAGATTGATTTAACAGGGGACTGGAGGTGGACTATAATAACGTTTAAAGTATATAATGCTTATTTTATATCTTGAGTACAGTATTGGAAACAACTGAAGTATCCAACAATTAAAAATATATATTTTCCTCTAGTTCACAGCTTGTCAAACTGTAGGTTAAACAGTTACACCATCTGCAGTTGTGTAACTGAATATGAAGGGGTCACAAAAAATTGACAACAGCAAAATGTTTCTGAACACCCAAATATCGTAACATTAATTCAAATTCAAGGGCATAATAAATGTGAAGTACCTCTGGCAGTGTCTGCCTGGGTTGTAAATTTCTCGGGCGTCAAGTGGGAAGAGTTGAAGAAGGTTTGCTTGGATGATTCTCACTCATGGCAAGCCTATGTGTGAGAGAGCAGAGCTAAGCCTCATGAAGTTTTCAGGATTGTCATCTTTACAGCAGAGATCATTAGGATCTTTTGCTGTGGCACTGCTGGGTGGGTTCAAACTACTAAGTATCCAGCGAGTGTAAAGACACAAACATGCATCACCCAGGCACAATCGATCTGGAGAGGACTACTTCCTAAATGAAGGCTCATCCACACAAAGAAATAAATATGCACCGGTAAATATTCATGTGCAAATATCTTTGTGATCAACAGTGAACTGGAAAAGCAAAGTGCAAACTCACATCTCTAGTATGAAGTCTCTTGTCTGAAAATGGGGGAAAGGAAAAAGACACCCGCACATGGGCTGGATGAGCGTGGAGACGATCCTGCAGGATGTGCAAGAAGGTGGCAACAATGGCTGCTGGGTCTGGGAGGTGGACAGTTCACTGTGGGATTGTGTGACTTAAACAAAAGTCTAAATTTTTAAAAAAGGAATGGTTAATGGGAACACAAATGAAATTCTGTAGAAATCATAGAGGATATGCATCCAGAAATTACAGGTATGGAACAGATTTTAAATCTTTTTGAGAAAAATCATGCTTTTTTACCTCCTCCTGTATGACTGTAGTAACTCTTCTTCCACCCAACTCCACTCCCTGTCTCCCTTTAGTACACACACAGTCTGTTCTTGACACACGAACCCACGATCCTTTCAGAAAACAGAAGTCAAGAGAGTTTAGTCCTTCTTAAAACATTGCAGGTATTATCTCATGCAGAATACAAGCCAAATGCCTTACAACTTGCTGTTCCTTGGTTTAAAATGCTCCTCTCCCAAATAACTACTGGTTAGCTCCACCAAGTTAGTCAGATATCTGCAAATGCCCCAGAGAAGAAAGTCTTTCCTTGATACTCTATCCAAAAGGGCACAGGATCACCTCCTCGCCCTGCCTTATATTCATATAGCACTACCTAGTAGGTTGAAATCTTCAAGGATTGCAGTTTAGTTGGATCCACAGTCAGTGCTCATGGAAGCAGCAGCCAAGAAATCGTACAGTGCCTTGCACTGAGCCTCCCTACCTTTCCTTGAAGTGTTAAAGAGCCCTTTGAGGACTAAAGTGAACCTGCCCCAAGCCTGATATTTACAGTCACCTCATTTGGGTGTAAACACTACAATGAATAAGGAAGACTGAAGAAGAATTGATGCTTTTGAATTATTGGTGTTGACCAAGCATATTGAATGTACCTGTAACCTGTGGCTAGACAGTTTCTTAGAGGTGAGGATAGCGAGGCTTTGTACTGCATACTTTGGACATCTCATAGGACAGACTTGGCCCTGGAAAAGGACATCATGCTTGCTAAAGTAGAGGGTCGACAAAAAGAGGAAGTTTCTCATTAAGATGGATTGACACGGCGACTATAACCATGGGCTCAAACGAAACAGCCTTTGTGAGCGTGGTGAAGGATGAGGCAGTGTGTTGTTTTGTTCTGTCGTTGTTCTGTTGTCCAAACAGGGACACTAGGATTTGGAACCAATTTGACTGCACATAACAACAACAACCTAATATATCCATTACTTTATCACTTAACACTTATTACCAAAAAATGTATATAAATGTATATGAATTCCATACTGGAATGTAAGTGTTACTGTATCCATGTGTCTTCTAACACCCAGTATGATTCCTGGAAGCAGCAGGTATTCAAAAAGTGTTTGTTGAATAAAGGAATGAGTGAACGTTCTTGCACTACATCCCAGCTGTGGAAAGATTTCCCTTACTGTACCCTCTGAAAAGGGTAAGTCAAAGAGCATGCTACTGCAGAATCCAGTTCATACCTACACACGTTTATCCAAACAAAGTGTGTTTGAACATGTCTTTGCAATCAGGGGTGGATACAAACAAGTGCCCTCAGCAATCCACTTGTTCTAATCTCGTGACAGCACCTTCAAAGGAAGATCCAATCAAATCAGTGCTTCTGCGGGGGTGGGGGGGTGGGGGGGTGGGGATGCTGAACCAGTTACATGCTAGAAAAAGAGGTCAGCCCAGAAGGTTATTGGGACTATTTTGAGGAACTCCAAAGGGGTAATCTTGATGGATATTCTTGAAAGGCCCATGATGACCACATGATGACCACCGGGACTTATTTGGAAGAAGTTTTAATAAAATGGAATTGTACCAAGGAATTGTTTCCTATCACAACAATGCACTTGCTCATTCTTCAAGGGCAGCATGAGCTGTCTTATGAAAATTTGATGGAGAAACCTTATTTCATCCACCCTACTATTCTGATCTTGTCCCTTCAGACATCTTTCTGGGCCCCCCAAATCAAAGACCATTGAAGAGGAACTCGATCTGAGTCTTTTGAGGATGCCGAAACTTCCATTTGGCATGTGTAATGTGAAGAGTACAGAATTCTTCAGGGAGGGTTATAAAGAGGGACCCACCTTCAGAAATCTATTGGCCTAGAGGGAGGAGATATCAAGGAACAATAGCTTCAACTTTTGATAATTTACGTAGCAAAGGTTCCTATAATTATGTAGTAATACTTTTTAACTTACCTGATATGTAAGGGAAGTTGACAAATTAATCTGGAATGAAAACTTCTACTTTAATAAAGAGGTTAATGTTAATATAAAGACAGCTTTAACATGACTCTCTAACAAAGTGATGAAAATTATATAGTTTCATTATTTTCTTAGTTGAAGTATTAATAATTGCATTTACATATTTCACTTAATTTTGAATTATAAAATATGTATGCTAGCATTAAAAATAATGGGTTTCAGGAACTAACAATTCTACAAGAAAGAAGAAAATGTTCTAAAATATATTGTTGTGGTTATTGTACAGCTCTTCCTAATATGATTGAACTGTTGAATTCTTTGACATGTGAATTATATGCTCTAAGACTGTTTTTAAAAAGAAAGAAAATGGAGGGTTTAAAAATGTGGTTTAGAGTTTGGGGTATGAGTTGTACAAAATCTCATATTGTAAAAGAGGTTTTCAAATGAGTATTAGTGAAATTGTAATACACACATGTATGAAACATAAACTATTACTAAATCCGTCCTTCAACCTACCTTCTAAGTTACATTGCTGCTTTTGTCTACATTAATATTAGTCATAAAGCATAAGGAAACACATGGTAACTCTAATATTAGATATATTAATATCATTTATGTAGATTTCTTCAATAAGAAAATATACATGTAATACCTTCTAGACTGATTAATTGCTAATTTGTAGAAGCCTTGTGACCTAATTTTGAAGGCCATCAGAAGAGTTGACTTAGTTTGCTGTAGAGTTGCAGCATCAGTGCTAGACTTGAATTATATTGCATTACTTATCATTGAGTAAAAATCGTTCAGTATATATATATAAAGTATATAAAGGCAATCCATTCCTCCCTGGCAGAGAGCAGCAAGCTTAAGCATGTTAGTATCTTGGGGTGTAACTGAAATCACTCAAAAGCCTAAGACACTCTTTTATATCTCAAGTAACTGAGAATTATTAACAAGAATTTCATAGTTTAAAATGTGAACTTAATTTGAGGAAGGTGGATAATTTCCATTTTAAAATTCTTTGGGGGAAATTATAAAATAAGTGCCTCAAAATATTAGTAATTATTAATACATTTGTAATATTAGGGAATGTATTACAAAAATAAAAGATGATAGAAATTCATAAAATTCTAAGGTTAGACATCCTAAAAGGTTAGGTCCCTATATGCATAATTCTTTGAGAAAATTAGATCTTTTCATAAATTATAAATGTTCCTATTACTTTATATCCAAGATTATATTAGTACTGAGCATTAAGTTTCCTACTGTAGGCATAATAAATTAGCAATATGGCTTATCAGATGCATACTCTGTGGAGTTCATTATTTCCTCCAATTTTGATTTGGGAGAGAAGTTAAGGGCGTGCTTTGTCAGGGTTCATTTACTTCAGGTGTCTGAGTTAAACTTTAGTGCACACACTTAAGAGTTTACATCTGTGCTCCTCATTAAATCGATTCAGCTGCTGTTGACTCTTAAGCCAGAAGACAATGCAAACATACATTTCAGAAACTATAATGTAATGGCACTCACTCACTCACTGCCACCTAGCTGACTCACAGTGATCACATAGCACTGAGGAGAACTGCCCCTTTGGGTTTCCACAGCTGTAAATCTTTACAGAAACAGGAAGCCTCATAATTCTCCTGCATAATGAAAAATGTAATTAGTGGAAATGGAAAAAAGGAAAACCTTTCAACAGCGACTGCAAGAATGGCCTGGAGCAGGAGTGGCTGAGAGGATGGGGCAGGACTGGGCAGCATTCTGGACTGCTGTACAGAGTCACTACGAATCAAAACCGTCCAAAGACATGTTACAGCAACGTAATGTAGAAAGGAGAATCAAAGAAACAGTTTTATTTGCCTTAGGATAAGAACCATAGGTACTATTGGCTGAACTTTTAACTAAATTTTGATGATATTAAAGAAACTGGAATAAACATTCATTTTTAAAATCTATGATCTATGTTGGAAAAACACATAACTCCTTCTTCCATTTGGTTGGTAGAGGAAACAATTTTTCAAAATTTAGTCACTATAATTTATAGTAGTCGTTAATAGAATTAAGAACTTGGTCTTCTAGAATTAATTTTGCCTGGAAGTATACACCATAACTTGTTTTTTAAAGGCATTCATTTTTCATTATACCCTCAATTAAATAAAAGTGAGAACTTAAGGAGAGAGACAACAGAGCTGAAGAAAAGGATTGGGCTCAGGATACAGATGAGTCATGATGTTCTTGTTAGGTACCATTGAGTCAGTTCCAACCCATAGTGACCCTATGCACAACAGAACAAAACACTGCTCAGTCCTGCACCAGCCTCACAATTGTTCCTATGCTTGGGCCCGTTATTGTAGACACTGTGTCAATCCATCTCCTTGAGGGCTGTAATAGGTAGGCTTATTGTGCCAACCTGGCAAATAGGAATATGTGGGATTAATCAGGTCACAGTTTGGAGGGCAAAGAGATAAATGGCTTAGCAAGGCCCACTCCTTTCCCTCCTGCTCTCTGGTGATTTGACCAGCATGTGGCTGTTTTAGCTAGTTCTCTGCTTCAACTTGTGTTACACTACCTGTGGGACAAGCCAACCTGTGGATCCTATCCCTAGAGCTTGAGGTCCCTTCAAGACCTGCTTCTCCACGCTACTGGTATATACATCCCTTGAGCTTGAGGCTGATGGATCCTGGCGTCTAGCATTGCTTGAATGCAATATCCCATCCGGGCCTGCTTCACTAAGCTCCTGAGCTGCTGACTGTTGGTGACTTGCCCTGCTGTTTGCTGCCTGTGGGCAAACTCTGCCTGTATTGCCCAAGGGAAGACTCAGCTGCCTGCTTCCTTGATCTTGGACCTGGCAGCCCTCATGAGTGGGAGGACTTCTAGTATATTAACTGTTCTATGGAAGTGAGTTCAACTGAGCCCTCTGTACTGCTGTGTGGACTAACTAGCTATTATATTCCTTCATGCTATATAAACCTGTTTCCTCGCAAATAAGACAGTGTCTTATATTAATTTTGCTCCCAAAGATGCTCTGGGTCTTATTTTCAGGGGATGTTTTATTTTTCCATGAAGAAGAATATTGTGCACACTTATTGTTGAACAACAAAAAAGGAAATTTATTACCTGTATAGGGTACGGTAGTAGTTGTCATCACAAACCAGCATAACCAGATAAACTGTGAATCCTACAGTATCAAGAATTTCTTGTTACTACCATTATTTCCATGTACAACAATCTATGGTACATTTATTCATTTATTCAATGACAGTCATGTCATCATCTTCTGGAACTTCATCATAACAATCCAAACCCTGAATTTCCTGGTGAATTTCTTGTGACTCCATTTTGTTCAGAATCCTGCACCAAATCTCTCATGTTTAGCAATAGCACTGTCCTTAAATGAGTACTTCTTGTCAAGGTAGCCTGCTTGTAGTGCATTTGAAATGCCACTGTCAATGATTTTCTCCTATGAATTCTTCACCCAAGTCACAACCTCTTGCAGGTTAGGTTTCACAAAGTTTCCACGCTGATATCTCTCCATTCTATTTTCAATGTAGTCATTAATGTCCATACGCAAGTTGTCCTTGAATGGCTTGTTTATTGCAAGAGTTTGGAGATAGGCTGTCATTCCTGAGGGAATCATTATTTGATCTATTTTTCTTTCATGAAGAAATATCTTCATGTCTTTCACGTGGTGAGTGCTGGCTGCATCCCAGACTAGCAGACCTCTTTGGCTCCCTCACATAACAAGTGGCAGCATTAAATCGACCCACTTCCTTATAACTGCTTGTGTGGCCCAGGCTTTTTCAGTTTCAAGAATAAAAATGCCCAAGACACGTTCAATCTTTTCCTTCTTGCCTTTAGAAATGATTAAAGGTGGGATTTTAGTGTCATCCAGACAAATTGCCAACATACAGGAAACACGTGCACTTTGGTAAGCAGTGGAGGGAATGTGCACTGAGGCACCCCACTGTTCAATTGTTTGAGATGATTGGCCCATAAACACTGCAGTTTCGTCCATAGCAATCATGTTGGAAAGATTGTATTTAGAGAAGTCAGCATCATCAATAAAGGACTTGAATGCAAGTGCTCGCTTAATAACTTCAACTTCTTCCAACCTAAACAATGTTGCGGATCTACCTAAAGACAGTTCACTTCACTGAAGGAAATTATCCAGTGTTGTGATTCTTTGAAGTCTTCGGGGGCTATGTCAAACAGTGGTACCATTGCAAGGGCACAATCTTGAATCTGAGCCCTATTCACAACCAAAGCCTTTGCTCTCCTGTCAACAACCCATTCACAGATCAGGTCTTCCAGCTCGGAAAATAATGGTTGCCAACCTGATCCACATTTGTGCTTTTTAACATTTCCCTTGTCCACTTGTTCAATGGGGTTACCATACTCTGCTCGCCATTTTCGGACCAATCGGATACTCAACATCTTCTCTTTGCAGAAAGCAGTAAGATTTTGGCCCCGAGAGTCTTCCATGATTCCTTTCTTGTACTCCATGGAGTAGCTTTTTCTTTTTGCGCTCATGTCTAGGGGTTTAAAAAAAAATGACACTGGGGTATCAGGGTGGGGGGAGGGGGATCACTTAAAATGACACAGGAGGATCAGAGGGGGGAATCAAAATGACACAGGAGAATCAGAGAGGGGGGGATTACTTTCTGATCCTCCTGTCTTTTTAAGTGATACCCCAGTGCCATTTTAAGTGATTTCCCCCTCTCCTCACCCCTGTGCCAGTGGACACTTTCACTGGACATCCCCCCCACCCCTTTTTCAGACATTTCCCCCCTACCTCAGTCACCCCTGTGTGTCCACACAATGGGCCCGACTCCTGCCCCGTGGGCCTCACTGTCTAATTGGAGTCAGCCAGACTCTGTCAGGGCAGAGAGAGCAGCAGGTGGCAGCTTGTCCTGGGGGCGGTGCAGGCTCTCTGATTAAAAGAGACCTTGCACTTCCTGTCTGCTCCAGCTGCTCTGCGGCCAACAGTGAGCTGCACGGTGGTGCCCACCATTACAGTCAAAAGTCCAGAGTTATGATAGCTTTGGGGGGCCTTATTATTGAGGAGGTCTTATTTTCGGGGGGATGCCTTATATTTCAGCGAGAGGCAAAACTGTAAGTAGGTCTTATTTTCGGGGGATATATTACTTTCGGGGAAACATGGCGTGTGTGTGTGTGTGTGTGTGTGTGTGTATTCATGTGTCCTGATTTTGTGTGTGTGTGTGTGTGTGTATTCATGTGTCCTGATTTTGTTTCTCTAGAGAACTCTGCCTAATACAAGGGCCTTATTTTCGCTGCCCCTCTACTTTGCCAAGCATGATGTCCTTAGCCAAGCTTAAATGTGCCATAATTAGTCCTCGCCTCAAAACAGGTAACATAAGGTATAGTTGGATATCCAGGGTAAATACTTTAGAGTTCTGAGAATTATTTAGAGTTAATAATTCACCTTTACATAGTTGAAAAAGATATATCAAATTCACTTGAAAATGTAAGATATTGTTTGATTGGACATCTACAAGAAACCATCCTATAAACCAAGCTTTGTTTTTTTAACTCTAACTATATGCCAATTAATTTTTTAACTCAAATCTTAATGTCTTTGTAATTCATCAGGCAATTTCTGTCTTAGCTGTTTGGGCTATGAGTAGTATCTTCATGTTTCAATATATAAAATATTCCTACCAATGAATTGTGCACCGGAAGCATGAGCATCAAAACTCTGAGCAGACTAGCAGGCCGCATTTGAAAATTCAGTCAGTTTTTAAAACCTGCTAAAAATTTTATAATTTTTAGAAATGAATTAATTTTCCCACACAATAATTCTTTAATAATATGAATCAAATTTATATGTAATGCTTATGTATTGAAATGTGGCATTCTAATTCAGCTCCAACCAAAGAATTCTATTTCTGTCTTGTAATATTTGACATAGTCTACATCAAGTCCAAAGAGAGTCAAGAGTTTAGAGCCCATATCATTTTCTTCCTAGAGAGCTACCGCTTTCCTTTTGTGGCAAATATAAAGATTTGGAGTTGGTGTTTTTTTCACATGTATGTTATAAAGCCATTTAAAGTAGAATGCCATGACTACATGACGCAAACCCAGGAGGCGCATTCCCATTGGGTTATATATGAATGGTGCCCACCTTAGTTGCTCGCTGTGGTGGTCCAGCCAGGCCTTAGTAATCTGAAGTGTTTCACCTAAATATAACTAGAAATTAGTTATGTCTTTCTCTAAGCTAAAAAGTTCACAATGGCTGTAATTTTGTTGGGTGTTGTTTTTAACAGATAACAGTAGATGAGGATTGAATGAAGTAAATTTCAGTAGTATGTTATTACTGCTATTGCAGGGCTTCCAGTATCTAATATCAGCAGAAATACTTACTAGCAATTGTTGGATTAAGTAAGCCTTTCTGTTGGGTGCATCTTGTTTTTTATGTTGTAGTTTTGTTTTTGACAGTGTGCAGTCTACTAATCAATATGTATATGCAAAGAACATTTTGTCAAACTATTTTATTAGGACCTAAATCCAGCCATCATAATATTCAATAGTTCAGCCATATCAAGTAGTGTTGTACAATCACTATATGTTCTTCCTTCTTGCACTCCCTGACTTCAGCTCTCCTTTACCCACCCTCTCCTGCCATTCAATCAAGAAACCCAGTCTAGTTATTGTTGCTATAGATTCACCGAACCCGGGTTTCATGTATTAAAGACTTAGAAATACATATAACATAGGGTCAAGAATGCTACTAACAATAGCAAAATGCAAAAGAGATAAGCCCCTGTTTGCTATATAAGAAAATATTAAAACTAAATCAAGCTCAAAGTGTATCAAGAGAGAAATCAGTTAATAAGCTTTTAACCATTCAAGTCAGATTTATCATTTTAGTCTACTGTAATCATCTCTCTAATCCTTTCCGTCTGATAGCCAGGCCATTCCCATCCCTCATTTATGGTCAGGGAGCAATCACCAGAGGCCCAATCCAGGTCTAGATCCTGGGAGTGTATTTTGGGCTTCCACAGTCCTTCATAGGCTTCTGCAAAGCAGAATTTCACTCTGATACCATTCCCTCCTTCAGAGTTGGATTGTATCATTTACAAGTGTTGGACCACAGCTGTTGGTGTGCTTCTTCTTTTGGGAGTAGGTTGATGTCTCACTTAGATGGTTGCTTGTTTGAAAGCAAGCCTTTAAGACCCCAGACACTGTTCTTTCTGATAGCCAGGCATCATCTGATTTCTTCACTACAATTTGCTGAAGCATTCATATCTTCCGTGTTTCCTTCATGAGGTATGTATCAAGCAGGCCCTTGTCATAAAAACTAATTGTTCTTGGATTGGAGCTAGGTTTAAGTGTAAGCCTCAAATCCCTTCCTAAATTTATGTTTTCTCTCTGCCTCTGGTTCACCTTGGAGATATCTTTGTTAGGTTGTGATAGAGAATCTTGTAAATCATCTCCCTGAAGCATAAAATCCTTCTGTTTGTAGTGTCATGGTAATATATTTAAAACACTATTTAGAAAAGGAGATTAAACAAGTGTAGGCTAACTACAAATCACAATACATAGATTATTGACTTATGCAAAGAGCATTTTTATCATGGAAAATGGATGCTTGTTAAAACAACATTTAGAATAATTATTTTCATGTTACTTGCTTATCTTTGTTTTGCTCCTTAATATCCATAGTATTTTAAGTGCCATACTATATCTCAAATAATTATAAAGCTTTTATGTAAATATTTTCATTGTAATTTAAATACAAAATTATTTATTGGAGCAGAGGATATGATGTGAGAGCAACATTTAACTGCCTACTCATTTTCTCTACAAAATGCCTACACATAGAATGTTTATTTTTAATTGTATGATTTACAGAGATGAATCATTTTTGAAATCATTTTATTGGGGGCTTTTTTACAGCTCTTATAACTATCCATACATCTTTTGTGTCAAACACATTTGTACATATGTTGCCATCATCCTTTTCAAAATATTTTCTTTCTACCTGAGACCTTGGTATCAGCTCCTCATTTTTTTCCTCCCTCCCCCACCTTCCCTCCCTCATGAACCCTTGATAAATTATAAATTATGATTATGTTCATATCTTATACTGTCTGATGTCTCCCTTCGCCCATGTTCATGTTGTTCCTCACCCTGGGTGCAGAGGGTTATACATCAGTTATTGCAATCAGTTCCCCCTTTCTCCCCCCCCCTTCCCCCTACCCTCATGGTATCGCTACTCCCATTATTGTTCCTGAGGGGTTTGTCTGTCCTGGATTCCATGTGTCGAAAACTCTTACCTGAACCAGTGTACATGCTCTGGTCTAGTCAGATTTGTAAGGTAGAATTGGGGTCATGATAGTTAGGGGTGTGTGTGGGAAGGAGCATTAAAAAACTAGAGGAATGTTGTATGTCTCGTCAGAGGTGAATCATGTTTAAGGTGGCATGGTATGACAAGCGTTTTTGTTTTCTGTATGTCTCTGTGCCACAGTAAAGTTGAAAGGCAAATGTGCTTAGAAATGTAAGGTTCATCGAGTTTTGAGTGCCCCAGCACATGCTATTCCTTGTGCCACAGCTACCTTGTCCTTCGAGCTATCCCTTCAGAAGCCTGCCCTTGGAAGTAGGACCCTAGCTCCGATGCCCGTCTTACATGAAGCTTTCCCTGATCTCCTTCGATCTGAAAACACTTTCTTCCTTGAGCTTCCTAATTTTTTTTTTTTTTTTGCTTTAAACACAATATTAGCATTATATTGTACTTGGTGTGAAAGTGCACACCGCAGTTTGGGTTCCCATGGAACAATTTCTTCACAAATTGTTGGGAGGCATTGGCTGCATTCTTTCCAATGAATGAACTTTCTCAGTACATCTTCTCTGGTCTTTCTGGTTTCATTCATCTAGTTTTCTGCTCGCTTCCATCTCATCTTTGTTTTAAAGTAATGGCCTACTGGTTGGTCTCATCTACTTGTAAGTCTTTTTTTTTTTTTTAAAGAGCCCAGTACTTAGAAGTGGCATTCGTTATTGTGCATGCCAGTCTATTATGTAGCCACAAGCTGACCTCAGGGATGAGCTTTGTCTCAAGGTCTGAAGGGTATCTCAGGGCAATTATCACACAGAGTCTTCTAGCCCCAACCAGTTCAATAAATCTGTTTATTTTGTTTTGCATTTTAGGAATCTGAGGTTCTATTCCGCAAATGTCTCCCATTCTCTTAAGGCTATCTATTGCAGACCTGGTAGAATGGGGTTGCTACGGGTAGCCTGCCAACTTCTAATTCTTTGGGTACCAGAGTAGATGAGGTGATGGTGAACTCCCAATGCTCTTGATCCATAGATACCTCCCATTTTCTAAGCCATATGTCATTTCTTCCAATTATTATTCTTGAGAGTAAGGGACTGTTTATAATCGCTCATGTTGTCTAACACACAGGAGGTGCTAAATAATTCTTTATGGAAGAATCAGATTTTCTCCTGATTAATTTAGCTGATTTTAATGGTAGTTTATATGGCATTAATTTAATTTTGTATATAAATTTTTTCTTAAAATTAACGGTTCTCTATTATTTATTTCCCTTATGACATTGAGCACATTGAAATTAAGGATCAAAAAAAAAGAAGAAGCCCCCAAAAGAGCAGTTCAAGGGCCCAGGTCCCCTACTTATTTGGCTCTCAATGAATATGCATGATTTAGGTCTTAATGCATAGTTATGATCTGTCCGGTCAGTGAATATACAGAATTGCTTGGGGCCCCATCCCTTCCTAAAATTAGTTCTTGTATCGAAGCTGTAGAAACCCCACATGCCCGGTTAATTTAGAAGGCAGACATTCCATTGTCAAAACCCACTGACATCAATCAAGTTGATTCCAATGTATTGAGAATCTAGGTAGAGTTTCTGAGATCAATATCTTGGTGAGAACAAATACCCTCCTCTTTCTCCCGCAGAGGAGCTGGTGGGTTTGAACCACCCCTCAAGGTGGGCAGCCCAGTGCCTAGCCCACTACAGAGGATCTAATGGCACAGGCTGTTTTCAGAAACCAGAGTCAAAGCGTCAAACTAAGATCTTTGACCCATGATTGGTAGATAAATGAGTCCTTTCTCCAAGGGTATTGGCTTTCCCAAGCTATTTTATCAGCGTGTGTTTGGCACTGTTCTTTCCCCATAAAGTGAACACAATATAGTGTCGTGCGTCAAAATTCTAGCCACCTCTCTGAAGTCTGGATTAGAAAGAAGGTAAACATCAGAAATAATTAGCACCATGAATTTTAGAATTTCTCACTAAGACTGCTTGATTACATTCTTATTCTTCAAAACAAATATTTGTTTGTTTTTTAATTTTCCCCACTCTTTAGCTTGTTCTGTTTGGATTACCAAGGCCCTACGAAATGTAGAGGAATTTGGAAATGAAGGGCTTCCGTTACAAAATGGATAAGAATCAAAGAGGAAAATCCAGGATGTCATTTCCTATTGAAGTCATTCTTCTACTAGTCGATGGCCATGCAGCCATTGGAGTGCCTTAGAGAGAAGAACCTGGGTACCTAGGCAGAGTGGTTCAGGCCGCTCGAATTCCAGTAACTGGGGAAGCAGCACTTTTAAAAGGGAGCTAGAAGGCAAGCCATCAGGATGTAAGGGAAATTGATTTGATCAACTCCAGCTCTTGGAAGTGATGCAAGAGCCATTGCTAATTGAACTTGACTGTGTTGCCCAGTTCATGGATTTTCTGGCTCTGCCCCTTATTTCTTTCACTTTTCAATTAAAACAAGTCCTCGATAATGAAGTCTGGTTAATCTTGTTGCTACTCAACAGTGTCTCTGTGTCACTTGATCCTTTGCCCAGGTTTTAGAAGCTGTTGACAGTCCCTCAAAGGATATAGCAAAGTGCCACTACCAAGAATACCACCAGGGAATTGGACAGATGCTAAATGTCAGTGAGTGGCGTTTGCCACTCTGACTTGGCCCAAATATTTTCCAGTCCATTGTTCCCAAACAGCAATTCGTGGAAGCTAGGACTCTAGCTGGATTTCACTCCATGCCTCAGAAGTAAAAGGGGAAATGGATCATGGCCGTGGAGAGATCTTTCCATCTTGGCAACCAGTGAGGTGTCACTTAGCTGGATCTTTAGCCCAAGTGCTAATTGATGCTGTAGAGAAGCCCGGAAATAGTAACGAGGAAATGACACTTTGCTTATCTTGTGCTAGGCAGTTTTATTTAGAGAACCACGTTTCCTTAGCCACAGGCACCAAAGTCCCACTGCACTTTTCAAGTTAACTGTGTACTTGGAAACATGAGTTTTTAAGAAGGCTCGGGATATCTTATTTGCTTAATCATTGTATATGTAAAAAATCATCCTGTCTTAACTACTCACCAGAAAGATTGGACCTACTGTACTATGCAGGTGTATTTCCCATGCATTAAGTAGATACTGTTTTTTACCCACAGAAACATCTGTGCCAATAAGATATAATCCTTCTTTGCATCATTATAAGAAGTGTGCCTCTTTTGTGTGTAAATTTCACTTCTAATAAAGTTATAATATTAACTTATTTATATGCATTTGTATGAATAACATAGAAGTACTTGTAAGAGATCTTTGTATGTGCTTATTCCTAAGAAAAGGAGACAACAGAATATAGAAATTATCAAACCATATCAGTATCATATGCAAGTAAAATTTTGCTTAAGGTAATTGAAAAATGATTGTCGTGGTGCCTCAGCCGGCCGGGTAAAGTAAAGGACAGGGACAAGGACTCTCTTTGCTGAAGTCAGATGGATCTTGGCTGAAGGAAGACCACACCTGAGAGATTTTTATCTGTGTTGCGTTGACTAGACAGACTAGATCCTCAATCAAGTGGAGGATCATAACAAATTCCGGATAACATTGCAAAGAATGGGAATTCCAGAACACTACGTTGTCCTCCTGCAGAAGCTGTACATAAACCAAGAGGCAGTCATTCCAATAGAATGAGGGATTCTGCGTGGTTTAAAATTAGAGAAGGTTTGTCGCAGGAGTGTATCCTTTCACCATATGTATTCAATCTGTGTGCTACACAGGTAACCTGAGAAGCTAAACTATATGAAAAAGAATGGGAGTCCCAAATCCATTTGCAGGGTCCACACATGGATTAAGCCTCCAGCGAATCCCTTCCGATCATTGTTGAGGGATGTGACTAGCCCTGTTATAAGATAGAGAGCATTGTAAATTTGATTATGGTAGATGTAGCTAAGTCAAAACGTAATAACGTCTCATTTGATCTCCCTTTCAAACCATTTTACAGTTGTTTAATTTAAAAAAGCATAAAAGGTAAATACATATGGATGAAAAGCCCCTCGTCAATCCCCTCTGACTTTGCTAACATGCAGAATGCATTGGGAAAATGGAGTTAATCTCACAGATGCAGTAAGATTAAAATTTAGCACCCTATCATTTGATCTCCCTTATAGTCCATTAAAATTTGTTCTAGTTTTTATATTTTCTGCTTTCTTTTCTCTTTTCTCTGCTTTGTTATTCTTGCTAGTTTTGTTTGCTTTTTAATGTTCTTCTGGCTATGAAATCCAGGAGAGGTAAATCTATAGCGATAGTAACTGGATTAATGGCAGGGAGGTGGGGGAAAGCAAGGAACTAATAGCAATGAGTGCAAGAATGAAGACAATGTTCTAAACCTAATGGCGGTGATGATTACACATTCTTCTCGATATGATTGAACGGTTGAATTGTATGATATGTGAATTATATGCCAATAAAACTGTTGAAAAGTTAAGAAGAATGGAACAAGTTTTGAGGAAGACTCATTAACAAATTGTCATATACAAATAACACAAGTTTGCTGACTGAAGGCAAAAAAGACTTGAATCATTACTGATGAAGATCAAAGATTACAGCCTTCAGTATGGATTACACGTCAACAAGAATCTTCAAAACTGAATAAACAAACAACACCAAACAATGTATTTGAATTGGACAAATTTTCTGCAAAAGACTTTTATCAAAATGTTAGGAAACAACAACAGCAAAGGTGTCACGTTGAAAACTAATGACTTCACCCAAGCCATGGTGCTTTCAATTGCTCCACAGACATGGACAAGCCAGACAGGGAGTAAGTATGGCTGAAGAATCATTGATCCGTTTGAATTATGGTATTGATCACAAATATGGAATATGCCATGAATTGTTAGAAAAATGAGCAAATCTGTTTTAGAAGAAGTACAGCCAGAATACTTCTAAAAATGAAGATGGCAAGACTCCTCCTGTGCTCTGTTGGAAGGAGAGGCTGACCCCTGGAGAAGGACATCCTGCCAGGTCAAGAAGGTAGCAGGTTAGTGAAAAGCAAGAAGGCATTCAATGAACTGGATTGATCGAGGGACTGCACAAATGAGCTCAAACATCGCGGTGGCTGGGAAGTGGGTGCAGGGTGAGGCAATGTTTCCTTTTGTTATCTTGGAAGTCACTAAGTCTCCATGAGCCACTCGGTGACTTTCTCAAGAACCTGAGTAACAACACCACCAATAACACTTGTCACCATTCCAGATCCACCAAGGGGTTTATACTATAGCTAATACCCTTTGATAAATCATTTCTCCGTGCCCGCTTCATGTTGGTAAGAAGTTTGCTGAAGTTGTACCTGCTTCCTCCTAGAGAAGTAGCTCCCTGGCTGGCATCAATGGTTTGCACTTGACTGCTACCCTAAAGGCTGGGAGTTGGCACCTACCCGACAGCATTGGGGAGGGACGTCCTATCAAGCTGCTCGCATCAAACTTGCAGTCTACGAAACCTTGTGGGACAGTTCTGCGCTGTAACACATGGGTCATCGTGAGTCAGAATTGACTGGACAACAGCGTTTGGTCTGGTGTAGTTTACTTCATGAGATATTACAATAATTAAATGATCTAATAAGATATTATAATAATTAAATGATCTCATATGAGCACTAATATGATCTAATATGCTTAGACCAGTGGAGGAACCCTGGTGGCATGGTGGTTATGTGTTGGGCTGCAATCTGCATGGCTGGCCTTTTGAAACCACCAGAAGCTCCTTGGGAGAAAGGCGGGGCTTTCTGCTCATGTAAACAGTTAGTCTCAGAAACCCACAGAAGGTTGCTCTGAGTCAGCCTTGGCTCACTGGCAGTGAGTTTGGCTTGTGATTTTTAGCACAGTGCTCAATAATATTATTATCATCGATTTGTATTAAACTTTTTAATGCTTTTATTTGTATATTTTTTACTTTATCCACCTGTATTGACTGAGTTTAACTATAATGAGTTAGCAATAAAAGTCTTTAAAATAGTGTTATAATTTTCTCCTTGCTTGAGATTGCTGATTTTGTTCTTTTTTTTCCAACTTTACTGTCATGAAGTCTTCGAGCAAATCAAGTAAGAGCCAGTGGTTATTCTGAATGCACTATATAGTAGAAGATATTCAGGAAGTTAGGGAGTATGCACAAACAGTGCAAGGCTATAGACCTTAGAGGATCTGGGTTAAATAGGGAATCACTAACATATCTCCATTGTAATCCAGAACTAAAATCTCTCTCTAGGCTACACTACCAAGGCAGGATGCTGTTTTTCCAACTACCTCTCACTCCATAAGAAATAGCACATCAGCGTCAAGGAATACCAAAAGACAGAACATGTCATTCATTTATCAAGTGCCAGTTCAGATGGGAAAGCAAATGCATGAATATAACACTCACTGTGCGAATCTAAGACTTGTGAGTACATTGCATGTAATATTGGGCATGAGTAACTTCATCAGCATCATTCATGACCCTGGGGTAAAGTGATTTTATCCTCCACCAATATCTAGAAATGAGCCTGGCATGGAGTGGCCCCCAATATTACCAGTCTTGCTGAACCGCATATGGATGGATATCGGCTGAGAGCAAAGCAATGTGTTTCTGGGGAGCTGGAGCAGAACAAGCAGGGAAATCCGAAGAAAACCCCCAATCACACAGCCTAACTTGAATTGTAATGACTGGACTGAAGGGGGCTTATCTACTCATGGCGTGCTTGGAATCTCGTAGTTAGGACCGAAGTGGTTCTATTTGAGGACAGACAGAAGCCCAAACTGATAACAGCCAAGACTTCAAGAAATCGATGGCCTTATCCAGTTAGAAAGGTTTTATTCTATTTATACTCCCATTCCTGATTGCATTTCAAAGTTACACCAGTCTCCCTGCTGCCTTCCTTCTCCCCTGCCATCTCTCTTCTCTTCGGGCTCAGACCTAGGCAGCAGACAATAGATCCCTGTTGGACACATCTCTTTCATTGGAAATTTACATCATGTAAAGATGATTAGAATCTCACTGAAGACATTCTACCAAGATGTCCACATGACACATTTCCAGCCAATCTCCTTCAGCCATTCTCACTGTTGCTGGCTCTCCACTCCAGTCCTTTCTTTCAGTCTGCCTCTTCTGCCCAGAAATGTCCTTTTTCTCTACTATTGCATATTTATCCCTTTTTCAAAACTCAAGTCAAATGTTAACCAACTTTAGGAAATCTTCATCAATACCACATCTCATTGGTCACTTTGTTGTGTTGGCCTCTGCCTCCCACAAAATGTATGTTTCATTGTGACAGTTTACCTGTGTCAATGCATGCCTTTCCAGGACACCTGCCCCTACATGCACGGCCGAAGCCTCGCTGGCCCAATCTGAGTATCTCAGTGCTTTGGTAACAGAGATACTATGAGGGTGAACTGAAAGAAAATAAATTTCTTTTCTCACAGTCCTTGAGATTAAAAACCAAGTCAGGGTCTCAGCTATGTAAATACATTCTTTGGCTTGTAGACAGTCTTCACCTGGTGTCTGTCTTCCTCCTGTATTAATGCAACATAATTTAATAGATACCTGTCCCTGGGAGCAGGAATCTCAGTTTGTCCACTGTCACTTTATCCACACACACTACGTGTTTTCTGCTTGCTGAGGAAAAATTTCTTCCTCTTTCTATACATAACAAGATGTAAAGAAAACTTATGTAAAAATAGTTTTTACCACCAGTGACACAGTGTGGGAATTGTACCTGATCTGACCCCGCCACACTGAAGCAAAACACTGGGGGAGTGCAGTGGAACAGCAGGGGAGGGGAGTAGCAAGATCCCCAGGGAATGATGAGGGTGGACATTGGAGACAGGG
>NW_022103899.1:5247044-5304407 GCF_000313985.2 Echinops telfairi | reverse complement strand
GGGGAGCGGGGAGGGAGGGGAAAATGAGGACCTAGTATTCGGGGTTTAAGTGGAGAGAAAATGTTTTGAGAATGATGTACAAATGCGCTTTACACAATTGATGTGTGTATGGATTGCAATAACAGTTGTGTGAGCCCCTAATAAAATGTTTAAAAAATATATAGTTTTTAGAGTGAAACCTGTGGTATCCAAAGGGGCTTGTTTTTCCAGGTCTCAAAAGTGTTCTCACTGCTCAATCTTTCTTTATTAGTAGAAAATAAGTTTTACTTCTCTAACAGGTTTCTACCATACAAGGTTCTGACTTTTAAAGATTTCATTGTATTATTTTAGAAATTCTTCTTAAAAACTCAATTTATATGCTAAGTATAGTGCCTCCTTCACCATTATAGCTAAACGAATACACGTGCCATATCATATGTATTTCATTAAGAATGTGTGCTTATTTTTTCAGGACGTATTTAAAATAAAGTGAATGTGCTTAGATTCATTTGTTAATGTGTACATTAACCACCAGGCATCAAAAAGATAGGAACCTTGCTCAAGGCAAAGAGAGACTTTCCATATGTCAACACGGGGTTCAATAAGTCATTGAAATGTTTCTTGGTTGCCTGTTATCTGTTTTTGTCTCTTAGAGGTTTTTGAGTCACTTTTCTACATATTTTTCTTCTTTGTGACATAGTTTTGAAGTCACATTTTCACTGCAGTTATGCCATGTGTACATGAATTGAACATTAATGGCTCTGACTCCAGAGCCACATGTAAGATCTCAAACAAGGATTGTCCCTGCCTCCTTTGTAGGTTGTAATACCTATTCTTGGAGCGAGGATGATCAAATGGCCTGGGAGGAGCATGTGCTATCTGAAAATGCTGTGCGATGTCCCCCATTGCGCTCACTGCCATTGAGTCCACTCTGACGTGGGCCCTACAAGACAGGGGAGAACTGCCGCTTGGGCTTCCGAGACTGGAACTCCTGACCATGGTAGATAGCCTCCTCTTCCTCCCGCTGAGTGGTAGTGTTTGCAAACTGCTGACCTTTGGTTAGTACCCCAACATGTACCCTCTACATTGCCAAGGCTCCTGTAATCAGTAGCATCTACTAAAGGGGCCCTGGTGTGCAAGGGTTAAGCGCTCAGCTGCTAACCAGAAACGTTGATGGTTGAAACCTCCCTAGCCTCTCGCAGCAGAAACAACCTGGTGATTTGCTTCTGTAGAGATTTCAGTCTGGGAAACCCCTGGGCCAGTCGTTCTTTGTCATAAGGGTTGCTGGCAGTCAACTTGATGGCACACAACCATGACTTTAGCAGTTCATTTGGTCTCTGAGCAGAGTCCAGAAGAAAGTAGAGATGGGATAGACAGGTTTGGACTAAAGAGAGAAAAAAAAAAAGGAATGTTTACAAAAAGTTATGCTCTGCTAGGACATTCAAGAAGCTTGCTGCCAGCCTGTCTGGAGTCCCTGAAGGTGAACGTTTACCAAGTAACACTAAGTGGTGGGAAGGCACTGAGGTGAAAGCCCACCTTTGTGACAATTTTGCCCAAGTCCTGTTGTCCACTTGTGTGATGTATGGTTTTCAGCGATGCGGGTGCCCTGTGTTACAGGTGGTTTCACTATGCTAAAACCTCTACTGCTTGATGCAATGCCGATGCAGAGTCGAGGGCTGAGTTGCAAATGTCTGTGGTGCCTAAGATTGAATGTATTCTTTTTCCTGCATGATCACCCATTGTGATGTTTGTAAGTAGCAAAAAATGAGCCTGATTTGTTCTCCTTTGTAGAGCCAGGCCGAGGCCCACTACAAAGGAAGTAAACATGCCAAGAAGGTCAAAGCACTAGAGGCAACGAAAAATAAACCCAAAATGGTTTCTTCCAAGGACAGCGCAAAGGCTAATCCCAGCTGCTCCATCACTCCCACCACAGGCACCAGCTCTGACAAATCAGGTCAATGACACTTTTTGTTCTTTACATTCTTGATGTGCCTCCTGTCCCCTTGCCCTGACCCCGCCCCCACCCCACCCCCATAGGGGTTGCATGGTACTCTCCATGATTTGTTTTTGTAATATTAATATGTTTCCTTCACAGGAAGTGCGTTGCGTGTGCACAGAATCTAAGCATTTGATCTATTACCATTCTGTGTTGTTAAATATATGCATTTAAGTGTATGTGTGTGTGTGCAAATACAGATGGGTGTATAGAAGTATATATGCAAATAGAATGAGAAGCTCCTTGGTCATATGCATCTAAAGATCAGAAAATGTAAGATCTAAAGCACAGAATGAAATTTCATTCCTATCCCTTTCATTTTTGCTTTTTTCTGGATCCTTTCTCGGTAAAGGAATTCCTACGTTTGTGTACTGATAGGCATTTTTATATTTCCTTGCCCTGGGTAGGGGGAGGGCAGGACAGAAGGGTAGGAGTTTTTTGAGAGAAAGACATTACTAAATGAATGAGGGGCTGTGTCCTATAATAAAAGATTTTTATTTCGAAGGACCATGGTAAAGGGCTGCCCTGGCGGTTTGTGGAGCTGTGATCATTGTGAGAACAGATCACATCTTTCTCCTGCGGAGTGGCTGGTGGGTTCCCAGAAACTGATCTTTCAGTAAGCAGACAAGTGTAGCAGTGTTGTACTCCACAGGGTTTCCAATGGCTGTGCTCTTAGGAAGGAGATGCACAACCCTTTCTTCCAAGGTGGCGAGGGGTAGGCTTAAACTGCCAACCTTGGATTGGTATCATCAGAGACTCCCAGTAGGACTGAAGTGGTCTTAAGTTCTTCATTCTCTGAGTCCTATTCGTTCCCGCAAAGTGGCTGTGGTCATAGTATTAACCTCAAGCACCTTGTTATTATCCAACTAGGACAGGAAAAAATAGAAATTACATGTATTTTCGAGTCACATAGCTCTCCTATGTTTTACACAAGATATGAATAGATTATTTGGGAACTTGTTTTCTTGGGCCATTAAAATGACTTCTTTGCATCTCCCATGGTTTATATAAATATTAATACTGTGGAAGCATTTGTATTTGCTTTATCGCAAAAGCCATGGCAAAGTTATTGAAATATAGCACTCTTTAACAAGAAAGTAGCTTGCATTTGCTAACTAGATGTGTGTTCTTTGATCACGTCTACTGAATAACAGCTGCGAAATAAGAGTTTCCGAGTTTCCGTACAATGGATAGAATTTTCAAGTTGGAAAATTAGAAGCTTCGTTCGGGTGGTAAATCTGGACTAACCAATGTCATGCATAGCCTTGTGTTACCCAAAACCAGAAACCAAACTCACTGCCATTGAGTGGATGCTGACTCACAGCAACCCCTACTCCCCCACCTCCCCCAGAAAATAGCCTGTAACTATTTTCTGGAGAAAAAAAGCCTAGTCTTTCTCCCACGGAGTTGCTGCTAGTGGTTTCAAACTACTGACTTTGCAGATCACAGCCAAAGGCATAACCATTACACCACCAGGGCTCCTTTGGTGCTTCCTACCTATTTTTAAACCCTTCAAAAGATCCCACAGTCTTGTCAGAGTCAGAGATCTTTGTTGCTAAGTCCCTTCATTTCACCTTAAAGCCTGTTTTAGAAGAATAACAGACATGAGAACTGGCCCGTCAGACATGATGCAGGCAGGAGAGAAGGAGAATGAGCATGGGAACATGAATAGGGTACTTCAGGGAAACATAGGTGACAGAAATGTTTTCTTTCAGATAACATTGCACCTAAGGAATCAGCCAAAAATTGGGGTAAATGGTCACCGTAAAAAAATCCTGGCTGATTGGCAATTCTTAAGGAGACTGAAATTCTCTAGCATGGTCTTTCTTCTGGGTGGAGACAGCTTGTCCCCTGGGCTTAACCCGTATCCATGTGATTATTAGGAATTTGAATGAAAAGTTAAAATGCTTGTTAATCCACGGCTCAGCTGCCAGATTTAAAATATCCAGGCATTCACAGTATCCACAGAATTGACACATTCGACTTCCACGCCCATGTTTTAGCATCAGTAACTCACCAACAGATTCCCGTTCGTTGAAGGGAGTTAATAATTAAGTGTTAAGGAAGGTTGTTCCTCCGGGAGCAGCATCCCGGGATTCGATGCACATCAGTCAGGGCGAAGCATGATTTCAGAGGACCTGACCAGGAGCATGTGACTCACAGATGACCTCTTTCCGCTTCTTGAGGGCGCAAACTGTTCTAATAATTAGTCTCACCTCCCAAGAGCGAGGGAAGCCTTCTTTACTTATCAAGTTGGCTCTTGGGACAACCATTTCTCCCTCTCGTGTTGCTTTTGCAGCTATCGTTTGATGGGTGATGTACCCTGGCCTGTGTAATACCAAAGAGACTTATTATAATAGACCCAGTCATACATACACATCTAGGGTATCGTGTTGAGGTTCTTTATTTGTTTCCTCTCAGGTCAGTAAGCAAACGGAGTTTAAACTACAATAGCAAGAATTTCAGTTATTGTAAGAAGCTCTGATTCCTCCCGTGGAAACAAACAAATACATTTAATTAAAGGCATTGGAGTAAGAATGTTGGCCCTGCTGACTTTTCAGAAGGCTAGGTTAGAATTAAATGTAAAATCTAAAGGAATATCACCTTAGCATCTGTCCCAACTCTGTAATGAGGTGGCAGAGAGAGTTGAAAACATGGTGGGAGGGAGGAGAAATGTGCTTTAGGAGAATTGGGGTCAAAACACAGCAAGCATCAGGCAGCTTCAGGAAGACGACTAGAACATAGTGGCCAGGCACGCTACTGCATTTTCCCCTGGAGTTCAAGTGTCATATTGCAATATGACAGCACTCTTCCTTGTGAAAATACGTCCCATACATCAAACTGAAGGCTCTATTCTGACAGCTTTTAACAATAAATAACATGCAGTGGCTAAAACACTCAGCTGCTAACCCAAAGGTCGACAGTTTGAACCAACCAGGTTAAAAAATGAGGAGTCTTCAAAAAGCCTTATTTTCATGAAAATAAGAAAAATATTTTGATAATTAACCATATGTCCAGGTGTTAGTAATGATTTGTTAAAATTTACTCAGATATCAAGATGGAGAACATTTATATCTGAATACTCACACGTAAAGCTAATTAGAGCTAAACAGTTCCTAACTAGTTGCAGTCTAAGCCAATAAAAAGCAGATGGACTGATTTCACGATGCTACCCATACATTATAAGTGCAAGTAAGGGCCAAGATGATTAAGAGTCTGCGTAAATGTAACAATAGGATTCATTTACAAAATTGAGTCGCATATTTGTTTTGTCATGGATAAATTCCATTTTATTTTAAGTATATTTTTCTTCTCTTCCTGTCTTTCATTTTCTTTCCTTTCCATTTCTTGTTTCATTTCTCGTGCTACATAGTTGTTTTTATAAGACCCTTACAATAACCCTGTCTGATAGGGCAGACATTAATATCCACCTTTTATTAATTGGTGCAGCAAAGTTGATATCCACTCAACAAATCTATGTTATCTGTAGTCAAAGACTATACGAGATACTCTTATTTGCTAGATACCAGAGTGCACCAATAAACAGAAAGTTGGGGTGGGGACGGGGTGGGGAGGGTTCTGCCCACAAAGAGCTTTCACCTCCTGGTGTGTTTTACCAGGTTGGGTGTTAGGGTTACAAGGACCAGTAACAATACACAGCTGCCACCTTTGAGCAGTTCCTCAATGGACAGCATGTATGACGAGCCCGCCCGGGTTGTAGATCTGGCTGCGTGGCCTGCGTGAGGCAGCACCCAAATCTCACGGAGCACAATAGGGACTTCCTCTGGGTGTCCTCTTCTGTATCCCACCCCTGATTCTCGTTGTCTCTGCCTTAGAGGAGCAAATGCAAAAGATTATTGTAGAATTAGTATGGAGGGCCATGCATTCCCTTTAAAAAACCCTGCTGAGCATGAATACCTTTTTGGTAGAAATTATGGTTGTGAAATGATGAGCTGTTTGGGTTTTGTTTGGTTTTTAATTAGTAATCCTTATTTCCCGTGCAGTATATTGTATGTGGCATTTATGTTGTGATTGAATGAAGCTTTAAGCACCAACAGATCTTTTCAAGGACAAGCCTGAATAAAAACACTCATTTCAACTAAATCGCAAATGACAAATGTTCTCAAAGCTCCAGCTTGACAATTAATGGGCTTCATGCATTTAAAGCCAAATCTACTCACTGCGATTGCGGTTGGTGCTGAGAAAGGACACACAGGGCCAGGATGGCAGAAGGCTGGCTCCCACTGCCTCTTAAAGGGACAGGGATGGGTTATTTTCAACATTGTCTACAGTTCCCATCTCATTTTGAATCCTTCCATCTCAAAGTCACAATTTTGAAAACTGTGGGGCATGGTTTCTTTCACCCCCTACCCATAACCGAAGGAATGTGTCTCCACACGTCATCCTTCTGCATGGAGGCGATCCCACCAGGAGATGAGGCTGATTTACCTGGGGAGATGGCCTTGCAAATTTTTCTGGTCACCCTGTTGCCTTAAATAAGCATATTTTCATTTTTCGTCCAAGGGTTATTTCCGCCAAGAATAAAAATGGAGCCTGCTATCCCGTCCGCTTTATGGGTTGCCCCGCGTGTTTTATGGTTTTCACATGCTGTTACAAATGGGGCCACGCTTTCCAAATGACAACTTGTCATTTCCACCGCCTGTGAGCCAGCCAGGTCTGCAGAAAGGCCTCGCTCCCCTACCCCCTTTCTTTCGATGGCACCAGGACCCTGTACTGTTGAGTAGAAGAAATGATAGTTTTCTGCTCCAGCAACGTCTGTCATTTATAGACAAGCACCATCATAAATTTGGCATACATCTATCCAAATTCAGGAGGTGGAGATTGAGCAACACCTCATAAAATAAGAGATTAACTATATTTATGGCAAACATCTCAAGTCTGAAATTCTGGGGTACAATCATGTAGAACATAAATGAGTCCCATCTGTCAAGAGGGAAGAGACCATTACACCGAGGCTCGTGTTCTCACGAGCTGTGCAATGTATCATTAAGCCTTTCAGAGTTGATTTAAAAACACAACAGCCTTCGTCTTTGCTCCTGCACCTTGAATTTGACAGCAACATCCTGCCAGGCAAGGCTGAAGATCCATAGGCAGTTAAGTGTTTGTCGTTCTCTAGAAACTAACTTTGGAAATGTTTGAGCACCGGAATGTGACTTTGAAAAAATTGCCAAATGCGGTGGTGTTGTGGTTCAGTGCTTGACTGCCACAGGCGAAGGATGTGGTTGTCCGCTCCCTGAAGATGCAGGGCTTTGCAGACCTTCTGGAACCTGCCCGATAGATAGGCTTGCTAAGAGTTGAAATCCACTCAGCGGCAGAGGTCATTTCCTGGGAGTCTCTGTCCTTCTGAAAACTAATTTCCCAATGTTGCTACAATAAAAGTGAACCAAAAGTTAAAACTGATTCACAGTTTGGTGACTGTCTGCTACATTGGGAGCTATTAGGGAATACAACATAAACTAAAATCCCCCAAATCTAAACCTGGTATTCCTTTTTGCTAAGGTTTTCATCTCTATAAAAACACCTCGTCTTCACACCTGCTTGTCTGTCATCGGTATCCCTCTCTTCTGATTACATTTATTGACCACATTTCTGTATTAAAAAAGATATTCGGATATAAAAGAGCTTTTCGTGGACATTGATGGCATTGGTCAATCTACACACAACAATGCCCTCGAGACTCTAACAAAGGTTGTTACTTACATTTTTGTGACATTTCCACTTGTTTGCTTTGAGGAAGAATTTGTGTACGGTGATTTATGTTTCTGGCCTGAGCGGATGATCAAAGAGAGCTACTCATTATCTGCAGATGGTGTGTGCGGGGCACAACGCTAAGCACAACGCTAAGCGCGCCGTGGGATGCTGGGCCCCGTTCTGAAGGTGTTTGCAGGCTCTGTCGTTAGGTGCTGTCAGGTCGAGCCTGACTCACAGCAACCCCGGGTGACAGAGCAGAACTGCACCACTTCCTAGTCTGAGATCTCCCTGGAAGCAGTTCCCAGGTCTCTCACACAGAGCTGCTGGGGGATTTGAACCACCAACTTTCCATTTAGCAGCAGAGCTTTTAGCCATCGTGCCAGCAGGGCTCCTTGTTTTGCCCTCTAGTGCTCAGCATTAAAGCTAACTTGACGTTATAAAGCTCTGCTTATAGGGTTCCCATAGAAACCTGTCCACAGTATCTTCCCCTTGCCTCACTGCGTCCTCTGAGATTCAGGTTCACAGTTACAGACACTGGGCATTGTACTATCTAATAATGGACCGGTGCTCCTATTTCTAGACCAGTTCCATCTCATAGATCTGACTGCAGTGACTAAAGTGGCATTTAACCTTATTGCCCCAAACAAGGGGCCCCAGCCCCATGACGCAGTTGAGCATGTGAAGTGTGGCAATGCTGTTAAGAAACCAAATGGTTAATTTTACTTAATTTTAATTGGCTTGATTTTAAATAGCCAGGTGTGGCTAATGACTGCTGCATTGGACGTCACCTTTGTAGACTGTGGTCCTCGTCTCTCTTTCAGTTCACCGAGGCTCTTAATATTCTGAGCCTTTACTGTCTCATCTCTAAGTAGGAGTGATGCTGTTTGTACACAACAGGGGCATTCTGTGAATCAAATGAGTCATTCTAAAAAAACTTGGCATAATATAAACACCTGTTGGCGATCTTACAGATTTCAGTGTTTGGGTTCTCCTGTAGGTCTTATTTCAGCTGCCCCAACCACCCCCCCCCCTTTTTTTTTCAGGTTCTGTTAGTGAGAAATGGCATCTGCCCCATCGGGTGATCAGCTATCATCATTTACCATTATGTTACACCCAATATACTATATTCTAGAAAACCAGGTCATGAGTGTTAGATTTAATGCAAAAACGACTTTAGCAGTAATAGTAGTAATAATTAAGATGTAGCTGAATGATTAGTATGTGCGTTTGCTGTGTTAAACATTGGATATGCACACTCTTATTTAATGATTCTAGAAATACTCTGGTGGATGCTGGAAAGTCAGGCCTCGGGAGGGTAAATAATGACCCTAAGTCATTCAGCGAGAAAGAACCTGGTGGCCAGCGTCTTCACTGAGCAGCCTTCCCAATCCACACCGCAATGTGTGCCTTTGGGTGCGGGTTCGTGGTCTTCACCACACTTGCTTTTTTGTTACGTCATAGTAATTAGAGGCACTTGCGTTTTCATTCTAGGACTGTCCCAATGGGACATTTAAAGATGTGGAAGGATATTCTTGGTCTTCCTCACATTCCTACCTAATGGAAGAAATGTCATTCCACTCATCCCACTGATGAATGTGTCCTAACTCTGATGTCCCCTGAGACCCCTAGTACTCCATCCGACACACAGTCATCATGTAACGAACAGCTATTAACTGAATGTCACTAAGTGGACCAGAACATGGGGTGCTCTGGTGCCCTTCCTAGAAGCAACAGGGCAAGAAGAACATAGTAGGTGCTTTTTTCCTGGGCTGCAACAGAATGGATGTCCCACCAGTGAACCTTCCGCCTTCTCTATAGCTGTAACTTGGAAAGAAGGAACAGCTCACCTGTGGAGGGAGAAAAGGGGAGGCTCATCCATAGAAGCAGCTCTGCCTGGTGCCCAGGCTGGCACTGGGAGCAAAGGAAAGGGCAAAGGGTATGGTCAAGATGGGGAGGCACCCCTGCCTGACAAGCAGTGCCGGCATTTATGTCTAGGAATCAGGGGACACTTGTCAGCCTGGACATTTTATTTCCAGTTTCTTGCTAAAAAATTTTCCTTGAGTATGAGTTTTGGTGTGTTTCTTACATGATATGAATTACTTAGCCTCTAGGAGAATACACGATCTGCTCGCCTTCAGATATGAAATGAAATATATCCTAGAATTTCTTGACATAATGGAGATTGTTTTATTCCTTGCTGTCAAATAGTGGAACTTCTGCCTGAGTCACAGGATGATTTTTGATCATTTTACTAATAAAACGGCCATGCCTAAGCTAAAATCATTTAACTTTGCTACCATAATTTCTCTTTCCTTAGTTCCATATTAAAAGAAGAAATCATTTTATTCAATGTGGAAATTCATTTCTACTCAGGATTTTGAGTTTAGGAAATGTTACTGTATTTTTCTTTTCGACTAAAATTTTATATAATCCTTTGAATAATTCATATAACATAATGAGTAATATCGAATAAAAGTTTCTTAAGTTCTTTGAAAAAGTATTAGCAAATGTTCTGCTTATATTGCTTATGACATTTTAAATTGAGAGAAACCTTTTGCAAAGCAAATCAAGAACCCCCCAAAAATGATCATTTCATTAGACCTAGTGAATTTCTTTTCCTGGATTTTAAGCCATGGAAATAATACTAAATACAAAGGAAGAAAAATAAAACTTTATGCATGAACGTGCCCATTGTAGTGTTATTTGCATTAATGAAAAATGGAAATAAATCAGCTACTAGGAGATTATTTAAATAAAGTATTTGTACCCAATGGAAAATATGGCACTTTAAAGTAAATTAAAGTTAGCCACGTGGAAAATTCATATCATGTATGAAATTGAAAATCTCCAAAATATGTCAAATCTAAAGTGACAGAAGGTTGTATTCACTTGTGCACGTGCATATGTTCATTGAGCCCCACTGTACACACAGACTGCACGGGGCCCTGGGATACAGCAGTGAGTGGGGTCGGCCTGGCCTGGCCCTCCTGGAAACATGTTATCTGGAAGGACAGATGCCAAACACTTGAGGACCTGAGAATGCAGGGAACCGAGTGGGTGAGAAGTTAGCCAGGAAACGAGGGACCCTGATTTGACGGGAAAGAGGAGAGGAACAGTTCTTCAAAGGACGTTGACATGGTAACGTTGCCCCCACCGAACTAACTGAGGCCAGGGAAGGGCAGTGGGGGCCGAGCAAGAAGACTGACGCTGTTGGCAAGATGACGGAAGCGTGAGGACAGACATGAAGGCGGAATGAAATGGTGAGTCCATCATATGGGCTCTGAACCGCTTCTTCATTCCACGAGGCCCCGGGCTGTGCTTTACGTGCAGAAAGTAACATTGATATTTTCACAAAGAAAATCAATTCTATTGAAATAATCAACAATGTTTCAGTGTGAGATGGTAATGTAGCTAGAATACAATGAATAAGACCTAGCAGTGGGTCTAATACCTACCATAATTCTGCAGTGATACTAGGATACGTGATGTTTCAAACTTTCCGTGACAACTGTAATGTCTAATGAAAATAGCGGCTTTCTTCTGAACACAAAGTTATAGGTAGTTCTAAGACTGCTCTAGTTTGTTGCCTTCGTTCAGAACTGAAGAGAATGAAAAGTTTCTGTAAGAAGTAAACGAAAGTAAAGATTGTTTTTCTTTTGCCATCCCTGTTCCTGAATCCTTTAAATGCACAAACCCCGTGGAGCTCTGCAGATCCCGGGTTATTGATCTTCTCCCTATATGGGGCCTTGACAGCACAGTAGATATGCATGGAGCTGCTAACTGCGACGTGAGCAGTTCGAAACCACCACCCGCTCCTTGGAAGAAAAGGCAGGGCGTTCTACTCCCATAAGCAGTTACAGCCGCAGAAACTCACAGGGGCAGTTCTGCCCTGTCCTAGAGGGTCACCATGGGTTGGCATCAACGCGACGGCATTAGGCTGCGTTTTTTCTCCATATACTACTCTACTTGTATGTTGGTGTTGTTTTTGTTGGTTGCTATCAGGTCCCTTTTGGCTCATGGCAACCCCACGTGTTCAGAGTAGACTGCTCCACGGGGTTTTGAGGCCGTAAGCTTTCAGAAACAGATCTCCAGAACTATCTTCCAAGGTGCTTCACCTCAATCCACCCACCTCTGGCTAATAGTCAAGCACTTAACAGCTGGCACCACTCAGGGATATCATTTTCATAATAACATCTTTCAATCTTTTAATAAGGCTTTATGCCACAGGACACCAGTAGGACTGAAAATAAACTCGTAGCTTTTTGTTTTGTATTTAATTGGGGCTCACAGTTGGCAACTCAAGGAATGCCATATCCAACCAAGTCTTGCTCAATTCGCGTCTGGTCACAGCCATCATTCCCCAAAGCCCTAGCATGACAAGGACCCCTTGGCAAGGCCCTCTGGGAGCCCAGGCCTGGTAAACTAGTGTCCTTCTTAAAAGAAGACTCGCTCTTGCTGTGCTCCACAGACTTACCCCTGCAAGCTATAGGTCTGCAACAGAAAGCTGGCTCTGACAACATAATAACAATGCACCAAATTGAATCTAGGCACCCATGCTAGATTTGAAATGTGAAAATATGATTGGCTCTTAGTAATATTATTTTTCAAGGATGAGCAGCTTGCTTAAAGCTGGGCTGTCCAGCCCCTGGCTACCACCCCCTTGTCCTGAATCTAGTTAGGTCCATAAGAGAGAGAGCCCAGTGCCTGTATCCTAGAGCAGCCTGAGGCAATAACTGTGCTTGCTGGCAATCATTTTTCTTCCCTGACCAAATGAAGAAAGACTTAGTTCCCTCCACAGCTCCCAGGCTGACTTTTCCATTGCCAGCCTGCACCTGCCCCTCCTGGAGTGTCAAAGTCTCACCAGTTGTGACTAACTTCTACTTCTATCAAGGAAGCAGGGCAAGGAAGAGCAGAATGCAAATGCCTTTCTGGTACCTGGTGGAATCAGTGTTTCCTCCGCAAAGGACCATTCATTTAGAAGAAAAAGAGCCTCCTCCTCATTCCACCCTGAAAATTAGTTTTTAATCATACTCCTGGCTTTTAAATCTCTACTGGACCTACTCCCTGAGGGGCTTGATTTGACTGACATGAGTTACTTATTCTAGTTTCCATAATAAAGCTGCCTCAGAAATAACTGTTTCACAGCTCATGATGACAAATCAGAAGAGGGGCAATTTTTCAACCTGAAGAAGTCGAAATATGATTTCTCTATTGTACAAATCTAATGGCTGGAAAACTACACAAAATAGGAGAAAGCTGTTCATTTGATTCAAACTCTAGCAAACAAGCCTTCTTTTGTGCTCGTCTGGAGAAGCTGACAGGTTCACTAACATCACTGCAGTTCACTGAGACAGAGCGGAGGCGGACAGCTCTAGCATGGAGACAGTCGGATGCACCACTATTTTATCAGAACATGGGACTGGCAGCTCCTGCTCCAGAGCCAAGGGTCACCAAGGACAATTGACAGAGAGAAGAGGGCGTTTGGAGAAGGTCAATGGCTGACATTTCATTGGACCTCAAAATCACTACAATGTCTAGTCCTCTGCCCAAATCCTGTTGGCGGGGACTTGCAAATGGAAAAAGCTAGGGGCTCATAAATCAGAATTATCGTCTGGCAGAGCCTTACTGGACCATGTTAGTACAATGCAGGGACTATTTTGAACTTACAAAATTAGTCAGCTCACTGTCATGGGCCTTAAATAGCTTTAAACTAATAACCAAGAAGCCAGTTGCCTTCCAGATTTGATTCCAAGTCATGGTGACTTCATTTGAGTCAGAGTAGAACTGTGCTCCAAATATCAGGGTTTGGAACGATGGCTGGGTCTTTGGAAATAGACCACCAGATCTGTCTATAAAGAGATTCTCTGTGGGCCCCAACCACCAGCCTTTCACTGAGCACCATTAACTATCTGCACCACTCAGAGACTCATTAAACAAGCTTTTTTGTTCATATTTTTTAAGGTCAGTAATACAGATTCAAATCCAATAAAGATCACTTTATAGACAATTTTCTCTGCTCTTAGGATTAGTCTAAACTCAGGATATGAATATTACTTTTTTAAATCAAACTCACTGATATCGAGTCTATGGTGACTCATAGAGATCAAGGTAGAACTGCCCCTTTTCTTCATCTTTCTCCCATAGAGCTGCTGGTGGTTTCAAACGGCAAACCTCGTGGTTAGCACTGTGCCACCAGGGTGCCATGAATATTACATATAAACATGATTAATTAAGAATGAGCAAATTTCAATATGTTCATCCTTGCTTGAAGAGATAAATCTGGAATTTAGCTAGAGACATGATAATCGGACCTTGGCTAAAGCATCAGATTGATCCAGTATGTAATATTCTAGTGCTCTGGGAATTTTTAAAACTGCCTTTAATTTCTATGCCTTCCCTTGGCTTCCTATTATGCAATTATAACAAGAAAACAAAACTCATTACCATTCAGTCCGTTGGGATTTATAGCAACCCTATACTAAGGCAGAGTACAGCTGGCCTCCTTTGGTTTCTGAAACTGACTCATCAAATCTTTACTGGGACAGGCAGCTTCATCCTTCTGTGAAGTGGTTGCTGGGTTCAAACTGCTGACCTTGTCCTTAATAACTCAATGCATAACTGTGCTATCGGAGCACCTTAATAATAATTAGGGAAACACGTATTATGTGTTTCTGGAATTGTCACTTAAGTATTGTTTTCCACATCAGCAAAATGGCATAATCCATATAAAGAAGGCTTTAAGCTTCCAAAAGTGGCCCAGTGGTCACCCTCATGAGGGTCATGAGATAAGAAATTTGCCAACAGAAAAACTAATGAAGCAAGTCAGCTAAGGAGTAGGTGTTGTGAGATAAACCAGTTTATACTATATTATACTAGTGTGTTAGGCTGGGTTCTTTAAAGGAACAAAAACAGTGACATATGTGCACATATAGAAAGAAATTTATATCAATAAAGTGGCTTGTAGAGTTGAAGCAGTGAGTGAGTCCAGTCTGGTTCAGGCCCATGGATCAGACAGTAAACTGGAGGCTTCTCCTAACACAGATAGTTATGGGAGCTGATGACCAAGAAGTAGGAAGACCACAGGCTGATGGATGGAGAGTCGAATGAATCCAAGGTCAGCAGTCTGCTGATGGCTCCTGGGATAGGCAGGTAATATGGCAGGCGGTCAACAAGCCAGTAGAATCCTAACCCATCAGAAGTGACAAGCTTTTCCACAGTCTGCTTAAAAAGGAGCCACACCTCCTGTGTTAGGCAGGGTTCTCTATAGAAACAAAACCAGGACACTTATGATTATTTATATGTAAGAGGATAGGATTATACAGTGAAAAGGAACATAACAGCTAATTAGTTCACACTGCAGAACAGAGGGCTCAGTTCAACTCACTTTCCTGGAGGAATTAATATACTGGAAGTCCTTCAACTCAGTGGGCTGCCAAGGTCAAGAAAGCAGACAGCAGAGTCCTTCCTCAGGCAAGGCAGGTAGGGTCTGCTTCTGGCAGCAAACAGCAGGGTGGGTCCCCAGTAGTCAGTTACTCAGGAGGGAGCTTAGCAAAGCAGGCCTGGGTGGGATAGCAAACTCAAACAATGCAAGGCAACAGAATCCACCAGCTTCAAGCTCAAGCAATATACATACCAGCAGCCTGTAAAGCAGGTCTTGAAGGAGCCTCAAGTACTAGCTGCATGATCCACAGGTTGATTTGGTCCACAGGTGGTGTAGCTCACAGGTTGGGGTAGAGAACTAGCTAAAGCAGCAGCACACAGGTCTGATCATTAGAGAGCAAGAGAGTCAGGGGCAAGCCTTGTAGAGGCATTTATCTCTTTGCCCTCCAATCAAACTGCAACCTGATTAATCCACAGGTTCCTATTGGCCAGGTTGGCAAAATAAACCTAAGTATGCCCCCCACCCACCCCCTTACCCACACAGGAGACTCCCTTTCAATGACATTAGGGCTGTGACCTGCTCAAAGGGTCTGGACTCTACCACAAAAGGTAGTTGCTCATGAGGTTGATTGTCTTATGTGGGATCTCATGATGGAGTTGATTATATTAGATCTCATCATGGAGTATCACTGCCAAGCAACTGAGCACCCTGACCCAGCTAAATTGACACAAACCCTAACAATCATATCAGGGATATAACTCTTGGAGTCACTTGAAATTAAATCAAGTTCAAATAAGGCATCTAGTTGGAGTAAGCCAAGCTGGGCGAGTAAAGGACCTCCCGTGCATTGGGTCAACCTTGAGCCATCTAGTGTAGAGGTTATGTGCCTTTGGGAATTTGGGTTAGTTATGAGTGATACCATCAGCAAGACAGATTCCATAATGGTTCCATCAGCGATGGACAGCTGTTACCTAAAAGAGTAGAGAAAATTAAATGCTGTTACCGAAAAGGGCAGGGAAAATTATGTTATACCAGGAAAGAACATAGTGCTAAAACTTATTTCACACTATTGTATAACTACAACAACCATGAATTCTTGTGTAACTCAAATGAATATGGAACATATGATTTATTTTAATACTGACTGCTTATAAGATTGCAAAACTGAATTATTAGGCTAGAAACTTCTGATGACTCTCTTATTAAACTTAAAAAAAAGAAAAGAGAACTTCAATGTCATTGAATCAATTCTGACTTATAGCAACTCTGTAAGAGTGGAACTGCCCTTGTGGGTGTCTGAGGCTGTAAATCTTTGGGGAGCAGACAGCCTCATATTTATCCCTTGGACCAGCAGTTGGGTTCAAACTTCTCAATGAGTAGCTCACTAAGCCACCAGCGATTCTTGAATCACCTTGAATTATCATGCCAGAGAGCCAGACACTTAGTTGCCAATTTAGTTGCTAAGAGAACTGGATATATTTTGATGGTCCTTTGTTTCCATGTGTGCTTTAGGTTTACTGGGAAGGGTAATTTCTTATTTTTCCATCTAGGTGAAAGTCAGTGTAGGATCCCTAGTAAAGGAGATCATAAAACACACAGGCTAATTCATTATGTCAAATATCAAAATCTTGGATCTAGCATGAGAAATCTGTTTGTTGTTATGACTATCCTAGTGCACCTCAATGTGATACGCTGCCTACTTCAACCGTCCGTCATTAAATATTTATTACAAATACATAACCATAGCAACAATTATAGAAGTATTTTATATAATCAACACTTGAAATGCATCATTAATTTTTCTGTTCTATGTATATTTATTTCCCAACTCATGATTCAATTGTTTGCAGTGAGCTTTTCTTTCACTTGTGATGCCAGAAAAGACTGCCCTAAACTGGGCATTCATTATTTCTACAAATACTTTGTCCTCTTAGAATTTTCTGTACACTGGGCACAAAGTTAGTTAAGGCATTATTCCAGGACTGAAGATTTCCTCCATCCCAGTAATAAGTTGAAGTGCAAATAAATAACTATAATTAATATAAATTCACAATATAATGATGTGCACAGAAGTATGAGGACATACATGAGGTTGAGGGGAAGAGGCAGGCTCATCAACTAGAAGTTGCATGATCAATGTTTTGTGGTCCAGAGAAAAAGAGATGAGGACTTGAAACAGTGGCACCTAGTAGGTGCTCAATCAACGTCTGCTGGATGGATGGGTGAATAGGCTGGTAGAAAAGGTGTGTGGATGGTAGTATTAATAAACTTTGGTCATGAATAAAACAATTATAGACACTGAGAGGAGCCATTGCTGACAGTGCTAACATAAATGGTAATATCACAATTAAGATGAAGGTTATTTGGAAAGGCCCCTAAGTGGAGCAGATTATCAGTTCAGAAACAGGCATGTTGAGCTTGAAATGCTCACAAGAGAACGGCCTTGAACTTGTGAGGAAGGTAAAGACTTCACTTGTGGATTTAAGAATTGTGAGTAGTGTGATAGAGGAAATGGTTGCAGTGAATCAGACCAGATAAAGTCCACGAAGATAGAAGAATGCAAACATTTAGAAGCAGACAGAAGAATAATAGCTGGCAATGGAGGTCCAGAATGAGCTGGTGTAGAGACGGAAGGAGTACCAGATGAGGGAAGCGTTGAGACACGAGAGGAGAAAAGCACCTCAGTAAGAAATGTGCGTCCAAAGAGAAGACGGAGGAGAGACATTGGCCTCGCCAGGAGGGGACACCCAGCAGAAGCCGAGAACAGAAAGAGCCCCTGCGCACGAGCAGTTCAAGGTCAGCACGAGAAAAGAGAGGGGAAACTCAAGGAGTGAATTGTGAGTCAGGGAATGCCTTTGGGGATGTAGATGTCTCACTTTTTCTAGACAGAAGGAACAACCCAGTCGAAAGGAAGCCATCGAAGCCGCAGGGAAATAAAGGTTTCAAAGGGTAGAGTCCACCTGGAAGCATGTACTCGAAAATGATTAGAAAATTAGTGCTGAGGAAGAAACTGGGACACCAGAGATGGCCTCACCCTGACCCCCAATGGCCTAAGAAATAGGAAACCAGACATTTTCTAAGAAGAGTTTTGATATATTGGTAGAGTATCTAAGAAGAAGTATAAAGTTTCAATGGCGAAAGAGACCAAATATATTCCTAGTATATAATCACTTTTTCCCCCTATTTGTTTGATTTGTTGACTTCTCTGGGTATATTAATTTCATTGTATATGTTCCTAATTTAAGTGAATCTTATCTACAGAATTTTAAAATAATTTTCTGGGATTACTACATTTCCAAGAAAATTCTTCTTTCAAAATAATATTTAAATCATGTTCCCTAATTATTACTTAATTTTCCAAGATCTTTTTGGCATAACATTTCAGGAAAACATCTACATTTTTACACACATTATCCCTACATTCTGTGTAGGGATTACTCCTGGGGGGGGTCTTTCTATAAGCAACGCTGTGCACAGTTTTTTTTGACATGTTGCTTTTTTTTTAATTGCATAGCATAAGGTAGCAGTTGCCTTGTTCACCCTATAGCTTGTACGCTGCAGCCTTTTAAATGATTTCTTTATTTTTATTTTTGAAAACTCATCAACTATCTTAATGGAATTCTTCTTTAAACTTTAAAATACCTCTCAGTTTGTTGGTTTCTGTCACTTGCACTGTGTCACATGCGTAGATGTGGAGGAGATGAGGAGGCAAGAGCTTATGCAGACTTCTGCCGTGCACCAGTTTACGTGCATACAGGTGTGCAGTTTTCTTGACTTGCTCAGAGCCCCATGGGCTTTTCAGCCTCACTTCTCACAAGACTGAACAACTGGTTAGGGAGTAGGTACTCTGACATCCATTAATTTCTCATTATTCAGAAAGTGGGAAGATAGAGCAGAAGAGAATAACTTCTGAATTCCTTATCAAAGTGAGCTGACTTGGTTAAATGAGTGTTAAGCAGTAAGATGGGCATTGCTTTGGTTTTTGGAATAATAATGAGATGTTGGACAAGGTGCTCATGAATATAGAAAAGAATATGACCGGCCGGCCTTTTCATTTCATGCCTTTGTTGCTTGATTCTTTTTAATTTTAAGTATAAAAAAGGAAAAGTTAATTGGTGAAATTGGCAAGCGGTATCTCTCAATAGCCTGATAAGTTATGATTCTATAGAAATGGTGCCCTTGGTTTCCTTGAATAAATATCTCAAGTTTGGGGGGCCCTTTTATTATTCTGAAAGATTTGTCTTAGAGACATTGGTAAGAATCGGTGAAGACAATTCTGGGTTGTTGGTTTTTTTTTAAGGACTTTTTGACAAATGGTAATTGACTACATAATAAACAGAGGACCTATTATATTTTCCTTGATGGAAAATACACACTATTGAAACTCTACCCCAAAAGTTAGCCTTTAACACATATCCATAAAATTAGACAAATAACGATAGTTGCTAAGAAAAGTTGAAACCATTATGATAGGGCACAGGAGGTGAGCTGGGATTGTCCAGTTGTGCTTTGCTTGTTCTGTAACCTTTCAGCCTCCAGTGAGCTGCCTGCATCGAGAAAGCCAGAGTCCCCGAGGATAGAACAGATCCAATTAGCTTGGCCTCCTGCATTGTATTCAAGTCCCCTGAGTTTACACCCCAGAATTATTACATTGGCTTCGTACCCTCTTCCTGAAGCCCTTGCCTGAACCCCATGATTCTGATGACCCATTGGGAAGATAGTAATATCTTGCACATATTTTTGCACACTTGAGGTAATATTTTGCACACTTGTCATTTGCTTGCAATTAATCAGTTTGAGAATAACTGGGAATAGTCAAGTTTTCATGGCTGAAAGACTAAAAGATTTTGTTAGCATCCTAACAATGAGAACATGCCTATAAATGTAATGTATTTAATTCCTGTTTTTTTGCCTGTCCTCGGCACTGTCAAGGTTTTTGGCCAACACTATACCTTATTAATTCCTCATCAGTCAAGGGTGCTCCTTAGAAGCAAGGGTGGTGAGACTTCGTGTCACATACTCTGAACATATTAACAGGAGAAACCATTCCCTGGGAAAGGACGTCATGTTGGGTCGAGTGGTGGATCAGTGAAAGGGGCACAGAAGATGGATGGCCGCAGTGGCTTTAGCAATGGCTCAACCAGAACAACAGTTGGAATGGTGGCCCGGGACTGGGCAGGTTCTCATTCCATTACACATAGGGTGTCTGTAAGTCACAACGTAGTCAATGCCACCTCATGACAGCATTCATGCTCGTTGGAATGCTTTTCCTCCAAAAACTTGGAGTTTCTCATCAGGTGTCTGTCAGATGTCACCTGCCTGAACCGACTATACCACATCCTGCTTTATTTTCTTTTTAAAACACTGAGCATTAAATATCCATATTCCTATATTGTGATTTACATGTGATTTTATATAAACCTATATGAATTACATGTACACAATTATCTTCTGTACCTCCTATAGGTGACTAACTCCATTAAATCAAGGACTTGGCATTTTTCACCTATACTTTTAATGTCTGGAATAGTGTACAATTAATAACATATGCAATAATTATTTGTTCAGTGGGGGAATGTTTACCCTCAAGAATAGATTACTAGTTATCTGTTGCTAAATTGTGACAAAATGCTCAGACCCATATTATGCTTTCCTAAAGCAGTCCATTTTAGTTAGCTACATTGTATCCACTACTCTCTTGTCCGTTCTCAAAGGTAGAAAATTATACGTTTGGTAGTTTTGCTTTGAAAGCTTAATAAATCAAGACACATGTTATCAAAAACAAAAATGCAAGAAAATTCTTATTTCACTTAGGGGATTAGAGAATTTCTTTTAAGTGTCCATCAATACAACTAGGAAATTAACCAAGAGATAGAGACTCAGAGAAAACAATATCTAAACAAAAATAATAATATTTTTTTGTTCATTTTCAGAAGTTATTTTTGTCATTTGCTTTCCTGGGTTGCATGAAAATTTCAGCATTAAAGACACTACATGAAGGAAACTTACTTATCTGGTTCACTGCTGTTTATGCTTTGAATGACATCACATAACAGATGTGCAAAGATGTTACCGTCTGCCCACCTATATTCAGCAAAGTGAATCCAAATTTCAAAAATGCAAATATGCTTTTGTCCTAGCATTTCCTTTTCAAAGATTATGCCCAGAGGAAATATCTGACAAATTGTCAGATATGGTTAGCACAATACTGTTCATATTGCTATTTTATTAAATATAATAATTCAGTGGAGTCCAAGCATGATTGCCCATATACTCTGTTGAATCTGCCTTCCATGCTCCTCAAAAATATTGGGAGATATCTGAAACTCTGGTTTTATTTCAAATGTTGATTCTTTTGTCTGGTTGAGCACTGCCTCGCTTTTTAGCTCAGGTTTGACCAGGCGGAAGGGCATAGTCTGTTTTTTATTCCTCATCCCACTTTTGCTGAGCCAGGACCCTTTGCTGGTAGGGATCAAAGGGATTTGAGGGGCAGTGTGTCTCTAATGTTGCTGCTGTTGTGCTGTTGTCAGGTGCCATGCAGGCTGCTCCAATCCAGAGACCTGATGCAGAACAAAACACCGCCTGGTCCTAGACCGAGGTCCCCATTGTTCCTCTGATGGAGCCCATGGTTGCAGCCACCATGTTAATCCGCCGGGTCCAGGGCTTCCTCTCGTCCTCTGCACCTCCGCGTGCAGCATGTCTTTCTCCAGGACTGCGCTCTCTTGACATGTCCGAAGTACACGAGACGACGTCTCGCCATACGTCTGGCACTCTGGCCGTGCTTCTTTCAGGACAGATGTGCTTGTCTTTCATAGGCTTTCAGTGCCTGCCAATGTTTCCATGCTGCGCAGAAGGTTTTCACGGGCTGTTTACACAGAATTGGGCAGCGGATTCATTCCTCTTTGTCAGTTCTTCGTCTAGAAGCGCAGCTGAAAACTGTCCACTCTGGGTGACCCTGCTGGCATTTGAATTATCAGTGACATCACTCTCAGCATCACAGCAACACACAACCCACCACAGTGTGACAAAGTGACAGACAAGTGGTAGCCCAATCTCTGTACTTGATAGCAATCAAAATTTCCCTCAGCATGGAGGACATACAGTCGCCCACTCCCTTGGGCATGTTCTCCCTCTCGTCTATTAACCCAAAGAAAGTTCATGGAACATTAACACACCATACTAGGATGGCAGATTCTTCCATTTCTGCCTCTTTCTTTCTTCAATCCCAACTCTGTTGCCTTTCTTTCCCTCTGCCAGAGCACGTAGCACTGCAGTTGCATGGTGAATACAATGCCAGTGTTTCCTTCTTACATATATTTCTCACTTTACTTGGCCCCACCCCAACCAGGCCAGAAACCCAGGGCCCTAGGGAGTCCAATTTTTAGGCTACTGTTTATATAGACTGGGGATGCAGGTGACAATGTATTGATATTAGGACCAGATATACTAATTCATAAATCTGAAGATATGTGTCGGGGAAGGCAGATGGAGTTTTCTTGGAAGTTTTCTATAGTTTATTGCTTTGGGCTATATTGGGCTATATTGTTAATTTGGAGGCAACAGAAAGAGTCCCATTCAATATCGTATGACATTTATAAAGCTAAAAACTCGGAATAATCAAAATATCAAAAAGAATATAAATAGAATCTTATAAACTATACACACCTAGATAAATAAATATTTCATGTTATGAATGATGATCCAATTATTTATTGACATACAAAGATGCTCTTTATTTATTGCTAAGTGAAAAATGTTAGCAATATTTCTGAATGATACTATTTACTACTGTGTGAAACCCTGCCCTTACACTTCATCAAGAGAGCAAATGTCATATGCTCCAATGTAGGCAGTCTCTGAAAAAGACCCCTTTAAAGTGTTCCAAAGCAAATGTCCCGTTGAGGACCCAGGAGCGGCTAACCCATGCCATCGTATTTTCAGTGGTCTCGTGTGCTTGCAAAATCTGGCAGTAAAAAAGCAAGACTGAAGAAGAATCAACCCCTTTAAAGTCTGGTTTGGGTGAAGAATATTGAATATACTATGAACTGCCCATCATATGCATATGAAAGGTGATATTGAATAAGGAAGACCTTAGAAGAATTGATGCATTTGAACTAGGGTGCTGGAGAAGAATATTGAAAATACCACGGACTGCCCAAAGGACAAACAGATCTGTCGTGGAAGAAGTATGGTCAGACGGCTCCTTAGAGGTGAGCCTGGTGAGACTTCATGTCACATACTTTGGACATGCTGCCAGGAGAGACCAGTTCCTGGAAAAGGACAGGATGCAATGCTTGGAGGCATGGAGAAAGACAGGAAGACCTGGACCAGATGGACCGACACAGTGATGCAACAATGGGCTCAGCCATCAGAACAATTGTGAGAATGGAGCAGAACGGAGCAGGGTTCTGTTGTGTTGAATGTGGGGTCCCTGTGAGTTGGAACTGGCACGAGAGCACCGAACAACAACAAGAATGGACTGCCAACACAACAAGCACGTCGCTCTCAGAAGGATAGCCAGAGTACTCCTTAGAAGTTAGCATGGCTAGACTTCATCTCATAGGCTTAGACATATTATCAGGAGGGACCAATCCCTGGCGAAGGACATCATGCTTGGTAAAGTAGAGAGCCAGTGAAAAGAGAGGAAGGGCCGGCCCTACCCCCGCCCCCCCAATGAGATGGATTGATACAATGGCTTCAACAATGGCGCAAACTTGGCAAGATGACACAGGGATAGGCCGTGTTTCCTTCTGTTTGTACGTAGGATCACGGAGTTGGAACTAACTCAAAGGCACCTCACAGCAGCAAAAATTACCCTGGAGTAATATATGCCAAAGCATTATCATTGTAGGTCATTGGCCAACAAATGACTGCCTGAGGGCCAAGTCTAGGCTGCAGGGTGTTTTTCACATAAAGTTTAATCAGAAGCCAGCCATGCCTATGAGTGCTTTCTGCTACAATGGCATAGTTCAGAAGGTGCAAAAGTGGAGCCTTGAAAGCATAAAGTAAGTGCTGTATGATGCTTTACAAAAACAAGTTTGCTGACTTCTGTTCTGTATAGAAAATAAAATCATGGGTGATTTTAATTTTTTTTTATTTTGTTTAACTTTATTTTAAAATTTTCTACACTGAGCACATATTTATTGTAGAAAATAGTTTTATTAAACTATTGAAGTATTAGAAAATGCTTAATATATGAATAAAATTAAATCCAAGAGAAAAATTTTTAAATGGAATAATAAAGATTTGATCATACTGTCCAAGTTCTAACTCAGTAAGAGTCTTATAATATCATTTGAATTTCTTTAGATTGTTTTTAAAAGCAAGACCTACATGTGACAAAACTGTTCATTTTACCACAAGGATTAGTTTCTTTAAACTGTTTTTAGAACTTATTTAGAAAGAGTGAATTAATGTGAAACTTCCCAAGGAGGCAACTTTGAAGGACTAAATTCACTTGGAAGCATAAATTATGGATATTTGTTACAAAGAGCAATTTTGATATAACTAAGCAAATTTTGCTTCAAAATCCTGTAGGGTGAACCTTTAAAAAGGTGTTTGGCTAATTGGGAAATAATTAAGACAGTCAGAAGATCTGTTCATTAACATTAGGTGAGGGAATACTTAAAATGGAATTTGTATTAGCCAGATGTTCCAGATGACATGCATCTTTATTGCGAGAAACAGAAGTAAACAGTACATTAATTAAACTTGCAAATACTACAAAATAAGGAGGCTTTGTAAATGCCAGTAAGGAAAGATAAATTTTAGATGAAAATATCAAGCAATTAAGAGTAAATATAATATGATTAGGTTTTGAAGTTTATTAATTTTACACATTCAGAAAGAATGTCACAATTTAAATACCTATGAATTTATCATTGACTTGCCTGGGTTTTTTTGGTAGTCGGTATCATATTCCACCAGCATGAGATGAGACTTTTTACATTGCTCCACTGTTACAATGTGCCCTAATTGTCTCAATGATGAAAACTCTGGCCTACCTAGGAGAAAATGTTTCAAATATAATTTATCTAAATGCATTAACGTGTAAATATTAAGCACAACTCACTCAATATTTCTAGAAATATTTTTAATATTTCTAAAGGGGCAACCTCTATCCTCAATATATATTTTTTGATAGCTTCGAAATATCCACTGCCTTCTGACGTAATCCACTTCTAATATATCTCCTATTCTCATAGCCTGTGTTCAACTACCAGGCATTTACTAAGCAACCCCATGAACTCTAAACCCTACAAATCCCTTCACGTTTCTGCTTCTAACCATTTCCTTCTGCTCATTTTCACCTTTATCCTATTTGCATCTAAATCTGGCCTTCAAAACACAACCAAAATGCCACTTCCCTTATGGAAAATGTCTCTTTCCCAAGCAGAAGTAATCATTTCTTGTTCCACGGTGTTGTGCCTCTTACAGTTTCTATCATAAATGACAGGTCTTTGAATGATCACTTTTTTCCTTCTACTAAACAGTTATTTTCTTAGGGTCTATACCTAACTTTGCTATTCTTTAGCATATTAGCTGCAATTAGCAGATTGTTAATATACATTTGACAATGAACAAATGACCTCTTTTAAAAATGAGATATGAGAAGGAAATCTGTTTAATCTTCCTTAAAGAAGTCAGCAAATGGAGATAAATGTAAATTCTTTCTTGTCACTGGTACCTGAACCAGATGACTGTTGAGTAAAATAAATATTTTCATTTTAGGGAAATATTATTTTTAACTAAACTTCAACTGAAAACAGTAACAGCTGCTTCCCATCTGAGGCTGACTGTTCCTGTTCTAATGTTATTGACTTATTACGCTTCCCCTTTAAGTGCACCGTACACTGATCAGTTAGAGAACACATCACGGCGTGCTCATGGATGCTGCCTGTTGTTTGGTGACACTATTTAATTTTCATGAGTCTCTGTTTCTTCATCTCGCAGATAAGGCAAAATCATCCGCTTCAACTATTTCACAGGGTTGTTGTGAGTTAGTACGATAAAGTAACTGATAGCAACCTTATAAATCATAAAGTTCTATATAAATATCAACATTTGTGAGGGAACTCTACATCAAGGGCATTAACAGGTATAAGAACATGAGAAGAGAAAGGGAGTGAGGAAATGACTGAAATCAGATTCTTTTAGGTCAAATTTATGTGAAATATAAAAGTCTTTAGTAAGCGAAGAGGGTGTGCATTAATTTTCTTTCACAAGTCACTGTTTAATTCCAGAGGGGCACATTTTGAGATTACTGGATTATTTCTCTATGGGTTCCATAAAATTTCAAATTTGAGAGGCCCTTATAGATGAGAGAGTTCCAGACATAAAATAATTTCCTATCTAATTAACCTACCACTTCCAATTAAGAGGAATGATTTTTTTTTCTTGTTCTGTTGGAATCAGCTTAATAGAAGCCCTAAAAATTTTCCATCACCACATCTCCTGAGGTCTTAATGCACTGTGGACAGGAAATGTAGAATGTGAAGCATAAATTTAACAAGGGTTTTCAGCATTTGTTTATTCCAGACCTGGAATCCTTCTATGGCACTTCTGCTATACCACCCCTAAATGGATCCAACTCAGGGAAAGAGATCGATTGCTTTATCCTTAAATCAATTTGACTTTCTTTGGAACTGAGCAGGAATATTGTCTTCTAACATTTGGGGCAAGTCCTGATTGAAAGCCTTGGTTTGCTCCATGTACTGATTCTTATAACGTGCACACCGACACACACCGCCATGCCATGATCCCGTTACTCTTTCCCTCTTGGTCATCCAGGCCAATCATGTTCATTCCCAAATTAGCTAGGGCAGTGGTCCACAGTATTTTCATTTCTTTTGTATGTTTGAAATGAACTTGTCAGTCATTGAAGACTTCAAGTCCACTTCTGTTTTACTTTTCCTTCTTTTCTAACCACTCAGACCAATATTTAGATTTAAAGGGTCAGGAATCTGGAGGCCTTTTTGTTTTTTTCATGAAGCAATTATTATTATTTCATGTTCAACCTTCCTTTTTTGTCATTCCCACGCCCTCCCACCCAGTCCATGGTCTCCTCACAGGCATTGGTCTTACCTATTGGTGGATTAACATTCTTCTTTGTATGTCCGTATAACAATGGTGAGACTAAATATTTACCTTTGTAAAACTTACTCAGGTTGCTAAGTAAAATGTTCTCTAGTTTTGTCCATATCTTGCAGTGTTTAAGGACATTGTTGGTTGCTTTTTACTGGGGCATCAAACCCCATAGCAGGAAGGTAGCAGAGCTTGTTTTCCATTCCTCGATAATTAGGGTTTTTGTTTGTTTCCGTGTTTTTGCTATTGTGGACATTGCTGCAATAAACATAGGTGTACATAGGTCTTTACGTGTTTTAGTCTTAATTTCATCTGGGTATCTTCCCAGTTATCGGGATTGTTGAATCAGACCGGAATTGGATTTGCATTTGTTTAAGCAAGTATTCATAGTGCTTGTACACTTCCACAGTCCCACCAGCAATGTGAACACATTCCTGTCTCTCCACATCCTCTCCAGCATTTATTTTGTTTTATTTAATTTTTGCCAAAAGTGTCAGTTCACACTGTCTTGTCCCTTGTCCCATTTTTTATTAGATTATTTGTATTTTTCTTGTTAAGTTGTTGTAGTTTTCTTTCTTTTTTTTATTTTAACATTTTATTAGGGGCTCATACAACTGTCATCCCAATCCATACACACATCAATTGTGTAAAGAGCATTTGTACATCGTTTCTCAAAACATTTTCTCTCCACTCAAACCCCCGACATTAGGTCCTCATTTTTCCCCTCCCTCCCCGCTCCCCCCTCCCTCATGAGCCCTTGATAGTTTATAAATGGGTATTTTGTCATATCTTGCCCTGTCCGACGTCTCCCTTCACCCACTTTTCGGTTGTCTGTCCCCCAGGGAGGAGGTCACACACAGTTCCATGTAATCGGTTCCCTCTTTCCTACCCATTCTCCCTTTACCCTCCCTGTTTCGCCACTCACACCACTGGTCCTATAGGGCTCATCCGCCCTGGATTCCCTGTATTTTCAGTTCCTATCTGTACCAGTGTACCTCATGTTGTTGTAGTTTTCTATAGATTTTGGTATATTATTACTGAATTTTTTTCTGATATATTATTACTGAATATTTTTTTCAAATCTGTGGGTGACTCATTTGATGAAGTCTTTTTGTTACCCATAAATGTCATATTTGCATTTACATTTATCTATCATTTTAAATTTCTGTCTCTAAACTTTTAAATGGGAATTAATCTGCGTATCTGTAGACATTATCTCAGAGTGTCAGCTCTGTTAGGATCAAATGTGTGATGAATTCTGCTGCTGCTGCGACTGAAGAAACTATACTTTTCCAAAGGTGCCACTGAGCAGAGCTTGTCCTGAATAGCAAGTAAACTCCAATGAGGGAGATTGTGGTAAAGTCACTTTGGCCCCTCTGATAGCCTATTTACAGGCCTGCAGGATTAAACACACTTAATAGCTACATGATCAAAATGCCTATGTTTGCAAATGGTTTTGTTAATCCATGCTGTGCTTATGGTTGATGTTATTATTTTAGAGATTCATTTAGACTGGCAGTTATGAATAAGCTAATGAATGGAATCTTTGCCTCTTATACTTTGGATAAATTGCTTTGACATTTGAAGAGCAGCAAAAGTTATAATTGTTCTTAGCTGAAATTACCCATGTTTGGATCTCCCCCTGTATCCCACACCCCAAAGTTGAACATTTTTAACTTGGTGTAAAATTTTAATTTTATATAGATGTCATAATTAAATACAAGTGATCAAATGAAACTAGCATTGCCTAATAGCTTCTTCCACGTTACCACCTGTCGGATGAGTGTTGACGAGTGACTGATTTTCTTATGTGCCGCCGCCTTCCCTGCAGCAGCATCTTCAGCTCGCGGACACCAGAAAGGGAGTCCACGGCTCCAAATGGCAGAACGAATTCAACATGATCTTTGGGGGGAATGAAATGGAAACAGATGTCTCTGGGTTCCAGTTAAATTAAGCTCTTGGAGCTAAAATTCTGTGCTACAGTGAAGGCTGTGTATACGAATCAGATTTCCCTTTTGAGCACCTTTACAGTTATTCTTCCATGTTGGTCTCATAGATGAGGCTTTAATCGTCTCTCTCTGTCTCTCCTAGAAGATAAGGGGAAGTTAAAAGGCAGTTGTGGCCAGCCAGAAGGTGGTCCGTTTCTCCTCAAATCTGGCACCACACCCCTGCCACCTGGAGCGGCCACTTCTCCCTCCAAGAGCACAAATGGTGCTCCTGGTTCTGTTCCTGAATCCGAAGAAGAAAAAGCCAAAAAATTACTCTATTGTTCACTCTGCAAAGTGGCCGTGAACTCTCTGTCACAGCTGGAGGCGCACAACACAGGTCAGCGGCTTCCTCTTGAATGTAAATGAGGCTTAGAGCAAACCTCATTTTTCTCATCAGAAATGCCGTATCTTCTGTGGTTCGAACATTAAGTCTGCTCGATGTCCTCTCCACTGGTGGTAGTTATTAAGAAAAGGATGATCATAATGACCTTGGAAATAGCAGCCAAAGCAGCGTGGAGGTGAACTTGTTCTGGTCCTCATTTCCTCATGAACATCTAATATGGTGCAAAACTCATTTTGATAAATATACAAGAATTTATGTACATTGTTCAATGCAGCACATTTCTAAGAGAAAAAGAAAAATGAGAAGAACCCTAAATGTCCATTAGTGGGGAAATGTTGAGGAAATTATAGCAGACTCAGTATAATAGAATATATTATTCAGCCATTAAAATGTAATGGTGAGAAAATACATACATGATTTCATATGTGAAATTTTAGGTTGATCATAATTTTGAGAATATAATTATATTTCTAATAGATAAACATAGAAAGCATGCAAAGAAATACACTAAAATGGTAACAGTGGTTATCTCTGACTGGTGGAAATATGGAAACCTTTATTTTCTCATGATTCTCCATATTTTCGATATTCATTTTACTATGTTTTCATGTTTCCCCATTATTATAACAAAAATGATTATATTTACAGACAGCATTAAAATGGTATTTTTCCAAAAGTGCTGAGAAATATCGCTTGCAGATAAACTTTTCCAGGATGACGGAGGGGGGGGGGTCAGAGATGGGCATTATTTACTTCTTAAATAGCTATTTACTATATGTATCTTTCTGTCTTAGGTTCTAAACACAAGACCATGGTTGAAGCTCGAAATGGGGCTGGCCCAATTAAGTCCTATCCTAGACCAGGATCAAGATTAAAGCTGCAGAATGGCAGTAAGGGGTCAGGACTACAGAACAAGACATTTCATTGCGAAATCTGTGATGTTCATGTTAATTCAGAAATTCAACTCAAACAGGTAATCTACCTTAAGTCAGTCTGCGCTGCTGCTTGAGGTTGCTGCTTGGTGATGCATGTCCTTTGAGGAGTCCCACGGCAGCTCCAAAAGTCAAGCAAACTCACGGCCCTGGAGTCTGTGCTGACTCATAGCAACCCTCCTGTGGGGTTCCGAGACTGTACCTGTTTATGGGACGAGAAAGCCCAGTCTTTCTCCCATGGAGCTACACATGGTTTCAAACTGCAGCCCATGCAGACTGCACGCAACACCAACTCAATGACAAACCAACAAGTTGGCAGTTTGAACCCACTCAGGTGCCTCAGCAAACAGGCCTGGTGTATGCTTCTGAAAGGTCACAACCTTAGTAACTCTATGCACAAGTTCTACTTACTCAGAGGGTCACCATGAGTCAGAATCCACGCAACACCAAGCGACAGCAACAATGTGGGATATGTGCAATCTACAACCAACAGAAGCTATGTGGAAGAAAAAAAAATTCACTGTTTAGATAGTTTAAGTTCAAATGTGTAAATAGTTTAAGTCGGAAATGTAAGTACATCCCAGCTCCCGGGCTAGATGTGAGAGTAGGATAACCCCCAAAGTCACCTCAAGTTCACGTCGCAAACAAGTAAGTTTTCCAAGGATGCATAATCTAGTTAGAGAGATTTACCCCCAGTATCTCACTGCCATCAAGGAAATTCCAAGTCCCAGGGGTCCTAGATAGGGGTATGCGATGGCTCAGCTGAGGAGCACAGCCAGCGCCCTTGTTCTCCTTGGAAGTGGCAGGTGTGTTTGAATGGTGACCTTGCAGTTCACAGCTGGAAGTCTAACCCACAGATCTCCAGGGTTCCTCCCTTTCTGAAGGGCAGGTCCTCATTCATGTTTCAAGGCATGGTGTTCATAAGGACTCTGCAAACTGGTAACGCTTTGGGGGAACAGTTTGGCAATCCCTCCCAAGTATCTAAAGATGCATATCCTTTGGAATAACTGTTCGGCATCTAGGAATTGATCTCACGGCAATCTCGTGGTGCTGTGGAGTCCATTCTGGCTCAAGTAGCACAGGCAAAAACCTTGAGGTGATACAAATAAACCCAGCCCACACGTCCTGCCATCAAGTCCGTTCTGACCCATAGCGACCCTACAGTGGGGTGCAAGACTATCACTCTTCTTCGGATTAGAAAATCTCATATCTCTCTCTCTCTCAGAGCAGGCTGATGGTTTCAAACTGCCAACAGACAAAAGGGCAAATGTCTTACAAGTTTTCATTTAGCGATTGTGGCTATTTATTCCAAACCATCTTGGAACCATAGAATCAGAGCCACCTCTATCTAAGAAATGTCTTTTTATTAAAAAAAATCATTTTATTAGGGGCCCGTACAACTCTTATCACAATCCATCCATCCATCCATCCATTGTGTCAAGCACTTTTGTACATTTGTTTCCCTCATCATTCTCTAAATATTTGCTTTCTACTTGAGACCTTGTTATCAGCTCCTCATTTTCCCCCTCCCTCCCCGCTCCCCCCTCCTCCATGAACCCTTGATAATTTCTAAATTATTATTATTTTGCCATATCTTACACCATCCAATGTCGCCCTTCACCTACTTCTCTGCTGTCCTTCCCCGAGGGAGGAGGTTATATGTAGATCCCTGTAATCGGTTCCCCCTTTCTCCCTCACCTTCCCTCCACCCTCCCCGTATCGCCACTCAGCACTGGTCCTGAGGGGTTCATCTGTCCTGGATTCCCTGTGTTTCCAGTTCCGAAGTGCCCGGCCATCTAAGACATTTATTTTATATGGAACAAAGCTCACATTTAGATTCAACTAAGGCATTGAACTTTTTCTTCAGCACATTTCTAGTCGGAGACATAAGGATCGAGTTGCAGGAAAACCATTGAAGCCAAAATACAGCCCTTACAACAAACTTCAACGGAGCCCCAGTATTTTAGCGGTAAGTTCACCTCCATTGTCCACCTGTTGGGTGAACCTCGCTGAGTGGCAGGGACTGTGGGCAAGAAGGACCGAGAGACCCACTGGTGACGAACAGCTTTCGATTGACTCGCTCTCACAGACCCCCAGAACTTGTCCAGCGCATTGCTTAATGGGGCTCTTAGCAGAAAGCCCCGTCATCTGAGGAAGTGACACACTTTAAGCCTTAGTACCTTGCTGTTTGGCAGAACTTTGGGGAAAGACCAACCTCTTAAACATGTACAGAAGAATAAAGGCTCAGAGACAAGAATAAGTGGTGCCTGAAGAATCCTCTAGGGTGCTGAGCCTTGCTGGCTCTTTCTTTTGTCTGGGAGAGTAGTGAGTGCTTGTATTTGCTCTTTCTGGGGCTAGAGGCAAGCTGGTAGTCAGCCTGTCTCACCTTCTCTCATACGCCCTGCTTTCCATTTCTTTGCAAAAATGCTTAGGATCTCCAGCGATAGGTGTCGTAAAAATATCTAGATGGAAGTCTTTCACCATCTCCCTGGGACTCAGCCCAGTGTGGCATTCAGGCCCAGGATGGAGCTGGGATTGGCCGATTGGAGCCAGTGCTGAGATTGCTCCACCAGATGCTGCCAGCAGGTGTTACCCGCATTAAGCAAATCCAGCTTGCCCAACTCCTCCTGATTGCAAAAGCAGAAATTAGGGATTGATTTTTTCCCCCCTTCATAAGAAGATTTCATACTAGGATTCCTTTAAATAAAGAACATCCAATTTACAATCCTCCCCAAAGGCAGAAATCTGATTTAGCCACAACTCTTCAAGAGCTTCTTGTGAAGTGATAAGAGAGATGCCATCTGACTCAGGCTTTTCTGATGGCTCCTTGGCTTCCAGCTGGTGTCCTAACCCCCAGTGGCCTAACCTCGGGGCAGCATCTCTAAGTGAAGTGAAGGGTCACACATACTTGCCCCAGGGACATGTTTGTCCCAAAGTGCTTTGTACTTTGAGAGAAGTCAGCATGTCGGTTGAGCTCCAGTTTACCCAGGAAACCTTCTGATATAAGGTATATTTGTTTGTTTGTTTTCATTACTGAGCAACAACAGAAAATAAACATTAGTACCTATTCAGAGAGGCCTCCCGATGCTCTAGTGCTCAGGGGCAACGACCACCAGGAAATAACTCACTAGAAACAACTCAAAGCAACATTGTGCCAGGAGCCATTGAGACCAGCTTTTTGAAAATCATCATCTCGTGATCTGAGTGCAAAGTTTTTTTTAAAATATGAGACTTCTTAATAGTTGTATTTTACTACTGACAATATCTCTGTGGTGGTGTTTGAAATAATATTCCCATCCCCTTTCTGGTTCTCTGCCTCCATTAGGCAAAACTTGCATTCCAGAAAGACATGATGAAGCCTTTGGCACCGGCTTTCCTGTCCTCGCCCCTGGCAGCAGCCGCAGCTGTGTCTTCAGCACTGACACTCCCCCCGCGGCCAGCTGCCTCGCTCTTCCAGGCTCCAGCCATACCTCCGGCTCTCCTGAGGCCCAGCCACGGACCCATCAGGGCCACTCCTGCCTCCATCCTCTTTGCCCCATACTAATATCTACAAGCCCCAAGATGGTGAAGGCCAGAAGGAAAGCTGAGAAGGAAAACCAAAATGATTCCATAATTTAAGCACTTTGTGTTACAGTGCCCCCATCCACCCCTAAAATGTAGCACCTCACCCGTAACCCCAGCTCCAAAGAAAAGCAGATCACTGGATTCAAGAGGGTTCGTTTTATAGACAGCTTCTGAAATTGAGGGATCGGAGCAGTACAGACAGTACAGACCCTCCCACCCCTGTCGGCCAGCCAACATGTGTCTGCCCCAATCCATTTGATGTCTGGGAAAGGTGGTGTCTTCAGATTCTCTGTACCAGAAAAGGGTGAAAAAAATAGATTTTTAAAAAGGCTCAGATGTTGTTCCCATGGATCTGATCTGGCTTAGAAATAACATGGAATATTTTGCTGACAGACTTGAAATTTAGGATCTGTAAATAACTCTGGAATCCAACGGGGCATATTTTAATGTGGGACAACAACAAAAGTAGATTAACACAGTGCTCACTTGTGGAATCCATCTCACCAGTGGATCACAACGTCTTCTCTCCGGTGTGCTCTTGTTGACAGGGACAGTGTACTGTTTTAGACCCACGTACTATTATGTCCTGTGTAGTACTAGATCTGTATCTCTTGTCTGAACTCAACAGTTTTCTGTTGCTGTGTAAATGTTAGGAAGCAAAATAGCTTTGAATTTTCTCTTCAAGAGAACAAAAGATAATGTATTTTCTTTATTTCATACTTTATTTAGAGATATTTAAAAGAAATAGAAAGCCATATAACATAGCTATAATTACTACCTGTTTGCTATTATTTGTTTAACTTATTTTATAGCTTCCTCACTGGTTTGAGTTGCTAAGCAAATGTATACAAACAGAAAAAGAGCTTCCTAAATGGCACATTTTAGCACCTCTAGTGCATTCTGCAAGAAGGCAATGAATCCATGTACCTCTACATAATTACCTTCTTCATTTTTGACTTGTTCTCATTTGTAATGATGCTACATAATTTTGTGGCTCCCTAATGCAATAATGTACAGAAGATTAAAAACATTATACTGGAACAACTTGTCTTTCTGTTCACGAAGTCTGTTGGCGGTCCTCTCCCCATGCCCCGTCTAAGCTGATATCAGCAAGGCTGGAATGTTGGTGAGATCAGGGGCAAGAGGTATCAAAACATCAGAAAATAGAGTGAACTCTTTTAGAGCATCTATATCTGCGATCTGTAAATGGTAAAATGTCTGTGTATTTTTTTAAATGTATCTTTTCAATAAAAGTACAAAATAGAAAAATCTGTTTGTATTTACAGTTATTTTTTCCTAAGACACTTCCAATTTGAAATCATCTGATGAAAGGTTTTCAGTAGGTGCAAAGATTGCTTCTTCCATATTAACATTTTCAGCTCTTGTTTGCAGCATGTTCATTTGTCATGTTTATTCATTACTGTTCATAACATCTGCATGAGGCAAAATTTGACGACTATTTTCCCTCTGAATCTTTAAGAAGATTGGGTTAAAGTTGTGAGTTGCACTCAAAATCAAAGCAGCAGTCTGCTAAAAGAAAATATGTGACTCAGACTTTCTTTTACTTGCTATAAGTCCCTAGCTCATAATTTTTTAAAAAATTAACAGTTTTATTGACATATAATTCACATATCATACAACTCAATAGTTTAAACATATTAAAGAGTTGTGCTCTGGTACTCGTTATTATTAACTCCCCATTTCCCCCAACCTCCCCTGCATTACCCTAAGAAAATATTAATCCAGTTACAGTCTCCATTGATTAACCTGTCCCAGATTTCATACAAAGAAAAACACACCCATACAAACCCCAACATCAATAATAAAGCAGAGATAAACCTCAACTGAGAAGAAAGCAGAAAATAACAAAAACAAGAAAAAACGTAAAGTGGGTCAAAAGAGAATGAATAAGGGGTTAAATTTTTACCTTAACTGCATTTGCATGAATCCCACTTTCCAATACACTCTGTTTCAATGGCCCCTAACCGCACCAGTGCTCTAGATCCCACGTCTTCCGTGATCTCTTGGAGAGTGCAAGTATCAATTAGGGCCATATCATAATGCTGATTGTTCTTAGATTAGGACTATCATGAAATATGAACTCAAAATCCATATAGCTATAGTTTGTCTATGTCCCTGGTCCATTTTGGAGACATTATTATCACTTTATTGGGGAACATTATAAGTCATCCCTATGGAACATATGGTAATTTTATTGATCATATTAATTTAGCCAATGGCGTAGAATTTTAAATACTGCTTAGTGGAGGAAGGTATACACATATAGGATGGTTGTATAGACTGAAATACACGGATTGTTGACTTGAGATTGAAAACGTCAGTGACTGGATGCATTTATGTAAACAGTGAAGGTTGGAGATAAGGCAGAACTTTCAGTAATGCTCATCCACAGAGCAGAACAATGCCTCCTGCACTAACTAAGCCTCCAGTCAAGATAAAAATCAGAGAAAATATAAAAGTAAATATGTGGCAATCTTGAGTTGCCCTTTATGGGACACCCTCAAAGCAAGAGATTTTAACAAAGTCCAATGACTTCCAAATCCATAAACTTGCCCTAGTTAGTAATTATCTGCCTCTTTTCCCACTTCAGCCTTACGTCCAAGGGAGTATTCCTTTCATCTGTGACAAGCATGTTTAAGGGTCACTTGGTGGGATTTTCAAAACTAATCCTTCTGGTGTGGTCTATGAAGAGTGTTGCACACCCCAAAAGGGCAGAGTGTCAAGTCCTGGTTGTCTATACTATTTGGCCTGGGTCACCAAGGGCTAGATAGAAACTAGGACAAAAGTACTCAGTTAGGAACATAAGATTGGGTATTTTCTCCCTGATATAAATAATGATGTTTTTCCCAGCGGCAGGTTGCCCCAACTAGTTGATGCACCAACCAAAGTAAAATCACCTTCTCCAAGAGAGACATGTCCCCTTCCCACAACACCCCTGGACTTGAATTTCTAGTAAGGTTCCCTGAGCACCCTTGTAGGAGTGTCTGTTGATTTGGACAATGTTATATGGCAGAACTGATCGATCTTCTCCCTCTCCCCCCACTGATCCCAGCTGAAGTGAGTCCTCTCTGTCAAAGTGGCTATTGGGATGTACTTAGATAAGGGAGAGCTATATGGATCATGAACATTAGGTAGGCACACCTTGTCATTGCTTGGGAGACCAGATTAGAATGTCACATGACCTAAGAACAGATTTAACCATATAATAGTGCTCTCAGATACTTTGTGTCTTTTTGTGATTGACAAACTTCACTTGGCATAATGGTTTCCAGGTCCGTCCATGCCATGAGGTGTTTTGTGATTCCGTCGCTGTTTTTTAGGGATGCATGTTATTCCGATGTGTGTCTATATCAAAGTTTCTTTATCCATTCTTCTACCAATGGGAATGTGAACTGTTTCCAGCATCTTACGTACTACTGTGAACTGCACTGTATGAACATGGGAGGTCATATATCTACTTGGGTTCTGACTCTTCTTTGGGGTATATACTAAGCAGAGATATTTCTGGGTTGTCTAGGATTTATCTTCTCAGTAGTTTTACCTACTGCCGTATCGCTTCCACCAGGCTTGTACATGTTTACAAGGCCATCAGCAGTATATAGGAGTCCAGTCTTTCCATATTCGCTCTAGAATTTGTTTGTTTTTTTTTACTTATTTATTCATTGTTTTGGTTTTGGTTTTTAAATCAAGCTATTGTAGGTGTGAGGTAATATGTCACCATTGTTTTGAATTGCTTCTCCCAGATGGCTATTGATGATGAACACTTTTTCATAAGTTAGTTAGCCATTTGAATCTCATTTTGGGGGGAATTTTCTGTTGATATTTTTTACCCACTTTTTAATTAGGTAATTCACTTATTTTACTTATTTGATTTTTTACTCATTTACTTATTTATTATTTAATTTATTTGTTTAATTAGGTAAATTACTTATTCTTATTGAGGTGTTGCAGAATTCTGTAGATTTTAGTAATTAGTCCCTTGATCACTGCTAACGACTTTTTCCCTCCCAATCCGTGGGCTTTTGTTTTACCCTTTTGATGTGTATAAGTGTTTTGTTTTCAGTAGGTCTCAGTCGTCTGCTTTGTCTTTCACTGTGTGTCCTTCCTTTATGATATTTGGTAGTATGTGTATGCCCTGTAGTCATGCACTTAAGGTTGTTCCAATGCTCTCAGTGATGCTCATTATAGCACCGGGGCTCACATTTAGGTCTCTAATCCATCTTGAATGTACTTTTGTGCTTGGGGCAATGTATTGGCCCTGTTTCATTCTTCTGCATATGGACATCCAATTTTTCCATCACCATTTGTTAAAGAGGCTCTCTTTCCTATTTAATGTTATTGTTTTTTTTATTGAAAATCAGTTGCCTATAGGTGGATTGATTTATTTTGGGGTTTTCTATTCTGTTCCATTGGTCTGTGTATCTATCATTGTACCAGAACCAGGCTTTGACCACCGAGGCTATGTAGAAGGTTTTGAGATCAGGTAGTGTCAGGCCTCCTACTTTGTTCTTTTTGAGGAGTTCTTTGCTTAAACCAGGTCTCTTCCCTTTCCATATGAAATACGTAATTAATTTTCCCAATTATTTAAAGAATAAATTTGGGTTTGGATCAGAATTGTGTTGTATTTATAGATTGTGATGATATTGATATTTTCACAATGTTAAATCTTCCTATCTGTGAACACAGGATAGTCTTTCATTTATGTAAGTCTCTTTTGGTTTCTTATGGAAATGTTCTGTAGTTTTTTGGTGCAGGTCTTTTGTTTCTTTGGTTAGATTTATTCCTATATATTTAATCTTTTGTGTGGCTGGTGGAAATTGTATTATTTTCTTGATGTCTTTTTAATGGTACACAAGAAGCCAATTGATTTTGGTTTGTTAATCTTGATTCCTGCTACTTTTTCAGATCTTTCCATTGGTTATAACAATATTTTGGGGGGGTTTTCTACATGTTAAAATGTATCAAATAGTGAGTTCCAGCCCTGAGAGGCTTACACTACCACTGGATCCACAAGACTTCCCATCCACTGGCTTGTGATCTTTCTGCATTCAGCAACAAGGCTTGTGGTTCATGAGTCTGAAGAGGACTTTATAGATTGGTATCAGACATATGGGTTAATATTGGACTTATGGACTTCATTTGAACTGGGCTGCTGTTTTCTCAATATTCAATTGCTCCTGTATATAAAGCTCTTTTTATACCCATGTGAGTGTCTATGAATTTGTTTCTCTAGTCTACCCCAAACTAATACAGCGAGTTTCACATTATTTTTGCTCAGTTGTAGTCCTTTGATTTCTTGGTGTTGTCTAATGATTCTGCCTAAGACTTCCAGCATGATGTTGAATAAGAATGGTGATGGGGGTATCCTCACTGATTCCCTTTCTTAGGGGAAATATTTTCCATTTTCCCAATTGAGTATTATGTTGGCTATTGATTTTTCTTATGTAGTCTTTCTTATATTGAGGAATTTCTCTTCTATTCCTATTTTGTTGAGTACTTTTCATCAGAAATGGATGTTGAGTATTGTCAAATGCCTTTCCTGCGTCTATTGATATGATCATGGCGTTCTTATTCTTTGTCTTATTTTTGTGGTTGATCACATTGATTGTTTTCTTTTTTTTATGTTGAACCCCCTAGCTTATCTTTACTTTTTCCTCTACCTCCCCCACACTCCCACCCTCGTGAACCCTTGATAATTTATAAATTATTTTTATTTTCATATTTTACACCATCCATTGTCTCCCTTCACCCATGTGTCTGTGGCTGGTCACCCCCGGGGCAGGGCAGGGGTTGTACATTGATCATTGCTATCAGTTACTCCTTTCTCCCCCTTCTCCCCCACCTTCCCCCTACCCTCATGGTATCACTACTCTCATTATTGGTCCTGAGGGATGTATCTGTCCTGGATTCTGTGTGCCGAGAGCTCTTATCTGTACCAGTTTACTTGCTGTGGTCTAGACAGATTTGTAAGATAGAACTGGGGTCATGATAGTGGGGGATGGGGAGAGCATTAAAGAACTAGAAGAATGGTGTGTGTTTCTTCAGTGCTATACTGCACCCTGACTGCCTAGCTCAATTTTAAATGGTGTCCATGGCTTATCCTTGTGTTCTGAAAAAGTTGTGTTTCAGTTTAACACTTTGGAGATGTTTTTATTTTTATGAACTTAAATGGTAATTGTTTTTTTTTACCTTGCATTATCCTAACCTCATTAAAACTTGGTATCGTCCACAGAAAACTTTAAATGTCAGTATTAGAAATAGAGCCTTCCCTACTTCCTATAGCCTATGTATTCCCTGCACCAAAGTTCTCAGGTTTGTCCCAATTCCCTCATTGATGGCCCTAATAGTTTGGGGTTTTACCTCGAGGTCTGTGATCCACCTTGAGTTTATTCTTGTGCATGGAGTGAGCTAGGGTCTTGCTTCATTTTTCTGCGGGTAGATATACATTTTTTTCCAGCACTACTTACTGAAGAAGGCATCTGCTTCCCATTTGATATTTTGGGAGTCCTTATCAAAGATCAGTTGTTTGTATGCTGATGTTTTTATTTCTGGGTTTTCAGTTCTTTTCCATTGTTCAGAGTGTCTGTCATTATACCTATACCACACTATTTTGACCACTGTAGCTGTATAAAGCTAAAGTCAGGTAAAGCAAGCCCCCCAACTTTGTCCTTTTTCTTGAGGAGTTCTCTGCTAATTCTGGGCTTCTTCCCTTTGCATATGAAGTTGGTAATTAGTTTTTCAAATTTTGTGAAGAAACATGATGGCATTTGTATCAGGATCGCATTAAACATATACTGCCTTGGGCAGAACTGATATCTTTACTATATTGAGTCTTCTGATCCACAAGCATGGATATTCTTCCATTTGTTGAGGTCACTCTTGGTTTCTTGTAATAGTGTTCTGTAGTTTTCCTCATACAAATCTTTTGTTTTTTTAGTTAGGTATATTCCTAGATCTTTTAATTTGTGCTTGGCTATTGTGAAGGGCACTACCTTTTTGATCGCCTCTTCTGCGACTCTTGTCTGATGTGTATAGCAGTCTGATAGACTTCTGTTTGTTAATCTTGTATCATGCCACTCTGCCATATTCCTCTATCACTTCTAACACTCCACTTGTGGAGTTTTGGGCATTTTCAATATATAAAATCATATCATCTATGAATAATGATAGTTTCACATCTTCCTTCCCCAGAAAAAAATACCTGTGATGCCTTTTCTTTGTCTTATGTTATTAGCTAGGACCTCCAGTACAATGTTAAATAGGAGCGGGGACAGTGGCTATCCTTGTCTGGTCCCCTTTTACAAAGGGATTGTTTTCGTTTTTTCTCCATTGACTACCACGTTGGCTGTTGGTCTCTCATAGCTTGTATAATGTTAAGGAATTTTCCTTCCATTCCTATCTTCTTGAGTGTCTGAAGCAGGAATGGGTGTTAGATGTTGTCGAAAGCTTATTCCGCATCTATCGATATTATCGTGTGGTTCTTACAATTTTTCATGTCAGTGTGGTCAATAACACTAATGGTTTTTCATGTGTTGAACCATCTCTACATCCTTGGTATGAATCCCACTTGGTCACGGTGAATTATTTGTTTTATATGCTTGTGTATACTATTGGCCAGTTTTTTGTTAAGGATTTTTGCATAGATGTTCATTCGGGATATTGGTCTGTAGTTCTTGATTCTTGTGGAATCCTTGCCTCGTTTAGGTATCAGTATTATACTACATCATAAAGTGTTTGGGAGTTTTCTGTCTTTTTCAATGTTCTGGAAGATTTTGTGTAGTATTGGTGGCAGTTCTTCCCTGAATACAAGGTAGAATTCTCTTGTGAAACCATGTGGCCTGGGGATTTTTTTGTTGTTGTTGCTAATCCATTGATAATCTTGTCTATTTCTTCTATTGCTATAGGTCTGTTGAGATTCTTGATGTCCATTTAGGATAGTCTAGGGAGGGATTGGTTTTCCAAGTATTTGTCCATGTCTTCCACGTTGTTGAATTCATTAGAGTACAGGCCTTTGTAGTACTGTGTAATTATCCTTTTGGTTTCATTAGGGTCCATTGTAATGTCCCCTGTTTCATCCCTCATCCTTGCTATTGAAATTTGTTCCTTTCTTTCTTTGGTTGGGTTTGACAGCAGTCTGTTGATTCTGGTACTGTTTCAAAGAACCAACTTTTAGCTGCCTTAATTTTTTCCATAGTTTCCATTGTTGTCCCTCTCCTGAATCTCAGCCTTGATTTTCAGTATTTCTTTTCTTTTGCTATTAGTAGGATTATCCTGTTGACTCTGTTCTAATTGCTGTGAAGTTTGTGTCAAAATATATACCATAAGTCTCTCTTCCTGTTTCATACGTGCATGTATTGTTAGAGTTCCTCTGAAAACTGTTTTTGCTGTGTCACAAAGGTTTTGGTATGTCATAGTTTCATTCTTGTTCGTTTCTAGAAACTTCCTAATTTCATCTCTGATCTGGGACAGTACCTTTTGCCATTGAGAGTTATTCATCCTCCAATTATTTCCCCTTATTTTCTTAATTGTCCTTTTATTGATATCCAGCCTTATGGAATAGTGGTTGGAGATAGAGGTCTGTAAGATCTCTATGTGCTTGAATTTACACAGATTCAATTTGTGTCCCAGCATGTGGTCTATCTTCAAATATGTACCATGTGGGCTTTGAAGAATGTGAACTTTTTTGCACTTAGATGGAGAGCTCTGAAAATATCTATCAGTTCAAGTTGTCCAATTGTACTGTTTATATCTGTAGTCCCCTTGTTAAGTATGTTTCCCTGTGATCTGTCTTTTTCAGAGAGTGGTGTATTAAAGTCACCTACTATAATTGTTGAGCCTGCGATTTCTTTTTTCATCTTTTGTAGTCTTTGGTTTATGAATTTCATGCATCTCTCACTGGGGACATAAATGTCTTTTATGCTCACTGGTTCTTGGTCTACTGTTGCCTTGAGCATTATATAGACACATCCCTATCCCTTGTTATGGCTTTCAACTTGAGATCAATTTTGTCTGAGATTAGCATTGCAACCCCTGTTTTTTAATTTTTTTTGAATTGCCATTTGCTTGGTATGTTTTTCTCCAGCCTTTGATTCTCAGTCTGTTTGTCTGTAATTTTGAGATGTGTCTCCTGTAGGCAGCAGGTCGATGGGTGATGTCTTCTAAGCCAGCCTGCTAGTCTCTGCCTTTTAATGCCTGAGTTCAGTCTATTGATATTCAGTGTTTCTACATCCAACTGTGTACTCTGTGATGTCATTTTGTACATTTTGTGTTGGTGTTTTCCTACCTCCCTTTCTTATCAATGTGTTATGCATGTGTTCATGTGTGTGGTTCATTCTTCCCTTCTTTCCACCATTGAGCTAATACTATTTGGGGGCTGTTTTCTCTTTGTTGCCCTCTGGGTGGAGTTGTTTTATCTGATGGTCTCTAATTTGTGCTCATGGAATGTTGTTCTTCTGCCCAATCTTTTGTAGGGCTGGGTTTCTTTTTATATATTATTTGAGTTTTTCCCTCATATCCTGTATGACTCCAAGCAGCCTTCTGATGATTTCTTTCTGTGGCAGGTCAATGCCTGCTTCTTCTGTGCATGTCATTATGTTCATGACTGCTTCAGGCATTGCCTTTTGTCTCTCTTGCTTTTTCATGGAAGTTGTTGGGGCTGGGTGCTGCTTGTGTGCTGTTTTAGAGGAGATAGGTGCCATTTTCCAGAGAGTCAAAGTGCACTGGGCTCTGTCTTTGGGAGACTTGTAAGGAGTGCTTCTTAAAACTACCTGAAGCTAACTGCACTGGGGGGTTGGGCTACTGCTTTATCCTCCTGGGGTTTCACTCTTACCCTAGCCAACCAATATTCCATTATCTGGAGGGCAACTTGGATGGTCCTCTCATGGAACACTGGTTGGTGGTTGTGGGCCCACGAGGATGGCACTTCACTGGCTGATCTCCCAGGAAGCTGTGGTGGTATGGCCCACAGTGGCTTGTTGCTCCTTGGAGGGCCTGTGATGGTACCCACTGCAACATGAGTGCCACAGAGGGTGGGTGGGTGTGCCCACCTTGTTGTAGCACTCCATGGGGGGGTGGGGAATAAACGGAGCCAAGAATATACTGATTACATTTATTGAATTAAGAGTTTTAAAATCACCTCAGGAAGGAAGTACAAAAGAGCAGATAATTAAAATACATCCTCCAAAATATGGGAGAAATATTTTCAAATGATGTATAAAGCACAATGAAAAGAGGTTTCTTATCTTTCGTCCTGATATTGAGGTACAGAGTGGATCAACCATGATTGGTCACACATAGGTGAGCTGGTAACCTTTCTATCCCATTTTTAGTAAGAAAAACACCTACCATTTTACCCTTCCTATATGGTTGGAAAGTTAAATAGAAAATATGCTGCTTTCTCTGACATGCTTCAGCTCTGGCCTCTCCAGATTTGGAAGCTGGTCTCAGGTTGGGTTGCCAAATACAACACAAAGGACCTAATTCAGTGTGCATTTCAGATAAGCCACAAATCATTTGCTAGTAGACTGTTTTCATTTTAACACAATATACTATTACACATAAGTATACATCATAAATAAGTATGTAATAGCTGGACGGTCTTACACTAAAAAGTCATTTATTCTTTATCTGAAGTTCTAATTTGGTCAGGTATCCTGTACTTTTATATTGTAAATCTGCCTCCCTAGTTTCAGAAGCATTTCGTGTGCTCTGAAGTCCCACGATATCACAGGAGAGTGGTGACCTCTTGGTCATGTAAAAATAATAATAATAAAGCATTTTAAGTCCTAATGCAAAAGACACCCCCAAATGGTCAGAGAAAGAATGTACATTAAGTAGATATTAATGGTATTAATATTAACAGTAGAGAGCTGGACATGTGGTTGCAGATGCCCCTTAAAGGGACACAGAGAGCTGGTTAATCAAATTAAAGTTATACAAGAAAAATATTTTTAAATTTGAATTATACATCAAACACACTACTCTTGATTGGTTTTTTCCTTTGGCCTAAAATAATTCTGATTTTCAGATGCAAAAATGGGTATGGTAATGTAGAATTTTTCCCTCAGAAAGCACTACATGCTATGGCTAAAGTAGTTGCAAAAGAGAACCAAGGGGAATTCCCACTAGAAAAATAAACACAAATGAGGACCAAGCTGATCAAGTGGAAATCGTGTTGTGCTAAGAGTCCCAAAGGGATTGTGAAAACACTCACTGAACAGATTGTATTTGGGCATCTAGTTGGGAAATGAGCACCCGCTTCCTGGGGTGTCAATGAATAAAAGAAGGTGGGAAGAGTAGGTTGGGCACCTTTCATGGATAGAATTAAGGCATCATCAAGATTCACACCTTATCTGGGCATTTAACATCTTCAGGTAACAGGTAAGAGGATTTAATTTCCCTCTGCAGTTTGTGTAGATTTTGGTCTTTCTACAAATTCATTCCATCTGATCCTTGTTAAGTTAATATGATGGCACTTAATTAAGAAGTGAAATGTTCTCTTTGAAGAATATCTGTTTCTGGTGACTTATGAGTTGAGAAGCTGTGTATTTCCAGCACTTCTTTTGCAATCACTCCAGAACTAATACCCCAGGCGATGCTCATCTTTACCTCCTTCCTTTCTCCAAGTAATTAGCTCTGTGGGGAGATTCATTAGGGACATGACAGGGCAGATTCTCGACAGCTTTGGAGTGTGACTATAGGGAATTGCCCTGGTTTCTGTGGCTAAAATCGCGGAAGTCAGAGTGACATTATCATGTAGTCTACTTTTAGCTAAGTGTTCAAAACTAATCAAAACCCCAGTTGGCAGATAGAATTCCTTTTTGGTGGTAGCAATGAGAAAAATATTCATATCATGATTCATTTTAAGAATTGGCCGTGTTTACCATTAAGTACATGCTTTTCATTGTTTATTGGAGTGAAGAGGTAAAATTGGGATAGAGAAGAATTGAAGAATACTTACACATAATTTGAATTCAACCTGAATTCAAGTCCTGGTCAGGTCATACACACCTGTGATTCTATGGCAGGATGTGCTTTGATGCCACTGCCCTCTGAGTCTGTAGTTTTCACACATATAAAACAGAAATGATACACAACAAATGGGTGGTTCTGAGAAGCAAATAAAGTGAAGTTGGAAATATTTTGGGAGTTATTGCACACAACACAAAATGCCATAGGAAATACGTAAAATCAATGGTTTTTCTTATTTTAAATTTCTAAACTTTAAGGAAGCACTTCTCAAATTAGGCAATGGTCAGTGTTTAGTGGTAGCTTTGACTCAGATAAATATATATATAATGGAGAACCCAAACCAAGCTCACTGTCATCAAGCCAATTCCACTTGTTTGTTCATACTTCTGAAAGATACAATCCAAATATAAGTAATACTGACACAGTAGAGCCAAAAGAAATATACACATCTGCATAGCAAAAGTGTGCTTAAACTTTATAAGTCTTATATTCCATAAAACAAAACTGAATTTTGTCATTAAAAAAATCAAAATATCGCTTCTCAGCCTTTTGGCTAAGATCAAGTGTAAAAAAATCAAAATGTCTACAGAATATTGTGGCACAGAGAAGTCTCTGAAATAGCTCTTCTAGCCATAATCTTTGTAACTCCCACCTTTCCTGATAGAAGCTGTGGGGGTGGGAGATGTTAATAGAATGACGTGATTCAGTTGTGAGTGATTGGTTAATTGTGATGGTAAAACCTTGGAACCCTAACAAGGGGATTGGTCCATTTTGCCATCTTCCTTTGTATAAAATGAGCTCTGAGAAGGGGCAGGATTATACGACCACCACTAAGAAAGAAGAGCAGGAGTGGCGTGCACATTGAGTCTTCTCAAGTCAGGGACAGAAAGCTGTGACGACAGAAGTGGCAGGAATGCTAGAGAAGCAGCGGAGGCAAGAGCGAGGGCGTGAAACCCGGTGAGGATCTTCTCACCCCACAAAGTGAGTAAAGTGGAGTGCAAGGGCAAGGGGTAGGCTCGCTTGCAGTGTGGGGAGGTTGGGCACACTTTAGCTGAGCACCTTAAGGCTTATTAGAGAGTGCCCTTTGAGTATTTATAACGGTACCCGAAGAGAACAAACGTTCGTTGTCAAGGACTTCATCTTGCTTGAATCCACAATCAATGTCATGGAAGCAGCAGTCAAGGGATCAATGGCACCTTGCATTGGGTGAATCTGCAGCACATGACCTCTTTACAGTATTGGATGGCAAGGATCTTGCTTGGAGGACAAAGGTGTGCCTGACCCAAGCCAAGGTATTTTCAGTCACCTCCTATGCATGTGAAAGCTGGACTAAAGAAGTACATCGTGGATGGCGAAAAGAACGAACAAGTCTGTCTTAGAAGAAGTGCAGCCGGAATATTCCTCAGGAGAGACCAGTCCCTGGAGAAAGGGCATCATGCTTGGTCGAGGGGCAGCGAAAAGGAGGAAGGGCCTGGACAAGGTGGCTCCACACAGTGGCTGCAGGAATGGGCTCAAACAAAAGACTAACGACAAGGATGGCACAGAACAGGGCTGGGTTTTGTTCTCTTGTACAGAGGGTCGCTGTGAGTGAGAGCCAACTCACCAGCACCTAACACCTAACAACAACAACAACTTAAATAGCGTTGTCACCCTTCCAGGTGGGGCAGCGACCAGGCCTGCCTGTGGGCAGGGCAGAGAACAGCCTGTCCCCATCAAAGGACTATTATTCTGAACATTTTTGATCCTGGATTATAGCCTATTGCCTCCCGTCATGAAACCCATAATTGTGATTATGGTCTGTGAGTTCTGTGTGGCCATTGTCATGAATTCTGGAACCCAGAAAAAAATGTAGAGAGCGTGGAATCATGGCAGGAATGATTGGTGTCCAAACTGGTTAGAAATATTGGAGGGTGCAAGCACATCTCATCTTAGACTTATAGGAGTTCGCCTTGGGCTGCTGTGGAGTTGGTCTCCTTCTCTGTGAAGTCACTGGGCATAAGGTACTGCCTTCACACACCTTACAACTGTAAAATAACCAAGTGTCTATGTTGATGAAAAAAATGTTAATGCAATAAACATAAGGCAAGCTAAGAAAAACCGTTTTAATTCCTATGACATATAAGGCTTCATATTCTTATCATTCTGAGAACTCATGAAAATGGGGTGGACAAACCCTTTCAAATAAGAAAATCTAATAGAAAAAAAACATAATAAAAAAATGCCTAATAAAGCTAGAAAGATACCCCCTTCTCTAAATATCCAAAATAATACATATAAGCATGAAGATACTTTAGCATAGTGACAAAAAATTTTCTAAGCCTTTCATTAGTGAAGAAATGAATACATTCATGCACTATTGATAGTAATGGGAATTGCTTCAGTTTTTCTGGAAGGACAGTGCGTCCCTTGTACCTTCATATCGGTTATTCGTAGCCTTTGGTCCAGGAATTCCCAGACTTTATCATAAAATAATAACTCCATATGGGTAAAAAGACTTACGCACAGGTGTGCTTCATAGTACTCATAATACAAGAGAACCCAGAAGGAGCAACAAGTGAAGCATAAGATGAAGTGGGAAACAGCAGAACCATTAAAGTGATGACGTCATTCTCTGGATTATCGACGAGACATGATGTCCATGAAACGTGACTGAGTGGAAGGAAGCATAGGCTGCAGAACATGTTCAATGTGATCGTGTTCCTATTAAGTATTAAAACTGAACAATACGCATAAGTATATACATAGGTGTCTGGTGAAAATGATTCTCCAGGCTGATAAAAACAGATACTCTTGAGTAGTATATTTTCACATGGCTTTATATTTTATTTATAATTTTTGGCATGGTTTAAGTTTTTACAATGGGCATGTGTTTTAAATGGACATTTCGAAATCATGTAAGTACACTAATCAGTTGTCCTATTATAATTAAAGCAGATGACTTCTATTCTATAATGAGAGGCCATCTCATAGAACTCCAAGTTATTTTATTGGAAAATAAATGTATAACAAATGTCAAATGGCTACAATGATCAAAATAAAAAGCAAGGAAATTTTAATGGTATTGCAGAGTTTTTTCTGTCCTAAGACAGTTTTCCTGAAATGATAAACTATTAAAAAGTTACTTTGAAAAAAAGAAATATCCACTTGCTTAAATAATGTAAATAACCCTTGACTCTCAATGCCTCTTGTGTGGATTTTTCTCACATTCTACTATATTTATTACTCAATCAGTGCTCTTTCCTTTATGAGTAAACATCAATTCTTGGGAATTATGCAATTAGTACATAGATTCATATGGCCGTATCCTTTTTTTTAATGCTGAGAAATTGTCTATTTAGTCTAGAAATTAAGTGTGCCTGGTAGCACAATAATTAAATGTTGAACTGCTAACCGAAAGGTCCGTGATTAGAATCCTTAGTGGATGCTTGGGAGGAACGACTGGAAAATTGGCTCCCATGAGAATTCCAGTCCAGGAAACCCTATGGGGCAGATTACTCTGTCAGATAGGATCACTCTGGGTGCAGATTGGACAGCGCACAACAACAACAAAACAAGATACATTTTTCTTTCACTGTTGTTTGAAAATGCGATTTTTACTGCTCATGCATGTTCTCATAGCCGTGGAGTTGATTCTCACTCATAGTGACTCTACAGGACAGAGAAGAATGGGCCCCCGTGGGTTTGGGAGACTGTAACTTTGTAAGAGACAAGAATGTCTCTCTCCCATGGAGTGACTGGTGGTTTTGAGCAGCTGGCCTTGCAGTTAGTAGCCCAACCCATAACCACTGTGCCACCAAAGCTCAGCGTTTGAGAAATAGGCCACTAACTGAAAAAAGGCAGCCTGCCTTCTTCCCTTTATGAGATAATTATTTTATAGGCATATTTGTCTGATGTTTTGTTCTCTGTTAATATAAGTAGTGAGAAAGAAGTGAAAAACACAAAATTATATATTGGGGGGTACCCCCAAAATGGATTTTTTTCAAAGCTATGTATTTAAATTTCTTTACAAAACAGCCTTATCAGTTTCAAAGCACTCTCCATTATTCTTAATACATTTGTAAGATCTGAGATTCCATTCTTGGAAACATTTTTCAAACTCATCTGTTTGGATGGCTGACAGCACCTCCCTTGTTTTGCTTTTCTTTACCTCTTCTACATCATCAAATTGCGTTCTTTCATGTCCCTCTTCATTCACAGAAACAAAAGGAGGTCTCGTGGACCAAGGTCAGGTGAGTCAGATGTGTGGGAGTAAGAGAAGCATCCTGCTTTGTGCCAAAAACTGGCACACTGAGATGGCTGCATGAGCAGGTACACTGTAGTGGTGGCAAAGCCAGTTCCCTGTCTGCCACAAATCAGGCCTTTTTTGTCACACCCCGCTATGCAATCTTTTCAGAACCTCTAAATAGAAAGTTTGATTAACAGTCTGACCTGGTGGAATGAACTCCAAATGCATTATCCCCCTCACATCCAAAAAACAAATGAGCATTATCTTGATCTTTGAGTTCACTTGACAAACTTTTTTTGGAAGAGGCTGGAGTGGGGGGAATGGTGCAAGGTAATGATGGCGTCTTCAACTGGCTTGATTAATGTTTGTTTGGGGATCATAAAAATAGCAATATATATCATCACCAGTAATGAACTTGCAAAAAGTCTCGGTTGCTTCGAAGCTGTTCTTTCAAAGCACAGCAAGTTTCCACTCGAAGGTCTTTTCCCTGGTCAGTCAGAACCTGAGGCACAAATTCCACAGTGTCCCTTTTCATTCCCAAATCTTCTGCTAAAATCCTCTAAACCAAGCTCAATGGTCCTTTGTAGGTCTTCGAGCACAAGTGCATGAATTTTGTTGACATTTTCATCTACTTGGGAAGTTGACAGATGTCCAGAACAAGGTTTGTCATCCATCAACATTTCACATTTTCTGCAATGAGAAAACACTTGTACACTTGGGTTTTTCCCATAGTGCTGTCCTTATAAACTATGTTCAACATCACAACAGTTTCTGCGGGATTTTTACCAACCAGGAAACAAAATTCAGAGCTGCACACTGTTCTTTTAAGTCAGCCATCACTAAAAACTAGGTTCGACCAAAACTGCTTTCATGAAACAATTCACTGTGACCAGAAAGAACCTTCCCAAGTGATGCCACTGAGTAGACTCCCTCAGAGCAAGTTGCTTGATGCTTGCCTATCAGGAAAAATATGTTCTACGAAAAACCCACCCAGTGGAGCTTCTACTGCAGTGGCATTTTTGAGGGATAGCCCTATGTGTGCGTGTGTGTATAGTATGTATGTTCATGTGTGTATATGTGTATGTGTGTGGACACACATACACATATACACACACAAATACTAGTAGAATTTTCTTAACGAGCTACTAACAGCATCCTGTAAGGCCTACAGAGTCAAATGATAAAAGAATGATACAAAACTGTCTTCATCAAGGAGCTGGAATTCCATTCAAATGCCTAAGAGAATGCTCTATTTGGATGGCAATAACTATTTCACTTTCCACTAAATATAAACACAAAGCACAGATGGGACTGAACATTAAAGTCAAAGCTTGCATGATAAATAGGAAAAAAAAAACTACCTAGGGAAGAAACACTTTGCATTTTGATTCCTGGCTCCCCATGATCAAGATGGGTCAGTAGACTTCTTGTAGCTCCTCATGATGGTAATCATAATGGTAATCCAGGCTCTTTTGAGATTTGGTATCATTTCAAATAGCTGGTAGTGAATTCCATGCCTTCTTTAAAATGAAAGACTTACTTTAACTCTGAGAATTTGCAAAATGGTGGTCCCATTCTAAATCCGTGCACTGAACAGTTAAGTACTGAAATAAGTCTTGGCAGGGAAACACCAAGCAAGGGTCAGAAGGTCCCATCGTCTCAAACCAGGAAGCAGGGCCTTTCTAATAAGTGATAAAACACTTGAAGTGAGTCTTCACTCAAGCTTAATGTACAATTTGGATGCATACAGAGTAATGTGTAGAAGAAGCACCTGGAATGTTTGTTTAAATACAGATTATGAGCCACCACCCATAGAAATGTGTACTAGGAGTTGCACCCCAAAATTTACACATTAAAATGCAGAGGAAACAGTTGGTCTCTAATTTAAGAGAAGAAGTAAGATCCACTATTCTTCTGTCAGTTAATCAACTTGCAATGGCTTAAGTGTTGCTATGATGCTGGAAGCTGACACCAGTTTCAGCAGAGCTTTCAGACTAAAACAGATGAGAAAGGACCCAATGATCTACTTCAAAGCAAATGTGCCAGTGAATACCAACTGAATTGCAACAGAACCTGTCTGATAGGTGCAAGAAGATGAACCCACTAGTTGGAATACACTCAAAGTGTAGCTTGGAAACAGCTGCCTCCTCAAAGTAGAATTGGGCCTTAAGGATATATCTGAGCAAAGGTTTCAAGACCTTCATTTGCCGATGTGGTGTGAGTCAAAATGATTTGTAATAGCTGCAACTATCAATTAAAATCAGGGTATAGATTGTATTATGTATAAACCATGGAAAATTAGAATATCAAATATTTGCTTATAGAGTAGCTATTGAGCAAAAGGAAGATATGATGAAGTAAAAGAATTGAACAAAAGATTTCAAAGAGTACTTCCAGAAGACAAACTAAAGTATTGATGGAATGTGCAGACCTGGATTTAGAAAATCCATTAGAACGAATATGCTCAGCATTCCTCAAGCTGAAAGAACTGAAGAACAAATTCAAGTTTCTAGATGAAATATTAAAGAATACTATAGGCAAAAAAAATGCAGAAAGCATCAAAAGGAGGTAAAAAGAATTCAGAGCCATTATTCCACAAAGAATTGGTTGGATGCTGAACAATTTCAGGTGGTGATAGAAGGGGAGGTCAAGAACTTCATTAAAAATTTCATTTTCTTTTCATTTCATTTTTCCATGAACTTTGGGAAGCACCCTCTACTATGATCAAGAGCCAATGGTATTTTTAAAATAATTAATTAAAAGAGGTGAGAAAAAAAAAAGAACCAATGGTATTGAAGGAAAAAGCCCAAAGGGCGCTGAAGGCTTTGATAAAAAACTAGGCTCCAGGAATTTATGAAGTACTAAGTGAGACGTTTCCACAAACAGATGCAATGCTGGAAGCATTCGCCAACTTAAGTGAAGATATTTGGAAGACAGTTGCCTGATCAACTCACTGGAGGATATCCAAATGTGTGCCTATTCAAAAGAAAGATGATCCAACAGAATGTACAAAGTACCTAACAATATCATTAATATCACACACAAGTAAAATGTTGCTGAAGGTAATTTTAAAAGAACTGCCATTTTACAGTGATGGGGACCTACTAGAAAATCACATTAGAGTCGTGATGTGGAATGAGGACTAGCTGTTGCTAGTGTCAGAAGGATCTTGAATGCGAGAAAGGTATTTACTTGTGTGTTACTCACTGTGCAAAATCATTCCACTGTGTGGACCATGATGGTTTAAACCAGGAAAGGTATGCATCAAGGTTGTGCCCTTTCACCATACTTAGTGAATCCATATGCCGAGGAAGTAACTTGATAAACTAGGCTGTAGAGATAAACCAATATGTCTTAATACCCAGCGTCAGGACAGGAAGAAGTATCATTCATAACTTGCTATATGCAGATGACACAACTTTGCTGAAAACAAAGAGGACTTGAAGTACTTACTAATGAAGATCAAAGACATGAGTATGGATTATACCTCAACATAAGACAAAAATTATAATAACTGATCCAATAAGCTATACCATTATAAGCAGTGAAAATATTGATGTTGACAAGGATTTCAATTTATTTGGATCCATGATTAATGCTCATAAAAGCAGCATAGGCCTGAAGGATATAGTGCATTGAGCAAATCGGCAACAAATGACTTCTTTAAAGTGTTAAAAAATTAAAATGTCTCTTTGAAAACTAAGGTACACCTGACCCAAGCCATGGTATTTTAATAATCTCATAGACGTGTAAAAAGTGTATGTTAAATAAGGAAGACCGAAGAAAATTTGATTAAATTGAATTATGGCATTTGCAAAGAAGTTTGCATATGTCATGAACTGCCAGCAAAATGAACCAATCTGCCTTGTAAAAGGTAGAGCCAGAATGCTCCGAGAAGCTAGGGTGCCTAGACTCAGTCTCGTGCGCTCTGGACATGTTATCAAGAGGGACTCATTTTTGAAAAAGAATATCAGGGGACTATGTTTGACAGAGGCTTTTTATGTGTGTGTGTGTGTGTGTGTGTGTGTGTATCCATGGTTGTAGTGGAACATACAGAAGAAGAAGTTATGAAACTGTCTTAAGCATATCCAAATATCTTAAAGGAATAATTAATTGGATCTGGGAGATCAAGACTATAGTTTTAAGAGAGACCAAGGTCAATTGGTAACATAGTCCACAAAGACAATGTCTACATCCTAAGTGGATAAGTAGCCACAAAGCTTAAAATTTGGGAATAGCCATTTAACCTACAACTATTAAGAATAACAACATCAAGACACATGGAAATAATTGGCATTAGTAGACTCAGAAACATCAATCTCTACAACTCTGTGACCTGAAGAACAAGATGGTGCCGAGTTATCATTACCAGCAACTTTGAAAAAGGATCACCTGGGAAGATCCTGAATAGAGTGAGAGAAAAAATGTGGAGATCTCAAAATCGTAAAAGAAAGTAGGTGTACTGGTCAGATAGAGACTGGTGGGACCCCCCAAGGTATGGCTCTTACTCTTCAGATTTGTGACTGAACCCACACCATGTTAGAATCATCAACCGTTTTAGATCAAAGGGCAGTAAGGAAACAGGAAACAGAGGGAGGTAATGGGATATGTAATGGTACGTTGAGAGGATAGCAGTGGATGAGTTGAATCAGAATGTGTATGAATTGTTGAGTGTAAAACTATAATCTTGTTCTGTAAACCTTATCTAACTCACAATAAAAAGTTTAAAAAGAAAAAAAAAAGAGGAATACCCTCATAGAGATGCGTTGACAAAGTGGCTGCGACAATAGGCTCAAACATAGCAAAGATTGTGAGGATGGTGGATAGCTTGATTGTGGTTCATTCTGTTGTACATAGATAGGGTCGTATGAGTCAACAATGAATAGACAGCATCTAACACCAGAAATAATGGAAAAGAGGTTTAGGTGCTCTGTGAAGGGTTTACCTCACATCATTTAGACTAGTAGTAATTCTAGGAAACTAAGAGGACTACTGAGTGTGATAGGTAGGTTTATTGTGCCAACCTGGCCAATAGGAACATATGGTATTAATCAGGTAGCAGTTTGATTGGAGGGCAAAGAGATAAACGGCAAGGCAAGGCCCTCCTTTAGCTCTCTTGCTCCCTGGTGATCAGACCAGTAGGCGGCTGCTTTTAGTGAGTTCTCTGCTTCAACTTGTGAGCTACACTGCCTGTGGGACAAGCCAACCTGTGGATCGGGTCACTTGAGCTGTTTGCTACCTCTGGGCAGACTGCCTGTATTGCTGGAGGGAAGACTAGCTGTCTGCTTCCTTGACCTTGGACCTGGCATCCCTCGTAAGTTGAATGACTGCCAGTATATTAACTGTTCTATGGAAGTGAGTTGAACTGAGCCTCTATACTGCTGTGTGGACTAAATAGTTGTTATATTCCTTTGTGCTATATAAATAAATATATATTTATAAATATATAAATATAAATGTATATAAAATATAATATATATTTATACAGACACATGGAAACATCTATATGTATAATCGTAAGTGTCCTGGTTGTGTTTCTCTACAGCAGTGGTTCTCAACCTGTTGGTCCCGACACCTTTGGGGGTCGAACAACCTTTACAAAGGGGTCGCCCAATTCATAACAGTAGCAAAATTACAGTTATGAAGTAGCAAGGAAAATAATGTTATGGTTGGGGGGTCACCACAACATGAGGATCTGTATTACAGGGTTGCAGCTTTAGGAAGGTTGAGAACCACTGCTCTACAGAACCCTGCCTGACATAATTGGTACTGCTAATAGTCCTAGAGAAACGCAATCATAAATATGGTCTTTTCAAATTGGCTCTCCAGCCTGATTAGGCTTAACAACACTGATAATGCTATCTCTACCCCTAAAGGCATGGGTAAGTCTGCCACTTTACTAGAGAGGGTGGTGGTAATCCTTGGTGTGAAGTAGCCAAGCTAATATTCACAGTTAACCACTAATAGATGAAGTGCTGGTGGGAGGAGAGGCTCTGGGTGATGGTGTGCTTGATATTTTCCAGCAGTTTTGTCAGGATGAGAAGTACAGGGAAGCTGGTTGACTGGTCCTCCTTACAATAGAAAATGTGATCAAGGACAGGGATAATCTCAGAACCTCAGAAGCACATCTCAAGTGCCGAATAATAGACCTAAAATCTTCTGCATGTGCTACAAAGGAGAGTCTTCTCTCCTCTAGGAATAGAGCGGACATTGCCGAAAACCAACTCCAGAATATCATCGTATGAGTAGCTGAATTATAGCGTCAGCTGAATTGAAGATCTAGAACAGTGTCAGATAATAAAGTAAGGACATTAATCAGAAAGAATTCGGACCCTGAAACATGGGATGGGAACATATGGGCTGATGATCCAGAAGAGGAAGATATTGAGCCACCCCAGCCAATAGATCCACCTCTCCCACCTGTGGGGATTAATCCACTATCAGTAAAACAACCCCCACCTGAGCAGATTAACCAAACTGTTCAAGCTGACATGCCAGGTAGGGCTGCACCGGTAGCATTGCCTGGGGGAGATGCCTTACAAGATAGTGCAGAGAGCCCCCAGAAAACACCCCCACCACCCATTATTTCCTCTAGACTTGTAACTAAAATTAAATCTTAGAAAGTTCTTAAAGGTGAGCTACAGATAATAACTCAGGAAGGAGTGTGCTATACTCATCAAGAGCTGTTATGAGTTTTCTAATACATACAAACAAAAGCGTGGGGAATATCCCTAGGAATGGTTACAAAGGGTGTGGGATACTGGTGCAAGGAATGTAACATTAGACCAGCTTGAGTTTCTTGATATGGGGCCCCAAGCACAGATTCTTCTTTCAAAGTCTCAGCGAAAGAGGGTAAGAGAGGATTGAATTGCTTATCTGGTTGGTTCACTGAAGCATGGGCTGCCAGATGGCCTAGATTAGACCAACTTGAGGCACCTGATCTACCTTGGTGCACTGTAAAACAGCGGTTCTCAACCTTCCTAATACCGCGACCCTTTAATACAGTTCCTCCTGTGTGGTGACCCCCCCAACCATAAAATTGTTTTCTTTTTTTTTTTAATCATTTTATTAGGGGCTCATACAACTCATATCACAATCCATACATACATCAATTGTGTAAAACGCATTTGTACATTCATTGCCCTCATCATTCTCAAAACATTTCCTC
>NW_022103899.1:5167698-5245813 GCF_000313985.2 Echinops telfairi | reverse complement strand
CCTCCTGTCCCACTATCATGCTCAGTCCCCACCAGGATTTCAGCACTTCCTCTTTGTTACATTCCCCTTGATCATGCCCTACCAGGTCTCCCACACCCATTTTCATTGCTACTTTATAACTATAATTTTGCTACTGTTATGAATACGGCAACCCCTTTGAAAGGATCATTCCACCCCCAAAGGGGTCGCAACCCACAGGTTAAGAACTGTTACTATAGCAGAAGGCATCCGAAAGCTTAGGGAAATTGGTATGTTGGAGTGGATCTATCAGAACAATCCCATAGACCCAAAAAGGGAGTGTCCTGAGGACATACCTTTCACCACAACCATAAGGAACAAGTTTGTGAAGTGGGACCAGCATCTCTGAAGACTCCTGTGAGTGCTATTTTATGTGCACCAGGATTAACAGTGGGAACTGCCCTAAATGACCTCCAACGTTTGTCTATACTGGGGCTGACTGGGCCCTGTGGTGGTAGAGGGCAGGTGTCAGCACTGAATCAACAGAGACAGGGTGGGCATGGTTATCATATTGGACAGCAAGGTTTCCATAGTAATCACAACAACCTGTCTTGTTTTGGCATTTGCTACTTAGCCAAGAAGAATGCCAGATCAAGTGAATGGCAGAATAGAGGATCACAACCTCTAAATAGATTCCCAGACCTGAGCCAGTTTACAGACCCACAACCCCTTGAGTGACGGGCAGGCCGGATCCTTTTGAAGGAGGACCCTGCTACATCACCGAAGGTCTATACTGTTAGTCTTTCTTCTAGCCTTCCCCAAAGAGACATGTGGCCTTTCACAAGAGTGACTGTTCATTGGGGGAAAGGAAATAATCAAACTTCTCAGTGATTACTGGACAGTGGCTCTGAACTGACACTAATTCCAGGAGACCCAAAATGTGTTGAAGGCCTGCCAACCAGAGTGGGGGCTTATGGAGGATCAATGGAGTTTTAGCTCAAGTACACCTCACCATGGGTCCAGTGGGCCCCCAAATTCATCCTGTCATTATTTCCTCAGTTTCAGAATGCATCACTGGAATAGACATACTTAGTAACTGGGAGAACCCCCATATTGGATTCCTGAAATGTGGAATAGGGTTATCATGGTAGCAAAGGCCAAGTGGACACCATTAGAACTGCCATTGCCTAGGAAAATAGTAAACCAAAAGCAGTACTGCATTCCTGGAGGGATTGCAGAGATCAGTGCCACCATCAAAGACTTGAAAGATGCAGGGGTGGTGATTCCTACCACATCCCCATTTAACTCACCTATTTGGCCTGGAAAAACAAAAACACAGACGGATCCTGGAAAATGATAGTGGATTATTGTAAACGTAACCAGGTGGTGACTCCAACTACAGCTGTTGTTCCAGATGTGATTTCATTACTTGAGCAAATTAATACTTCTCCTGATACTTGGTATGCAGCTGTTGATCTGGCCAATGCCTTCTTCTCAATACCAGTCTCAAAGGACTATCAGAAACAGTTTGCCTTCAGTTGGAAGGGGCAACGATACACTTTCACAACTCTCCCCAAGAGGTACATCAGCTATTTCGCCCTGTGCCATAATTGAGTCTGAAAAGATCTTGATCGCCTGTGTATTCCACAAAATGTCACTCTAGTCCATTATATTGCTGACATTATGCTCATTGGACCCACTAAGGAGGATGTATCAAAGACTCTAGATTCATTGGTACAACACCTGGGTGCAAGAGGTTGGGAAATCAACCCAACAAAGACTCAGGCACCCTCCACCTAAGTAAAATGTGTAGGGGTCCAGTGGTGTAGGGCATGTCGAGATATTCCTACTAAAGTGAAGAATAAAGCACCTGTCTCCCCACCCCACCAACAACTAAACAGGAGGCACAACACCTAGAGGGCCTCTTCAGATTCTGGAGGCAACATATCCCTTATTTGGGTGTTCTACTTTGACCTATTTATCAAATGACATGAAAAGCCTCCAATTTTTAAAAATCATTTTATTGGGGGATCATACAGCTCTTACCACAATCCATACATATATCCATTGTGTCAAGTACATTTGTACATATGTTGCCATAATCATTTTCAAAACATTTTCTATTTTAGCCTTTGGTATCAGCTCCTTTACCCCCTTCCTCTTTCATGAATGCTTGATAATTTATAATTTTTTTTCCATGCCTTACACTGACTGATGTCTCCTTCACCCACTTTTCTGTTGTCAGTCCCCCTGGGAGGGGGGTTATATGCAAATATTGTGATTGAGTCCCCCTTTCTCCCCTCACCTTACCCTTACCCTAACCCTGGTACTGTTCTTACTATTGGTCCTGAGGGTTTATCTGTCCAGATTCCCTGTGTTTCCAGCTCTTGTCTGTGTGAGAGTACATGCTCGGTCTAGCCAGATTTGCAAGGTGGAATTGAGGTAATGATAGTGTGGGGGGAGGAGGCATTAAAGAACTAGAGGAAAGTTGTATGTTTCATCGGTGCTATACTGCACCCTGACTGGCTCGTCTCTTCCTTGTTACCCTTCTGTAAGAAGATGTCCAATTGTCTACACATGGACTTTGGTTCTCCACTCTGCATTCCATCTCATTCACATTGATATAACTTTTTGTTCTGGGTCTTTGATACCTGATATCTAATCCCATTGACACCTCTGATCACACAGACTGGTGTGTTTCTTCCATAAGGACTTTGTTGCTTCTCAGCTAGATGGCCCCTAGTTTATCTCCAAGTCTTTAAGACCCCAGATGCTATATCTTTTGATAGGTGGGCACCATCAGCTTTCTTCACATTTGCTTATGCACCCATTTTGTCTTCAATGATCGTCTTGGGAAGGTGAGCATCACAAAATGCCAGGTTATTAGGACAAAGTGTTATTGCACTGAGGGAGTATTTGAATAGAGTCCCAATATCCATCTGCTACCTTAATAATTAAGGTAGATATATGTACATAGATCTATTTCCCTATCATTATATATACATATATTTACATATGTACATGCCTATATTTAGACCTCTGTAAATGTCCTTGCCTCCTAGTTCTTTCCATTATTTGAAAGGCCTCCAATTTTTAAAAATCATTTTTTTGGGGGCTCATACAACTCTTATCACAATCCACAGTTACATAAATTGTATCAAGCATATTTGTAGATTCATTGCCCTCATCATTCTCAAAATATTTGCTCTCCACTTAAGCCCTTGGTATTGGCTCCTCCTTTTTCGCCCTCCCACCCCATTCCCCTCTCCCTCCTGAAACCTTGATAATTTATGAATTATTATTTTGTTATATCTTACACTATCCAATGTTTCCCTTCACCCACTTTTCTGTTGTCCATCCCCCAGGGAGGAGGTTATATGTAGATTCTTATCAGTTCCCCCTTTCTGCCCCCACCTTCCCTCCACCCTCTGGTACTGCCACTCTTACCACTGGTCCTCAAGGGATCATCTGTCCTGGATTCCCTGTGTTTCCCGGTCCTATCTACTAGTGTACATCCTCTGGTCTAGCCAGATTTGTAAGGTAGAATTGGGATCATGATAGTGGAGGGGAGGAAGAATTTAAGAATTAGAGGAAAGTTGTATGTTTCATTGTTGCTACACTGCATGCTAACTGGCTCATCTCCTCCCCGCAACCCTTCTATAAGGGGGTGTCCTGTTACCTACCAATGGGCTTTGGGTCCCCGCTCTGTACTCCCCCTCATTTACAATGATATGATTTTTTGTTCTTTGATGCCTGATACCTGATCCCTTTGACACCTCGTGGTCACACAGGTTGGTGTGCTTCTCCCATGTGGGCTTTGTTGCTTCTGAGGTAGATGGCCGCTTTTTTACCTTCAAGCCTTTAAGACCCCAGACACTATATCTTTTGATAGCCAGGCACCATCAGCTTTCTTCACCACTTTTGTTTATGCACACATTTGTCTTCAGCAATCAAATTGGGAATGTGGGCACACAGTGATATGATTTTTTTGTTCTTTGATGCCTGATACCTGATCCATTCGATACCTCATAGTCACACAGGCTGGTGTGCTTCTTCCATGTGGGCTTTGTTGCTTCTGAGCTAGATGACTGCTTGTTTACTTGCAAGCCTTTAAGACCCCAGATGCTATATCTTTTGATAGCCAGGCACCATGGGACCCCAAACAAGAAAAGATTCTGCAACAGGTTCAGACTGTGATGCAAGCTGCTTTGCCATTGGGACCATATGATCCAGCAGACCCAATAGTGCTAGAGGTATCAGTCATAGATAGAGATACAGTGTGGAGTCTTTGGCAGGTATTTATTGTTGAATCACAGTGTAGACCATTGGGATTTTGGAGTAAAGTTCTGCCTCCTTCTGCAGACAACTACTCCCTTTTGAAAAACAGCTGTTGGCCTGTTACTGGGCCTTGGTGGAGGCTGAATGCCTTGCCATGGGTCACCAACTCAACATGAGTCCTGAGCTGCCCATCATGAACTGGGTATTGTCTGACCCACAGAGTCATGACATTGAGCATGCACAGTAACACTCCATTGTTAAATGGAAAAGGTATATATGAGATTGGGCCAAAGTAGGACCTGAAGGGACAAGTAAGCTGCATGAAGAAGTGGCCCAAATGCTCACAGTCTCCACTCCTATCACAGTACCTACCTTATCCCAGTCTGTACCTATGGCCCCCTGAGGAATCCCTTATGATAATTTAACTGAAGAATGGAAAAGTCATGCATGGTTTACTGATGGCTCTGCACGATATGCAGGTGCCACTCATAAGGGGACAGCAGCAGCACTACAGCCCCTTTTTGGGGAATCTTCCTAAAGGGCAGTGGTGAGGGGAAATCCTCCCAATGGTAAGAACTTCAAGCAGTGCACCTGACCGTTCAGTTTCCCTGCAAGGAAAAATGGCCAGATGTGAGACTGTATACTGATTCATGGGCTGTGGCTAATGGCTTGGCTGGATGGTCGGATATTTGGAAGGACCATGATTGGAAAATTGGTGACAAGGAGGTGTGGGGAAGAGGTATATGGATAGACCTCTCTGAATGGGCCAAGAAGGTAAAGATAATCATGTTTCATGGGAACACTCACCAAAGAGTTACCTCTGAGGAGGAGGACTTTAATAATCAAGTGGATAAGATGACACGCACTGTGGAGACTGGTCATCCTCTTTCCTCTGCCACTCCTGTCATCGCCCAATGGGCACATGAACAAAGTGGACATGGTGGCAGGGATGGAGGTTATGCATGGATGCAGCAACATGGACTTCCACTCACCAAGGCTGACCTGACCACTGCCACTGCTGAGTGCCCCATCTGCCAGCAGCAGAAGCCAACATTGAGTCCAAGATATGGGACCATTCCTCAGGGAGATCAACCAGGAACTTGGTGGCAGGTTGATTACATAGGACTACTTCCATCATGCAGGGGACAGCGTTTTGTTCTTACTGGAATAGACACCTACTCTGGATATGGATTTGCCTTCCCTGCACACAATGCTTCTGCCAAAACTACCATTTGTGGGCTTACAGAATGCCTCATCCACCAGCCTGGCATCCCACATAGCATTGCGTCAGATCAAGGAACTCACTACACAGTAAATGAAGTGTGGCAATGGGTCCATGCCCATGGAATCCACTGGTTGTATCATGTTCCTCAGCATTCTGAACCAACTGGCTTGATAGAATGATGGAATTGGCTCCTAAAGACACAATTACGGTGCCAAGTAGGTGGCAACAACTTGTGGGGCTGGGGCAATGTTCTCCAGAAAACTGTATATGATCTAAACCAGCGGCCAATATATGGTGCTGTGTCTCCAGTAGCCAGAATTCATGGGTCCAGGAACCAAGGGGTGGAAGCTGGAGTGGCACCACTCACTATTACTCCTAGTGATCCACATGCAGCACTTTTGCTTCCTGTCCCAGCAAACCTATGTACTTCAGGCCTGGAGGTCCTGGTCCAGGAGAAAGGAACTCTCCCACCTGGAAACACAGCAGGATTCCATTGAACTGGCAGCTGAGAATGCCCCCTGGCCACTTTGGGCTTCTCATGCCTTTGGATTAACAGGTCAGGATGGGTGTCACTGTACTGAGTGGTGTGATTGATCCTGATTACCAAGGAGAAATTAGACTGGTGTTACATAATGGAGGTAAAGAAGAATATGTCTGGAATCCAGGACGTCCTCTAAGCCATCTTTTAGTGCTACCATTCCCTGTGATTAAAGTAAATGGTTAATTACAGCAACCCAATCCTGACAGGACTTACAATGACCCAGACCCCTCAGAAGGGAAAGTCTGGGTCCCCCCACTCCTGGTACCATAATTTGTTAGTCCGGGTTGAATAGAGAAACAAAATCATAGACACTCATATGTGTATAAGAAAGAGCTTTATATAAAAGAGCAATTGTTTTGTTTTTTGAATGAGAGGTAAAGTATGGCTTTATGTAAATATAGGACCATATGCCAGAATGCATCACGAGGAACTTTCCTATCCCATAGTTTCAATTTCCAGATTGGTGCCGTTGCTATCAAGTGGATTCTGACACACGGCGACTCTGTGTATGTAGAGTATTACTGCTCCATAGGGTTTCCAAGGGTGTGACTTCTCTGAAAAGTATCACCAAGCCCACCTTCCAAGGCATGGTTGGTTTGGGTAGTTTCAAACCAACCTTTTCCTAGTAGTCCAGCCTGTAACCATTTGGACAATCCAGGGTCTCCAGCTCAATAATAAACATACCATGAAACAAAATTTTATTTACTTAATGATTTATAATTCAAGGGATGAGATGTATAACAGGAGTTAATGTTTCCTTTACATTAAATGTAGTCCCATCTAGACCATATTTCCTTTTGTTTAATTTATGCTAGAAGCTGTATTCATTTCCTAGGACTGCAGTAACAATTGCTCGAATTGGGGAGCTTGTAAGAACAGAACTTTATTATCTCAATTCTGGAGGCTAGTGGTCCAAATTCAGAATGCTAACAGAATCTTGTACTTTTCAAAGTCTTCAGGATAGTGGTTCTCAAGTTTCCTAATGTCATCACCCTGTAATATAGTTCCTCATATTGTGGTGACCCCCCTACCATAAAATTATTTTTGTTGCTACTTTATAACTGTCATTTTGCTACTGTTATGAATTGGCCAACCCCTGTGAAAGGGTCATTTGACCCCCAAAGGGGTTGCAACCCACAGGTTGAGAACCACTGCTTTGGGAGAAGACTTTTCTTGTCTCTCCTCACCTCCACTTCCCTGAGACATTCCTTGACTTGAAGCTGTAGCATAGCTCTATCCTCCCATGACCACTTTCCCTCTGTCTCTCAGGGGCTCTTCTTCCCTTGGACAGGGCACCACACAGATGAGATAAGTGCCCACCCCACTGCAATTCTAGTATCACTTCGTGTTGATTTACCTTGTAGCATATTCAGAGATCTTATCTCCAAAGTACCAGAGGTTAGGACTTCAATATAGATTTGGAGGTAACACAATTGAATCTACATCAGAATCATTTCTAAAAAGTACTTTTGATTTTGCCATCCCAAACATGGTTTACTGGGTATAATCTTCCCATGGTTCATCGTTAAACAATCTTTTGTCATAAAGATAATGTAGGAAATGTCATATAATTATGAGAAAAGAAATGGACTTAAAATCAGAATTTCTAAAATCTAGTCTGTATACCTACCACTTGCTGACCAGTTAGTTACCCTGAGTGAGCCCTTTGACCGGTATGAGATTCAATAGCCTCTTATCTACGAAATAGGGTTGTTACTCTTTGTCCTGCACATACCAAATGTTTTTTAAGGTCAAACAAAAATAACAAGTATAGTAAATACTACATAAAATTTTTAACGTTTATGGTGTTGGCATGTTATGCATTGCAGCATGTGTACAGGTAAGGACATGAGACACATGAATTTAGTTTCATAGCATTACAAGGTTTATCATGCAATCCTTGGGAATAGGAAAGAGCTTTCCTATTGTCACACTTCTTGTTTGTCACACTGGAAAGTCACACTGGAAAGTACATAAGATTATTTTTCCCTGGTGTTGGTTAGAGCACAGAGGAGTGAAGGATGGGACCTAGCGGCTGTGCAGATAAGCGCTCACTGCCTTGCGGTCTGTTCCCTCTCATAGCAACCCTAGAGGACAGGATAGAACTACGCCTGTGGGCTTCTGGGACCGGAATTCCTGAAAGGAATCTGGTCAAGAAAGCTTCACCTTTCTCCTAAGAAGCAGCTGATGGTTTTGAACCACCAACCTTGTGGTTAGTGACCCAACGCATTACCCACTACATCATCAGGGCACCAAGACAAACACAAGTAAGAGTTATTTCAATATAAAATAAAATAAAACAAAGAGTGGCATCTATACTGGATAAGGAGGAATCAAAGAAAGCATCCTGGAAATCAAGACAGTTAAAATGAGCTCTAACAGATTAAGACGATCAGAGCAAAAAATAAAAAGCATTCCAAAAGAGAAGTAACAGCATTGGCAAAGGTAAGCAGCATGAAGTAGTGCAGGATAGGGAAGGCCCCAGGAGCAGTTCCTAGCGCTTCAATGGAGACCCCAGAGAGGCAAGAGAAGAAGCTGGGCTTGTAGACATGGTCGCAAAGAACCTTATAAGGAGGTCAGGAAGAAATCCTGTAGCTTGCAGGAATGCAGGAGAGGGTGTGAGTAGGCAGATTTGCATTTAGGGAGATTTTTGACTGATAATTGAAAGGTCAGAAGTTCAAATCCACTCAGAGGTGCCTTTGAAGATAGCCAGGTGAACCAAAACTCGGCCTTTGAAAATCCTACTCAAAACAGCTCTACTCTCAGAGGGATTTGCCATAAGTCAGCATCAACTTGACAGCAACTGACTCCTTAGTTCCAATAGTAATGCAAGAGAGGGAGAGGGCGGGGGTGTTAGGTGGGCCAGGGAGAGTTAGGAAACCACAGGACGCCTGAACTGGTGACACAGTATCAAAAACTACGAAATGCTTTGGAAAACACGTGGTGCTATCCCAAATTAACATTAGTGGCAGCAACATCATTTCTACAATGACTTCAGCTGGAATAATGTGTCCTGCGAGGTGCAGGGTAGAAATTCCCTTGGTAGTTGTTAATAGTTCATCTTTGTCATCTCCATGCATCTAATGTGGTTCCTTACATCAAGGAATCCTCAAAACTGAATGGTGGGTGCCAAGTCAGAGATGCTGGGTGTGTGGAATGATATGTTTGCATCCTAAATAGCCAGAGAGTGATCCCTCTGTCACTCTCCTACGGTATCCTTTTCCTTAGTGTCGTATTGTAAAGTAGACACTCCTCCCCCCCTAAGGCTCTATGGATGGAGAACCCATAGGAGTAAGACTATTAGGACTGCGTGTAAAGTAAAAACAGGGTTCCCAGAGCAGCCCGGGGGAGGCTCCCAGGGACAAAGTGTACTAGAATCGTTCCTAGGTGGGGTGTTTGGTTTGTTTGTTTTTGACATCTATTTTAGCAGCTCAATTATAGGAATATTTTTCCCTTTTTACTTTTAGGTGTTCTATACTGTTTGTTAATCAGGAATGTGGTGGAAAACAATTTCTGGGCATGTATTATGAATCACTATTGTGCCATGAGAATAAATCATCTCCTTCTTAACTTACTCTGTGAACTACTTACTATATCAGGCTCTGTGCTGGGAAGGCTGACACAAGTGGACTTCCACTAGACCTAAAGAAACTAGTAAGGTCCTCAAAAATAGCAAAATCAATTAGTAGGGTCGTAGGTTCCCTTTACATGTATTTGTTGGTTTACGTTGACTTGGTTGTTTCTGTTTTCTGACGATGCTGAGATGAGTTTAGTCGTGGGCACTCAGCCTGGTTAAAGACCCCTCCTCAGGAGCTTCCCATGAAGAGCAAAACCACAGTCTCAAACGCATCAGATCCACTGAATCGGAGTGTCTGGTGGAAAGCCCCTGGCGTTGGTATTAAAACTAACAAATCCCTACGTGACTGCAATGAACAGCCAGGTTAGAAACTGACTGACTAGTTGGAATTGAAGAAGGACCACATATAAAGGGGTTTCAAGAATTTCATGTAAACATTGCATTATCATTTAAATCCATTTTTCATGGACTTGTTGAAGCCCTTCCTCAAATAGATAGTAATCACTCTCTGATATTCTTTTGTTTGAGTAAGCCAAAAACATTTCCCTTTGGGAAGCCACTGAGACTTTTAGAAGTCAGTACCAGCATATGGAAAACAAAGGAAATGTGGTGCCCCGGGTCATAAAGATATTGAGGGAAAGTAATCTCCCAAGCTTGGGAGAGAGAAACAAAGAGATCAGTTCCCTCTCTGTGTAAATGACGAGGAGAGGAGGGGAAATTCTTATCTTGTTTTTCTCCATCCCATCAATGTCTAATTCACCTAGAACATTAGAATCGTGTACATGGGGCCTTCAGAAGAAAAGAATGATCATTTATTCTTAAACCCCCAATAGAATAATTCCAGGAGTAAATAAAATGATTTATTTACATACGAAATCCCTAAAGTAGCACACAGTATTCAGACCATCGATGTCAGAGCAAAATAAGTTAACTTACTGAACTCATCACCGACACGGCTTTCTGTCTGCTCGGTTCTGCAATGGCCTAGGAAATGGACATGTACCACAGAGTCAGCTGCTGACTGAAAGGCAGGGAGTTTGACTCAGCCCAAGATGCCTCAGAGTCAAAGCCTGACACTGTTCTTCTGAAAAGCCAACCCTATGGAGGACGGCTCTACTCTGATGCATATCGCATCGCCATGTGTCAGAGTTGATACTATAGCAACTGGTTAAATCCAGTTCTGATGGCTTTCAAATCACATACCAGTATGTAGATGTGTTAGGCACATGTTCTGAATGTTATGGTGATGATGGGAGAGAAATAAGAGAGCAGTAGATGTTTACTAAACAACAGTAATAATGCTCACTGCCATTGGGTCAATTCTGACTCATAGGGAGGGACCCTAGAGAACAGAGCAGAAGTGTCCCTGTGGATTTCCAAGACTGTCACTTGTTAAGGGGATAGAAAACCCCATCTTTCACCAACAGAGCAGCTGTTGGCTTTGAACTGTGGATTTTGCCTATCACAGCCCAACACATAATCACTATGCTATCAGGGCTCCTTAATAGTAATCAATGAAAATGAAATATGGCTGGAGAGACTAATGTCAAGAAACTATGATGTTTCTGAACCATGACTTATCTTCACCTGTCCCAAGCAAGTTCTAAATGATCTCGATCTGCTCCAAGTCTGAATTCTGCCTCCGGTATTAGCATCTCAAGGGAGTCCTGGTGATACAGTGATTAAAGTACTCAGTTGTCAGCCAAAAGTTTGGTGGTTCAAACCCATTAGCCACTCTGTGGAAGAAAGACTTTGGAGCCCTCTAGGAGAGTTCTACTCTGTGACACCATGAGTAGCACCACTCAATAGTACTAGGTTTTGAGCTTTTTCAGTCATCTTATTTCTGTTGTTGTTTGTTTCGTGAGACCTCATGTCTTCATGTCTTCTAGTTCTATAAGACAAAACACTCAGGGAACCTCACACATAACTATACTCACTTGCTAGAACTTGAGAAAACAGTAGAACCCGAGTCATATTTTATGACAGACACACACACAGAGAATCTCCATCCCCAAATCCTCTCTTTTGTACCAATATTTAATTTTGCTAGCTAAATTCGAATCCTTGGGAAAAGGCTTTCCCATTTAGAGGAACAACTAAAACTGAGTCAAACCCACTGGCAACCCATCATGGACCTACAGGGAGAGTGAAACTTGCCCCCAGGGTTTCCAAAGCTATCATCCTTACAGAAGTGACCATGAGGAGCCGAAGGGATCAGGCATCAGGCATCAAAAAACAAAAAAATCATATCATTGTATGCCCACGTTCCCAATACGATCACTGAAGATAAATGTGTACATAAGCAAAGGTGGTGAAGAAAGCTGATGGTGCCCAGCTATCAAAAGATATAACATCTGGGATCTTCAAAGCTTGAAGGTATACAAGTGGCCATCTAGCTCAGAAGCAACAAAACCCATCTGGAAGAAGCACACCAGCCTGTGTGACCACAAGGTGTCAAAGGGATGAGGTATCAGGCATCAAAAAACAAAAAAATCATATAATTGTGAAAGATGGGGAGTGCAGAGTGGATACCCAAGGCCCATCTGTAGGCAACTGGACATCCTCTTACAGAAGGGTCGTGGGGAGGAGATGAGGCAGTCAGGGTGCAGTGTAGCAATGATGAAACATACAACTTTCCTCTAGTTCCTAAATGCTTCCTCCTCCTCCCCCCACCCCACTATCATGATCCCAATTCTACCTTACAAATCTGGCTAGACCACAGGATGTACACTGGTACAGAAAGGAACTGGAAACACAGGGAATCCAGGTTGGATGATCCCTTCAGGACCAGTGGTGAGAGTAGCAATATTGGGAGGGTGGAGGGAGGGTGGGATAGAAAGGGGGAGCCAATTATAAGGATCTACATATAACCTCCTCCATGGGGGACAGACAACAGACAACATTGGACAGTGTAAGATATGACACAATAATAATAATTTATAAATTATCAAGTGTTTGTGCGGGAGGGGGAGCGGGGAGGGAGGGGAAAAATAAGGAGCTGATACCAAGGGCTCAAGTAGAAAGCAAAAGTTTTGAGAATGATGAAGGCAACAAATGTACAAATGTGTGTGACATGCAGTGGATGGATAGATGGATTGTGATAAGCGTTGTATAAGCCCCCAATAAAATGATTTTTTTCAAAAAAAGAAGTGGACTGTTCTATCTTCCTCCCATGGAGCAGCTGTTGGTTCAAACCATCAACCTTGCAGTTAGCAGCCAAGCACTGAATCACTGCACCACCAGGGATCCCCCCAAAGCACCACAAACGCACGATGGGTTACTCAGTAACAAGATAAGCAATTCCCTTGACCTGACTCTCCAGCTCCTGTAGCCTGTGTATGAGGAGGACCCTCCAGATCCTGGAGTCCAGAAGGGTGTCTTAACAGTTAACGAGTTCTGTGAGTTAACAGTCAATTCACCGCCGTGAATTGCAGAACTCGGGGATGTCAGGGAACGGACTAAGGGGAGGGGTGGTGGTTCCCATCAGGGGTAATGGAGTGGTCTAGCGTCTTGGAGACGTTGGACATTGGGGACATCTTTAATCTATACCTCATTATGATTAGCTTATATTAATCTGTCTCCAAGAAATTATTTTTCCATGTATCAAGAGAATTTCATTTTTTATTGTCAGGTACACAGGACACAATGTTTGGCATTGTTCATTTGTTCTTTCATAATTACTGTATTATAAACACATGAAAATTGAACAATGCACTCAGGTGGTTAAAGCAAATTTGTTGAAAATCAAGTTTTCCTCGTGAGAGATGAACCAAATTTTGCGTTGGTTGTTGAAACAATTAAGTTTACTCATTCGCTTTTTCTGTTGTGTAATATATAGATTTTTAAAATAGAAAATGTGGTATACAGTAAAAATCTTAGTACTACCTCATGCACTAAAAATTTTATAGTCTGATTCCACTTACATGGCATGTACCATTTTAGCATTCAATTGTTAATTTCACATTGAAAAAGAAGCTATATCATAGATAAACAACACACCCACACACAGAAACCTTCAAAAATTTCATGTAACAATGGAATTAAAAGATAATGAAAGTTGTCCACGTACTTCTGAAGCATATATACACACACACACACACACATGTATGTATTTTTAAAACTTACATACCCTAGTGGAATGTAAGTCAATTATTCATGAGTCAATCGAGTAAGGCACTAACCGATTCCTAGTGTTTAGGACCCTCGTGAGCCTCCATCCAGGCCTGCCAGACAGTGTAGACTGAGCTCAGAGCATGACTCTCGCTCCCTTGCTGCCTTTGCTGCCTAGTGGAAGCCATGCACTATGGGCAGAGATGGAATCATGTCACCCAGGACTCCATGTCTCAATTCTCTCATTACCATGTCCCGGGCCAAGTTAGCCACTGAAAAGAGAAAGCAAAGTGGAAGGGAAGGACTCCCTGCCCGTTTTCTTATTCCCAAAGCCCTGAAACGAAGGCCCGTCACCGGTCGGCGGGAGGAAGTCGAGGAGGGACTTGAGCCAACTGATAAACCTGTTGGACTTTAGTGGCACAGGTGGGAGCAGGGGGAGGAGCTGCTGTCGAGACCCCTCCAGCCGAGGCAACAACCGTCTGCAAGTGTCGCAGCTCCGTGCTTGCTCCCCACACAACCTGCTGCCTGTTCCGACTGTCTGGAAACATGGGCCGAGCTGTGCTTATTAAGAGCAAGGCTCAGTTGAGCTCAGCTGTTCAACGATGCCTGACAGTTTAGGACGAGTGGAAATTCTTACAGGCAAGGCTGATTTGGCATTTAAGAAGATTAGAAGCTGCAATAACTCCCACGCTGGGAAGCCACCCACCTTTACAGTTCCCACCTAAGGACAGTTCAGGCAGTAAAGGGCCCCTCGACTGTTCACCAGGTCTGTGTGAAACCTCCGTGAGTTTTCCTTCCCTTCCTGGAGAGCAGAGGACAGCTGTGATGACGACAGACCCTCGGGGAAGAATCAAGCCTGCAATTTTGTTGTCACTCTGTGAGGGGACAGCAGCCAAGGACACTTCCAAAGAAATGCCATGTTCTAGGACACAAGTTGGAAAGGTAAATTGTCTATTTACTAATGAATCAAACCACTGTGAAGCAAAAATTGGAAAGAGATAAAATTAGGAATACATCAATATAGATAAGGATATCTGAGACTCCTTCCAAAATTTTATGCCTCTCCCTTCCCCCCCTGCTCCTACCCCCTACCCATCCTTAACTGGGGCTGTCCTTTCCTCCTCCAGCATCATGCCGGTGTCTTAAATGGGTGCCTCCAACTGCATCAGAATCTCACCTTCCCGGGACCTAAAAGTCCCATGTGTGTGCTCTGAACTGGACCTTGCACTGCGCCGTGGCTCTCACAATTCAGTACATTCCTCCTTGACTTAATTGTAGGAATCATGAGGATGAAATGTTACCATTTTATTTTACCTGTTCCCAGGCGAGGTAGATAGGCAGTAAAATTAATTAAACCAACACTCTTCATTACCACTCCGACTACTGCTCCAGAATAAGTTGTCACTCTCCTTAAGAAAGAGGATCCCGTCCTCCCTGAGGTTGTTTTAAAAGGGTGATTCAACCTCTAGTATAAATGCAGGAGGACTGACAATAACATTTGCAAAGTTACTTTTCCTCAATTTAATTAAACTCAAGTAGCAAGGCTTCCTCTTGCAGTCATCGTCTTGCACTAGCTAAGGCAGATTGAGGCACGGTTAGAGAGCTTTTTATGGAGCGAATGGGGAGACTAGTCTGTTTACTGAGTGGGGAAATTGGGTGGGCTGGAGGGGCCTGAACCCAGCTCCAGGAGAGGAAAGGTCCCTGGGGTGAGGAGCTTAATTCAATTACAAAGCCTTGGGAGCAGCCAGGGACTTGACAGGTCTTATTATTTACTTATTTGACTCCCAGACCACTTTGAAAATCTAGAAGTATCAGAGTCTTTACATACTGAGGGGAACCCAAAAGAAAAACTGACTTTTTTTTCAAAGTTATGTATTTAATTATTTTTAATAAAACAACCTTATCATCTTCAAGATACTCTCCATTATGCTTAATAGATTTGTCAATCTGCAATTCCATTCTTGGAAACATTTTTCAAACTCTGTTTGGATGGCTGACAGCACTTCTCTCATTTTTTTCTTCACCTCTTCTACATCATCGGATTGCTGTCCTTCCATGTCCCTCTTCATTTGCAGAAACAAAAAGAAGCCACAGGAAGTGAGGTTAGGTGAGTAAGGTGTATGGGGCAAAAGAAGCATGCCGTTCTTTGCCAAAAGCTGGCGCACTGAGATGGCTACATGAGCAGGTGCAGAAGCCTGATTAACAGTCTGACCTGGGAAAACGAACTCCATATGCACCATCCCCCTCACATCAAAAAACAAATGACCATCATCTTGATCTTTAATTTCACTTGATGAACTTTTTGTGGGAAAGGTGATGATGGTGTCTTCCATTGGCTTGATTGACGTTTGCTTTGGGGTTGTAAGAATAGCACCAGTAATGTGTTGTCACCGGTAATGACCTTGTAAAAACAGCCTGGGTCGCTTCAGAGCTGTTCTTTCAAAGCATGGCATGTTTCCACTTGATGCTCTTTTTCCTGGTCAGTCAGAACGTGAGGCACAAATTTTACAGTGACCCTTCTCATTCCCAAAACTTCCATTAAAGTTCACTGAACCAAGATCCAAGATAGTTCAGATAACTTCCCCATCTCTTCAATGGTCTGTCATCAGTCTTCAGCACAAGTGCACAAATTTTGTTGATATTGTCGTCTGATCAGAAAGTTGACAGACATCCAGAATGAGGTTTGTCATCAATCAACATTTCAACCTTTTTTGAAATGAGAAAACCAACCATACACTTGAGTTTTTCCTATAGCGCTGTCCTTGTAATATGTGTTCAACATCAAAACAGTTTCTGGGGTATTTTTCCCGAGCAGGAAACAAAATGTCAGAGCTACACACTGTTCTCTTGAATTGGCCATCACAAAAAATAAGGTTTGTGTGAAAGTGCTGTTATGAAAAAATGCACTGTGACTAGAGAGAACCTTCCTAGGTGATGCCACTAGGTGCACTAACTCAGAGTGAGTTGCTTGATGCTTGCCTTGCAGGAAAAATGTGCATGATGAAAGCTCCTCCCAGTGGAGCTTTTTAAAATTATTTTTGGGGTACCCCTTTGTATATATCTACACATCCAATTTTTCATACAATTCCAGGGGTGTTCTCAGACTCCTAGAAACCTATCCATGAATAGCCTATGGCCCCAAGTATAAGGTTGATCATCAATCCCTGTAAGGCTGAAGGTTCAAACTCACCAGCCAATCCTAGAGAGGAAGATGAGGCTGTCTGCTCCCATAAAGAATTACAGTCTTGGAAACCCCATAAAAATCCATTGAATGGCAATAGGTTTTGGGTTTATCCCACCATGCCTTAATGATCTAGGGGATTCAGCCAGGTGGAAGCATTAGCACCAAGCCAGTATGCTACCACAATTCCATGGCTGGATTGCCAGCTAAAAAAAAGCCAACATTTGAGACTAGTGGGGAGAAGGCATGAGAGCTCTATTAACTATCAGTAGCCAAAGAGGACTGCATGGGACAAGTCTGGCAGAGACGGTCTCTCCGAGCTGGGGATTTGGGTAGGCTTGAAAGTTTCAAGGGTTATGGGGGTGGACTAGGGGTCCATGGTCATTGTGCTCACATCCCAGGCAGTCAGCCTGCTGTCCAGGACATCTTCTCCAGTGGGAGTTTGATGACTTTCCGGCTGTGGGCTTTGAAATGTCATGGTCAGTGGTTCTATTTTAACACAGCCTCGGGGAGTTGGTTAATCTTTTAACGCCTACGGAGAGAATGACAAAAAGAGTTAGGAATATCAGGGCCTAAATCAGGAAGGCTAAGATGGGTGCAGGGGCTTAGGGTGACATCAGCCCTGTTTTTATGCTGGCTTGTGCTTGGGGGACTGGATCTAGTACAATGTGGGTGTAAATGCTATAGTGTACCCAAAGACTGGAGAGGCCCAGAGACATCCAGGTTGTACCCAATAATTACTGCTGTCGTTGATGGCAGCCCATTATCTTCTGTAGATTATTGTTTGCGATGTGGTACTGGGAAATGCCACTCTAAGACACAGAGGCATTTCTGGAGGTGTAAAGAGGGGAGGCTTTCACAGCCTCGGCTTATAACAACACTTACTTTTTTTTATAGCACCTCTGCATGGAATATTGTCATGGTATTTAAAAACAACTAGCAAAGGCAGTCCTTGGAGCAGAGACCTCTGAATACCACCATCCGATGGAATGGATGCCATGGGGTAGGTGGATGCAACTCCAAAGGCAAGAATTCTGTAAGGGGCTGGCCGGGTGGCTGCCCGTAGAGGGGAGGCGTGGAAAGCGGTGATCTGATCTGATATGCACGTGTTCATGCCAGCCCAGTGTGTCAAAAAAGCCAACCCAACTTGCTGGATCTTGGGCATAAATCTGCCCCTAGAAAGCAGGCTGTAACTGACTTCCTACTCAAGTTTAACAATGTTCTCTCTCAATGTGTTGAACAGCCCCTTAGGAAGGCATTGGTAAGATGCAGAATTGCCATCAACTTCTATTTGAAACTACATTCTCCATATCATGGGAGCAGAGGAGGGTACTGCAGTACAACTAATAATATTGAGGCTTCTCACTGCCTTCAAGTCAATGCCAACTCATAGGGACCCAATAGGACAGAATAGAACTGCCCCTGTGGGTTTCTAAGCCTGTAACTCCTTATGGGAGTAGAAAGCCCCCGTCTTTCTGCCTTAGAGGCTGGTAGACCTTGCCATTAGCAACCCAACATCTAATCACTATGCCTACTGCCAGTCCTGCTCCATCCCCACTATGGCTATTATGTTTGAGTCTATTGCAGCCGTGATGCCCATCCATCTTGTCAAGGGTCTTCAGCCTTTCACTGCCCTTCTACTTTCTGATGTCCTTTTCCAGAGACTGATCTCTCGATGTCAAAAATGTGTGTGACAAAGTCTCCCCACTCTTGATTCTAGAGAGTATTCTGGTTGTCCTTCCAAAATAGATTTGTCTGTTCTCTGGACAGTACTATCAGTGTTCTCTGCCAGCACTGTAACTCAGATGCATCGGTTCTTCTTTGGTCTTCCGTTTTCACTGTCCAGCTTTTCTATGCATCAGGTGATTGGAATTCCATAGCTTGTGTTAGGTGCACCTCAGTCCTCAAAGTGTGGCACTTGCTCCTCAATATTTTAAAGGGATCTTGTGCAACAGATTCATCCAGTGCCATGTGACCTTTGATCTCTTGATTGCTACTTCCATGAGCATTGACTGTGGATCCAAGCCAGATGAAATCCCTGACCATCTTTTCTCCATTTATCATGATGGTACCTACTGGTCTAGTTGTGAGGATTTGGGCCTTTGTTCCATTCAGTTGTGATCCACAGGGAGGGCTACAATCCTCGATCTTCATCAGCAAGTGCTTCAAGTCCTCACTTTCAGCCAGCAAGGTTGTGTTGTTTGCATATGGTAGGTTGTTAATAAGTCGTCCTCCAATCCTGATATCAGATTCTTCTTTATATAATCCTGCTTCTTGGATTATTTGATCACCATACAGACTGAACTGGAAACCTTTACAGGAGCAGAAAGCCTCATCTGTCTCCTGTGGGGCAGCTGGTGGTTTCCAACTGTTGACCTTGTGGCTTGTAGCTCAGATTTGTAGCCCACTCTGGCAGGACTGGTGACTGTGCAACCAGATGGAGGAGGCTATTTGCAGCAGATAAAGTTCTTAGTGCCCCTTAAACCTCACTTTACTTGGGCGCAGCCTGTTCCATATATTAATTGATCTATTGGATGGATTCTATTTATGAGTGAAAAAGGCTACTTAAGATACAGTGGACATATAACTGGTACAAATGAGACAAAATAATAGCTTTAAATGATAATATATTCTGTAGTATCAACGTTAAGCAGTCTTTCTCAGCCCACCACTAAAGGCTACACATGAGTTGTCCACCACTGAAACAAATCTGTTTACCATCTCAAATAATTTCACCAAAGAGGAACTAAAATACCACCCCCATTAGAAAACAATGTAGAAGGAAAGAGGAGAGGAGATAGATCAAGGGAACAATTGAAAGAAGATCCAGATGCAGATTAAATTAAAAAATAAATCCAGCGAACATTGAGTATTTATGATATACCAAACTTTGCTCTAAGCTCATTAATTGCGACAACTCATTTAAACCTCATAGCAATCATACAAAGAAGAATAATTATGTTATCTTTCTATAAGAGGGAATTAAGGTGCAGGGAAGTTAATACTTTGCTGTAGGCCACAGAGTAGGTCTAACACTTGAATCCAAGTCAGCAGTGTGAATTCACAGACTCCCTCTTAAATACTAAGCTGGATTAAGTGAGGGAAAATGCTCTGTGGAAAGTTCCGTGCAAAACGATGATTGTTGTTTAACTCACAGTGTTTTGGAGCTAGAAGGTACATTCGAGAGAATCCAGAGAACTGTCTCGTTTTACACCTCTGAGGACAAGACAGGTTAGCTGAACGGCTCCGAAGCACAGGGGTTTTCAAACAGAATCTCCATTTCTTACCCTTCGGAACTCTGTCTTGGATGAATACTGTCCAGCTGCTCACAACAAACTCCTGGACTGAAGGCCCCTAACATCTGGGGGCCCTCACAACAACAAAGATCGACAGTCACAGATGACAAAGGGTTTTGCTCGGAACTGAATCACGTCTCCTTCTACCAATGCCGGTATTTCCTTCTTTTATTTGGACAGAAGCATCTATTGTGACTGATTTTTTTAGCTTTTTATTGTGAATTGAATGGTTACATTTTACAGTTTTACATGAAAAAATCCACACACATGTTGTTTCATTGTAATCCCCTCACTGCAGCAGCACGTATCCCCCTTCTGCCCTGGGTTTCCTGCTTCGGTTTCTCCTTTTCTTACCCTTCGGAGCTCTGTTTTGGATGAACACTGTCCATCTGATTGCAAATGATTGGCAGTTTGAAGCTGTGCATACCTCAGTAGTGTTATTGTTCCCCTTAGAGATCTGTCTGTTGTTCAGCCGAGAATTGAATTACGGGGGTGAATTTCATTCTAGCGTGATAGATGGACCAAGCGCCATAGAGACTTGGATGTCCCACCGGTCTCTAGGCGACCAGGAAGTCTGACCTCTTTCAAGATTTTGAGTTTCGTTCCATATTTTCTCCCCTCTACTCAGGGACTTCGACTGCAATCCCGCGAGCACTGCAGAGCCATCTAGTTCTTCGGTTCTTCGGGTCATGGAGCTTGACGCTCTTGTGGCCCATGAGTCCATTGGACTGATTGTTTCCATCGACCTGAGATTTTTGCTTTTCTTCTTTCACTCGTCTTTCCTCCAGACAGGGAGAGACCACTCCACTGGGATCGAGGTAGACACCCCTGTTTGTGGAGCACTAGGAAAGATAGTGTTTCTGCAAAGTACGGATGTCCTCTGTCTCTCTCTCTTCCTCTCCCTCCATCCATCCCTTGTTCCCTACCCACATCCCTCTCTCAGTCCCTCCCACTCCACTTACTTCTTGAGGCCTTTTTAAGCTAAATTATCTTATATGGACTTCCCAACACCTAAAGGGCTAGGTAATGTTGTCCCAACCCTACAGAGATGAGGAAGCAGGAAGACAAGACAAAAGAGTTGGTCAAAGTTACAATCACGTTGATCAATGTATCCAGCCACCATTTGGTGCCCAGGATAGTAGATCAACATAACTGCCTAGATATATGGGGGCTTAAAACACAGGACCCAAACTTAGAGCAGGTTTCTGTCTAGCTTCCTTTGTTCCCTTGAAGGTTAGTAGCTATGTTTAGAGTTTCTTGGATTAGTTAACCTTCAGAATCCACTGAATGGCAGTGTTTCGGGCTTATTTTGAGAAATAAAAACCAACCCCAGAGAACAGGGAGCTAAAATGAGGTGAATTTCAGAGAGGTAACATGGAAGAGGGTATCATTACAAAATTTATATGACCAAGGTAGTCCACACTGAAGGTCCTTAGGAACCCAGAGTTATGGCAAAGGACCAATTAAGGCAAGATGAACCCTGACTACAGGGATGATTACCAACAGTCTGATTCCATTCATGAAGCACCAGTCGTAGCACCTGCAACTGGTGCGTCACTGCAGGATCAGATGAGGGCATGTGAAACATCAGGGAGGGAACCTGCTCCCTGAGGAGATCTGGATAATGAAGTCAGGCGAGGTTTCCACTTTTGACAGTGAGTTTTTGAGCTTGAAAGACCAGAGAGACTTTTTCTCCCACCCCCTTATACAGATTAGTCCTAGGTATTGTTTCTTTATCTATCATTTGATTTCTTTTTCTCTGCCTTTCTTGCCTGATATGGCCCTCTAAAACACCTGTCTCACATCACTCATTGTTTTTCAGGGATATCTGGTTTGAGGCTTGTCCTGCCCATCATCCCTTCCTCTTTGCCTAGTGCCATCTGGGAAATTCACCTTATCAGATGCACTGTGGGCATGGCTGTCAGTCTTCGTGCCCAGAGCACCAAGAGCTACAGGCAGCCCTGGGATTTCAGCTTGTGCTTTCGGACTCTTTTCCAGGAACGGGGTCTTGACAATAGACAGTATTAGAGCTCATTCACCTAGCAGCGGTAGCTTAGAGACTGTCTGCTAGTTGTTGCTTCCTAGAGCCCTGACATGGTTTTTGCCACAGTCTTTCCTAAGATCTAGCCATTCATCTTCTCTTTGTTCTGTTGCGTTCTTTCCTAGTCTATCAGTCAATTCCCATTTTCCTTTGTGTTGGCTAAGGTCAGTCCCTATGGCTTACATCTCAGAAATTCTTCCTTTAGAACTATATGTGACCTCCTCCCTGGGGGACAGACAACCGAAAAGTGGGTGAAGGGAGATGTCGGACAGGGCAAGATATGACAAAATACCAATTTATAAACTATCAAGAGCTCATGAGGGAGGGGGGAGCGGGGAGGGAGAGGAAAAATGAGGACCTAATGTCGGGGGTTTAAGTGGAGAGAAATTGTTTTGAGAATGATGTACAAATGCACTTTACACAATTGATGTGTGTATGGATTGCAATAACAGTTGTATGAGCCCCTAATAAAATGTTAAAAAAAAAAAGACATTCTTCCTTTCAAACTCCTTGTAAGGTGAAGTTTTACAGAACAGAGCATCAGTTTTACGTTGAACAATTCATAGACATTTTGGTTTCCACTCATTCATTACAGTCTTCTCAGGGTCTCACTACTCATCCCACGTGCTCCCTGTGTGTTCTGTCTCCGTTCCCCCTTCTTTCCTACCCCTCTGGATTTGGTCACTGGGTAAAAGCTGCCCTTTGCATCTTAAATGGGGAATTATTCCAACACGGGGGGTGAGTGAAGTTCCAGACCTGAAGGCTGACTGAGAGCCCAAGTCTTGGGGGTTCTACCAGTCTCTACCTAACCAATCAGCCTGCTCTGTTTTATGATTTGGAGTTTTCTTCCACACTTTTCTCCCAGTATACTCAGGAACTTCTAATGTGATCCTTTCAGAAATATTTATCCAAGAAATTCTTAACCCATACTGAGCTCTATATACATCAGAGAAAAAGCATGGGTTTTTCTGAAGCATGAATCTCTAATATGCTTAGAGACACAGGCCTTCTGTTATGCTGAGGTAATGTCACAGAATGAGTAAGAATTTGGGTTTTGCCTGCTTTGAATCCTGGTTCCACCACCTGCGATACAAGTATGCTTGCCCGCTACTAAGGGCAAGCAGCGGAACATCTATGATCATCAACTTTTCCATCCGAGGATAATAGCTTGTATTTTCATAGAATTCTTAAGCCCTTAAAGGAGCCAGTACAGAGTGAGCATTTAATACATTTCCTAGTATTTAGTAAACCCTCAGTAATATGTTATTATTATGTTCCTTGTTACTTCTATCTGGAATCCACATGTAGGCAAGAATGAGCTTGCAGAGCTTGGAGAATTCGTTATTAAGTGATTCTGCCAACATGTCGTGTGGCTTCTGAGGTGTCACCATTCCTCTGCTATAACATGAAGTAAAGCAGATGGGTGTGACTCAATGGGTGTGTAAGGCACTGTGAAATCCTTAGATAAAAGGTGCTGTGGGCACTGTTATCATATGACAAGTAATTGAATGTTGTTCTAGGGTGAGTTTTATGTTTTTAGCACATTCTCTCTAAATGCTATTTTGGTCAACATTTGGGGTGAGAAAAACCATGTCGCATTGAGTAGAACCTAATCAACAGTGGTCCAATTCCCTCTGGGCTCAGTCACTGCCTTGTTACATTTAACTCAGTGGACCAGGAGTTTGAGAGATGAAATCCTGATCATCTGGGGGTCTGCATGGTCTGGACTCTGGATCTGACAAACAGGGCCAGCCAAGCCTACTTCTGGGAGTGGGGTGAGTGCAAGCGTTTGTAAGTAAATCATGGAACGTTCCATAATCATTTTTTTCATAAGCATCGAGCTAGAATAAGGTCCTTCTTCATATGGGTTGTTTTAAGAGTGTATCTCAGACTCCACGATACTTCCAAGGATAAAAAGATCACTTAATCTTTGAATTAAAATATCATCACTCTATTAGTCATTGGAGAGAATATAGTTTAAAAAAACCATAATCCTGTCGAGTACATACCAAACATTCCCAGGAGTAGCATGGTTGACAACCAGACCTGGATTTTGGTTCTATGCCTGACATTTAATAGACTTTGACTAATACCTTACCCTCTCAGAGCCTCTTATTTTTAAAGTAAAACAAAAAACTAGGTGATTTTATAATTATTAGTCCAATGCCTCTCACATCCGTTTTTGTTTGTTTGTTTTTTGTTTTGGGTTTTTTTTGCCTCTGAACAATCCTATGACCAAGGTTTGATTTTAGAGGCTTTGGCTTTCAGGTCACTCTCCTGAGGGCTAAACTGGGTTCATAGGACAGGAGAGAAGTGTTGATTTGCTAACTGCTCTCTAGACCTACCAGTAGAATTAGCAGGAAGCTGAAACAATTTCTGTCCTCAAGTTTTCCACCTAGAATCCCATGCCTTGATGAGACAGGTGAGACCAGGAACAGGACCCAGGTCCCTGGCTATTCCTGAATCAGTTCAGGAGTCAGCCAGCCAGAGTCCAGGAAAAGCAAGCCTTCTGTCCCTGGGTGCCCACTGGAGGCTAATAATCCCTTACCCCTTCATGCAGGAATTTAAGTCTCAAAGGTGGAAATTCGGAGCCTTATTCTTAAAATGCATCTATAGCTATATATCAAGTTTGTTATGATTAGACCTCAACATCTACCTTGATTTTCTTATAGAGAGGTTACCGTTCTTTCGCTCATTAACTTTCCATGTCCTGAGATGGCTGCTCCCTTTAGTAATAGCAAATATTGGCAGCAAGGTCATAAAAACCAACAAACCAAGAAGAGCTCTGCTGTGCTTTCTGAAAAATTGTAGAGTACTTTTTTCACAAGATAATGAATTTCAAACTTTAGGGGGAAATGAGCATTCTTTTCTTTGTTTTAGGCCAATGTGTAGGCCAATGGCCATACAGTCTGGATAATAACATACTGGTACATTCGAATAATAAAATGCTAAGCAATCAAAAATAAATGGCTAAAATGGTAGGCTTTGGCATGATTAAATTCCAAATCTACAATGTTTCAACGAATGTGTTCACTTTGATGGCATATATAATAAGTTCTTTAAATCCAAGTATAGGAAGCACATTAAATCAATGCAGCTATCTGGAAAAAGAGGAAAAGAGGAGGGGAATGAGACATAGAAGAGTACTTAAATGATTCTTACTATATGTGCAATGATAGGGGCTTTTTCCTTTAAAAAATAAAACAACTTACAATTTGGGTATCTAGGCCTTTTTTTTCTAGGCCTTTTTAAATAAACTACTGTCGATTTTTTCCATCTTAACTTCTTGACTATGTTAATAAATTTATTTTTGTTAATGTTAATATTTAATACTTTTTACGGGATAAATGTACCCGTCTAGAGCGATCCGGGGCGTGCTGGAAGCGGGATGAGTCTGGAGGCAGGGAAACAAGGTGGAGAGACAAAGGTATCAGAAGCAGCTGATTCAGAACCGCTGGCTGCTGGGACTGCGCAGATGAGCGGGTCCGAGACCTGCTCTCCCTGTTCTCGGACTGTCAGGACGTAAAGCACGTGTGTTTGCTCAGCACAATGACAATCCTGAAGCCCGGGCAGGGGACCTCTCGCGGTGACTTCACAATCGCATGTTTCAAGTTGGAGGTGCCGGCGAAACACTGCAGTCCTGCGAGGGCCGACTGATGAATTTAAGAGGCCGAGCAAGGGGTCATGGAAAAAGCCATCGTTGGGGCCTAAGAAGTCCCGAGCTTGGGCTAGCCGTTCCTGACATCCCAGACAGGGCCCCATGTTTGCTCAGTGGCAGTTCCTGGTGCATGAGGGATAGCAACTGTGTGAAACTTCACGTCTAAATGTTATAAATACTCTTGATTCATCTTCTAGACTTCTTCTCAGGCCTCTTTTCTTTCTGATCTGAGAGAAGACAAGCTTCTGTAAGAGACTCCTGCGCTGGATTCCAGAGCAGATCTGCTCGTGGGCTCTCTAGGCCCTAACTAGATCGATGCCAGCACACAGCTCTGAAAGCAAGCCCACTGTTAGTGTCCCAGGGTAGCCAAGGCGGAATCGGGACGCATCCACTAAGGAAACGGCAACATCCGAGACAGCACCTGGAGTTCAGCTTCCTGAGGCCGCTTCGTGGGCGTGCACACGGCTCTCAGAAGTGCCCTGCACTTGGGCAAAAAGCTCCTCTGTTGCCCTTTTTTTAAAAAAATCATCTTATTGGGGGCTCGTACAACGCTTATCACAATCCATCCATCCATCCATTGTGTCAAGGACATTTGTACATTTTTTGCCATCATCATTCTCAAACCATTTGCTTTCTGCTTTCTGCATTTCCCCCCCTCTCCCCCCTCCCCTCTCCCTCATGAACCCTTGATAGTTTATAAACTATTATTATTTTGTCATATCTTACACTGTCTGACGCCTCCCTTTTAATTCTGAATCATTTAATCGCTGAACTGTGCTTTGAGGTGGCTGTGTGTGTGTGGGCAGGGGATACTCTTCTACCCAGGAGGCACAGGAGCGTGGCCACCAGGTCATGCATGCCCCCCACATGCACAAAGCACTCGTGACGCTGGGCTTCCCAGGGACCCAGAGTGTTCCCAGGGGCTTCCATCACACGCGTCAGCTGGCCTGGCTGCGGGTTTGTGGGCCCCCTCGCGTGGTAAACCCGGGATTTAGGGGACGCTGGCCCTCTCAACAGGGCTCCGCCCATGGAAGGGGGCGGGGTGAACGGCCATGGCAACCCAGAGGAGCTGTTTTCCATTCAAACGCATACTTGTTTCGAACACAGAAAGGAGGCAATGGTGTGAAAAACAAAACCCAAGTATCCAAAGAAGTGCATCAGATTCCTTCTGAGTCTCCTTGCTGCCCGGTAGGAGGCACACACATGTACACCGCCCTGGAAGGCACACAAGGAAAATGAATGATGGAGCACAAGTCCCTACCGAGCCCTTGTGGGCAGGCGGTGAGTCCAGAGCGTGAGAAAGAAGCACCGCTGGCGGCCACCCTGGCCCTGCTCAGGTGAGAAGAGCACCGCGCATGTGCGCAAAGGAGCTACTCGCTGCTGGTGCCGCTGCACCTGTGTGAAGCCCTCGGACCAAGTGAGCATCGTCCAATGGGAAGATACGTCGCAAATGCCTGGTCATCATTTACAGTTTTCATCTTTCTGTTCTTACAGAAATAATTGCTCCAGTTATGTGGTAGAAGTAAGGTGTTTTTCACAGGAAACCGTTTTTCTGTAGTAGTGCTTTCAATGGTATGGCTTTTCCCCAGTCTTTGAACCAGGAGCCTCACATTTCAATTTCTTTTTTCTTTTTTGCTGAGTTCCACAAACTATGCAGTCAGCCCTGGCCATTTTGAATCGATTCCATATCTGACGATTTGTGTCCTTACCGATACAACCGATCTAGAATGTTCTTTTTCTATCCCGCCAGCACCACCCCAGTTCAACTTCTTACGAAGGCATTCAGGGGGGTAGAAACAAAAGCAGCCAACGGATGGAGAACTAGACAACCAACAAGTAATCGACTGACTTAAGAGAAAGCATCGGTTCGAGTCTCCCATCGACATTTTAGGATTTCTGTGGCCAGAGTGTGACGAGCCCTCTGATCTCATAGCCGCTACGCACTAGCAAAGGGAAGGAAATGCTCGCGGGAATTTTGATCTGCACCCTGGGATGCCCAGCCCACATCCACGGCTACCTTCCTGTCCTGCAGACCTGGTGCAGGGAGAACCCAGAAGGACCCCTTCCTTAAGGACAAACCTGGGGGCTGGGAAAGGGGGGACACAAGATCCAGTTCTGCCCCCGACTAGGCCCTTCAGGGCGCCCTGTGGAAGGAAAACGGAGACCACGAGGGTTCCATTGACGTCACCCGGAGCCCCGCCAGCCTCGGGGTCACCTGTGGAAGGAGCGAACCCAAGATCCACGCGCAAAGCCACCCCCGTTACGCGGGCGAAAGACCAGCGTCTCTTGGACGCTGGGAGGGAGCGCCACCGGAGCGTGCCAGTGCACACAATGGCAGGGCAGGAGACAATCCTTCCTGACAAGGAGTTAGAACAGAAAAGTGGGTGAAGGGAGACGTCGGACAGTGTAAGACATGACAAAATAATAATAGTTTATAAATTATCAAGGATTCATGAGTTCATGAGGGAGGGGGGAATGGGGAGGGAGGGGGAAAATGAGCTGATACCAAGGACCCCAGCAGAAAGCAAATGTTTTGAGAAGGATGAGGGCAACAAATGTACAAATGTGCTTGACACAATGGATGGATGGATTGTGGTAAGAATTATGCGAGCCCCCAATAAAATGATTCTTTTTTTTAAAAAAAGGAGTGAGATGTTTCCCTTCGCGCTGTAAGTCAGGTGCCTTTTGCCCACAATCGAGACAAGCCCTTGGACAGTTGTAGCTCAAGGGTTATTGAATTTGATCTACCCATACACGAATCTGAAAAATTCCAAGTAATGAGTGAGAAGGTAACTTATGGTCCCACTGTGAGACACACTGGTCCACCTTCAGCTTGAGCAAAGAGAGGGGCAGACTGCCTCCCTTGCTACGCTCCTACCTGACCCTCCGATGGATCCGGGCGCTTCTGTTCACGCGGCTTTCAGGAGCTCCACGCATCACGCGATTGCCCTCTGCTGGACGCCATGGGTAATAGCCTTTCCAGCCTAAATGCCGGTGCAATATTCCTCCCAGTTTAGTTATTAACTTGATATCACCCAGCCACACGCTCTCTTTAGAGCAGTGAAGTACTTTACCATGGACTTGGAAATGTAGACTGGTATTTCGCCAGCAACATTTCTCACGCTGCGTTTTGCACCACGGTATCATCTGTTGACACATGTCCCGCTATTTCTCCAGTCACGGGGGTGCTATTTCTCAAGCAATTACTCAGGACCATGAGCCTCCGACCTCCTCTCCCTTTCAGGAATAACGCCTAAATCTTAAAATTTGGATTTTAAAAAAATTAATGTCCAAACATTTTGGTTCACTATATAAACCTGAAATCTCCTTCTGCTAGAATACACCTAGATACTTGGAAACCCATCAACTTAAACATGTTTTAAATGTTAACACAATATATAAAAGTGAACCTTAATATCTGATCTATGATATCTACCTTAAGCCCCTATATACCATTCTTAATGGAAAAATTTAGAATTTTGCCAATTAAAATTCAACTTCTACAAAAAGGTTACTATTTCTAGACTGCATGATACTTCTATAATTCCACATTGGGGTACCTCATCCCATCCATGCAGCTATTCCTCTCCTAGCCAGCACTGTGTGGAACGAAAGTAAAGTAAAATATATATATATATATGGAATGGGAAGGAAGATAAAAAACTTATGTACAAATATTTTATATTATTAACAAAGAGTATGAAACATCATGGACTGCTAAAAGAACAAATAAAATGATCTTGGAAGAAGCTTGTCCAGAGGGCTTCTTAGAGGCTAGGATGGCCAGACCTCATCTTAAGTACTTTGGCCATATTGCCAGGAGAGACCAGTCCCTGGAGAAGGACCTCACGCTTGGTCAAGTAGCAGGGAAGCCCCGAAGAGGAAGGCCCTCAGGGAGATGGATGGCCACCGTGGCGGCAACCCTGGGCTCGGGCACAGGAACAACGGTGAGGGTGGCGCAGGACCGGGCGGTGTGTTTGCTCTGTTGTGCACAGTCACGGTCGCACGAGTCAGAACCAACTCGACGGCACCAAACAACAACAACAATATTACAACTCGAAACTTGTTAGAGAAATTACTTTAATACGACACTGGAGCAAGTGCCTAGATTAAAAGAAATCAATATTCCCAACTTAGCTGGATTTTTGTATGCCATTGGAATTTTAAAGGTAGAGAAAGGGCATATGTTTTAAGTAAATACTCTTTACTTACCAGCAAGAAAGTGCCTAAGTATTCATTGAATAAAATCTCTTCAAAACTTTTATAGAGAGAATTATGAAACATTGCTTCAATGTATTAAAGAAGATCTAAAGGAATAGTGAGGGCACTTTGATAGGAAAACTTAAATCTTAAAAGCCTTAAGTTTTTACAAATTAATATATAGATTTCATGTATACTAATCAAATTTCCCCAAAGGTTTTTCTAGGAATGCGGCAAATGTTAAAATTTCCTACGGAAAGTCCAAGTTCCCGAGCGGAGGAGCCTGAGGAAAGGAAACAGTGGAAGAAAGCCTGTCCAATCAAGACCTATTTAAAACCAGAGTGGTTGGCAACTTGGCAAATGAAACAGGAGTTTGGAAATAGAGTCACATATCTTTGGAAATCCTGGGGCAGAACTGGTATTGTAGATGACTGGGGAATAGGTCAAAACAAAGCTATGAATCTCTACCTCACAGCATACACAAAAATTCTTTTAAGTGGATTGAAGGGTTGAATGTGAAAGATAAAGAAAAGAGACATGCTACATGCAATTTTGTTGATTGGTTGCTAGATAATTATTTTAAGCCAAGGAACAACAGGAAGCCTAGAAGTTCATAGGAGAACTTTTCAATTGAGTTCAAATAACTCAGGAACCCAATGACAAGCAGCCACAGCAAAGCATCATCTACAACTCAATACAGCCAGCAGCAAGGACATCTGAAACAGCTCAACTCTGTGCTAAACCTCTAACCCTACACGCACCAAGGCACTCGTTAGGAATCTTACAGCATCTAGTTCAACTGTTCCTTCTTCGCATTCAAATAGTGACTTTGCCCCTAAAGAAGCTTTTTGCCTTAAAGTCTACATTACAGTATGATGTTAATATTTCCGATCTCTCTCTTCATAGGAATGCATTTGATACATCTTTTTCTCTCTGTTTACTTTCAGTCTTCATGATTCTACTTTATCTTAGATCCAGGGTGCTTCTAAAAGTTCATGGGAGCATGAAATGAAAGGAGAATGGGATTTTTCCAGGAATTTTTTAAAACCTCTGCAGGTGCCTCATATGAGTGCATACTACTAAAATCCGAAAGTCAATAATGATCTCTATATTTTTAAAATTTTCGTTGATGGTATGAATGGATGTATTTGAGCTGATTTCTCCTGTCCTGTTTTTTCCTGTTTATCTTACATCTTTTCTCCGTGCTCCCTGGGAGCTGCTCTCCTTTCTCTCTATTGAATTGTGAAGTTGTTGTCTTGAATTGATAAAGTCTCTTTTCATGTACCGGCATTTTATATCTGTGGGATGGTGGTTGTTGGCTGGCACTGAATTGGTCCCTGACTTCTGGCAACCCCACTCACAATGCCATGGAATGCCGCCTGGCCCGGCACCGTCTCCACGGTTGATTGCAGGTCAGGTGGTTGCTATTCATAGGATGCTCGCTGATTTGTTTGGGAAGAAGCCTATCTTCCCAATTCAAGAATCCATAGGATGCTCGCTGGTTTGTTAGGGGAAGAATTCTATGCTCGCTCGGGGGTTGTTTTGATTACAAGGCCAGGTTTTCCAACCACGTATCCTTGTCCTTTGTTTCCAACGTTGACCTTACCGTTACTCCTCATTATCAATGCACCTTTGTGGCATGTGTGATCTATTTTAATTGACATTTTCCTTTAAAAATCTCTAGTTTCTTCAGCTTTGGCATTAGTAGTTGGTGCAGAAATTTGAATAACAGTTCTATCAACTGATCTCCCTGTAGGCCGTGGATATTTCCTTTCACTGACGCCATTGTCCATCAGTGATATAACCTTGAAATGTCCTTTTCATGATGACTACAATTCTGTTCCTTTTCACTTGCTCCTTCCCAGCATAGGAGATCACATGATTGTGTGATTCCAAATGGTCACTCTCAGTCCATTTCAGCTTACTCATGCCTAAGGTATCAGTCTTCAAGAGCGCCATTGCATTTTTTATGATTTCAGCTTTCCTTGATTGGCATTTTGTATGCTCCGTGTTCTTATTAGTGATGGGTATTTTCAACTGTTGCTTGTTTTGAATCTTTCAACATCAGCAAATGAAGGTCGCAAGGTTTATCATATATACTCCAGTATGAGCCAACCCAAATATCAGCTGAGCCATGCAATTTTACCATAAAAACTGCATTAAAAATGTGCTGAAGAATTTGGCTTATACTTGAGTATATCCAGTACTCTCCTTTGAGAAGACAGATCTTCCCCGATGGCACTTATACTTCTTTTTCATCAAAAATTCCACCCCACCTCCAACAGCACAAATGGTGATTGTGCACATGGATATTGCTGGAAAATATAAACAGGAATCAAAGTGTCCACATCTATGGGAAGAGATGATGGGAAATCACAATACCATTAATAAATGGAGATCAAAGACCAACTGCAGAAAAGACCAACAATAATCCATATGCAAGTTCAAGTTGAAGCTGAAGGAAATTAAAACAAGACTATGAGAGTCAAATTACAACCTTAAATATATTCTGGCATGGCTTAGAGACCATCAGATTTGATGCACTGAAAATGACTAAAACTAAAGGTTGTGGGATGACATCAAGGGAGCCAGACCCAAAGAAACCAGAGGGTCCATTTGAAAGATGGGAAAGAAAGAAAAGACAAAAATAGATGTCAGAGAAGACTTTGAAATTTGTTTTTGAGGGAATAGTAGGCAAAGGAACCATAGGAAATACGAAACAGAAGATTTCGGAGAGTGGCTCAGAAAGACGAGATGAAGTATTATAAAGACATGTGCACAGACTTGGGAGTGAGAAGCCAGAGAGGACACGCCTTTCAAACGGAAAGAAACACAAATTTCAAGCCACAAGTCAAAGGATTCCGTTTTTGAAATATTGAATAATGGCAGGAAACTATCCTTCGATAGTTACCTTTTTCTAGATGTTGAATTTTAACTGGTAAAATTCTAAAGTTTCTCCATGAAGAATGATCTATCGGGGCTTAGCGTAGAAATCATTGATCAGATATAGGAGTACACATTTATTGTGTTAGCATTTTAAAAATATTTCCATTGATGGGTTTTCTAGTACGTAGGTGGATTCTAGCAGAAGGAGATTTCAGGTTTATCTAGTGAACCAAAATGTTTGGACATCGAAAGAGAATGGAAGTAATACACAGACTTACTATGCCAAAAGAATTGATCAACATTCGATATTATTCAGAGGTAGCCAACGATAAGGAGCCCTGATAGTGTAATGGTTATTCGTTGGGTTGCGATCTGCATGGTCAGCCATTCAAAACCACCGTACATTCAGCAGGAGAAAACGCGGGAAACCATGGGATGGGGGGTGTCACAAAGGGTTGACATTGACTTGATAGCAATGAGTTTGTTTCGTTATGTTTTTGTTTTGTCTTGTTTTCGAGCCTGTGATAAGGAACCAGTGATACTGAAAGAAGTCCAACAATGATATTTACTAAAAGAAATCCAAGTTGCACTGAAGGTATCGGGGGGGAAGAAAGACTCCAGGAATTGACAAAATACCAACTGAGATGCTTCCACAAAGGGAAGCACTCACTGGTCTGTTCCAAGAAACTTGGAAGATAGCTATTTGGTCAACCGACTGGGAGAGGTTAATCCATCCCCAAGAACAATGTGTCCATCGTTGTGTCCCTCGTTCAAGGAACAGTGATCCAGCAGAACCCAGAAATGAGGAAACGATACCATTAGCATCACAAGCAAGTGGAATGTTGCTGAGGTTAAGTTTGAACAGCTGCAGCTGCGCAGCCAGAAACGCAAGCTGGACTGAAAAGAGGCCCTAGAGTGAAGGATACCACTGCTGATACTGATGTCAGACGGATCTGGACAGAAAGCAGAGAATACTCGAAAGACCTTTACCTCTGTTCTATTGGCTACGAAAAGGCATTATGTGCAACCATAAGACATCATGGGTAACATATCTAGGAATGGGAATTCCAGAACACTTACTATGTTTGGGTATAACTTGTCCAGAGATCAGAAAGTAGTCACTCCAACAGAATAAGGGGATACTGTGTGATTTAAAATCAGAAAAGGTGACAGGGCAACATCCATTCAGCAGTCTTGTTCAATCTGTATTCTGAATGATTCATCCAGCCTCTATGAAGAGGAGGCCCCGGTGGCTCTGGGTTCATCAGCGAGTGAACTCTGTGGGCTGACCATAAGGTCAGCTGCTCCTCAAGAGAAAGCCGAGTCTGTCTATGCCCATAAAGGTTTACAATGTTGGAAACCCTACAAAGTAATTCTATAGGGTGCTATAAGTGGGAGTTGACTCCATGGCAGTGGGTATACAAAAAAGAATTTGGCGTCGGGAGGAAGACTTATTAACGCCCTGTGATGTGCAGCCTTACTTGATGAAAGCAAAGAGTACTTGAAGCATTTACTGATGAAAATCAAGGAACACAGCTTCAGCATAGGATGCACAACATAAAGAAAATGAAAAGCCCTACAATTGGACCAATAGACAACATCATGATAAACGGTGAAAAAACAAAGTCATCAAAGCTTTCATTCTTCTTAGGTCCACAACCAACATCCCATGGAAGCAGCAGTCAAGACATCAAGCGGACTGGATGGCACTGGACAAATCTGCAGCAAGGGACTTCTTTAGGGCAGGAAGAAACAAAGGAGACACATTCAACACTGAGATGTCCCTAGTCCAAGTCACGGTATCTTCACTCGTTTTTGTATGCATCTAAAAGCTTACAAAGAATAAGGAAGAACACAGTAGAATCAACCCATTTGAATGGTGGTGTTTGTGGAGAATATTGACTATACTATGGACTGACTGAAGAACTAACAAATCTGTCCTGTAGAAAATTTAGCCAGGCTGTCCGTTTGAAACAAAGATGTTGAGACTTCATCCCACTTACTTTGGACATTGTGTTAGTCTGGGTAGACCAGAGAAACAAATCCAGGGAGCGCATATGTGTATAAGAAAGAGGTTTATATACAAGAACAAATTGAATATTGAGAAAACATCCCAGCCCAGTCCAGATCAAGTCCATAAGTCCGATATTAGTCCATATGTCCAATACCAATCTATAAAGTTCTCTTCAGATTCACAAAACACATGCAATGATGGTGAATACAGGAAGATCACAGGCCAATGGGTGGAAAGTCTTGTGGATCCTGTGGCAATGTAAGCATCTCATCGCTGGCAAGGGTCTCCATGTGGCTCCTCTGGCACCCGAGCTCTAACGTAGTTCCATGTGTCTTGTCAAGAGAAATGTGTCACAGGGTGTAAGCATGGGTCCTGCCTCCAGCAAGCTATTTATCTCCTTACCACTTCCAAATGAGGTCATCAAGCTGTGGCCTGATTGACAGGCTAAACTCCACCCCTTCCCTCTTAAGACTCTCATATTGACAACAGATTATGTAACTACCACACACATATGATCAGGAGGGACCAGATCCTGGAGAAGAACAGCATGTCTGGTCCAGTAGAGGGTCAGGAGAAAAAGAGGAAGACCTTCCACAAAATGGATTAACATAGTGGCTATCAAAATGCTCTCAAACAGACTTCCTGTGTTTGAGGACCACGTAACTTTTAGTTCTGTTTACATAGGATTTCTATAGGTAGGAGTTGTCTTGAGGACACCTAACAATATTTTTGGAAGTTGATTGTCAGATCTCGTACATTTTCCCCTTATTATTTTCTAGTTCTTCCACCCTCCTCACCCCCTCCCCACACACCACAGGAAATTATCTGATGAGTACAACTCTTATAATGAAATGTGCAAAGACATAGAGCTAGAAAGCCAAAAAAGAATATTGAAAGATCTTGAGAAAAAAATTCACGCCTCCAATTGCAATGTTGAAAGATTCTGTGAGCAAAATATTAAATGATGCAGGACCATCAAAAGAAATGGAAAGAATACATAGTCACTGCACCAAATATAACTCGTCAACATTCCTCCACTTCACAAGGGAGCATATGAATATGGACCAATGGCACTGAAGGAAGAAGGCCAAGCCGCACTGAAAGTGTTAGCCCAAAACAAGGCTCCAAGAGTCAGGGGAACACCAGTTGGAATGTTTCAATAAGCTGATGAAGCACAGAAGCACTTACTTATCGATGCCAGGCTAAGACAGCTGCTTGGCCAATTGACTGGAAGAGATCCACATTTGTACCCATTCCAAAGTAAGGTGACCCAGCAGAATGCTCAAATTATAGAGCAATATCATTAATATCTGTCACTCAATCAATCACTCACTCACTGCCATTGAGTTGATGCTGACCCATAGCCACCCTATAGGACAGGTTAGAACTGCCCCCTTGTGAGTTTCTGAGACTGTAACTGTTAACAGGAGTAGAAAGCTCTGTCTTTCTCTCAAGGAGCAGCTAGTGGTTTCGAACTGCTGACCTTGCAGATCATAGTTCAATGAGTAACCACTATGCAACCAGGGCTTCTATACAAGGAAAATTTTGCTAAAGATTACCCAACAACTATTGCAGCAGTATTTAGACTGGGAACCAGAGGTTCAGGCTGGATTCAGAAGTGGAGCAAGGGATATCATTGCTAATGTTGAATGAATCTTGACTGGAAGCAGAGTTTCAGAAATATGTTTACATGTATTTTATTATTCCAAGGCATTCAATGGTGTGGATCATAACAAACTATGGATAGCATTGAGGAAAAAATGGGCATTTCAGAACATAACACAACCCTTCGTTTTGTTCATGTGGAACCTGTCCATGGATTATGAGGCAGTTGCGTGAACAGCACAAGGGAATATTACATGGTTTAAAATCAGGAAAGTGTGCATCAGGGTTGTATGCTCTTACCATATTTATTCAATCTGTATGCTAAGCAAATAATCAGAGAAGCTAGAATATGCAGAGAAGAATAACGCAGTGTCAGGAATAACAGAAGGTTTCTTAACAACCTGCAATATGCAGATGACACAACTTGCTTACTTAACGTAAGGAAGACGTGAGGCACTTGCTGATGAAGATCAAGGATGGTAGCCTTCAGTGTGGATCACACGTCAATGTAAAGGAAACCAAAGTCCTCACACATTTTACATTACTGAGTAACATCAGGGCAAAGGGAGCAAAGGTTGAAGTTGTCAAGGATTTTCTCTTGCTTGGATCCACAATCAATGTTCATGGAGACAGTAGTCAAGAGATCAAATGGCATTGTACTGGGTAAATCAGCCACCCAAGAAGGTATGCCTGGCCCAAGTCATAGTATTTTCAGTTACCTTCTCTGCACGTGAAAGGTGGACATGGAATAAGGAAGACAGAAGAAGAATCAATGCATTTGGATGGTGGTGCTAGAGACCAATGTGGAAAGCACCAGGGACTGCCAAAAGGACAAACAGCTCTCGCTGGGAAGGAGTGCAGTCAGAGTGCTTCTTAGGCAAGGATGGTGAGACTCACCCACTTTGGACATGTTGTCAGGAGAGACCAGACCCTGGAGAACAACATTGTTCTTGGTCAAGTAGAGGGGCGGCAAAAAGGAGGAAGGCCCCTGACAAGTTGGATTGACACAGTGGCTGCAGCAGTGGGCGCAGCCATAAGGGACATCGTGAGCATGGCGCAGGGTCAGGCAGCGTTTCACCCCGTTGTACACAGGGTTGCAATGAGTCAGAACTGACTCGATGGCATCAAAGGGCAAAATCATTCAGCATGTTGTACAAGTGATTTTTGAAACTAACAAACATGTTTGTCCATGTTCCCTTCGCTCCAGTTTACACGTGTTGTGCAATACTTAGGTTCTCAGGGAAACTTGTCCTCATTTGCTATCAACATTAAATGACTTATTTTCAGGTAGTGATCCGGCCGTTCATAGCTGACCTTTAGCGGGAATACATAAAATTCTTCCAAGTGCGCACACTGAGGGTTCCCGTGTAGATGTACATTTTTTCCGAGGAGAAAGTCCACGACTGTCAGCTTTTCAAATAGGCCCATAACCCCAAACCAGCGCATAGCCAACGTCCTCCCCTGCAGGATGGAGGAGGCCACCCTCTGGAGCCTGGGGGCAGGAGGCGTGCCTCTGCTGCTTCGTTTCACTGCGGACGTCCCTTTACCTGACGGGGTCTATCCCTTCAAGGAAGCAGCCAGAGACTGTCATCGCTGATTCGATTATCTTTCAGGCTTATACTTTTATAAAGCAAATTGTAAATCAATAACCTTGTCTGCCTTTGTGATGCCAAGTGAAAGCCATAAATATTTAAGACGATTTGTCTAGGAAACACTTCTGTAGCCTTGTTCTAATCAACAGAAATGATAGAAAATAGCAAAAGAGTAACCCCTTCAAACATAATTTATATCCTACCAAGCCCACTGCCGCTGAGTCCAGTTCCCAGTGGTGTGTAAGGTTTTGAGGGCGCAAATCTTTCTGGAGGAGGACGGCTCATCTTTCTCCAGCCGAGCAGCTGCAGGGTATGAACTGCCAACCACGGCAAGTCCAATGCTTACCTCATGGCACCACCAGGGCTCCTTAATTAATGAGCTAGCAGGTTTAAAAAATCATTACACATATATCTATATGGAACTTCAAAGAAATTGTTGTCATTATTATAAACAAGATGACAGAAGAAAATCGTTTACCTCAGCTGAATGCTATAGGTACCCTTTCTCAATTTACTATTAAAAAAAGAAATCCCCTTTTTTTCCCCATGGATTAGCTGGTGGGTTTGAACCACCGACCTTTAAGTTAGCACCCAAGCATTTAACCACTGTGCCACCAGAACTCCCCATGTGCTATCAAGAATGCATTGATAAAGGTCCGGCTGATGTGTTCATATGGAGAATGGGCTGTTGTAAGGGCCAGCTAGTCAGTGCCAACTCATAGCCACTCCATGAACAACAGAACCACCCACTAACTGGCCCCTGCCATTCTCACAACTGTTTCTCCATGAGGGTCCATTGTTGTAGCCACTGTGTCTGTCAGTCCATCTTTGTCCGTGCCCTGCTTTCCTGAGCACGCTGTCCTTTTCTGGAGACCAGTCTCTCCTGATAGCATGGCCAAAGTTTGCGAGACAAAGTCTCATCATTCTCACTGGTAAGGAGCATTCTGGCTGCTTGAACTGTAGCCACCCAGAATCCCAGCTAAACTTCTCAATTGGTAGAATAAATTGCTGACAACAGAAACATTTGTATTGGCTAAGCAGTATGGTTTGATTAAGTTTGCTCATTTATTTTATAAATCTATTGTAAAGCCATTAGAAGAGTTTTATTACTCAAATTATGAGACTGAGTCAGAGTGGCTTTTTTAATCTATAAATTAATTAGAATTCTATTTCCGGAACACCGAAATTACCCACCCCTTACTTGCCATGAATATATTTCCCTTCTGTATTACAAATAAATTGTGATTTAGCTCACAGTGTCCTCGGTTTGGTATCATTTGAATAGATCAATAAATATAATTATAAGGGTACTTAACTATCCATTATCAAGGAAATGAAAGGAGCTTATATAGGCACCTGATAGACATAAATAACCTCAGCTAAAGCATTGTCTCGATTCAAAATATGGCGGAACCACCTGTCTAAGCAATGATATAGTTCTGACCTATCTTTATGTCATATATATATATATATATATATGACATAAAGATATATATATATAAGACATAAAGATATATATATTTTTGTTTGTTTGTTTTATGCTTTCAGTTGCTTCTGTTGTGTATTTTTGCTTTTCCTTTTTCTGACATCATCAAATGCTTTCTACTGCTGCATCACTTTCTTGACATCCTTTCTACGAGGTTAGCTATTGGGTCATCCCTATTACTAATCCTCTTGTGTCAGATTAGATGTGTTTGTTTTTCTAGCCCTCTTCAAAACCATACCTGACTGTACCCAGGGGATCCTGGCAGGGAGACTCCATCACCACCACCACCCTCACCTTAGCCATAGCCAGGCACCATCCAGCCTGGATCCATTTAAGAAAAGAGAATTCTCATCCGAGTCATTGAGACTGACAGGATTTATGTAGAAGCAGAGAGAAGTCATTCTGCCCACACACAGGAAGAGATGGTCTGCAGAGGACACAACTACAGGGGAGAACAGAGCAAGGATAATAGAAAAGAAGAATTCTAAAGGTGTGTTTAGAATAGATCTAGCTGTCATTAGTCAACTCCTTGACACTTATAAAACCACAATTTGCTTAGACCAGTTTGAATCGTGTTTCTTTTGTGTGTAAATAAGAGTTCAGTATCTTATTTTTGTTATAGAATATTTTATTTCTGTCAGTAAGAAGCAAGATATTACTAGCAGAATCCTAATGTACCCCCCAGACTAATATTACATTAATCAAGACATATTAGTTTCAAGCTGTGGTCAGGAGGAAATCTGTGATTGGGAATCCCTGTAGAACACATGAGCTGGGGCAGATGGAGGGAGTGGGAAAATAATTTCCCAGAACAAAAAAAACAAGAGGCATGACTTCTATGGTAGTTACATAATCTGGAGTCAAATTGGGACTTGCGAGGATTAAGAGTGAAGGGGTGGAGTCTAGTCTGTCAGTCAGGTTATAGCAAATGAGGCCTCTGTGTGGGCCTGGCCTTCTTCTGAGAATTCTGGGAACTTCTGTATTTTCCTCCTTGGAGACAGGAGATACTATCTGGGCTCACTCCCTTGGAGATGCTCCACCCTAAAGACACAGGGCACTACGCCCTGGGAGGTGGAGAAGCCACATGGACCTACCCTGATGCAATCAGATCTCTGGAGCTGGAGAAACCACGTAGAGACCCCTGCCAGTGCTGAGATGCTTACAATGCCACTGGACCCACAAGACTTCCAACCCACTGGCCTGTGATCCTCCTACATTCAGCATCATTGCATGTATTTTGTGAGTCTGAAGAAGACTTTATAGATTGGTATCGGACATATGGGCTAATATCAGACTTATGGAACTGATCTGGACTGGGATGGGACATTTTCTCATCCAATTTCTCTTGTATCTAAACCTCTTTCTTATATACATATGAGTGTCTATGAATTTGTCTCTCAAGTCTACCCGGACTAACACAACTTCAGTTACAGGCACTGGGTTTTCCATCATGTTTATCTCACTCCCCAACCCCAGCCCCCTGTCAGCACTCTACTGTGATGAAGAGGTAAACTGACAAAGGTTACAATGATATACCAGATATTAACCCAATACAATTTTAGAAGGTAAAAAACAATAGAGGACCTAAAAGAAACCAGAATAGAGACTGGGTCTGCTACTGAACTTCCCTCTGTATTTGAATAATCAGCCATTAAAATGAAGGGCAGCATTTCCCCCCCAGGACAGTGTTCCCAGGGTGAGGAAATAAGGAAGAGTGGAAACGGGGAGAGGAAAGAGGAAGTGATGGCACATTGTGGGAGTGGAAATGGATACTTGAACCAGAATGTTTAGTACTTGTTCAATGAAAAACTCTGTTGACCTTCCTCTAATTAATAATAATAATAATAAAATGTTAAGTTCAAATTATAAATTCCCAGAAGCATATAGCAGTTGATGATTTGTATGCAACTAATAATGAAACATCAAAAGAAATGAAACAAATAGGATTGCTGTAATTTTTAGGAAAATACCAAATTCACCATTAAAAAAAACTTGAAAAACTAAATTCAATGTCATCGAGTTGACTCTAACTCATACTAACTCTATCTGATAGGGTATAACTGACCTTAGGGATTTCTGAGACTGTAACTGTAGAAAGCCTCATTTTTCTCCCACATAGTGGCTGGTGGATTCAAACTGCTAACCTCATGGTTAGCAGCCCAACACACAACCAATTATACCACCAGTTCTTCTTTTATTTAAAAAGGAGAAATATAAATCAATTATCTAGTAGAAAAAGACCAAAATATAAAGAGTGAGCAGAAAGTGATAATATTTTAAATATTATCACTTATTAAAATATTTAAATATTTTTAAATCACTGGCATGATTAAGGGAGGGGTTAAGGTGAGGGCCTAAAAATGAAAATATAGTTTGAAAGTCAGTATGTGGAGTGGCCAATTTCCCAACCACTCACAAACAAGAATTTAAGAATCTTTCAGCCCTGTACAGCCCCCTCCAATCCCCGGTGAGCAGAGGCAAGGGTCCTTCTCCACAGAATTTGCATGAGGGTACTCAAGTCTCAGAAGCAGCCAGAATGGAAGAGACAGAGTGGTCTATGTGGCTGACCATAGTTACCAAGATGCACATGGACCCGTAAAGACCCTATCCAGTTATATCTTTGTGCAGAACGCCAATAGCCTGAATGTCTGGTACCAAGGAGAAGAGAGGTTTCTACTCAAGAGAAACCATGGTGTTACAGAAAAAGGACTCTTTGAACATCACCAATCAAATGGCTTTTCACATCCAATCAAATAAAACCCACAAACAGACAAGGTACCCAGTTTTAGTCTTTCAACTAGATATCATGATGCACTGCATGATCAGTGCATGATGCACTGATAGATTGCCAGATAATGAAGCCAGGTCTAACATGAGAAGGACTTCAGTACACGGCAACTAACCTTTTCTTAAGTTGTATAAAGAAAACAGAGACTATGCGAGGAATCAAAAGGAGCTTTTAAAAAAGGAAAATACGTTTAAGAAGAATCTTCAAAGGGATAAGATGGTGCATACATAAAGCGAGGTATTATAAGGGGCAGGAGACAGAATATAATACATTTAAAATGTTACCAATATGTTAGGCAGGGTTCTCTAGAGAAATGAGACCAGGACACTTATTATATATATATGCTGTATAAACCTATGCTCATATATGTTTATACAGCAAGAAGGAATATAACAGCTAATTAGTCCCACAGCAGTACAGAGGGTTCAGTTCAACTCACTCCTGTGGAACAGTTAATATTACTAGAAATCCTTCAACTCAAGTGGGCTGCCGGGTCCAAGGTCAAGGAAGCAGACAGCAGAGTCCTCCCAGGGGCAAGGCAAGCAGTCAGCCCATAGGCAACAAGCAACAGAGTGGATCAGCTACAGTCAGTAGCTAAGGAGTTTAGCAAAGCATGCCCAGATGGGATGTTGAACACATGCAATGCATGGCAACAGAATCCACCAGTCTCAAGCTCAAGCAATGTCCACATCAGCAGCGTGACCAAGCTGGTCTAGAAGGAGCCTCAAGCTCTAGCTACACGATGCACCGGCTGGCCTGGTCCATAGATAGTGTAGATCACAGGCTGAGGCACAGAACTAGCTACAAGAGCAGTGTGAATGCTCCAGCACACTCCCGATCACCAGAGAGCAAGATAAATGGGGCGGGCCTTGCAGAGTCATTTATTTCGGCCCTCCAATCAAATTGCAGCCTGATTAATCCCATATGTTCCTATTGGCCAGGTTGGCACACTAAACCTAACTATCACAACCAAAATGATAAACTACATTACAGAATTAAGAGATACATGCATGGAAAACTCACAAAGTAAAACAAAGAAATAAAGAAAATATTTTGAAAAGATAAGATACAGAGATTCATTCTATAAAGCCCTACATTTAACCAAGACAAATTCCAGAGACAAGCGGCCATTGAAGACAAGAAATCATTGAGAGAAAACCCGCAAGACTCTCCCCTGCCACTGAAGCGGGGCTGAGCACTGGAAACGTAAAGTCACCGTGTTCTTCAGAGTAACAAAGCTTCATGGCCACACTCGGTTATGAAGCAGATCGACCAAAATCTTTACAGGATTGATAAATGATGGGAGAGAGGTTGTGTGTCTTTTTGTTGAAGGGGTCGTTGTTGGAATCTTCGTTCGTTTCCATGTCTCTCTATGATGGAAGTATATCATTTTAGAAACAGAAAAGTTTCCAGAGTGAAAGCAGTTGGCTTATATTCTCTTTAAAAAGGTCTGGGTAGAGAATGGTACCAGCTTCTCAAGGTGGGGAGTGGAATTGTAAACTAGAACACAATGGAGCAAGCATCAAAATGATGAAGCAAAGCAACTGTCAGCCTCAAATTATTATTGAAAGGCTAGGTAGAATGAAGACCTTGAGCAGTGGTTCTTAACCTTCCTAAAGCCGAGACCCTTTAGTACAGTTCATGTTGTGGTGACCCCAACCATAAAACTATTTTCGTTGCTACTTCATAACTATAATTTTGCTACTGTTATGAATCAGGCCAGACCCCTGTGAAAGGGTCTTTCAACCCCCTACGGGTCGCAACCCACAGGTTGAGAAGCGCTGACCTCGAGGATTCGCTATTTAACCTGCAACGCACCTCTTCAATGGAATCCATGGAAGAATGAGGTCCAGGAAAGGTGGAGAGTTAAAAGAGAAGGAAGAAAGCATGAAATCCAAGGGAAAATGGTGCCAACCCAAGGGAGCAGCAGAGAGGCAGTCCAGCTGACTGACTGTGTCACCCACATCGGAGTGAGAGAACGGAGATCGCGGTCAACAATCCTCAGGGACAAACACGATTCTGTAAAATGGCTGAGACCACGGAGTTTTGAGCAGGGGAAAGGTTATGCAGAAGGCAAGTGTTACCAGTGAGGGGTAAACAGTGAACCTTAGAAAAAGAAAACACATAAGTGTTCACAGGTACATTATCTCTACAGTAAATAGTATGTACATGATTACTACAGTTTTGACTAACTGAAAATACTGCAAATATGATAGGATATGTGCAGGAGAGGCAAGGTGGTCGAAGAGAACTGGATTCGTATCGGTTTTAACAGAATGCCTAAAATTAATAACTCGAGGAGACAGAAGTATGTATTTGTCATTTTTACACATGGACTTATGAGGAAAAGAAACATCTTGTAAAAAGGCAGAATGTCTTTTCTGGGAAAGACAACATCAGGGTGGAGCAGGGAGAGGTTTTTCATATTAGCCTATTGGGTTTGTTTGTTTCTCAGCCCTTGGAATATTCTGGTAATTTTTTATTTTACAGGTAAGTATTTATTTTCATTATATACTTGATGGTACTTTTTTATTTCTTATTTACATGCATTTTCAATTTTTTAATAAATAAGTATATTAAAATCCAAGTAATATGGGTCTTACATTAGAGCTCTGAAGTCAGACTGGGTTTGAAAGTCTCCTTTAAATTATGTCTACACAGTAAAATTTTAAATATGTATATGATGAAATGTTCTTGTTGATTTAGTTGAGTATATGTGGGAAAGGCTTAGCTTAATTTCACCTGCTTCTCCATGTTTATAGGATGAAATTCTATACGGCTGCTGGCTCTGTTAACTAAGCACTGGGGCATCCCCACAGTTAAGAGGCTCCTGTGAGAATCTGCTACTTCTCTTGAAGTCTTGGGGGCTTTTAGGAACACAAACCCTAAAGTTAAGAAATTGTCAATGTAATCCCTTACAGACCAGGAATTTAGGTCAGAATATCCTCTAAGTCTGTTAGACAGAAAAAGCTATAAATCCTTTAGGTTTCTTTGCAGAGCCTGAACTTAGAGGTGATATGTTTAAATCTGTGAATTACATGGCAGAATTAGATGTGCGTGGCAAATTCTTCCATGATGCTACTATGCTCCAAGGGGCAGCAATGCTACAGGGTCTCCATTATGTCTCTTATTTTTAAAATCCACAAAAACTAAACAGCCACTTCCACTTCCTGATCCCCAGAGTCCTCTGCAAAATGTCTAGCTGCTCACTCTGTGGGAAGACATACAGACACATTGTTTTGACCAAAAACTTTTGGCCCCCAAATTGAGATCAAAGCTTTTTGTCTGATTACCTCCAGCTTTGTAACTCTGTCTAGACTATGGCAGCATAAAAATTCTCAGAAAGGAAACTTTCTTTAAACTGACCCTGGTTGCATTTTCTTTATTTATTTACATATATTTTTTATTTTTTTAAATTATTTTATTGGAGGGCTCTTACTGCTCTTTTTTTGGGTGGGGGTGGTATCATCTCATTTTTTTTAATTTTAAGAATCATTTTATTGGGGGCTCTTACAGCTCTTATCACAAACTACCCATCCATCCAGTGTGTCTAGCACATTTGTATATACGTTGACATCATTATTTTCTAAATATTTACTTTCTATTTGAGCCTTTGGTATCAGCTCCTCTTTCCCCCCACCCCCATGACCCCTTGATAAATTATAAATTATTATCATTTTCTTATTTTCCACCAACCACTGTCTCCCTTCACCCATGTTTCTGTTGTTCATGCCCCTAGGCAGGGGAATTATGTGTCAATCATTGAGATCAGTTCCCCCTTCCTCCCCTCCTCCCCACACCTTCCCTCTATCCTCCTAGTATCCCTACTCCCATTTCTGTTCCTGAGGGTTTTATCTGACCTGGATTCCGTGTGTCATGAGCTCTTATCTGAACAGTGTACATACTCAGGTCCAGCCAGAACTGAAAGGCAGGACTGGGGTCATGATAATAAGGGATGAGGAAGCCTCAAAGGACCAGAAGAATATTCTGTATTTCATCAGTGCTACACTGTGCCCTGGTTGACTCATCCTTTCCTGCTACCCTTCTATGATGGGATGTCCTATGTTGTCTACAGATGGGTTTGGGGTCTTTGCTCCTCATTCTGAACAATATATTTTTTCAGTTGTTGTTTTGGATCTTCTGATGCCTGATACAGGATCCCATCAACACCTTGTGATCACACAGGCTAATGTGATTCTTCCATGTAGGCTTGTTTCTCTGCTAGATGGCCATTTGTTTAACTTCAAGCCACCAAGACGCCAAACACTATATCTTTTGATAGGTTGGCACCAGCAGCTTTCTTCACCACATTTGCTTAAACACCCATTTTGTCTTCATCAATCCATCATGCCAGGAGGATGAGCATCACAGAATGCCTGGTTGTTAGAATGAAGTGTTCTTGTGTTGAGGAAGGGCTTGAACTGATGCCCAAAGTCTGTGCACTTCCTCAGTGTATTGCCATATAAATATATGTACATAGGCCAATTCCTCTATTTTTATGAATTAATACTTTTATATAAGTGCACACCTATGTTTATACCTCTATGCATAACTTTGCTTCCTAGGTCTTTCCTCTGTTTCCTTTTACCTTCTTCCTGTCCCACTACCACACATCACCCTACTTCTGCCTCTTAGTAATTCCTGAGCTAGATTGCTGTTGTTCCAACACCATCAGGATCTCTACATTGTTGCTTCTCAGCATCCTCTTCATTGTTGCTTCTAATTCCCAAGTTGTTCCCCTGTCTATGACATTGTTTGCTCACTGCTCCTTTCCCCTGCCTCTGCCTCCCTCCTAGGCCCTCTGGAACCATCAGTCCCATTGCTCTCTCCTCAGGCTTGCTTCCCATGCCTCTCTTATATACGTAGGCAAAACAAAAATAACAGAGACAAAGCAAAAAGAAAACAAAAGATTAAATAAAAAGAGAAAGAAAAAACTGGCATTAAAAAAAAAAGTATACATAATTTCAGGTCTGTCCACTATCTCCCCACCAGTCCTGGGGTTTCTGGGAACTGCCTCTCCTAGCTTGAAGTCTATTTGGGGGCTCCTCAGGGGTTTTGCGGCTTGGCTTTGCTCCCCTTGCTGATCTGTTATGTTCCCTTCTTGGTTCACCCCACTTTGGGGGTGGTCAGACCAGACTCACTTCCCACCGTGTGTTCCCAGTACTTTCATCTGTGGTGGTATACTCCCAGTACTGTCCCCTGTGGTGGTAGAGTCCAGTGAGGGGACATCCTATATCCAGCTGTTGTCGGCCCGGCAGTCCTCTCTGTCTCTTAGCAGCTCCATGCAGGGACATCATCCTCAGGGCGTGGTGTGCCAGTATGGGATCTAATCCCTCGCTCTCTCTTTCTCCTTCTTGGTTTACTTCTGTTTGGGCGTGGCAGGTGTGCCTCTCTCCCAAACCTGTAGGTTTAGTGTGGTCCTCTGTAGCACATACTTTAGGGGTTGAGAGGGAGGGGGGCAGAGTTTGGCTCTGATTGTGACAGGCCCTGGCCCTGCAGACCTCTCTGTTATTTAGTTGTTCCATGTGGTTACGTTGCACTCAAGGTTTGGCACTCCATGGTGCAGTGTGCACTCACACTCCCATTTCTGTGGAGACATAAGCACTATCCTCCCCCTTGGTGAATTAGTGCCCTCCTCCCCCAATGCCATCGTCTCCCTCTTTTTTACCCCCTTTCCTACCCCCCCCCCACCAAACCTTTCCCCTTTTTTGTATTAGAATGATATATACAACATAACCTTGGGTTTGGTCTGTCTCCAACCCGATTGCCTGTACCTCAGTCCATAAAGTGTGAGATAAGTGGCTTTTCTTCTATACCTAATGTGCTGATTATACTTACCTCAATGGACTCATGTACTTGTCCTTTTGTGGTTGGCTAACTTTGCTTAGCATAATTTCCTCCAACTCTTCCCTTGAGATGAAGTGCTTAATGCAATCAGCAGTGCTTTTTAGGGCTATGTAGTACTCCATTGTGTGCATGTGCCAGAGTTTTCTAATCCACTTGTCTATCGATGGGAATTTAGGTTGTTTCAAGTTCTTTGCAATTGTGAATTGCACTGCAATAAATATTGGAGCACAGACAACTGGTTGTGGTCTATTTCTTACCTCTTCTGGGCATATGCCCAGTAGAGAGATTGCTGGGTCATAACATACTTCAATTTCCATTTGCTTTAAATATCACCAGATAGCTTTCCACGGGGGCTGTGTGGATCTACACGGCCACCAGCAGTGGAGGAGAGTTCCTAGCTCACCACATCCCCTCCAACATTTGTTGCTCTCTGATTTGGGCTATCGTCAAGGGTGCTAGGTGCTATCTCATAGTTGTTTTAATTTGCATTTCTCTGACACCTAATGATCGGGAGCATTTTCTCATATGTTTATTGGCCATTCAGGTCTCCTCACTAGTAAAACTGCTGTTCAGGTCTTTTGCCCACTTCCTCAGGGGGTTAACTGTTTTCTTCTTATTACAGGCTTGGAGGGTATGGTAGATCTTAGTAATAAGCCCTTTGTCTGTTGTGTCATTGCTAAAAATCCTCTCCCAGTCTATGGGTTCTCTTGTTATTCTCTTGGTGAAGTCTTTTGATGCACACAGGTGTTTTATCCTTAGTATATCCCACTTGTCGGTTTCAGTGTCATCTGTATGCGTACCATTCACTATTTTACGATTAGCTTAGATATTCCCTACACAAAGGGTCTTGAGTTTTCCCAGATTCATTCATTGGAGGTCCTAATAGTTTGGGGTTTTACTTCTAGGTCTGTGATCCACCTTGAGTTTGTTCTTGTGTATGGGGTACTGTAGGGGTTTTGCTTCATTTTTCTACAGGTGGATATCCATTGTTTCCAGCACCACTTGATAAAGAAGGCATCTACCTCCCATTGGATGCTTTTTGATCCCTTGTTGAAGATTAGTTATCTATCTGCTGATGATTTTATTTCTGGGTTTCCTGTTCTCTGTTGGTCTGAGTAGCTGTCATTATTCCAGTACCATGGTGTTTTAACAACTGTGGCTGTATAGTAGGTGTTAAAGTCAGGTAAAGTGAGCCATCCTTCTTCATGAGGAGTTCTTTCCTAATTCTGGGCTTCTTCCCTCTCCAAATGAAATTGGTGGTCAAATTTTTCCAATATTTGAAGAAGGATATTGGTTTTTGAATTAGGATAGCATTAAATTTCTACAGTGCCTTGGGTAAGATTTACATCTTTACCATAGTTTGTTTTCCAATTCATAAGCATGGGATAGCTTCCATTTGTGGAGACTGCTTTTGATTTCCTGTAGTAGGGTTCTGTTGTTTTCCATATATAAGTGTTTTGGCTTTGTTTTGGTTAGATATATCCCTAGGTATTTCATTTTGTTTTCAGCTATTGTGAAGGGTACTGCCTTCTTGATCTCCTCTTCCATGGTCTTGTCTGAAGTATATAGAAAACCAATAGACTTCTGTTTGTTGATCTTGTATCCTGCCACTCTTCCATATTCCTTTATCACAACTAGTACTCCTGTTGTGAAACTTTGGGGGTTTTCAATGTATAGAATCATGTAGTCTGTAAATAGCCATAGTTTCACCTCCTTCTCTCCCAGGCGGATACATATAATGTCCTTCCACTGCTTTATGTTGTTAGCTAGGACCTCCAGTACGATGTTGAAAAGAAGTGGGGACAAGGGACATCCTTGTCTGGTCCCCCTTTTCAGTGGGATTTTTTTCATCTTTTCTTCATTGACTATTATGTTGGTTATTGGCTTTTCATAAATAGCTTGAAGAATTCCCCTTCCATTCCTATCTTCTTTAGTGTCTTAATTAGGAATGGGTGTTGGATGTTGGCATGTGTTTTTTCTGCATCTATCAATATTATCCTGTGATTCTTAACCTTTTTCTTGTCTATGTGGCAAATAATATTGATGGAATTTAAGCCATCTCTGCCTCCCTGGAATGAATCCCACCTGATCATGATGGGATGATGTATTTTCCATACTTTTGTATTCTATTGGCCAATATTTTGTAAGGATTTTTGCATCTGTGTTCATTAGAGATATTGGTCTGTAATTCTCTATTCCTGTGGGATCCTTGCCCTGTTTGGGTATCAAAGTTATACTGACTTTGTAGAATGAGTTTGTGAGTTTGCCATGCTCTGGAATAATTTCTGGAGGATCAGTGTCAGCTCTTCCCTGAATGCATGGTAGAATTCTCCTGTGAAGCTGTTATGTCCAGGAACTTTTTTCATTGTAGTTTCTTGATAACAATATCTATATCTTCTTTTGCTATGGGTCTGTTGAGGTTCCCTACCTCTATCTGGGATAATCTTGGGACAGATTGTTTTTCCAAGTATTTGTCCATGTCTTCCACATTGGTGAATTCATTAGAATATAGACTTTCATAGTACATTCTTTCCCAATGATCTATCTTTCTCTGATAGCAGTGTATTAAAGTCACCTAATATGATTTTTGAGTCTGTCATTTCTTTGCTCATCTTTGAATAATTTGTTTAACAATTTTCGTGTGTCTCTCATTAGGTGCATATATATTTATTATGTGTAGTGGTTACTGGTCTACTGATCCTTTGAGCATTATTATCGTGCTTACACTTGTGTCTTGTTATGGTTTGCCCCATGAGGTCAATTTTTTCAGAGATTAGGATTGCAACTCCTGCTTTCTTTAACTTTCCATTTGCCTGATATATTTTCTGCCAGCCTTTTATTCTTAGTCTATTTTTGTCTATGAGTTTAAGGTGTGTTTCTTGCAGGCCATAGATTGATGGGTACTGTTTTCTGAGCCAGTCTGTTAACTTTTGTCTTTTAATGGGCAAGTGCAGGCTCTTAACACTCAGCGTTATTACCACCATCTGTGGATTCATACATTTTGTGTTGGGTGTTTTCCTAGCTCCCTTCATATCAGTGCTGTGTTTGTGTGAGGGGGCTTCATTCTTTCCTTCTTTTCCCTTAGAGACAATGTTATCTTGGTAATTTTTTTCAGTACATTGACTTCTGAATGGAATTGTGCTATATGGTGGTCCCTGCTTGCACTTGGTGGATGTTGGTTTTCTGACCACAGTAAGTCAGCACAGATTTTCTGTAGGGTTGGCTATCTCATGGCATATTCTTTGAGTTGTTCCTTGTCCAGGAAGACTCTTATCTCACTGTCTATCTTAATAGATAGTTTGGCAGGGTAGATTCTTGGGTTGGTGTTTTTTTTCTTAAGCTTTTAGAAGATGTTACTCCACTCTCTCCTCCTCATCATCATATCTGCTGATAGGTATGAGTATATTCTTACCTGAACCCCATTGTATGTGACCACCAATTTTTCTCTTGCTGCTCTTAAAATTTTCTCTTTTCCCTCAAAGTTGGATAATTTAACTATTATGTGCCTCGGTGAGTTCTTCCTGGGGTTTAGTCTAATTGGTCTCTTCATGGTTTCCTGTGTGAATGTCTGGTTCGCATTCATTAAGGTGATGAAGTATGTTTCTGGGAATTCCCTTTCTAATTTAGTTGTAGACTTCTTCATTGTATCTTGTTCTGGAAGACTAATTATTCAAATATTGTTCCTCTTTATAGCAGCTGTCATTGTTCTCAGGTTTTCTTCTGTCTCTTTAATTATCTTGTTTGACTGTCTTTCCAATTTGCTGAAGTCTGCCTGATTGTCCTTGAGATTGTGGGTACAATTCTTTGCCACTTCTAGTCTGTTGGTGAGGTTCATTATCATGTGATTTTACTTCTGTTACCTCATCCATTAGTTCTTGTATGTCCCTTTGATGCATGGACTTCATGCCCTCTATTGTAAACTTCATCTCCTCTCTCATTGTATCTTTATTCTGTGTTGCTTCCCTCATATCCTGTATTAATCCAAGCAGCATTCTGAAGATTTCTTTTTGCTGCAGATCAATGTCTGTTTCTTCTATGAGCATCATTAGATTTAGTATTTTTTCCACTGTTGTGTTTTGTTTTTCTTGTTTTCTTGTTGAGGGTGTTGAGGTATGTTGCTGTCTGCATGTCATTTTGGAAGAACTGGGTACCATGTTCCTAGGAAACCTAGGGGCCCTGAGCTCTTTCTCTGTGTAACTGGTAAGAGTGGTTTAGGGGACTAGCTGTGGCCTACTATAGTGCTGGGTCCACCTGCTGTGTAGGTGAGGTTGTGCCAACTCAGCGGCAAGAGGGAGTGAAAAGTCTCAAAGGGTGCGCTGAGGGCAGCAACTGTAGGCATGCCACTGGGCTAGATTGGGGTATGCCTGCAGCATGGGCACAAGCTTTGTCTGGACCAGATGTCCTCAAACTATGGCCCGCAGGCCACATGCAGCCCACCAAGGACATTTATCCAGCCTGCTGGGTGTTTTTGCCCTGTTTGTATTTTTCCTTCAAAATAAGATATGTGCAGTGTGCATAGGAATTTGTTCATAGTTTTTTTTTAACTGTAGTCCGGCCCTCCAACGGGTCTGAGGGACAGTGAACTGGTCCCCTGTTTAAAAAGTTTGAGGACCCCTGGTCTGGACTGTCTGGCCACAATTTGCTGTCTTTTAAAGACTCTCTGTGGAGCCCAAAACTGGTAGAGCCAGTTTTTGGCTTGGGGTGTGGCTTTCAACCCCTGACTTTTCCTGTTTTGTTATGTTAAAATACTAGGCTGTGATCTGGGGATAGAGTTCTGCTGGGTTTGTTATGTTATTATTATGCTAATAGACCAGGACTATGTTTCTGGAGACTCAGATTTAAAATTATGCAAAGGAACACAGCCTGGAATTGTGTTTAAATATATATATATATTTTATAATGGGCTTATCGTGTGCCCTGGTATTGGGGCTGTGCTTGTGCTGTCCCCCACAGAAGGGAGACCAGATTATCCGAGTGGTTTGGGGGCTGACTGGACCTGAATTCTCCCTCTGCTGCACTCCTGTGTCACTCCCAGCTCTCTCCTGCACAGCTATGTCATGGGCAAATATCCCAGGGGCTCTTCAGTTGCTGAAAATTAGTGACCATGCTGGCAAGCACAGAGCTGGGGAAGGTAGGAAGGGGGATGGCCAAAGCAGTCACTCCATTCCTGGCTGGGGAGGGAGGAAGCAAAGCCTGAGAATGTAGGAGCAGGGTGGATAGCAGAGAGGGGGACTCTAGTGTGAGGTCTTGTGGTGAGTTCTCAGAGGCTCTCCAAGAGCCTGGGATTATGACCACCTTTAGATAGCAACCTGGGAACATTACTGCATGCTGGCAGTCATGGATCTTGGAGTTAGGAAGGGGTGCCGGGCACCATCTGCTGAATCCACTGAGGGATTATCAGAGAGAGCCCTTGGGCAGACACACTGAATTTAGAGCATTTCAGCAAGTTCTTGATTCACTCTATAGGGAAAAAATCATGGGGGAGTCTGAACCAGACCCTAGTACACTGAGTTTATTTTTATCACTAGCCTCCCAATATTGGCTTCCTTACCTCTTAATTTTCTGATATAACAACAGGAGCACCATGTGGGTGATTCTACCAGGAGACCGTCTTCGCATTTTATTTTGTTTTTTAGCTACCTGATGAACTGACTTATTTTCTCTTCAAATTAATTGACCCCTTATTTGATTGTTGCTGTGCTGTGTGCCATCAAGTCAATAACAACTCACGGAGCCCCTGTATGACAGAATAGAACTGCTCCCTTGGGTTTCTTTTGGCTGTAATTTCAATGGGAGTGTTACGGGTTCAAATAAATGACGGCCACTATAATTTCTTGATAATTTAGGAGAGTCTATTCAGTTATCACCAGACTGCTAGAATCTAAAAGCAATTCTTTGAGTGCAGTCCTGAGCACACATTTCAGTCCATCGTTAAAGACAAAAACTCATTTATCTTTTGTCTCAGACTTAAGCAAGTGTGGACAAAAGCAGAAAACAAAATTGTCACCATTCTTTACAGTTAGTGAGCATTACAGGGTATAGCATTGATTATAACAACCTGGTTCCTGGTTACAACATCAAAAGGAACAATATTATTAATTATAATGTTCTGATCTCGAGAACATGAGAGTATATTCTAAAATCAGTCACCAGAGAGACTTTCCATAAGGGGAGGGAGAACTGGCAGGTCAACCAGCAGCTAACAAAAAATGGAGTTTCTTTGGCTAGTCTGCCTTCGGTAGGTCATTAAGTATTTTCTCCCTTGGACACACTGGGTCACACTGGGTTGGTTTAAATAACTAACCTTTTAGTTATCAACTGACAACTTAATCATTGCCCAGTCAGGTTCTTTCATTATTTGATTAAGGCACTTAAAATAAAAGATTAATTTGGTTATCTGCTTACCTAATCTCCATATTGAACAAATAAGATCTTAGTTTAATCACCCATTTTGTAAGCTTTATCAGAGCCCAAGTTTTGCCTAAACTTCCTCTAATGGCATCATTTAATAGATTAATGGAGTCTACTGAGTTTCTAAGCCATGTTTTCCAATAAACTCTCCATTTTGAGTATTCCCATTGGATGATTTCAGTTCCCCCAGTTTTATAAATGTAGGAGACAGATACATCATTTTAAATTCCTATTTTGCTTTCGTTGAAAAATTTGGAGAATAGGGATTGCCAAAGTGTAGACTCACCTTTGTAATACTGGGCTTTCATATCGTCACGTGTTATTTCCTAGCACAGTTTGTCCCAGTTGCCTACCATGAGTAGTTAGATTTCAAGTGACTTTGTTGAAGGACATTCGTCCACATTCTGAGTCACAGCCAAGATATAGATCACAAATTTGTATGCTGCAAATCGCCTGCCTAACATGTTTAGGTTGTCGATCTAGAAAATTATTGATTAGCCTAAGCTCAAGTCATGCTTCCTTTTGCAAACTCTGGTCCTTGAGTAAACTTACTGAGTCTCAGAAGACAGAAGGGGATTCTTGCTAAGAAATGGAAGCAGGGGAGTTGGTAGAAAGATCCTAGAGAGCCTCCAGAAAACTCAGGAACAGCTGAACAACTCAGCTTCAAGGAAACAGAAATCAAGATGCCTCCAAGTTTGTGCTCCAAGGTCACAGATAAAAATGAATTATGACCAATCATTTCCCTTCCTACTGATATTTCACATTCTAGGCAGGAGAGAGAGTTTGTCTGGAGGTCTAGTTTGTCTAAGCAGGTTTGTCTGGAGGACAAGCCAGCAACCCAAACCCTGACTTGGATGCAGCTTTTTTGATACTCCAAGAGGACTTTGTTTTCTTTTGTTTGTTTGTTTTTAATCATTTTATTGGGGGCTCATACAACTCTTATCATAATCCATACATACATCAATTGTATAAAGCACATTTCTACATTCATTACCCTCATCATTCTCAAAACATTTGCTCTCCACATAAGCCCCTGGCATCAGCTCCTCATTTTCCCCTCCCTCCCCGCTCCCCCCTCCCTCATGAACCCTTGATAATTTAAAAATTATTATTTTGTCATATCTTACACTGTCTGATGTCTCCCTTCACCCATTTTTCTGTTGGCCATCCCCCAGGGAGGAGGTTATATGAAGATCCTTGTAATCGGTTCCCCCTCTCTACCCCACCCTCCCTCCACCATCCCAGTATCACCACTGTCACCACTGGTCCTAAAGGGATCATTTGTCCTGGATTCCCTGTGTTTCCAGTTGCTATCTGTACCAGTGTACATCCTCTGGTCTGACCAGATTTGTAAGATAGAATTGGGATCATGATAGTGGGTGGGGAGGAAGCATTTAGGAACTAGAGGAAAGTTATAAGTTTCATCATTGCTACACTACACCCTGACTGACTCGTCTCCTCCCCAGACCATTCTGTAAGGGGATATCCAATTGCCTACAGATAGGCTTTGGGTCCCCACTCTGCACTCCCTCTCATTCACAATGAAATGATTTTTTGTTCTTTGATGCCTGATAACTGATCCCTTCGGCACCTCATAATCACACAGGCTGGTGTGCTTTTTCGATGTGGGCTTTGTTGCTTCCAAGATAGATGGCTGCTTGTATACCTCCAAGCCTTTAAGAACCCAGATGCTATATTTTTTGATAGCCAGGCACCATCAGCTTTCTTCACCACATTTGCTTATGCACCCATTGTCTTCAGCGATCGTTTTGGGAAGGTGAGCATCATTTAATGCCAATTTAATAGAACAAAGTATTCTTGCATTGATGGAGTACTTGAATGGAGGCCCAAGGTCCATCTGCTACCTTAACACTAAACCTATAAATATATGTACATGGATCTATTTTCCCATCCTCATATATAAATATATTTACATATGTACATGCCTTTATTTGGACCTCTATAAATGCCCTTTGCCTCCTAGCTCTTTCTTCTATTTCCTCTGACTTTCCTCTTGTCCCACTATCATGCTCAGCCCTCATTTGGGTTACAGTAATTCCTCTCGGTTACATTACCCTTGATCATGCCCTACCAGGCCTCCTACGCCCTCCTCACCATTGATTTGGATCACTGTTGTCCCCTTGTCCCTGGGTTTGTTAACATCACTTCCTTTCCCCCCACCTCCCCTCTCCCTTGTCCCCTGGAACTGTCAGTCCCATTGTTTTCTCCTCCAGATTGTTCATCCAGCCTGTCTCATTTAGACAGACCTGTGGAGAAAAACAAGACAGAGAAAAACCAAACAACAAAAGAAAACAACAACAAAAAGCCAATGATAAAAACAAAACAAGAAAAACCAAAACAACAAAAAAAAGCTTGTAGTTAGGTCAACGACTGTTTGTTGCCCTTTAGGAGTGTTTTCCAGCCGAGTCTGATGGGGTGCCGAGCCCTGACCCCAAAGTCTGTTTTTGGTATTCCCTGGGGACGTCGTTGCTCTGTTCCCCTTGCTGTTCTGTTGTATGCCCTTAGTGTTTTGCCTCGCTGTGGTGGGGTCAGATCGGGTGCAATTCCCACACTGTCTCCAGTGTTGTCCCATGTAGGACTATGGGGTCAGTGAGGGATGCCGTGTCTCATAGTGGGGCCAGACATGTGGTCCTCTCTGTGCATTGGGTGCTCTGAGTGGGAATATCATCCTCAAGGCTTGGTGGGCCAGGATGTGCTCCACTCTCTCTTCCTCCCCCTTCATTTGCTCATATGTGCTCTGATCAGACATGTCCCTCTCCCTGAGCTGCAGCTTCAGTGCTGTTCTCTGAAATAAATTCTTCTGGGGGGATTCCAAGAGGACTTTGTAACAATTCTGTTATTGAAACACTATGAGATAGAGAGACCATTGCTACATTTGAATTTATAGTATCTAGAATAACTCTTGGTGTATAATAAGCACAGAAAAAAATGTGGCTGTATGAGTTCAATCTCATGTTATGAAAGAATTTATTAACTACCATAAAGAGAGATATCTATAAATGTTTACAAGCTATTAGAAGCCACCTCCTTAGAGTTACCAGATGACGAGCTAAAGACATCTCTTTAACTCAAAATCAAAAATCAGCCTCAGCACAAGATCATTAAAAAATGTACACCTACCTAGACAGATGGCCATTCTCTTTCCCCATCCCCACTCTATTGTTCCACACTATCATTGATCAACCATTGTTCTTCACCATCAGACCATAATCTCAATCTCCAGAGGGTCTTGTCAGTCTGTGAACCACGTACTCTCACTGCCATTGAGCCGGTTCATAGTGACCCCTTCAGGACAGAGTAGACCTGCCTCTTTGGGTTTCTTTGAGGCTGTAAAGGAGTGGAGAGGCTCACCTCATAACCCACTGTTTCACCAGGGTTCATGAAACCTTCCTTTCACTCACATAGCCCACAGGTTTCTGTCAACCTACACTTTAGACCTTAAACTACAAAATCCTGGTGTAGTCCTTTTTCTAATCAATGGTATCAGGAAGTTTCCAAAGTTTAGAAAGATAAACTCATGCTTTATCAGGGTCAAGGGTAGGGGGAAAACCTTCTATTACTCTCCTCTCTCTACACCAACCCTTTTCTTCTTCAATGCCATACAAAAGGACCGTGTTGCTAAAGCAAAGGAAAAACAAAACATATGTTAGCTGGTCAGTAGGTCACCCCCACTAAGTGTTCAGCACAACAGCCTGCTTTGAAACAGATAAAATGTTTACAGGGAGTATTGTCTAGCTGGTGAAACTTTACTGCTTTCTTTTTGTTTGTTTATTTTCTTTTGGTTGTTTATACCTCATCTATATCTCAACTCTTTCTGAAATAACTTAATTAAAAAACTTTAAATTGTAAAACAAAGAATAAAGGAGAGGCACTAAATGTTAAGTTTTAAACAGGTAATCTTGCTCCATCAGAGCTGAGATGATGATTTTATTCAATAAGAATAATCAATAAGATTTTAATCAATAATTAAATCAATTAAAATCAATTTTAATCAATGTATTTTAATCAATAAGAAAGCTATCGAAATTTATTGACTATCATTGAACACCCAAAATCCGGTCCCTGCTTGTGTCCTGAGTCTAGCTATGTCTAACGTCTATCATGGAACTTTTCAGTGTTAGGAGCCAACGCAGCCCTGGTATTTCTTCCACTGGCATGAACTGGGTTTCTGTCCCCCCAAACTTAAAGAGACTTCTAAATACACTTATTCCTCACTTATGACATGGTTAGGTACCAAAGACCAAGCCATTATGCAAATATTGGCATCAAATGAGGGATGGCCACATCAGATCACGAACTAGAGGATGAGGACATCTTGCCCTAACTGCTGAATCACCAAGCGTAACAGCCCAGCCAAGTCACCCCTGACAGGCAGTGTCATTCTCGCCATGTGCAACTCAACGTTCGTGACGCCAGATGTGCGCCGTCAGCGTGACAAATAGCCAGAGCACTGTGGTCGATGCAACAAGTCAGCTAACAGGAGAGTTGATACGTGCAGAGGAAATGCAGTGCTTCTCTTAGGGGTCAAGTTCCACTCTTTCTAGTCTTTAGTTCAATGCCCTCATGTATAAAGTGGAGAGAGTTGTAATAGCCATAGTATTGGGGCTTGACAAGGATTAAATAAGCTAACAAGTATAACTTCAAACTGCATGATAGATAAAATGAATTAATGAATGTTAGCTAATCATCATCATCATCATCATCATCATAAATAATACATTTACATATTGTACCCTGTTGCTCTCCTGGATTCCATCCCTCTTGATTTCCCAGCTGCTAACTACTTCCTTAGCCCAAACAGTGGCCTATCATCATTCTTGTCAGTAATTCCAGCTTGACTGAACCTCCTTTGTCATCTCCAGCTGGATATGATAAGAATCTCTCTCTCTCTCTCTCTCTCTCTCTCTCTCTCTCTCTCTCTCTCTCCCCAGGGCCAGTCTAGTCTCTGCATTTTATACCACTTGGTTTAGACAGCCCTGCTGTTTATCAAATTCAATCTTCAGTTTCTGACAACAGGGAACCTCGTGAGTTCTCCAGTTCAATCATCAAAACCCCCACAGTAATAGTATTATAAAGAGTTTATTTTACCCCTCTACACTAGAAGTTTATTTTGGGTAAGATATAATATATAGAAAATTCCTCTTGGAAAAGTTTTCCACTTTTAAAAGTTTGGCCAAAGCTTATCGTCAAAATCCATTTTATTTTAGTTTATACACTCTAAGTTATATATCATTTACCATAATATGTATAAAATAAAACTACATCATAAGTTGTAGTATCCAATTTCCACCCTAGATTTATAAATGAAATTTGTGTTAATAAAAATTAAAAGCTATATTTATCAAAACTACAGTTTTTTTTTTAGCAGAACAGACTTGCATATGCTCCCTTGCTTCCTCCTCACCATTACTCTGTAAGGTATTTACTATCAGCATGCCTGTTTTACAGATTAGAAAACTGTGACTCAGAAAACTCGAGGGCCTTAGCAAGGGCACACATTCGGGATGTGGTGATCTAGCCTCCCAATCCTTGCCCTTCTGACTTAGACACTTGAGTTCTAACCACTCTGCTCCCCTGGCCCAGAACAAGGTAAGTGCCTTGGACAGAACCCACTCTTCTATTTTGAATGATACCTTTCTCTGGCGTAAAACAGGGAGATCCATACAATTGAGGTTGCGAGGCACTGTAAACCTGCAGCTAGAAATCCAGCCTAGCGAGCGAGGACAACTATCCTGTACTCTGCCTTGAATCATCCACTACATCAAAGCAAGTATGAGGTCTAGCTGAAGTTAGAAATCAATTTTCTCGCTAGTTTTTCATAACTTCTCTTTCCCCACATGTTCAAGTGTCCTAATCTGTTTTCCTGCTGTGAGTTATTTCTGGTAATGCGTGCTCAGGATGACAGCATCCTCACACCTGTGGGCTATGGAGCTATGCATGCTGGGAATGGTAAGGACCATGAGGAACTGTGGAGAGACAATAAGAGCCTTCACCACTTCATAAACAAAGACATCAGCTCTGCTGTGGTGGGAGCTGGCCAAGGGCAATAACATCAAAACCCCAGGAGCCCCTCACATGCGAAAGCAAGCTCAGTCGCAGTCCACTGCCAGAGCATGACAAAGGGAAAACATGTTTTATTCAAGCAGCTTCTTCTCCTTGTCAATTTGTACACCTTTAATTATAAAATACACATTCATTAACTTATTCTACAAGTGGGTATTCAGGATCAGAGACTATACTTGGTCCTAGGGGTGCCCCAAACAAACAAACAACAACAAAGCTCTGATTTCAAAGACTTCATGGTCTAGCAGAAAGATCAAAACATGTAAATGTTTTTGATGCCTACCTGCCAAAGACCACCAGGAATATACCTGTAGTCAAAGAAAGTTGGGCTTATTATTTCCTGCACCACGTGAGCACGTACACCCCGGGGAGCAAAGAGGACTCTCAGTCTTAGGGTGTTTGGAATGATAGTAATTAGGCATGTGCTAGGTAATCTGGGAAAGGATTCAGAGACGCAGAGGTGTATAGAAAATGGATACAGCCCCATGATTAAATATAGTAATGATTTTTTTATCTGGACGAAGGGATGGAACAAGGTTAAACTTTGATTGGTAAAGCACCAGCAGCCCCCATGTTAGCTGGGAGATGGCCACGTGTGGTCCTATTTTCAGTTAGCGCAATGTTCTTGTTCTTGTGCCCAGATAATAATTAGGGAGGATTCTTGCTTTTGTCTGTGCTCAGGCACAATTATGGAGAGTTTTGTTCGGTCTTGTTCTCTGAAGGCCACAGAGTGACCTCCTCTGATATTGGTGTTCTGTGCAACTTTTAAGTTCAGCAAGAGAATAATATGACTTCACTGAACACAGTGAATGGTGCTTCCCGCCCCCTCGGTTCTGAGTTACATATGAATACCTTAATAAATGTTAAATTAGGAAACTAGACAAGATTTTGTGGGAGCCTGAAACAGTCAGATGACTTCTGCTGCTGAATAAGTGTTTCTGAGATAGGAGGTTGCTATTGGTTGGTTCTTGACTCGCTGGGTGGAGAAGCAAACTGGGAGCAGACATCTGCACACTCTAACATGGTGGGCCCTTGGAGAGGAAGCTGAGTCACAAAATTGAGTCTGACTCAGTAGGCAGTGGCCGAGTCATGAGGAGTTTGACATCATCCAGCTGATAATACAGACCCATCAAAATTCACTTGAGTCAGAGAATAACAATCAGATCTGTGTTTTACAAGGCTCTCTTTAGCAGCAATATGAAGAACAAACTATTGTCTCAAGAAAAAGAGAAACTCGGTAGAAAATTACTTCAGGCAGGAAATGAAGAGGGTTTCATCCTGGATCAGTAGCCGTTAGTAGGGAAGGCAGAGTGGTTTTCTGATGTGCAATTGATCCCACTTGGATAGGAATTGCCCATCTCCGCCACTAAATTGCCAGGCATACAAGCATGAGTCAGGCATGTCTCCTCACCATTGTAGCACCAAACGACTCATACATTGTCTGGCGAGTGTGGTTCCTTAATAAATGTTTGTTAATTAATTGATGTTGATCAATAGGCAGGGAAAAGAAACATCACTGAAGACAAAGTACCGTATATACTAGTGTATAAGCAGAGTTTTCAGCACATTTTTATCCTGAAAAAAGCCTGATGACTGTCGGAGGCCTGAAGTCTTCTCCGGCTCTTCTCCAGGGCTGTGACCAACGTCATGGCCTTCAGTCTGACCCATGCTTGCTCACACCCCCTTGCTCTGCCCAAGCATTGCTGAATACAAGTGCAGGTAGATCTCTGGTCTTGGATATACAGTACGTTCATTTACAGTACTTAGTCTGCTATCTTTATTTTTTTATTTTCCTATTAACCCCTATCTGGACCCAGTGTTGACTATGCTTGCATAGAGCAGCCTGTGTTAGGGCTCATAATATACACGCCGCATTGTGTACGCACTGTGTTACTGCATGTGTTACATCAGCACTTCCCATACATATGCGGTAACGCTGCGTATGCAGTAACACAGTGTGTACACAACACAATGTGTATATTATGAGCCCTAAAACAGGCTGCTGTAGGCAAACAGTCATGTCATCACATTCTGGAATATCATCAGCCTGCGTTAGGCCTCAAACTATACAAGCTGCATGGTGTACATGCGGTAAGGCAGTGCATGTAGTAATGCAGCGCATGTAGTAACACAGCGTGCATAGTTATTGTTGATACCATATTGTTTTTGTTGATCTTCTTTTCCACTTACAGAACTAGTCTACTGTTTTTCTTTGAAATAAATATTCAAAAACATTTAACCTACTGATGTCTCAATTGGTGTAATTTTCTTGGTAGCTATTTTTATTTTGAAATTTACCAGTAGCTGCTGCATTTCCCACCCTAATCTTATACTCAATACGTTTTTCCAGTTTTTTTGTGGTAAAATTAGGTGCCTCAGTTTATATTCAGTGTATACGGTAGTTTTTGGATATTTCCAAATCATGGTGCTGGGTCTTGGTGGCTTAATAAATTGATGTCAAGGAACCTATATGTGGAAGAAAAATAATAGTTTGATTTTAAACAAACTCACACACCAAAATAGACATCCAGTGTATCTTATCTCTGGTCTGATTTCTTTTACTTATTCAACATCACTATATGAAATGTATCCATGGTGGGTGCACCTGTCATCTATCCCTTGTTGTTGTTGAATAGTATTCCCTTGTACAACTTCATGGAGGATTTTCTTGTTGATGGATACTTCAATTGTGTGATAGTTGGAAAATCTATCTACAAACTCTTTGATACTACTCCCTTCAAGAGTGGGAGCCAACTTCCTTCTCCTTTCCTGTGTGGACTTGCCTAGTGACTCATGCCTAACGAAGAGCATAAAACGGAAGTGATGGTGTGCAACTCCAGAACCTGGGTCATGAAAAACAACGGCACTACTTGCTCTCAAAAGGATCACTCCCCCTCCAAAAAAATTGTCTTTAAAAATATACATAAGTAAATAAAGGAAGAAAAATAGAAAAGGATCACTCTCTACAGGAAGCCAACTGCCATGCTGTGAGGGTACTCACCAATCCTGTAGAGAAACCCACTGGAGGGAAGTGGGATCTCCTGCCAACCACCACACGTGGGAGCCACGTGGGAAGCAGGTCCCCCAGCTTCCAGACTTGGATGACCACAGTCCTGGCTACCCGCTCAACTACAACCACAAGACAGACACAGAGCCAGAGTCACCCAGCCAAATGGCTCCCAAATCTCTAACTCATGAAAGCTGTGAGATAATAAATATTTGTCATGTTAAGCCACTGAATGTGAGGAGAATTTGTTACCCAGCAATAAAAAGTTGAACTAGATTGTTCTTCAAGTTTGGGGCTACTACAAAGCTGTTATGAACATTTGCATATAAGCCTTTGTACAAATAGATGACTCTTTTTGTTTACCGTGTATTTGAGGACAATTTCTATCTTGCTTTATATTGTTTTCTCATGTATTTCAAATGTCAAGCTGGCTCCCAACAAGGTTATAAGCTCCAGGTGCTTAGTTAATATTCTACACAATCCTCAACCCATGCTAATTGCTTGGTAGATGATCAATATTTTGAATTGAGATAAATTGAGAACAATAATAAGTACCCAAATGACTTTCTGAAGGCCCTGAGAGGAGAGGAGAGAGGCTACTCAGTGTTGCTGGTGGGCATGCTCACCTCCCATGGCCCTGCCATTGAAAATGAATCGATTGGCTTTAGGTTCAGGAAAGCAATGTAGTTTGGAGGTCTTAAAGTGCCACCCTCAAGTGATGTGAGTTTTAATCTGAAACCCACGTGTCAAGAGGGAGAATCAATCCAACCTCATCCTAGTGAAACGCTGAGGTGTGACCTGCTTCTCAAAAGAGAAGTAAAGTGTGCTTCACCCTAAACTGTGGTCTCTCTTCTTTAGAAATATTTGTGTTCATTAGCAATAACTAAAACAACAATGAGATACCACCGCCCACCAACACTCTTAGTAAAAAAAGTTAAAATACAGAAAATAAATGCTGGAAAAGATGCAAAGAGATAGAAATGCTTCTACATTGCTGGCAGGACGGTAGAATCGCACAACCAGTATGGACACCACATGGTGCTTTCTTACACAACTGCAAATACAAGTGCCTTGTGATCTTGCAACCCCTCTACTGGGTGTATCTCCTGAAGTAGTAAAGAACAGAACACTAACAGACCTAGGCACGCCTGTGTTCCTGGTAGCACTTTCCATGATGGCAAAGAGACAGAGACAATAAAAAACCCCAACTAAAGAGGAACGGGTAAACAAACACTGGTGTCTTCATGCAGTGGAATATTATGCATCAACAGAAATCACAACTCTGTCAAAGACCGCAAGACGTGGACAAAACTAAAGAACATTAAGCTTAGCAATGTTAGTCAAGATTCTAAAAATAAATATTTAATGACACTATTATTATGAGGAAAAACAAAGAAAAGTGATTTTCACACTAAAGCAAAAGACTTTGAAAACTATGACCAACCCAGGGATGGGGACAGGGAGGGGGGAGGGACAGGAAATTATGGCGGGAGGGAGGGTTGGGGATCCCACATTTATCAGGCCTTAACAGGACACTATGATTGGATGAGATGGGCTGTACAACTACACAGATTATGTTTTCCTTTCAAAACCTAAACCCACAAATAAATGAGCTAATTAAGACATATAAAACCAATGCTCACAGTCTTATAAACCCTCTAGATTCCTTACCCCTCAGATCTAAACGTTGGTCTGAGTATAAAAAACGGAGGGTGGGGGTGGGGGAAGAGTTAAAAAAAGGAGGGTGGTGGCTTGGGGAGGTGCTACTAAACCTTATTGCAATGTACTGAGGTTATGCTAGCATGAGAACAATGTCATATATCGACTAATAGGAGATTGGAGTCGCTCTTCAACAGTTCATGAGAGCTAAGAATAACAGAGACATTTTTTAAAACATTAATGAGGTTTTCTGTTTAGCATTATCTTATACTAATCTTGCTTCCATTCTGCCTGTTCATTTGCCTAGGGGAGATTTATAATTGCTAAAACAGCAATAGACATTTGCAAATTTTCTTGTCCAAACTGAAAATTTAAGATGTAAATTGGAACATGTTGGTTTGAGTCTAAGGCAGTAAGGTACATTTCCTCAAGTATTTGTTTATCATTTTGTTTGCAGTAGGCAATGCGTTTGACACTGGATTTTAAAATATGTGTTCTGCCTTCCATGAGCTACTATTGAATATGGAGATAGACATGTAAACAATCACATTAGCATAAGATAATTGAAGTTCTGGAGGGTAGAAAAAAGGACAAAGAAAGTTGAAGGAAAGCGGGCTTCTAAGAAAAGGCTACCGAGTGGAGGCCATGCGGATGAGCAGTGCTTTGTGCAGGCAGACCGGGGACCAAAAAGGTAGCAAACGCAACACGAAAAAGCCTATGTCTGGCATATAAGTCTAGTTATAGAAAATAAATTGTGGTTTCCTTTAGCAGTATGGTACAATCAGATTTAAAAGCACTTGGAGCTTCTGAAAATTTGATTGGAAGAAATACAAAAAATGATAACTTAAACCTCTGAGAGCATATTTAGGGAAAAAATTAACACATCCCCCCCAGGATCAAACTGTTTCATGGTCCAGGGATTTAAAAAATTTACGAGAAATACAAAATAAGTTTGGCCTTGGATAAGAGGGCCAAATTTAAAGTCAGTAAAGCCCTTGAAGGGTCCAAGGCCAGCATTGAATGTAGAAGTTAAGGATTAAGTGGCTTCACAACGCAGCTGCAGGAAGCATTCAGTGATGTAAAATACAGTTCAGCCTGTTGAAAATAAATTCTATGTTTGCTGGTTTAAAATTCCTTTTCTGGTTAGGAGAATCAATTTTGTTTTGTTTTAAAATTCCATTTAATGCCTAGGAGATCATTCTGAAATTTTCTATTTCTGCTTTTATATGCTTTAGATTCTTTCCCTCCATTTTCCCTATAGAGACACAAGGAAATCCATGTGGGCTTCAGAGTAGCGTAAGTACCTTAGGCACAAAATATTCCATTTGAACTGGTATCACTTGTAAGCATTTATGATTCAAAGATCATAAAGTATGGCATTTTAAAATAGCCCCAAAGAAGTCATAGTGTTTCTATAATCATTTGCTACAATCCTATATTCTAACACCCAAGAAAATGTGCCTGATTTCAAAAGAATAGTTTCTCCTGGCAAAATACCTGTTTACATGTGAAACAAAGTTTCCTACTTCACATATTCTGAAAACACAGAACGTCACTCCTAAAGCAATCCCTGTTTCAGTCGTCTGGCACTGCTGTAACAGAAATCCCACAGATGGGTGGCTTTAACGAGCAGACTTTATTTTCTCACATTGAAGAGGTTGGAAGACGGAATTCTGGGCACCAGCTCTAGAAGGGTTCTCTCTCCCTTGACTGTGAGGGTGGTCTTCATGAGGCTTGAGACCTTTCTTCCTCCCTCTCTGCCAGCTCCTGGATAGTTCAGCCTGCTCTTTTTTTAGATCTCAAACGTGATGGGCTTCACACTCCCTACACTAATGCTGCATCATTAACACCGCAAAGAAAACCCATTCCCTAATGGGATTATGACTGCAGGTAGTTGAGCTTGGAGTTTACCATATGTACAAGGTTGGGATTTACACTGCATATTTTTGGAGAGCATAGTTTAATCCATAGCAATATGTTACCATAAAACCAAAAATCCCCCTGCAGAAGATTGGCCTTGTTATACTCAACTAGGTAGGGCCCAAGCTGTCTCCCTGGCCACTGAAAACCCTGTCTCCTAAAAACCAGCTGTTATTTAATGCTTTAAAGTAGGGAAGCAAGACATGCTCAAGTGTAACTAGTGTATGAGCGTCCCAAATATATAGGACATGACATAGAATATAGAAGCCAGATACTCCCCTAGCAAAGCCTAATTAGAATCCATACATTGCCATTTTCTTTACAATGTTTGGTCCTCAGACCACTTGCATCAATATAATGTAGGGTGCTTCAGAAGACAGAGGGCTTGTGTCACTAACTTGACGGCAGTGGGGCGGGGGTTGGTAGTCTATGAAGTATGCAATAGCATTCTGAGATACTGTGACTGTACAATACTGTGAGAGTCTCCAGAATGGGGCCCCAAGATGGAAAGGAGGCACATGCTGCGGGAAAAATACACCAACAGATGTTTGAGACCCAGGGTTGCCACAAACCTTCAATTGTCTTCTTTTTAATGCAATACCTTTGGAGGAGAATAAAATAAAATATGGGGAACATAATGAAATAAAATGTAAAATTTTATTTCTTTAACTAATGATATACATATATCATTATATATATATATAAATATATGTTTATATTATAAATAAATTATATATATATATATATTTATTTAATTCTTTTTTTTTTTTTTTTTGCCCATGAGACTTTATGGAAACTGTCATGTTGATTCTAAAATACGGTTGGGTCAGTCTATCTTTATCCAGATTTCTCCAAACAGAGGAGTGTGCCTTCACAGATCCACTTTATTTGGAAACAGAACATTTAAATTTGTAAACAAAGGTATGGCTGTAGCCCAGCCCTGGGAAGGAAAGGTCAGGTGCTGTAACCTCAGAACCAAATCAAAGAGAGTGAGGTGTGTTGAGCTGACAGGTTGTTCTGCACTCACATCATGTATCGGGCAAAAACCCTACACTCCTGTATGTCTTCGAGACGCACCATGACCATAGCACCAAACTCACTGCCATGAAGTCACTTCTGACTCATTGCAACCCCATAGGACAGAATGAAACTGCCCCTTGGGGCGCGACTGAAACTGTACGGGAGCAAAATGCCTCAGTTTTTGTCTACAGAAAAGCTAAGCAGAACTAATACCTTGTGAGAGCGTGTTGGGAAGCGAAGGGACTTTATGCTCATGACTGAATGAGCAAAGTGCCATTCCCATCCATTCCCTGACCCAGGGTGGCCATCACTCATTGTCCCTGAAGTGGATTCCCAGAGTAGGACCCATGGATTAGCCAGACACCTCTTGCCTGATAGGAAGATGTAAGCTGGGACATAATTCTCTTGTGATCATATGTGGCCATGGCTGAGTTGAGTGAGTGGAGGAAACTATGATGAGAAAGAGCCACAGAGAACAAAACCCAGGTAGGCAGGGAAGAGCCCACAGGCCCCTGAAAGGTGGAGCTTGTTCTTTGGGTCCAGCTGTCAGGAGGTCTAGCTTAACGCCATGTGGTGTCCTTATAGTCATTGGTTCTCTGCTGTGGCCTCGCTAAGTGCCCAACTCATAGTGACCCCATAGTGACAGAGCAGAACTGCTTCCCAGGGCTTTCCTGGCTGTCATCTTTATAGAGGCAGATGGTCGTGAAGAGCCACCAGGTAGATTCGAACTGCCAACCTTTCAGTTAGCAGCTGAGCACCTAACTGTCATGCCACCAGGGCTCCACCAGATCTCTAGGTACCTAGAATAGCGTATCCCCTTTGATTTGAGCTTATTTTCAGGGTCTCCATTCTTGCAGTCTTGAAAAGAACGTCGGACTCCCTCAGGGCATGTGATAAGTAACTGTGCATACTTGAAAATGAAAGCTGTGTATAGGGATCTATCTCCTCTCTTGCTTTCCACAATAGCCAGGCCTTTCTGAAAGAACGTCTGTATCAGTTTCAGCAGTTTGTTGTATATTGCCTGGATGAGAATGACACTGAGCAGCAGGTATTTCGTCTCAAATCTACTGTCTTGACTTGATAAACATGATCTTTAATCAGTTGAATTCCCTTCAAGGGATGGGAACTAACATTTATTAAGTGCATTGCATGGGTAAAGATCTTTATATTCATTAGCTCTTTAATCCTCACAAGTTTATTAGGTTCAGGCTCAGAGCTTTTGATTGACTTGCTCAATGATCAGACTTAGAAAATGGCAAAGTTTATACCATCATCCATGCTTCCATTTCCTGGTTCAGAATTCTTTCTACTAGACTGGTACCCCTCAAAATATGGTACACAAGATTACTTTAAATTGATTAATAACATATTTCAAACGTTAAGTAGTTAGACATTTTTAAAATATATACAATATTGGAAAAGTGAAATCAAATGTGGCTATATATACATACACACACATGTGGTTGTGTGTCTTCATATCCTATGGCTGTTGTAACACATACCTTGAATTGGTGGCTTTAAACAAAAAAGGTATTGTCTCACATTTCCAGAGGCCAGCGTCTGAACTCAGAGTGCCGGTAGGGTTGGTTCTCTCGCTGAAGGCTCAGAGGGAGAATTTGCTCCACGCCTCTTTTCTAGCTGATGGTGGTTGCCTGCAAGCCATGGCGTTTCTTGGTTTGTGGCAGCATAATCCAAATCCCTGGCTTTTCCTTCACATGAACTTCTTCCCTGTGCATATTCTCTGTATATAAATTCTCCTTGAATGAGGACACCAGTCACTGGATCTAGGGCTCACCCCAATACAAATGACCCTTTTATCTTGATTATATTTGCAAAGACCCTAGATCAGAGATTCACAGATTCCAGAGGAGCATGAACTTTGGAGAGCGCTATTCAACCCAGGTGAATATAGTATAGTACACTATTATATACATATAGTAACATGTATAACCATACACATATCTTACTGCCATTTATTTGATGCTGACTCATAACAACCCTATAGGACAGAGTAAGACTGTCCCTGTACATTTCAAGAAAGCCCCATCTTTCATAGAGCAACTGGTAGTTTTGCAGCAATAACACCACCAGGGCTCCTTATATACATATCTCACCACCTTCAAGTTGATGCTAATTCATAGTGACCCTATATGTTAGTCTGGTTTGACTAAAGAAACAAATCCATAGACACTCATGTATAAGAGAGAACTTTATATCAAAGAGTAATTGTACATTAAGAAAACATCCCAACCCAGTTCAGATCAAGTTCATAAGTCTGATATTACCCCATATGTTGATACTAGCCCATAAATTCCTCTTTAGACTCATGCAGCCATGCAATGACGCTGAATGCAGGAAGATCACAGGCCAGTGGGTGGAAAGTCTTGTGGGTCCAGTGGTGGTGAAAGCATCTCAGCACTGGTGTGGGTCTCCACATGGCTCCTCCAGCTATAGGGCTCTGGCTCTATCTGCATAGCTCCATGTGGCGTGTCAGCACAGGAAGATGAAGCAGAGAGTGTCTCCTGCCTCTAGGGAGGAATACAGGAATTCCCAGAATCCTCAGGAGAAGGCCATGCCCACTCAGAGACCTCATTGGTTATGGCCTGACTGACAGCCTAGACTCCACCCCTTCACAAGTTAACAGGAGAGTATGTAACTGTCACACCCTATAAGACAGGGTAGAACTGTCCCCGTGGGTTTCCAAGACTGTAACTCTTCAAGGAAGTAGAAAGCCTCGTCTTTCTCCTGATGGTTTCGAACTACTGATCTTCTGGTTAGCAGCCCTACATATAACCACTAGGCTACCAGGGTTCCTTCATATACATATTGTATAATACAATATGTAAACTATATATTTATATACATGCACACATACACACACAACCCAATTATATTATACTATTTGTATGTGGGTTATAAATGACACCATATGTGTATAACACAATTGAAGGGAGAAGGATTCAAGGATCCCTGGTAGTGCGACAGTTAAGCATTTGGCTATTAGGCAGAACCATTTGAACCCACCTGTGGTTCTTCAGGAGAAAGGCCTGGAGGCCTGCTCCCATGAAGCAGGGTTTTCTCACAGGCCCTTAGCACTTGTCGAAAACGTATTGATAGAGCAAAAGAGAAATCGTTAACGTTTGGGCTACCCATACCACACCACAGTTTGCAGCGAAATGACAAAAGCCATCTTGAGCGTTCGTTCGAACATGGTCCAGTTACCATATTGTCTATCAGGTCTTTAAAATAAATATATATATATACATATATGTGTGTATGTATATAGATATATACTTACAGCACCTCTGTCTTCATATTATATTGAAATGATTGATGTGAGGAAGTCTCGGTTACCCTTGGGCTTCTTATACTCCCTCTATTATTGTTGTTCAAGCTATTTCAAAGAAAGGGGTGATGCTTTTTCTACAATCAGTACCTGAACATGAAAAATGCTGATTAATAATGTAAGTAAATGTTTGCCAACTATTCTAATGTTTCAACACATGCCAAAAGGGTTTAAACGTGTACTTTACAACTCTCTGTATTTTGAGGACAGTTTCCAACTAATCAATAAAACAAGACAGGGTAATGCTATCATGAAGGCCAAGGGACTTCAGCCACTGAAGAAATATAGTAATCCATTGGTAATGTAGTGCCCACGGTATCACAGCAATATGATGAAGTGGACCTGGGCCACTGAAATGATGGAGAAATCGAAGCTGCGAATTACTGGTCACTCTGAGGACAAACACAGGAACATTCAGAGCCGGTAGAAAATCCTTCTGAGATGTGTATGTGCCATGAAAGGTCTTCTAAAGCTGAAGGTTTCTAAACCCTGAACCATCACAGTTGCATCCAGGCGAAAGTACTGGATTAGGAAGGGGTCCAGAGACCCACTCCTGCAGCTCTGCCCTCTTCCTGGGGAACTGTGTCTACGGCTATTTGCTGCATTCTGATTCTGTGGCTACCCCTTCATGAAAGGTGGATGAGTAGAAACCTAACTAGATTAAAGGGTGGTTATCAAAGCAAGGGTGGTCAGTATGTGAAAGAGCAATGAAATTTTAAAGCACTAAGTACCTGTTTAAAAAGTCCTGGGTAACATCAACTGTTGGTGCTTGACTTTAACCCGAAGGTTGGCAATTTAAACCCACTCAGAGGTACCTTGAAAGTAAGGTCTGGTGACCTACCACGAGCCCTCAAGAGAGCGATTCTGCTCTACCCACAAAGTTGCCATTACGTTGACGTTGACTCAGTGGTAACGCATTTGGTTTTTCTGTTGTCGGGGTTTTCTTGTGGTTTGTTTTTCATGCACCTGTGAAGCAGTATTATGCTTAGAAAAATAGAAAGAAAATGTCTTGAAGAAGATGACGGCAACATAAGTGCACATGCGCTGGACACAATGGGTGGATGGATGGTTATAAGAGCTGTAAGAGCCCCCAATAAAATGATTGTTTTAATGTTTAATTAAATCTGCAGTTATAGCCATTTTGAAAATTTTCAATATTGTTTATGTATGCCTTATCCTTTTCTTGGTCATTTGATTTTAAAAAGTTTTATTGGTCTTTTTTTAAAAAACCATTTTATTGAGAGCTCTTAACAATGCTTATTACAATCCATGCATCAATTTTATCAGGCGTATTTGTTGGGGGGGGGTTGTTTTGTTTTGTTTTTAAATCATGAATAAATAATGGCTTACGGTACTCCCCCCCCCCCCCCATGATGGGTTTGCTTGCCCGATTTTTTTCCTATCTTGTGAAATATGTGTTCTTTTAGAAGGAAGCACCATTTTCTGGAATGCAGAATAATGTTTGAACCGCGAGGCTGGGAAGCATGTTTACAGTGGGATGTGGGCGGAACTCTGTGTTAGAGAAAGTTTGTTTGGTTTTTCCCAGGAGCTTGCGAGCAGAAGAGGTTGTGCCTTGGGAGCGAGGGTCCAGCTTCAACAGCAGAACTGCTCGTCATGAATTCCGATGAGGAGTGTGTTAATGTTTCACAGCCGGGCCCCCCCCAGCCTGCTGAAAAGTCTGAAGTCAGGAAGTCATGTTCTCCGCTGACGGCTCTCGCTAACCGGCACTAGCTGGTTTGAGAAAGGTGTCTCCTTTCTTTGAGTGCCAGGTTCCAGCTTACTGGAAGATCCCTGGTGGCAGGGTGGTGAAAGAGCTCGGCTGCAAACCAAAGGTTTGAACCACCAGATGCTCTGCAGAGAGAGGATGTGGCAGCCTGCTTCTGTTGAGACAGTTCTCCTCGGGCCTGTAGGGGCTACAGCTAATTTTCTGAGTCTTGGTGGAGTTGAGCTAGCCGGAGTAAAATCCCTCTAAGAGCAGATTTAATCAACAGTCTCCACCGGCAGGATGGCCACAATTCCACATCAATATAAAAGGCTTGTGATTCCAGTGTAATGGCTTTAAAAATGTTACTGTATTCCATTATAAACTAATTCTATTCTTGCCCCAGACACACATTTCCCTTGCAAAGCGCATGACAGCCCCTTCCCTGGGTAGGTGTCAAACCCGATGACCTTGTCTAAAAGTCCTTTCTCCTCCAGACGACCTGTTGAGGTCGTTGCAAGTGCTGTGATTCAAAATTGCCTTTCATTTCTCAGCAACGTGCTTCTGCTCGAATATCGGGGAGAAAGGTTGCTTATTGTTCCCTCTAGTGGTGACTGTGACCTTCCTTCTAAAAATCCGTTTGTTTCATTCTTTGACTTTAACATAAATTTAACGTAAACTATTGCAGAGTTTTATCTATCTTGAAGATGATACAAATGACAAAACCATTTGCATCACGCTCTTGTGCTGTTTATCAATACATTAAAATAATTTCATAGGCCATTGCCTCATTTCCCTCAGACACTCATTATTAACCCAATTTTATCCCATCTTTTGAACTCGTCCAATTGCTCTTCCTTCCATTTTGGAACATTGTCCTGGTGTCCATACTCAGCTAGTCAAAGGACTGGAGAAATTATGCGCATAGCCAAAAATAACTTTAAAAACAGAACCTTGTCACGGCTTTTTATTTTTATTGAAATAACATTTATATTTGTGTTGAAAGGATACCTTTATTTCCTGTCTAGACATGCATCGTGCCCTGTTAGCACTGTGGGTTATGAATTGGTCTGCTAACTACAGGGGCAGCCGTTTGAACCCGTCAGCTGGTCAGTGGGAGAAAGATGAGGCTTTCTGCTCAGGGAAGAATACGTACAGCCGTGGACACCCCCAGGGGCAGGTCTATTCTGTCCTATAGAATCCCTGGGAGTCAGAATTGACTCCATGACACTGAGTGTGGTTGGGTTTAGATCTCAGCTTCTAAAATGCACACCACCTAAAATAAAATAGATATAGGATCCCTGGCTGGTATGCTACCCTGCCTGCCACCCATCTCTGCCTTCTCCAGTCTCATCCTTTCCCTACCCCAAGCTGGACCAGGGCACATCTTTAAAGACATGGAAAACCCACACTTTGGAAGAGCTGCTGCTAAGGGTGCTGCTGTCTCTTTGTCTAGATTCTTCTGGGGAAGAAATTCAAATAGATATTGTTATTACAGAGTTCTTGCTTCCAAATGCCTAATGAGCTACAGTTTATAGAGACAGGGTGAGAATAAAAGCAGTTCAGAAAAACAAAGGAGATAATCAGGCAGAGCAGATGGTTCTCAACAAAAACGTGAAATTAAAATTTGTCTTCAACTGAGAGTAATCAATAGATAACCATAAATTTAAATGACTTCAGTAAATATACGAGGGGGTAACCCCCTAAAAAACTGGAATCCACGCCACCCGTACATACACACACAAAGCTATGTATGTAAATTTTTTAAAATAAAACAATCTTATCACCTTCAAAGTACTCTCAATTACATTTAATACATTTGTCAAGTCTGTGATTCCATTCTTGGAAACAGTTTTCAAACTCATCTGTTTGGATGGCTGACAGAACCTCCCTCATTTTTTTCTTCACCTCTTCTATGTCATCAAATAGCTGTCCATTCCGGGTCCTCTTCATTCTTGGAAACAAAAAGAAGACACTTGAGGGAGGTCAGGTGAGTCAGTTGCATGGGGAAAGAAAAGCATGCTGTTTTTGCAAAAAACTGGTGCACTGAGATGGCTGTGTGAACAGGTACATTATTGTGGTGGCAAAACCAGTCCTCCATCTGCCACAAATCAGACCGTTTTTGTCGCACACTGTAATGCAATCTTTTCAGAACCTCTAAATAGAAAGCTAGATTAATAGGCTGACCTGATGGGACGAACTCCAAATGTACTATGAGTAGACATTTTGGTCCATTCAGGAAGTTGACAGATGTCCAGAATGAGGTTTGTCATCAATTGACATTTCACCATTTTTGAAACCAGGAAACCACTCATGAACTTGAGTTTTTCCCATAGTGCTGTCCTTCTAAGCTGTTCAACATCAAAACAGTTTCTGAGTTCCCCAGCAGGAAACAAAATTACACAGTTGCACACTGTTCTCTTAAATCAGCCATCATAAAAACGAGGTTCAAGTGAAACTGCTTTTACAAAAAAATTCACTGTGACCAGAGAGAACCTTCTCAGGTGATGCCACTGGATACACTAATTCAAAGCGAGTTGTCCAGTGCTTGCCTAGCAGGAAAAATGCATGCTACAAAAGCTCCACTCCACCCAGCAGAATTCCAGGTTTGTAGAGTGGTGTTCATGTTCTTTGACATGAAGAATCATCATTCCAGTTGGGACCTTGTGAAGTCCGCATCCATAAGCAAAGTCAAATCAGGACAGGCCATCCATAAAGCTAGCAGCAATATGTACCGTGTATTAGTTTGGGTAAACTAGAGAAAGATATCTAGGGAGAATCATATGTGTTTAAGAAAGAGCTTTATGCAAGAGAAATTAAATATTGAGAAAACATCCCAGCCCAATCCAGATCAAGTCCATAAGTCTGATATTAGCCCATATGTCTGATACCACTCTATAAATTCCTCTTCAGACTCTGGCAACACATGCAATGATGCCAAATTCAGGAAAGTCTCGTCGATCCAGTGGCAAGGAAAGCATTTCAGCACTGGTAGGGGTCTCCACGTGGCTCTTTTAGCTTAGCTCCATGTGTCTTGTCTAGCTTAACTCTACCTTGACTGGCTCTACCTTAGCTCCATGTGTCTTGTCCACAAGAGTGTCTCACAGGGAGTGTGTCTATGTCCCATCTGCAACAAGCTATTTATCTGCTTAGCACCTTCAAATGAGATCATCAAGCTGTGGCCTGATTGACAGGCTAAACTCCACCCCTTCACTCTCAAATCTCAAATTGACCACCGATTATGTAACTACCATAACTCTTGTACCTTGTGCCTAGACAAAAAGACTCAGTATTTGTCTTGTGCCTTGAATAAAAGACTCAGTATTTTAAAGATATATATTTTCCTAAATTAATCTATAAATTCTATGACAATGCACTAGAATTTTAATGCACTTGACCAAATGTTTCCAATAGCCAACCGAGAATAATCACCAACAAAAACTGTAAAGAGGAACACAGGAGAGTGGAGACTAGATTTAATATGTGTCTACAGATAATATGAAGCCACAATTATTTTAAAAGCATGTCATCAGCACAATAAAGAGAGTTACATTAGTGGAAACTAAAAAACTAGTAATGTATGTTATTTTTAGTAGGTATTAATCATGAATGTTTGGATTAGTGAGGAAAGGTATTGGAACAACAAATTAATCATTTGAAGGGGGAAGAAAAGGCTCTCTCTCTCCTTATACCAAACTAAATCCCAGATAGATTCATGAATTAAATTTTAAAAGACAATAAAATAAAAATAAATAAAAATGGATATTTTAATAAATCTCAAAGTGAGAAAAACATTTATGGGCATCATATGAAAACAGAAAGCCACAAAGAAAAATATCTAAAAATATGACTGTACAGATTAACACTCGTTCATAAAAATCATAAATTTGATCAGAAGGCAAGATACAAACTGGAAAAATATTCACACTTGTGAGTCCAAAAGTATTAACTTTAGAATTTAGAGCTATCACTCTAGTCTGTAAGGAAAATCCATCTAATTTTTAAAAGATTAGCAAAGAATATAAATAGACAAACCAGTGAAGGCCATATACTAATGTGCAGGAGATGATGAAAAAATGCTGATCTTCCTTACTGATTACAGAAACACAAATCCATATACTGGGTATACTCGAGTATAAGCCAACTCAAATATCAGTCGAGGCACCTAATTTTACCACAAAAACGTGGTAAACCCGGCTTACACACGAGTATATACGGTAAGCTGAAGGTGTCACTGATGCACCTGGCCAAGGTTAAAAGAACGGATGATGCAGAGTTTGTGAGAAGATAAAGAAGCAGGCGTTTCGCTGCTGTAGGTTAGAGGGTACGCTCATACAACCTTTACAGAGGGAGACAGAGAAAAGAAACGGCTCGCTGGTAGGTGCCATCAGCACAATGACGCACGGCCTGGTTCTGTGCTGACCTCACAATTGTCACATCGGAGCCCACTGTTACCACCTCTTTGTCGAGCCGTCGTGATGAGCATCTTACTTTTTTCCACTGCTTTTCTGGTTTACCAAGCAGTATGTCATTGTCCAGGGGCCCTACTGTTCATTGCTAGGATATGACTATTAAAAAGAGTGAAGTAAATACAGTGAACCCTCGTTTATCGCGGTTAATCGGTTCTAGACCCTACCGTGATAAATGAAATTCCGCGAAGTAGGATTCCTTATTGGTAAATCA
>NW_022103899.1:5131752-5166507 GCF_000313985.2 Echinops telfairi | reverse complement strand
TGATGTGTGTATGGATTGGGATAACAGTTGTATGAGCCCCTAATAAAATGTTAAAAAAAAAAAAAAGTCCAATCAAAACAGTGTCTTCCTAGGGAATCGGCCAGGCCATTTAAATTCAGGGCAAAGAGGTCAGGCTCAGCAGTTTTTGGTGACTGTTTTTGAAACTCCACGGGTGTGTTCTTGATAGATACTCTTGTAGGACACAGGAGGATCATGAGGGGTTATGAGGAAGATGTTTGAAGAAAATTAAAACCTTCATTGGCAAGGAATAGGCCAGGAACGTTGCTCTAAGGAATTGTTTTCAGTCACAATAATGTCCCTGCTCATTCTTCAAGGGTGACAAGGGCTTGCCTAAGATTTTCAAATCTTAACCCATCCAACCTACACAACACTGTTCTTGTCCCTTTAGACTTGTTTGTGTTGTCCAAACTCCAATAATACTGAAAAGGAACAAGATCGGAGTCCCTTGAGGAGGCCAAAAGTGACGTGTTGGCATGGTGTCAATCAAAGAGCAGGTCTGAGAAAAGTGGAAAGGAGACACACCTCCTGCAGCTGTCTATAGTCCTAGATGCCGGCCGTCTGAAGAAACAGTAGCTTCACATTTTGATGTTTCTAACAGAATTTCTAAGATCTTTGTAGAAGTATTTTTTACGTACTCTAGTAGTTATTTTGTTATCATCTATTTTTAGTTAAAGCTCTACTAAACCACGTCAGTCAAGTATTGTTATTGTTAGCTGCCATCAAGACATCAACACCTCTGACTTACGACAACCCCACACACAACAGAAGCAAACTGTGTCCACTCCTCTCTTCATCCGTGATTGCGCATGGATCTCACCATTGTCATCCACAGCGTTTTCGCTGGCTGCTATGTTAGAAGTCAATTGCCAGACCTTTCTTGCTAGGTCATCTTAGTCTGGAAGCGCCACTGAAACCTTCCCAGCATCGTAACAATGCAAAAGTCTCCACTGACAGAGAGGTGGTAGCTTTACATGAGACAATTGGACCAAAAAATCAAATAAGAGTTTCCTGGAAGGTGAGAATTCTACCTCTGAACTTCCACTGCCTCTATTTTCCAAGTATCAGGGCAACGAATTCCTGACACTAGACAATGTATCATCTTTGGAAGTTTATTTTCTTCTTGGGGTCCCAGAGTTGGATCCCAGTCTTGTATACATGAGTTGAATTCCCTAGAAAGAAGATGACACTCTCCCCTGTCATCCACAGTCAGAAGACATTGGCCTCGGATGAGAAAACAAGGGTTTATTAAGCAGGAATTTGACTCGTGTGGGGAGGTGAATTATTTAATATGGCTCTTTGAGACATGGTCCTCCATTTTGTGATGCATTGTTCATCCTAATATCTTTACTTTTGGGTTTGGTCCCATTTTTTGAATGAGTTATCCAATCTGATAGTAAGGCAGGATTTTGGTGGGATGAATATTGAATGGATACCTTACTTGGGCCACTACCCTATGTGTTTGAGGATATGGTCCGCGTCCTGTACTGAATTCTCTGGCCAAGGTCTCTCTCTTGCTTTGGATCCTGCATCTAACTCCTCCTGATCTGACTCCTGGTTTCTGGAATTTTAACCAACAGCCTGTCCTCTGGCCTGACTCCCTTGCTTCAGTAGCTTGTGAATCAGGAACCTGTAATCTGACCTGCCCATTTGGATTCATCCGTCTCTACATGAATGATGTCAGAGTCTAAACTGACTGCTGTCTGACCCATTGACTTGGGATTTGTCACCTTCTGTCATCCTGTGTAGCCATTTCATTCATGATTCACTGTGTGAGACATTGCAGTGAATCACAGAGAGCTAAACCAAGCGGGGCGAGTGCAGAGAAGAGGAGGCGGAGCTGATATTAGAGAGGATGAGGTTGTCTAACAGCTTAGAATGTTGGACACTGGAGCAGTCTTGAACATCTGACTGATAGGGAACAGCCTTGTGCTAATCCTTCTAAAAGAAATTATTGATGGACATTGTTAAAGTGAAGCTTCCCCCCACTTTCTCTGAGTTCAAAACTTGGAAAATGTGAGATTCCTGGATCCCTGGAAACAAACTGATAACAAATTGGGAAGTTGGCTCAGGCATAGGAAACCCAGGCCAGCCTGGATTTGAACTGCAGCAGTGGTTTATTTTCTGTTTTGGACTTCACTTGGGCTGTTCCAGTTTCTCCTATAAGGTCTCCATAATATGTCAGCCTGATCTCACCTATGCTGAGAGGAAATTACTGGAGAGCCCGTGTCCATGCTGATCATCAGCAATAACGGCTGAAGGCTAACCATGCTCTTTGAAGCAGCCCATGAATTATCTCAGCGGAGCCAGCGTACCTACTCTAACAAGAAAAGGGGAGCTGCGAGGAAGAATCCCAAGGACACCTGTTAGTTCCAAGAACTGTTTGAAATATCTAAGGAGCATCTTGTATAGAAGATTCTATGTGAATCAAGAAGGAGGGAGGAAGCAGATCCCATCATCATCGTGGTTTGAACTAGAGTCAGTATAACCCAGAGTGTATCTGGGATCTTTCTGACCCTTGTGGATAACACGCACCCGTGTCCCATGCCCTGTAGAGCTGTGTAAACACGCTCCAAGGGTTGAGTGCATTCAGGAGGATCAGATCATAAAAGGGGAAGCTCTGCTTTCACAAATGTGATCTCTCTCTCTCCATCCCCTTCTCTTGTTGCCACAGGAAAATCCTTCTCATGCCAAGCATTCTGTGTGCATAAAAGGCTATTAAGAAGTCACCAAAGTTCAAGGTAAAGATGACACTGCTCACTGCACAGGAAAACGCAATGAGGCTCCCGTTAGAGATTGGTTCTCTCCAAAGGCGGGCGTTCTTCACTTCACTGCTCCTCCAAGTAGCCTCCATTCTCAAAGTCTCCCCTACTCCCCCTTTCCTTTCCTGTCATTATTTCTCCCTGATTATTTCTTCTCTAGCCTCTTTGTCTCACAAGGAGTTCCTGGGTGGTACAAATGGTTAAAGGCTCAACTATGAGACGAAAGGTTGCCTCTGTGGACTCGCCCGGAGGTGCCTCCGAAGACAGGTCGGGAGATCTGCGTCTAACATCACAGCCCTGGAAACCCAGGGGAGCGGGTCTGTTCTGCACACCTGGAGTGAGAACCAACCACCACGAACTTTGCCTCGTGCAGAACGGTTGGGCTTTACTTGGCCTTCAACCAGGAGCAAGGTCAATGCCTTTAAGTCTTCACCTTTTTGGCACAATCATTTATTAAGGTATGTTTCCAAATGAAAATTGGCTTCAATCTAAGATTAATTTTGAGGGCCGCTACTCACAGATGTGTTCTCAGTAGTTTGTTGTTGTCTAATAGACGGATAGGTAAGTGATACGTATAGACGCCCTTCAAAAATACCGGGAGAGTTACTAACCCGTCAATACCGAATGACCACTGGCATAGTAGTCCACAGGTGGCCATTATTTGCCCTTTTGAGTACTTCTAGTGATTTACTTTGTTCTTGTTTATTTGCAATACGAACACGGGAACACGTATTTTCCATTTCAGAGTTGTAGCAGACACAGTCCCTGCAGAGTCAGAGAGGCTAGCATCCCCAGCTGCCGTGTGGCTCCGCCCGCCAGTATGGCTTCCCGAGGCCACGGGAAGAACTGCGACGACTCCGTGTATTACCTGCTCCTGCAGGATTACTGTTGAATTCGTTTATATTGCTGTGGAGCCGTTTCTGAGCGGAAAGAGGCCCCCTTTCTGTCTTCCAGACCATAAGTTACCATCATTTTCTGGTTTAACATGTCCCCTAATGGGTTCCTTCCAATAGAACAGGCATTTGATTTTCTCTGTCATTCAAGCCGAAACTTATCTTTCGTCAGATTTTAATTGAAAACATCCAAATATTTCCTCTGGAGGCATAATGCCAGGGAGCCAGATATGGTGTCACGTCTACCATCCTGCCTGAGACGATAAGAAAGTCAGGGAACTATAATTTTACCAATCTTTTTTTTCCCCCTTAGCTTTGGGATGAAAATTATTTCAATATATTTGAAATGAGAAAAGTTGATAGCAAGAACAGTTCTCAGTAATTGGAAAGTTGGTTACCTTTTTTATGGGTTCAAAATAGGATGTCGGTATCTTGTTCCTAGTTCTACTGCAAACTACTTACAGACATTCACAAGCCAGTTAGAATTCTAAAAGACCTACAAGTGCAAAAACAACAAAACATTTTTTTCAGGAAGAGAGTGTGTGTCCTTGCTGCACCACAAACAAAACCAAGTCCCTCAGGCATCTTCACAACTCATCATGTGTCTGCTGGACCGGTCTGTCACAAACCCGAATTTCAGCCATCTGTCACAGGCTTAAGTGATGGAGAGAAAGATAAACTTGATAATAAAATAGTTATGACATGGAGCTATTCATGCTCCTTTACTTATAGACCCTTCTGTGTGGTTTGCTATCACAGCTACAAAATAAGAATTCTGGTAGATCCTTCTGCATTGTGATCTTTGGTGGGGAGATTTAAACAACCCACCCACTCAATCGTGTACATTTGAAATAAATCATGAGGTATATATAAACATCAGCATTTCCAGAAACGGATGTTTACACATTTGGCGTATTAGCAAATTGAAGCAGTTTGTACCAGAGGCAAAGAAATCCCCAAATAACGTCAATATTTGCACATATGAGAAAAGACAGCAATTTGAGCATCAAAGACAAAGACGAATATTTCTCAAGAAGAGCTATGATTTTCTGCTGCCCAATCTCACCTCATTCTGGAGGAATCTTCTCTACCTTGTACCTGAATGATCTGTAAACATGATGCTATTGCCCTTTGATGGATAGCAAAGGAGAGAAATCTATTTCAAACAGAAAGGAGAGGAGATACTAAAATTCTTCAGGCTGAAATTTTCCTCTACAGTTACACCCACAAGGCACCAAAAGCCAACGGAAACGCACTGAATAGTGCTGCCCTGTGACTGCTTTCCTAGCCTTTCAAAGGCACTTCAGTTCTCAGCCCGGTTTGGGGTGAGATGCTGCCCAGGGCTCCTCCCGGCTGAGCAGTTTCCTGAGTGATGCTGCATGTTGATCTCCTTCCTGCTCAAGGCCAGGGACATCCCCGGCTCCAGGCAGGGACGAGCAGCTATTCAGAGGTCTACCCTGCTGGAGGAGCCTTTGAGCCTGCCATATCACTAAACTTCGCGGGACCAGGCCTAAGTCGTCAGACTGATCATTAAAGCAAGTAGACTAGAACTTGGGCTCTTGGCTCGTATCAGCTGTGAAATGTAGAGCAACCTTCCAAAACACTAAGAACACAGTTCTGGCTTATAATTTGTCATGTAGGCTTGCCATTTTCATATTTACTTCCCGTTCTCATAAATCTGCACACTCATGGATAGTTTTGGTAACTTGAATCGTGATCCTATTACTTGGTAGTTATGAAAAATTATCACTGGCAGGTGAGTCTCAGTAAATTTCCCTTCCCTTTTACCCTGTCCCAATCATTGTTGATCTGCCAGAGTCCCATTGCCCTGAGTCCCCAGTCTCGTACATTCCTGAGCGTTTGAATCCTCTGTGTGCCCAGCTTCTAGATATTTACTTCCTTGAGCCAATTAAATCTGTAACTACATATTAGCTCACTGCTTTTTAGTTTTAAAGACTAGGAAAGAAAACATGGTTCCCATGTGCTCACTTCTCACCTGTCACTTTAAACCATGTTTAGATGTTGATTTAAATTCAACATTTCTATGAGTCTTATCAAGGACACGAGGGTCCTTGAAACGAACATTCTGAAATGGTATCAGGTTTCACACGGCAGTGCTTTGCACACCTGATAAAATGTTCACGAATCCAGCTCCACAGTATCATGAACGCCTCAGACCTCAGACAAGAATTCCGTGGTGAAGAGACAGAATCTGTGAACAGTATCCCAGTAAATCCTGGGAATTAAACTTGCCGGCCACTTAATCTAATCTAGGTCTTTTCCCTAAATCTCCCTTTTTCACTAACAGTGATGACTCTCACAGAAAGTCTACATTTTAGACCCACACTATTAAAAAAACACATTTTATTAGCACTTCATGCACATGTCATACAACTCAATAATTCTGTCATATCAAAAAGAGTTGTACAATTGTCACCACATCCAATTGTAGAACATGTTCTTCCTCTTTGTACTCATTGTTAGTCATGTATTCTGTTTTCTAAGTGTAAAAATATACACAACAAAACATTTTCCAATTCCACAACTTCTGCTTATATAATTTAGTACCATTGATTATACTCTTTGTGTTGTGCAACCATTACTGACATCCTTTTCCAAATTATTCCACCACCATTAACATAAACTCAATGTCCTCTAAGCAACAACTCTTCCTCCTTCACCCGTGGTAGCTGTTATACAAATTTCTTTTCTTTTTTTTTAAGTAGTTTTCTTGATATGGTACTCACATATCATAGGCTTCCATGGTTAAATTGCCTTTAAAATGAGTTGCATATATGTCATTACAATCTGTTCTAGTGCTCCCTTCCCCCTCCCGCATTCACTGTTTGTTCCCCAAGTCCAACACGCACTGTTTGTCTCTATGTACTGTGGGCTGTAAGTAGAAGTTAGAATAAATGTAGTGCTTATCCTTGATAAAGTGATTTTCCTCCAACATGTAAAATTAAATGAAATTCTCTTTGGAATCTAATTGTATCCAGTGGCTTTCCTTTCCACCTGCTCCTTTTTTTTTCTCAATGTACTGGAGTGCTAGCTATCAGGGCCATCTCTTTGTTTTCTTCCTGATGCTTTGAGTTATAAGGTGTTCATTCTCTTACAAGCAGGCTTCAGGGTTTGGGGTGTGACCCTCAAGATCTGAACTTGGATTTTTGCTACCACAGGATTGATTTCTCTGAAATACAGCCAGAAGAGTCGCTAAAACCAATTCAGCGAGACCCTCTTGTGATGTGAAATGGCCCTTTTACAGATGCCATCTGCCATCAAAATTCTAAATTACAGGCGCCAATACTATCCCCACATTGCAGATGAAGAAATTGAAACTCAAAGAGGTTCAATAACTTTCCTAAGGTCATAAGTTGCAGGTACAGGTACAAGTATAGGTATCCTGTATCTTCTCAGCAGCCAAGTGAAGGGCATCCCCAGATCAGAATGTTTGCAAAAACGAGATGAAGTATGTAAAATATTATGATAACTATGTAAGTTATAGTACTAGTCATACAGTGAAATATTGAGCAATAATAAAACAATAATGATTCCATTAATATTTAATACTGTAAGAAAATGTTCACCATAGAATAATAAACGAAAAGACAAAATATAAAAATTGCTAATAAAAATCCCCCTTTTTAAATGGAATATATTATCTCTGGTGATTGAACAAAAGTTCAGTTGAAATTAGTTCTTCATGCTTCTTTTTATTTTATAAATTTTCACAACCCCAGATATTTCCTTTAAAATCCAAATGCCAAGGCATATTCCCCTAAATGCCAGTGTTAGAGAAAATGGTATCTCTTTGGGTTTTTCTTTTCTCCTCCCTGAGACAATCACTACCGCCCCGAAGCAGAGGTGCCGTGGCTTTGTCTGGAGCAGACTCCTTAGTTTTCATAAGAAAATGTCAATTCCACCACTAGTTCAACTGACTTGATAAATGCGTCCTTCACCAGCATCATAGGTTATCGATACTTGAGTTTCTCTCCTGAGAGTGTAACCTTGAACTCTGCTGCCTCAGACTGCTAAAAGGCTAGACTGTCAACAAAATGACGCAGGTAACAATCCCAGATGGCCACATCGTCTCTTTCTCTGGAACTGGACATTGTACTGCTTCTCACATCACTGCCCTCACTGAGCTGGATTTGGTCATGGTCCCACTAGTCTATATCGATGGCCTTATAAGTAACCATGCTATAAAACCCTCTAGAGCCGTGATGGTGAAATGATTAAAGAGCTCAGCGGACAATTGAAAGGTTGGTGATCAGAAATCAGCAGCAGGCAACACACGCTCGAGAAGAGGTGGCAGTACGCTCCTGTAGATTGCTGCCTGAAAACGCTGTCGGGCAATTCTCGGGTCCCTCACAGTGGAGTCAGAACCATATGAACAATTTACCCCAACGATATGCAGAGTTACTGTGGGGACACTTGTTCACTACCTCATGACCCTTTGAGAGGGAATGGTCTCCCGCGTCAGGTATCACCATAAATATTTTATAGCCACTGCAATTTGTATAATCACCTGACCAATTACAGTTCACACATCACTTCTGCATTAGCTGTAAAACTTTGGACCACATTTGCAGTGCTCCTCTGGAAAACACGCCCTGGTGTGTGTTTGGTGTGCTGGCCTCTGATGTCCTCCTTGTTTTTATTGCATGTAACCCTTCAAGGGCTTTCTAAACAAGGGGGGATGAATGAGCGAAGGGAGGCAGGGAGGAGGAAGGATGCGAACAGAAGGAAAATTCTTGTTGGAACTTCATGGCTATGATTTAAAATCAGTGCCATTTGGAGTATGATGGCCTCCTCTATATTTCTAGAACTATCTCTAGTGATTCAAGAGCGACTGGCATGAGGAAAATACGACACAAGGAAGATGTTTTTCTCTATGCTGGGTTTCCAAAAGGGTGACAGAGTCCAGTGCCAGGGACACACCTCAAGCTCTGAGCAGATGCACTAGGAGCATAGAAATAACTGGACGTGAGCTATTTTCTCAGAGAATAGGCTATGAAGTGCAGGCAGACATGTAAAAAGAGACAGAGACTAGTGATTATTTCTCTTTGTTCCTTGGCAATTTTTCAAGTTCAAATTCAACACTGCTGCAGCTACTCATTACACAAGATCCTCTGACTTGCACACTTTCAAGTTTTAAAAAGTGAGGAGGACAAAGCTGTCAGAACAAAGAGGTACAGTGTAGGCTCTCCCTCCACCACCAAGAGTGGGATCACTTGATAGGACCCCACAGGACCCCTTTGTTCCTGAGAACAAAAAGACGTGCAGGTTTTTCAGGACCTGGCTTGTTCGCATCTCAGAGAGCTTCTGTTGTTCCCTCTGTTACCTTGTCCTCTGGCTTTTCTCATCTGTTGCTTCTCCCGCTCCATGTTTCATCGCTCTCTGCAGTCACCATTTGATCTCTCTCTTTGCCAAAGACAGCAGGGCTTGTCCTAGCACAGCCACAGAACAGTCTTTTCTCCCAAAGGTGGTGAGTCACTGGTGGGAGTGGTGGAAATTCTATGGGTATCAGTCATCGATTGAGACAACAGACTCGTCTTCCAAGACTGAACTGCTTGCTTTTGAAAGTGAGCAAATTCAGAAGGATCAGGAAGGTGGCTGAGAAGGTCACACAGGGTAAAAGGCCATTTCACAGGCTTTGTGAAAGATCGTATTTCATAAATGAAAATCACCTGAGTGGAAAATTCCTTTATTTACCAGCTGGGAGGGAGTGTATCAGCCCTGAGTGGGGACAGCAAAGAGTTCTTTAGAATTCTTGCCATTTCCTGTCGGCCTCCCATTTTTAGTTTTTTGCAAATGAAATGAGATGATGACACTTGCTTCTCCCTCAACAAGAGGCTGTTATACCGTAAGTCCTAGCAATCTCTCTACTAAGGATGTACCCCAAAGAAATAAAGAGCAAAACAGGGGTGTTCACCTTGCTCATGCAAACACAGCACTGTAATGGGACAACCTCTCTGATTTTGACGGCCCATCACCTGAACTTTTGTTTTTGAATGTTGGCCACGGTTCTCAATAGGGAGCCCAATCAGTTGTGATTTCCCAAGGATTACATAAGCAGTTGGGGTGGTTATGTATTTTTAAACAATAATTTCTGAAAACATTGAAGAAGAAGGGAAAAAAAGAAAAAAAAAGAGCAAAACAGGATCAAACATACACATACGCATGATTATTAAAGCAGTATCCACTTTCCTCTAGTTCTTCAATGCTTCCCCCCTCCAGCCCCCACTATCATGACCTCAGTTCTACCTTACAGATCTGACTAGACCAGAACATGTACACTGCTTCAGATAAGAGCCAGCAACACAGGGAATCCAGGATAGATAAACCCCTCAGGACCAGTAATGAGAGTAGAGATACCAGGAGGATTAGGGGAAGGTGGGAGGAGAAAGGGGAAATCGATCACAAGGCTCGACATATAACCCCCTCCCTGGGGGACAAACAACAGAAAAGTGGGTGAAGGGAGACAGAGCATAATGTAATATATGAAAATAGTAATCTATAAATTACCAAGGGTTCATGAGGGAGGGAGGGGGGAATAAGGAGCTGATATCAAGGGCTCAAGTAGAAAGAAAATGCTTTGAAAATGATGAGGGCAACATATGTCCAAATGTGCTTGACACAATGGATGAATGTGTGGATTGTGGTAACAACCACAATGCCCATTGGTGGAGGAGTGGATAAAAAAAATACATACATACAATGGAATATTATGTATCTTTTAAAAATAATGATGCAACTCAAACACTTCATGACATATTGAGAAACATTATCCTCAGCAAAGTTAGTCAATCCTATAAAAATGAATGTGGCATGCAACCACTATTATAAAAGGGAGGGGCGCCGAATCTAGAGAAATAGTTTTCACACCCAAAGAAACAGATTGTGAAAGCTATGAGGAGGCTGGGGGAAGAGTGGGGAGAGAGAGAGAAAAAGATAGGGGCCACACATACGGGAGGAATTTCTGGGACATTGTCAATGTTTTGTTTCTCATACTTTTCCTCTGTCTGTTATGTTCCACAATAAAAAACCTTTTAAGGGGGCTGGAGGATCATCGTATGAACATCCTAAGCTTTCAGACGCGGTGGGTTAGCTGTTGGTCTTCAAATATCAACTATTTCAAAATCAAAGTCTGTATACATTTATTCTTTCCATTTTCTATTTTCCAAAGATCATTGAATTAACAGTACAAATATAAAGTTAAAGATCGAAGTGTGACAGTATATACAGGAAAAGCTTTAGGCTCTGACCCCTTATAAGATAACATTAGTTGCAACTTCTTATGAGTCAGTATTTAAAAATAAAAAGAGTTTTAAATGGAAATCTGGACTTACCCCAATATGCAGAAAAGCAGCAGCTACATCTACTAAGGTAACCTCAGGTGTGTCCATGTAGAGCTACGCTCCATAGGATTTTCATTGGTTAATTTTCCAGAAATAAATCATTTCTCTAGGAACAAGTGGGTGGTCACAAACCTCTAGAACCCCAATCCTCCTCCCTCTGGGTTCACGATTTTCACTCAAGGACTCCACTTCATTGATGTTGTTTGGTGTGGTCGCATAAATTCCCACCCAAAGCAACTCTATGTCCAATAGAACAAAATAGCTCCCAGTCCTCACAACTGTTTCTATAGCCCACTGTGGAAGCTATTGTGCCAGTCTATCTCATTGAAGGTCTTCCATTTTCTCAAAGATCCTCTAATTTACTAAGCATGATGCCATTTTCCGCAGACTAGACTCTCCTGATAACATATCCAGAGTCTACAAGGTAAAGTCTCATCATCTTTGCTTCTATGGAACATTCAGGCTGCTTCTACGACGGATCTGTGCATCCATCTGGCAGTCCATAGTATACTCCATAATCTTCACCAACATCATCATTTAAATGCATCATTTATTCTTCCATTTTCGTTGGTCGTTGTCCAGTTTTTACATGCATGGGACGGTTGCAAATATAACGGCTTACGTCAGATACACCTTCGTCCTCAAAATGACATCTTTTCTTTCAACACATTTGAGTGCTCTTTTGCAGAAGAATAAACCAACATGGCTTGACTTCTTTACTGCTTCTTCCATGGGGATTGACAGTGGATCCAAGTAGAATGAAATCCCAGAGAGCTTCAGCATTTTCTCACTGTTCCAGTTGAATGACAGCCTTTTAGTCGATGTACAGGTTCCACAGGAGCACGATTCAGTGTTCTAAAATTCCCATTCTTCGTAATATTGTCCATAATTTTTAATACTCCTCACAATCAAATGTCCTTGGATAGTCAATTAAGCACAGATGACCACCTTTCTTGTTTCCAGTCAAGGTCTACCTTACATCAATAATGTTATCCCTCATTTCACATCTTCTCTGAAGCTGGCTTAAATTTCTGGGAGCAGTTCCATGTTGCTGTATGACTGAAAATGTTTCTTAATTATCTTCAGCAAGGTTTTACTTGCATGTGATATTAATGATTATTCAATAAACCAAACTCATTGCCTTTGAGTCTATTTCAATCCATAATAACCCTACGGGACAGCGTAGAACTGACCCTGAGGGTTTCTGAGGCTGTAAATCTTTAAGGAAACAGGAAGTTCGTCTTTTTGTTCCAGAGTGGATGATGTCCATCAGCCAGCAAATTTGAAACTCCAACCTTGTGGTTATCAGACAAACCCTTAGCCCACTACACCACCAGCACTCCTTTTGATATTAATGATAGTATTTGGCAATTTTTGCATTCTCTAGGGTCATCATTCTTTGGGATAGACATAAATATGGATCTCTTCTAGTCATTTGTCCAGGTAGCTGTCTTCCAGATTTTTTGGCACAGATGAGTGAGCGCCTCCAGGGCTACATTTGTTTGTTAAAACATCTTAATTGGCATTCCGTCAATTCCCTGGGGCCTTGTTTTTCCCCAATGTCTCAAGTGTGGCTTGTACTTGAAGAACATCAATTTTTAATCATTTGCTACTTTCTGAAGTGGCTGAATATTGACCAATTATTTCTGATCCAGTGATTGAGAATTCTTTTCTTCTTCTTTTGATTTATAGTAGTTAATACTATGGGCTTAATAAATATTAGAATGACTGTTCATCCCCCTGTCCCTAGCTAGATCATTCTCATCATTAATATCCATTGTTCTTACCATCTTTGCTAGAAATCATAATGGATGTTACTGAGTTCCTTTTTTTCCGGAGGCTTGTAGAAATTCTTATCCGTATCATCTATTACTTATACTGAAATGCACTGATATTAAACTTTCCAATGTAGTATGGCTCTCCATGCTAGATTAAAAATCCTGGGGTTTATATATATATTTTTGTAGCCTCCTTATGTCTGAATGCTATTGATTACAAACTATTGAAACCAAACTTGTACTGGCGTTGTGAATTGAATTGTGTCCCTTCAGCAAGATATATCAAGGGCCCACTACCAGTGAATGTAGTCACATTTGGAGATTAGGTCTTGGAATGAGGCCATCCTAGATTAGAGTGGGCTTTAAACCAATATGGTCGATGTGAAGAGGAGGAGAGACACAGAGACAAGATACGGAAGAACACCACGTGAAAATGGGTAGAGACAGAGGCTGGAGTAATCTGACTATACGCCTCGTAACACCAAGGATTGCTGGAAATACCAGAGCTAAGAGAGGCATAAAACTGACTCTGTCTAGAGCCTCCCGAGACAGCATGGCCCTACTGACCACTGACTTTTCACTTTTATCCTTCAGAGTTGTGAGAAAATAGATTTCTGTTGTTTTACGCCAATCACTTTGTGGTCATTTGTTACAATAACCCTAGAAAACAAATACATTGAGTTAAACAGGAAGGCAATGAATTCACTTATATAGGAGAGTGGTGTGGCAGACTTGAGAGGTGCTTGATTCAGCAATTAGCAAGTTACTAAGGACCCAGATTCTTTCTCTCTGCTGCGCCTCAGACATAACAGCTTCAACCCAAAGTGTGTTGCTTTCCCTGTTGAAAGAGAGCTAATGTAGCCTACAGCAACCTGTCCTAATCACACTGCTTCACTAATGTCTGAGAGGCAAGAAAGGTTACTGAGGGCAGCATAAATTTCCTCCACCCCATAGTCGGTCTCTCTTGTAGCTCTTGGCCCAGGTGGTTTCACCTTAACCTTCGCTGACAAAGGGAGAGTAGTTATCATGATTAATTTTGGTTAATCATTTGAAGGGAAGCAGAATTAAAGGAATGTTTACTACCACACTAAAAGTTTTATACTGTAGGGTTCAATTAGTACTACTTGAATGGGTGAATCAGAATAAGCTTACTTATAACTAACAATAGTGGTTCCAGTAACATCTGAAAAATTGACAGTGAAATGGCAGAGATAAACCAAGTCTCTCTCATTCATATGAAATTTCATTTATATTATGGTGTTCATGGAAAATATTGAAAACTCCATGGACTTTCAGAAGAAACAAATCTGTCTGAGAAAAAATATGGCCAGAATGCTCCTTAGAAGTAAGGATGGGGAGCAAGAATATTTTGTTCTACTAAACTGACGTTCCATGATGTTCACCTTCCCAACACAATCGCTAAAGACAATGTGGGTGTATAAGCAAATGTGGGGAAGAAAGCTGATGGAGCCCGGCTATCAAAAGATATATCCTCTGGGGTCTTAATGGCTTGAAAGTAAATAAGTGGCCATCTAGCTCGGAAGCAACAAAGCCCACATGGAAGAAGCACATCAGCCTGTGTGATCACAAGGTGTTGAAGGGATGAGGTGTCAGACATCAAAAAGCACAAAATCATATCATTGTGAATGAGGAAGAGTGTGGAGTGGGGACCCAAGGCCCATCTGTAGGAAACTAGACACCCCCTTACAGAAGGGTTTCGGGGAGGAGATGAGCCAGTCAGGGTGCAGTGTAGCAACGATGAAACATACAACTTTCCCCTAGTTCTTAAATGCCCCCCCCCCCACTATCATGATCCCAATTCTACCTTACAAATCTGCCTAGACCAGAGGATGTACACTGGTTCAGATAGGAATTGGAAACACAGGGAATTCAGGATGGATGATCCCTTCAGGACCAGTGGTGAGAGTGGCGATACTGGGAGGGTGGAGGGAGGGTGGGCTGGAAAGGGAACCGATTACAAGGATCTACATATAACCTCCTCCCTGGGGGATGGACAACAGAAAAGTGGGTGAAGGGAGATCACGGACAGTGTAAGAGAGGACAAAATAATAACAATTTATAAATTATCAAGAGTTCATGAGGGAGTGGGGAAGCAGGGAGGGAGGGGGGAAAATGAGGAGCTGATGCCAGGGGCTTATGTGGAGAGCAAATGTTTTGAGATTGATGAGGGTAATGAATGTAGAAATGTGCTTTATACAATTGATATATGTATGGATTGTGATAATAATTGTATAACCCCCCCAATAAAATGATTTTTTTTAAAACAAGTGAGGATGGGGAGATTTCACCTTATCTTCTTTGTGCAAGTTATTAGGAGAGACCAGTCCCTGGAACAGACATTATACTTGGTAGAGGATGGGCAAAAAAGCAGAAGACCCCCAACAAGATGGATTGACACAATGACGAGGATGGTGTGGGATGAGGCCATGTTCCATTCTCTTGTCCATAGAGTCCCTATGAGTCAAAACCAGCTCAACAACACCTAACAACAACAACAGCAGATTTTAGAGCTTCCTATGTCTCCATTGTGGATGCAAAAATGGCTGGTAAGAGTACACATACAAACACACCAAAAACCCCTCAAACCCACTGCCATTAATTCATAGCAAACCTTACATAGGGTTTCCAAGGCTGTACATTTTTACTACATGGAAGATAGCTTCATCTTTCTCTCGAGGAGCTGTTGGTGGGTTTGAACCATCAGCCTTGCAGTTAGCAGTTCAACACTTATTCACCAGTGCCAATATGGCTACACACACACACACACACACACAAACACTCATACACTCACTATCTTATACCAATACTGTTGTAATACTGATTAACTTACAGTCAATGCTCAAATACCGATGAAATGAACAAACAAAAGAAAAACAAAACCGTTGAACATTATCTTCAGCAAGTTCCCCCAAGAGATGATTTAGATGGTACATATTCATTGTATTAAGTAACGTTGAATTACATAGGAGTTAATCTCTATTTGGCTCCTTTTCAATGCTCCTGATACTATCAAAGCAAAAGCTTTGAGTCTTTAAGGCTTGCTAACCCTTGTTAATCTTCCTTCAGCAACAGAGAATAGGTTTTAGGCTCCAAACATGGAAGGGCATTTACCTGGAATTTTAAACATTGTCTTGCTACTTCCAATTATATTTACAATTGCCTCATTTTTTGTGATGTGCAATATTGTGTGTATGTTTTAACCTTCAGATAATGATCTAATATCTCCTTTGAAAAAAGCCTATTTAAGGAAAATGAAGCTACCATATATACTCGAGAGTAAGCCAAACTGAATATCAGCCAAGACACCTAATTTTACAAAAAACTGCATTAAAAATGTGCTGATTGCTGAAGAAAAATGTGAACATAAGCAAATGTGGTGAAGAAAGCTGATGGTGCCCGGCTACCAAAAGATATAGCATCTGGGGTCTTAAAGGCTTGAAGACAAACAAGCAGCCATCTAGCTGAGAAACATCAAAGCCCACATGGAAGAAGCACATCAGCCTCTCTGACCATGAGGTGAAGAAGGGACCAGTTATCAGACATCTAAGAACTAAAAATCATATCAGTGGGGGCCCACCTTCCTGATACGATCACTGAAGACAAACGTGTGCCTAAGCAAATGTGAAGAAAGCTGATGGTGTCTGGCTATCAAATGATATAGCGTCTGGGGTCTTAAAGGGGTCTTGAAGATAAACAAGTGGCCAAGCAAATGTGGTGAAGAAAGCTGATGGTGTCTGGCTATCAAATGATATAGCGTCTGGGGTCTTAAAGGGGTCTTGATGATAAACAAGTGGCCAACTAGCTCAGAAGCAACAAAACCCACATGGAAGAAGCACACCAGCCTATGTGACCATGAGCTGTCGAAGGGATCAGGTATCAAAGAACAAAAAAATCATATCATTGTAAAGGTGGGTGAGTGCAGAGTGGAGACTCAAAGCCCATCTATAGGCAACTGAACACCCCCTTACTAAAGGGTTGTGGGGAGGAGATGAGCCAATCAGGGTGCAGGGTAGCAACAATGAAACATATAACTTTCCTCTAGTTCTTAAATGCTTCCCCCGCACCCCCACTATCATGATCCCAATTCTACCTTACAAATCTGGCTAGACCAGAGGATGTACATTGGTACAGACAGCAACGGGAAACACAGGGAATCCAGGATTGATGACTCCTTCAGGACCAGTGGTGAGAGTGGCAATGCCTGGAGGGTGGAGGGAATGTGGGGTAGAAAGGGGGAACCGATTACAAGAATCTACGTATAGCCTCCTCCCTGGGGGATGGACAGCAGAGAAGAGGGTGGGGGGGGAGATGGGACAGTGTAACTTATGACAAAATAACAATAATTTATGAATTATGAAGGGCTCATGAGGGAGGGGGAGAGGAGAGGGAAGGGGAAAATGAGCAGCTGATATTAGGGGCTAAAGTAGAAGGCAAATGTTTTGAGAATGATGAGGGCAACAAAAAAGTACATATGTGCTTGACATAATGGATGGATGTATGGATTGTAATAAGAATTGTACGAGCCCCCAATAAAATAATTTTTTAATGTGCTGAAAAACTCATTTATAGACGAGTATATATGGTAATTAAAATAATCAATTAGAAGAGTAGATTGTATATGGATATATTAAACTCACTGTGGTAATACATTATGGTATCTGGATACAGGAGATGACTAAAATTTGAAAAGTGTTTGCCTGTGGTAATAAGGGAAGATTACATGTAGAGATGGTTATATTACATGAGGAACAAAATTATTGTCACTGAATTGTACATGTGAAGAAAGTTGAACTGGCATTTTATTATGTATCAGAATCTCTTCCTCTCCCTGTGATCGAGTCAATGCTGACGTATAGTGACCCCCCTCTGGGTTTCTAGGACTGTAACTGTTTATGGAAGCAGAACATCCAGCCTTTCTTCCTCAGAGCTGCTGGTGGTTTTGAACTGCCAACCATGCAGATCTCAGCCCAACTCCTAACCACTACACCACCAGGGCTCTACGTAGGAGTATATTTACAATTGAAAAAGAGAATGTCAGCACAGAGGGCAATTTGAGAACCGACAAGAGGTCGGTGTATGGGTAATTGTTTTAAAAAAATAACAACTTGGCCCCACGACATTCACCCAATAACAGTGAGTTTGGTTTGGGTGGGAGATTCTCCTAGTAACAATTGTGAAGATGTTGCAGGACTGGGCATTGTTTCTCTCTGTTGTACATAAGATCACTACGATTCACAACCGACAACAACAGCGCCTCTGTAAGGATTCCTGCTGTTTTAGTGGCTTACCCGTTGGGTTGCCAACCATGAGATCAGTAGTTCAAACCTAATAGTTGCTCTGCTGGAGAAAGATGAGGTTCTCTACTCCTGAAAAGACTTAGTCTTGGTAACCCAGGGGGGCAGTTCTACTCTGCCCAATGGAGTCACTATGTGTCAAAATCAATTCGATGGCAGTGGGTTAGGTCTTACTTGTAAGAAGCTCTGGTGGTGCTGGTAACCACCAGAAGGCTGGCAGTTCTAATGCACCCACCACCCCTGGGGAGAAAGATGAAGTTCCCATAAAGACTATAGTCCTGCAAACCCTTTAGAATCACAATGAGTGAAAAATGTCTCAAAGACAGTGTGTGTAAGTCCTCCTTGAGGACCCCCTGTAGCACAGTGGTGAGTTGCACACTTCTGTTCACCAACATGTTAGCACTTCAAACCCACCGGCTGTCCCCTGGGAGAAGAACTGGCAGTGTGCTTCCCAAAACAGCCACTTCCACTTTGTCCTGCAAGGCCTCCGTGAGTGGCAATGAACTTGGTACCAGTGGGTAAGTCTTCCTTATTTAGGCTCTTGATCCGAAAGAGCAGTTTACAGACCAACACCATCAATATCGCCGGGGAACAACAGCCTCAGCATCGAATCCCCCCGCCCCCTGCCCCCCCAGGCCAACTGAATCTGAATCTACATTCTTACACACATTAAAGTGTGAGCAACATTGTCTTGGAGTTTCCAAAAACATCTACACCCAAAGATCTGCTCTATGACTGTTTAAAATCCAATTCAATTAGAACTTTACCCCAAAACACAGAGAGAGAGGCTGTTTCCTACAGTTTTATTTTTTGTTTACCCCAGATGTACATAGTTTACAATCTGGCAGTAAGTTTTTTAATAGATGATATAACAAACAAACTTTAGAACTGAGTCACATTTTTAAATTTGGAAAGTATATTCATAGGAGGTTTTATTTAGTCTAAGGGACATAGGCTGACGTTAACACAACAAACTATTTTCACAGAGTTATTAAGAAAGACTTTTATTGCTGATGAGCTAGTTGACCTCACTTTCAAAACTTGGGATATTATTTTCATAAAATTTAATGGGGATGAGAACAAGCATGATAGTTTCTAGTCTCTTAGATTGTTGTGTTTTGGGTTCTTGTTTTTTTAGAGTAATATAAGAAACTGCAAGCTTCTCATCTAAATCTATGCTCTGCACATCTGCACATGTTAATATTTCTCTGTGTAAAAGATAACTTGGTGTGGTTTAAAAAAAAAGCAGCAGACTCCACCATTTCTTTCCCTATACCGTTCTCATTATTGGAGGACCAACTTTATTTCTACAGGTTTGGGGTGGGCGTTTAACTAAGGAGAGTACCCTATTAGACATTCTACTTGGGGAGAAAAAGGCATTTTAGAATTGGGGCAGATAGAGATCTTGGTTCCTGAGACTGGCCCCATTTGCCTGCATCTCTGTACAGTAGCCTGATAGTGAAACATCAGAAGGCACTGGCCTCGTGGTACCTGTAAGGGTTGGACCATTGCAGTTGGGACTCTTACCTTCAGCCATGTGCCGGGGTCCAGCCCGGCGGGGTGAGGGGCCCCCTGTTTGGTGGGTAAGGCGTCGACACGAGAGGGATGAGCAGAGTCAGGAGTCAGTGATCATCTGCTGCTTTATTACAATTTTAAGGTTATATTTAAACAATATTTTCTGACAATCATACAATCAAAACAGAAAGAAAAAATTCTAATAATAAAAGGTGCAAAGCATAGAGTTTTCCGGGGTATTCTGTTTAAATCTTCTCAGAACGTTCTTTCTGGGTGACTGGTTCATTTAAGTTTTCAGTCTTGACCAACGTACATTGTGATTAACCGTAGACATGAATGGTTCTTGAAATAGGTCTGTGGTAATGGTGCCAAACAGTGTTCAAGTTCAAGGAAGTAGATAGGAGAAAATTGGCATGAACTTAAAATACAAAGTTCAGTCTACAAAGGTCTACGTTAGCTAAATATTCTTAATATGCTTCATCAATCTTACGTTCTGTAAGCCTTCGTTCCATTTCTTTTACCTGCCTTTTCAATCGGGCTTCCACTGTTCTCTTGTTTCCATTATGCACCATCTACACAATCCACTCTGTAATAACATTTTTGTACACCTTATTTTGTCTTCAATAGATCTAACACACCAAACTGGGCCACCCCTTTTTATTCTTTTCCATAAAAATAAGGTTGAAAATTTTACACCCTTCCCATTTACCTCAATAATATGTTCTCCATTGTCATCATAAATGCCAGTGTAATCCAAAGGAGGGAGAGTAGTCTTAGGGGTTTTTTCATTACTGTCCCCTTTACTATAAGCAAATTTATTAAGGGGTCCTACTGAGTGAATCAAGGGTTGTTTCTTATCTTTGGCACTCTTTCCCAGAAAGGCAGTCATAGGGAACTTCTCGGGAGTTACTGTAGTCAGTTGGGGTTGTTCCAATTCTAACTTTTGCATTTTTCCCATAAATATACCAAAATCCTCATTCCCTTGTATGGCTTTGTTAATTAACTCAGTCATTCTATCATTTGCATCCCTTCTCTTTATGGGTACTGTGATTTCCCCTGAATTATTCATCGTGGTCTCGTTATTGCTCATAGTGGCAATAATGGTTTCATTTTTACATGGTCTGGGATAAAACATAAACATACTCCAGAATATCATAGCGGCAACAACAAAACAATTTGTGAGCGGATTCCGGCCACCAATTCCTACAGTCCAACTTCTTTGAAGTCGGGCCATCTGTCGCTGGAATTTGTCCTCAACGTCAGCCGGCAGGCGTAGTCCCATCAGCCATGCATCAGTCTGTGGTAGTCTCCCAGACAGAGGCACCGTGGAGATGACCAGTATCAGTCAAAGAGCAGAGTTCTGCTTCAGATTCTCTACGTTAGCTTCCCAAGATATTAGTGAGCCCAGATAGAACTCTACCTCAAATACTGATCCGACTGAACTTGATTGAGAAGTATAAAGCAAGATGATGCTTCTTGAACTTGAGGGTGGTGCTTGCACCCTGATGCTCACGACATATACATCATAGGCCCCATGCTGCTAAAACATTTTGACTCCTAAATGTTATCCACCAGTTTCCTGCCATCTGCATGCAGGCTCAGACTTGGTGGTCATTTTTGTTTACTGACAGGGACTAGAGCCAATGTCCTTACAGTTTCAGAGAAGTAGATCTGCCTATGGATTCTGAAGTCATACTGCTCAGGTCTTAATCCCAGTTCCTCCTCTTGCATAACATGGGCAGGTGAATGCATTTCCAATACGTAGAACATTGCCTTGATAAAACCAACCCTTTGCCACCAAGTCTCATAGCAAACGTATGCTCTAGAAATGAATGAATAAATCAGTGATCCATTTGAATTGTGAATCTGCTACACTTGCAAATTATCTTGCTTGCTCAGATATAAAAGAAATCATACACATTCAGGCTTATTATTTTTGTCACCATCATTCTGTGTGTTGGTGATTTGGTGGAGGGTGAGGGTTTATTTGTACTTTGTAGTATCAACTACTTTAAACCATTTTGGGAATACAGTAAGGCAAAAAAAAAGAAGGAATCTGTTCTGACATACTCCCACACACATTGAAGCATCCCTGTTGCATTCAGGGGTGCTGCTACCAATATAAAACCCTAGATGGGCAAAGTGTACGTATAGTTAGATCTGAACATGAAAGGGCCACAATCCAATAATTTCACTGGTTTCAGAGTGCATAGATCCGGGGTTATCAAGCAATTCAAGATAGGTAAAAGGACAAAGCACAGATTTGTGCTTTCTGACTTAAAAATCAGTAGGCTATCCCAGAGAAAATTTCAAAATGAGTTGTATATTTTGAAAAGTACCCCCCCAAAATAACTAATTAACTCAAAGACAAAAGAAAAGTCAGCACCCAAAAGAATTCACTAGGACTTTCCCTTTTAATAGGTACAAGTGCAATAGATTGAAAAGGCAGTGGAATGTTCCAAATATCTGAAATACGAGGTCTTTTTCTCTGCAGGTTTTGTGTGTTTTCTGACCACTCACCCACCTCCAATCGATGTAGAGTTGAGTGGTTTCTCCATTAGTGTGATGTCAGAACCCACTGAGAGAGGAAAGGAAAGTCTAATCAATGGGGCAATTCCTGGGTGGAGGGACTCTCCTAGGCTCCACGCTTGGAAAGCACAGGGTCACTGGGAAGTAACGCAAGAAAACAGCATTAGGGAAGGAAGAAGTTCAACTTTTCATTAAGAAAGCATCTCTTAATCTCAAACACAAGTTCATACAGCTTCCACTGTCATTAAAATTGACTCAATGACAGTGAATTTGGTGTTTGAGGTATCTTAAAATTAATATGACGGAAGGCCCTTTTTCCTTCCTACACTTCTAGATGCCCTGTTGTGAGATTTCACTTTTATTTCATTTTTATCTTCGTTAATTCATTCTTTTATTCATGCCACAAATATTTTTTACTACTGTCTAGGTGCTAGGGACTAAGATACACTGACTCAAGCCATGGTATTTTCAATGACTTCGTATGCATGGGTAAGCTGGACAATGGATAAGGAAGACTACAGCGGAATTGATGCATTTGAATTGTGGTGTTGGCGAAGAACATTGAAAGAACCATGGACTGGCGGAACAAAGAGATCTGTCCTGGAGGAAGTCCAGTCAGAGTGCTCCGTAGAGATGAGGATGGGGAGCCTTCATCTCATGTCCTTTGGACATAATCTCAGGAGAGCTCAGTGCCTGGAAGAGAACACTAGGCTTGGTGAAGTAAAAAGTCAAACCAACCATAAGATGATTGACACAATGGCTGCAACGATAGACTTTAACAAAGCATGTGTAAGGAAGGTGCAGGACTGGGCAGCATTTAATTTCTGTTGTGCATGTGACAGCTATGAGTCAGACCGACTTAGTGGCACCCAACAATAATATCTGGTGCTAGGGAAAAGAGCCCTGGTGTGTAGTGGGTTATATGTTGAACTTCAAATCTCAAGGTCAGCGGTTCAACCCATCAGGCACTCCTAGGGAAAAGATGATGCTTTCTGCTTCTGTAAAGGCTGACATTCTCAGAAACACGAGGGAGCAGTTCTGCTCTGTCCAATGGGGTTGCTGTGGATCAGAACCAACGTGACAGTGGGATTTGGGGTCAGGGGCTAAGGAAAGAGGGCCTTCATGATTAGATTGTTAAAGAGCTCGACTGCTGACTGAGAGGTCAGTGTTTCAGATCCACCATGCACTCCACACGGGAATGATGTGGCAGTCTGCTTCCATAAAGATTTAGCGCCTTGGACCTCTAAGAGGCAATGAATTTTGTCAATTATGGTCTTCTGGAGTCAGAATTATCTCCATGGCAAGGGGTTTGGTATTTCTGGCTTTAGATGCTAGGGATATAGAAGGAATGAGACAAACAAGGTTTCTACTCTGGGGAACTGACATCTAGAATGTAAAAGAGAAGACAGACAACTAAAAGCCAAACAAAAATTAATAAGATCATTTTAGCTAGTTATGGATAACGAACAAAAGAGGACAATGTGATCCTGAGTGAATGAGTCATCAGGGCCCTCTGAGAATGTAACATTTGCTTCAAGACCTGAATTATAAGAAGGACTTAGCCATGCAAGCCTTGGAAGAAGAGATTTCGGTCATGAAACAGCTGATAAAAAGGTTTCAGGCCAAGATCAAAAAGAACTACAATGTTTCTGTACCAAATTGTTCAAGGTAGAGAATATGTATTTGTAAAGGCCTTGGTGAAGGGTTAGTGAGTATGTATATTTTCTGTTTGATGGAATGTGTCGTGAAGAAGGAGTGTATTGAGAGCTTAGTGTAATGACCCCTGATGCTTCATCCATTGGGCTACTAACCACAAGGTCAAGAGGTCTAAACCACCAGCTGCTCTGTGGCAGAGAGACTCTGCAAATGGATGTTGGGCCGTCACTTCCATCCATTACCCTTTGCAAGCTCAGTGCTCAGCATTCAAGCTATAATGCAGGGGGTTGAATTTTTATGTTATTCCTTTCTTTTCAAGAGGCACCATAATGGAGAAACATCCAAAGCTAACCCAGTGAACAATAGGCAGCACAAAGTGATAGGGACCTGTAAGAGTTACAGTATGGGAAACCCTCAGAGGTTCTTCTACCTCGTCCTATAGGATCACGATGAATCAGATTCAACCCAATGGCCATGTGTGTGTGTACTGCTTGGAGTCTGCCTCTGTCCATCACCATTGATGGCTGTAGGAAAAGGAAGATGCTTTGCATCTTGGGGCTGGGTTGCTGTGCTAGAGGATTCTGCTTATGCTCATATTGTGCTCTTTGAACAATCTTCCCCTTGTGCAGAAATGAGCCTTGTCCTATCACTGCATGCTATACATTGTACACTGGATTCATTTTGGAAGTTGTTCAAACATGGTGGCTCTCAAAAAGAAAGGAACAATATAAAAATTCAACCCCCTGTATTATAGCTTAAGTTCTGAGCACCTGGTCTGCAAGAGGCTATGGATGCCAGTGAAAGACCAACATCCATTTTCAGAGTCCCCACAAAGATTAAGCCTCCATTGAATTTTTTCTGGTCATTAACCAAGTATGTAGATAATATACCCTCGGCATAGTGCATTGGAAAGTGGATTCTCTCCAGCCCTCTCTAGCCAGCCCCAGAAGGGGCAGTTCTCTCTTGGGGCTCACCTTAGTGTGTCCTTGATGGAGTCACTGGGGACAGTACAGGGGTCGGTTGCATGGTCATGAGTCATGCCCTATCAGCCTTGCCCTGACTGCCTTGGTTGAAAGACCCGGACCCAATCTTGTAAGCCAGCGATTCTCAATCTGTGGGACACGACCCCTTTGAGGGTCCAACGACCCTTTCACAGGGGTTGCCAAACTCATAACAGTAGGAAAATTACAGTTACAAAGTAGCAATGAAAATAATTTTATGGTTGAGGGGTCACCACAACATGAGGAACTGTATTAAAGGGTCACGGCAATAGGAAGATGGAGAACCACTGTGTAAGCCTTTCTACCTAACGATGTATGCGTTCCAATCATCGTGCATTTCCTGCTTCTGTAGTCCCATCTGCAACGGTGATGTATTGCTTTGCCACCAGTTATGAATTTGTGACAGTTCCCTTTGTTCCATGGTCTATTTATACAGCATCCAGTTTAACTCCTCAGACACCATTTTGATCTTTTATTAATAATGGCCTCCCTCATCCAGATGATGTGTCTTGTCTTTGCCTCTTTGAAGACTTAATAAATGCTCTCCTTAAAATATATTTGAGATTGGGTCTCCTTTTGTAACCCTAGAACACCCCTCGTGAAATGTCTTACATAATTGCAACTGGGGCGGGGGAGAGCTATTACTAACTGTTATATTTACCTTCTGTTAAGAATCTGTTTTATTTTCCCCCCTCCGAGCATTATTACTCTTCATAATTAGTTCTGCAATTTCTCCATAGAGTATGATCCATTTCATTTGAAGTGCTAAAAGCAAGCACTAGTAGTTGATCACTGTCTGTCTCTAATTTGCATTGCTCTTTATCCAAGAAAATATTAGTTCTTATTAGCCAGATAGAGATCTATTATGAATGTCAATGTAACTTAATTAAAGCATAATATTAATCATAATACTATCTTCCAGTCTCAAATACTTCCCAAATGATGTTTACTTGCACAGAGCTTCACTGATAAAATGCAAAAAATCAAATAGAGAGATCTTTGATGAGTAGAGAGATTTAGCCAAAGCCTTTCTTAATGAAAAAATAATATAAAGGGGAGTGTAGAAAGAATTGTAGCTGATAAATCCTGTTCAAAATAATAAAACAAGAAATTTGCTTTACTGACATTTATACCTCAGCATTAATATTTATTAACTTCTGAGTGTTTTCAGAGTTGTGTAATATATGCTAGCCAACTAGATATAGCTCATATTTTGTACTCCCCCCAAACCCAACTGCCCTGCCACCCAGTCCATTCTGACGCACAGCAACTCAATAGGACATGGGAGCTTCCCCTGTGGGTTTCTGAGACTGCAACTCTTTGCAGCAGTGGAAAACTTTGTCTTTATCCTTTGGAGCAGCTTGTGGTTTCAAAATGCTGACCTTGCATTTGGCAGCTAAATGCACCACCCACTACACCATTTAGACTCCTGTACCTTTTACTAGTTTTCTTAATTTTATTTAGTATATCTAAAATGCACCCAAAAGATGTTTTAGGCACAATCATAGTTGTAGTTACCCGGTATGGTAGATATGATAACATGAAAAACCGAAGTCACTGTTAATGTCTTTGGAGAAAATTGTTTATTATTTTGAGAAAATATTTAGAAGAATATCTAATTAGGCACCTCACCTCCTACTTCACTGCCATAAAGTCAATTCTGACACATGACAGCCCTCTGTATAGAGTAGCATAGTGGATTATTATATATTGTGCTGCTGTGATAGTTTATTGTCCCAACTAAGCCTTCATAGGAACATGTGGGCAGAGTTTAATCAGGTCACAGCTTGATTGGAGGGCGACCAAGATAAATACTTTCTGCAGCCAGCATCCAGTCTCTCTTCTTTCCTGGTGATCAGACAAACATGCTGCTGCTTGAGCTAGTTTTTTGTCTCAACCGTGTGATGCACTACCTGTGGGTGAAGCCGACCCCTCAGTCATGTTGCTGGAGTCGCCATAAGTACGTCGCTTGAATTCAAGATCCCATGGGCCTGCCTCACTAAGCTCCGGGAGTACTGCCTGATGATGCCTACAGAGCCGACTCCCTGTCTTGCCTGAGGACCGACTCCATATTCTGCTTCCCTGACCTTGGACCAGCATAACTGAGTCCTCTGTACTGCTGTGTGGACTAATTAGCTTTTGTTTTCCTTCTTGCTGTATAAATCTATCATCTATCTATCTATCTATCTATCTATCTATCTATCTATCATCTATCTATCTATCCACACACACCAGGGCGTATACTCCCCACAAAACAGAATCTTTTTTCCAAAGCTATGTATTTAATTTGTTTTTGTTTTTTTAACAAAACAACCTTATCATCTTCAAAGTATTCTCCATTACACTTAATACATTTGTCAAATCTGTGATTCCATTCTTGGAAACATTTTTCAAACTCATCTGTTTGGATAGCTGACAGCAGCCCCCTCATTTTTTTCTTCACGTCTTCTATGTCATCAAACTGATGTCCTTTCATGACCCTCTTCATTCGATGAAACAAAAAGAAGTCACATGGAGCAAGGTCAGGTGAGTCAAATGTGTGGGGCAAGAGAAGCATACTGGTTTTTGCCAAAAACTGGTCCACTGAGATGGCTGCATGAGCAGGTGCTTGTCATTGTGGCAAAAGCAGTCCCCCAACTGCCACAAATCAGGCCTTTTTTGTCACACACTGTTATGCAATCTTTTCACAATCACTCAATAGAATGCTAGAACAAACTCTAAATGCACTAGGAGTCAACTTTTTCATCCATTCAGGAAGTTGACAGATGTCCAGAACTAGGTTTGTCATCAATCTACACTTCACCTTTTTTAGAAACAAGAAGACCACTGGTACACTTGAGGTTTCCCCACAGTGCTGTCCTTTTAAGCTGTGTTCAACATCACAACAGAGTCTGCACCATTTTTCCTGAGCAGGAAACAAAATTTCAGTTCTCTTAAATCATCCATCACAAAAAATGAGGTTTGAGTGAAACTGCTTTTACAAAAAAGTGCACTGGACTAGAGAGAACCTTCCCAGGCGATGACACTAGGTGCACGAACTCAGAGAGAGTTACTTGATGCTTGCCTATTGGGATAAAATGCATACTATAAAAGCTTCACCCAGCAAAGTTTTTTTCCTGTTTTTTTTTTGGAAGGAGCTACCTCCCATATAATCACAAGTGTCCTGGTTTTCTTTCTCTAGAGAACCCTACCTAATAGAGCTGCTAACCACAAGATCAGTGGTTGGAACCCATCAGCTGCTCCACAGGAAGAAAATGAGACTGTCTACTCCTATAAAGATTTAAAGTCTTGGAAATGTGAAGAGGCAATTCTACTCTGTCCCATAGGGTCACTATGAGACTACTTAGGCAAGGTACCACAAACTTGGTACTGGGGCTACTGGAAGCGGCCATTGAAGCTATTAGATTCTACAGTGTTCTCCATAAGAAAAGAAAAGTTGTTTTCTCCTGGGGTGGCAATAGATATAAGAATGATCGAAACATTCTAGTTGGGGAAGTAGTTCTCTCAGAAACAGCACTGTCATCTTAAAACTAACAGGGGCTTCCATTTGTATGAGTAGACTTGGTCACATGAGAAAAGATGGCAAGAAAACATCAAGAGAAAGAATCGCTCCCTGGCGATGCTCAGAGCAGTTAGGAAATGCAGCATGGTCCCTTCTGCAGTGTCCTAGGATAAGGGACTGAATTGTGGTATTAAGAGAAAACGTGGTCCCAGAAGTCCGAGGAAATGTGCAGAGACTTAGTTTACACTTCAACCTCGGCCAGGTGAAATTCTTTTGGATGCTAATAGCAGATTCCTCAGCCTAAACTGAAGTAAACCACAAGTGAGAATTTTAAGCTCAAAAGATTAAATCACCAGAGGTTTTTGCAAGATGGAGATGAAATTCAAAGCACTGACCCACGAAACCCTTTGAGCCTGCCTCACTTGTGTGTCCTCAGCTTTGCCCTCAGACTGACTGCACCAGATGGCTGCCCACATCGAGTGGGCCACTGATGGAGTGCAGAGGCACCCTTCCCACGATGTCCGAGCAAGAAACATGCCACATGTGGATTACCCAGGCTTAAATTACCGAAATGAATGAAGGTGTCAAGGAAACTGGATTACTTTGATTGGTTTAGATGTATCAGGACATACTGCTGGACCTGGAAATAGAGTTGAGCTCACCCAAACCTCAATATTATTTTCAAAATTCAAGTACCTCTCTACACTTTAACATCAGGGAAAATTTTAGTCATGAGTTTAAGGCCCACTACAATTTCAGTTGACAACTCAGTAAAGTACAATTTCAGTTATTTTTCTGTAGCTGCTACATAAGAAAAAAAATTTTAATTTAGCAATTCCATTTTCTTAGACTTAGACAATATCTACTTAATCTAAACTTTTTGTTGTTGTTGTTAGTGAAACCTACTACCTTCATATTTAGGACTGCGCAGTAATGAATTGATCACCGTAGGGAAGATTTCGCAAATCAACCAGTCACGTCACATGTTCTCGGGAAAGCAGAGGTGGCTAGAGGAGAACTTGAAGGCCTTCCCAGAGCACTGGGAGGTGGCCTCTCCAGCACCAAAGTCAGCAGCTAAGGTCCACTGTCTAACAGAAGACCAGCTGTGCAGCCTGGAAAAGGAACCTGACTGCGAAGCTCTACAAGACTTCCCAAGATTCCTCAGGGCAACCTTGCACCAGTATATGGGGCTCTGCCAATAAAAACCAAATGTCCGCGTACCAGAAATTGCTGCCAGCCGTGCACAGTTGGAGTGACGCTTTAAGCAGCAAGCGATGTTTCCCAGATGTACAGACTCTGTGCTGAGAGATCTGGTTGGGAAGGAAGTACAGGGTAGCTATTTCTCCCTGCTGACTAAAGAAGCGGTGAAGCTGACATACTTCTAGAAAGGAACTAGAAATTTCAGTTGCCTGTGTTTTAACACAGCAAGGAAAGAACTAATGAATAATGAAGGTGACTTTCACCTTCAGTTAGAAACTGGAGGCTCTGGGGCTCATCTGCAGGCTGAAGTTCAGGTTCTCTCATTTCCTCCCTGAATAATTGCACTGCTTCTTGATCTCTACTTTGACTGTATGCAGAAGATTTGAAAGCACACAGATGAGTGTGCCGAGGACACTTTCAAACATCTGGAAATACTCTGAAGACTCGGGAGTCATCCTTTTTATGATTTTGAGTTACACTGAAATTTGTCTGGCAAATGCTTCTAAAAGCTTTCATGAATCACACCTGGTAGAGCTTTTGCTGTCTATTTAGTAAGATATTTTAATATTAAAGACACGAAGTAAATAGGACCGCCATGTGACCCCACAATTCTATTCCTTGGTGTATACCAAACCCCCTTGAAAACAGACATGCAAAAAGAAACGTGTTCCTTGTTCATTGCAGCACTATTCACCGTAGCCACAAGGTGAAAACAGCCATGCCCATCAACAGATAAATGAATAAACCAAATTGCTACATGCATTCAACTGACTGTGACTCAGTCAGTAGAAGAAATGAAATTTTGATACATGCTATAGCATGTATTGAGTTGATGACATTATGCTGAGCAAATTAAGCCAGTTACAAAAGAACCAATATTATACAAAAAGTCAATATAAGGCAAGGTTTCTTAATGGTTACCAAGGGCAGAAAGGAGGGGGTTAAGGAGTGTGTGGAGGGGGCGGCTAATGGTAATGAAAACATTTTATTGATTAAGGTTATAGTGCAAGTTATTATAATTGCTTTTAATTAAATTGTATACCTATAAAATGTTGAATTGGAAATTTGGGGGTTATAAACATATTTCAAACAGCGACACCCCCCCCCCTTTAAAAAGTAGTAGCTATTTATGTCTAAGCAAGCACTTCATGGAGTTTGGTTCCTTGGCTTGGAGGCTTAGGACCAGGTTTTATGAGAGATCCTAGTTAATTGGTCTAATGATGTGTGTAGTGCTTCTGCTCTACCTACTAGTTCTTTGTTGTAGGGTCTTCAAAGCGGGTAGACAGTCCTCCACAGCACAGCAATTAGTTCCTATTCATCTGGAACGACCGAGGAAGACAGTCAGGAACAGGAGGGGATATGGAACATGTGGTTAATTGCCTCCATGAATAACTGTCTCCTTGGCCTTGAGGCCAGAACGGGATGGTGCCTGGTTATCATTTCTGAACATTTAATCAAAGAACGCCACAGAAGAATCCTGATCATAAGGAGGAAATAACGAAACAGATTTTCAAATTCTCATGAACTCTAAATTATCTGGAGCCATGCAGGGTAGATGAGGCCCTGAAATGATTACCTTGACATCGTCTTTATACCCTCATACAAAATTATCCCGTGAAGCCATGTTAAAGCCAGAGAATAATTTAGCTTACTAAGTAAAAAGAAAGGTATGCTTTGAACAGTAGCCTCTTTTAAGAACGATCTGTATTGGAGCAGACTGACAACAACCTGAGAGCTTAGGAAGCAACCTTAGGGGGCAAGGCATTGTGATGATGAGAGAAGGACCACTCATAAAAGGGGGGTGAGCTGGGAGCACAACGTGAAGACTGTAACTATTGTTCTTCAATTGGACACGTAGAAACCATCCACTTGGTGTACATTGTGGTGTATAGATTCTCAACAACAACAAAATTTCGCAGGGGGGCTAGGATTTAAAAGATAAATATTTGCATTTAAAAGAATGTTAACTTCCTTAATTATGACTCCAGCCAGGAAAACAGAACAAAGTTGGGTGGGAGATGCATTATGTATGAGAGTTTGCATTTAATTGATTGAGTTGAATAATTTTCATCATGCTGTTTGGGATTGACAGATAACATATGCTGTTCTGTAGCTGCGGCTGCAGACTATATTAGCCTTTTGTAAAGGAGGGCAGTCCTTCATCTGGGCACCCTGACCTTGCACAGAAGAACAGATTGCTGCGTGCAGAGAACTCGGCTCAGTTGCGGCAAGTTTCTCTACCTCAGAAATATTTGCCTCCCAGGTGCTGAAGCCCGTTATACCGTGCAGCTGTAACTGGGGAAAGCTACCTATGTAGCCAACTCACATCTGGCTTAGAGAGAATGTCTCGCTGAGCTTAATGCTTTGCCTTAAGTGTTTCAGTTGGGGGTGGTTCCTAAGATTTCCCCCCATTCTCTCTGAATCCTGAATATTTGGATTCTTTCTCATTCCTATAAACATGGCTATAAAATAATAAAGGACACACACACCCCTGCTTATTTATGCAATCAATCCCCCGCAGCATGCCACAAAGCATCATTGATGTGGCTCTGAGCATAATTTTAACCTCCTTGATAGTAGTCATGCATTTTCGGTCTCCTGAGCTCAGTGTTGTGTTCTCTCCTTTTGCTATTCCATTTTGCCATTTTCTAGCAAGAAAATAAATAATAAATTTACCCTGGTTGCTAAGTAACCTCAGCGAAACTGTAAGTCGCCACCTACTTTCTGTATTCTTCTGGCTTCCTTCTTGTCATCTAATTATAATTTGTTTTCCTTCTGAAGACTCCCCATTCATGGCTGCCATTGTCATTGGATAATTGCCAGCATCTTATTGTCACTATTGAACGCAGTGATGAGAAGCCACAATTTGTTCCTCCTTCTAGAGAACAGCACATCGATGTATTCTTATGATACCTTTGTGTACTTTCAGTGAGAGTTCCTCTCAGAGAGAGGTGGCAGTCCCAAAGAAGACTCAGTATTTAGCAAACTCCTCCTCTAATGCCTCATCTTCCCAGCCTCTATCATAATCCTTTCCTCTCGAGGAGCGGGCTGGTGACTGGAATGTGGTCAGGTGCATGTACGATGGTAGCATTCTGGCAGAAGGTAAAGTTATTTTAAAGAGGCTTTGGTATGGGCAGTGCTCAGCCTGTGAAACAGTAAACACCAGCAAACAATAATAATAACAACTCCAACTGCCTTTAATTATAGGCCAATTACGTGCTGTGCCTTGCTAAGCGATTTATATACATTATCCCACTTAATATCTATAAACTCTTATGAAGTCAGTACTATTGTTTCTGTTTTACAAATGAGGAACCTCAGAATCAGAGAATCCAGATGATATGAGCAGCAGGTACCAGAACCATGATTTCTTCATCTAAGATGCCATTGACTTTAAAGAACTCAATTGCAAATTTATATCATAGCAAATGTCAAACGGAAGCTGAATCTTAAATTCAGAAATATGAGAACATGAAAATAGCCTGCCCTTGACAACCGAGACCATACGATACGTGTGCCACTGTCATTCTCTTGTTTAGAAGTAGGGATTTTTCTCCAATTACTATTCCAAATCAGGAATGCTACTGAACAATGTCCACTCATGTTATTGTTCCCCAACTCAGCACCCCAACTGCCATCTCCCACTACAACGTAATGGGACCCCTACCAGGATATACATGCTCGTGAGTATTTGCTGAGTAGAAAAGAGTATCTCTGAAATTAGAAACAAGCCAGTCAAACTCCCCTCTGCCACTTGCCAGATAAACCATCTATAGCAATTTCTTAAATATTTTCTAGATAATAAGAATAATTATATCTTCCCTATAATATTCTCATGAAATAATTTACAAGAAGGCACTTTAATAAAACATTATATAAGTATTTTTCATAATTATTATATTTCAATCTGTTGTCTTTTTCCTTGGTTCAAATATTTTGCTAAATTCTCTTCTATATTCCTTAACAATGTAACCGAAAGGAATTACTGAAACCCAAATGAAGGCTGAGCATGATAGTGGGTCAAGAGGAAAGTAAAAGGAAAGAGGAAAGAACTAGGAGGCAAAGGGCATTTATAGAGGTCTAAAAACAGGCATGTACATATATAAATATATTTATATATAAGGATGTGGAAATAGATCTATGTGCATATATGTATAGGTTTAATATTAGGTAGCAGATGGACATTGGGCCTCCACTCAAGTACTCCCTCAATGCAAGAATACTTTGTTCTATTTAACTGGCATTCCATGATGCTCACCTTCCTGAAAGCGGGTGCATAAGCAAATGTGGTGAAGAAAGCTGATGGAGCCTGTTGGAGGGCCGGACTATAGTTAAAAAACAAAACAACTATGAGCAAATTCCTATGTACACTGCACATTCTTTTTAAGGGTGGAGACAGACCCAATCATGGACACGGCAGCCTGCTGGGTCTCCTTGCTTTATTAGTTTCCAGCTGATCAGTTCAGAAATTTGGAGAGGGTGAGGAGGTAGAGGGTGAGGCTGCCACCAGGAGCTCTGGACATACTCTCCTGGGGCAGGCTTGGCAGGTACAGGCTGTGGGACAAGACCTCCCAGGTCCCACCGGGGACTGGTAGGAAGACCATGGATCAGTGGCTGCTCTCCCACACAGATGGAGACCTGGGACTCCGGGGTTGTGCCATGGGCCTGCATGCCCCAGCAGGTCACAGACTATCAGTGCCCTGGTGAGCCTGGAAGGATTTGACCAGAGCGATTCATGTAGTGACCAGGCTGGAGCCGCCAACTGGGACATGGCCTTGTAGTGGTTGCATCTGCTCACACAACTTAGGGGACCAGCACATGCCCTGGGGAGGGCTGGAGCCCCTTTGGGGATTGGGCCTCATAGGGGTGAGACCAGACAGGCAGGTAGGGAGGGGCCGCCAGGCTGAGGAGAGAAGCCAAGGGAGTTAGGTCTTTCAAGACACAGACACCCTAAGACCTGAGTCCCAGCCTCGAGCCTTGGAGGCCAAGATGAACCAGCCCTCGGCCCCATGCTGGCACAGGGGGTAGGGTCGGCAGGAGACACCGCCCTCCCCCCCACCCCCATCCAGCCCTCCCTGCCTGAAGGCCAGTAGGCTGTAGTTCTAAAGGGGGGTGACCAATGCCTGTGGCTGCTTGGGGTTAGGCTGCCTGCTTACTTCCCCTGGGAGGCAGATTTGTTGCCTTTAGGGATGAACTGCAGGGAGCTGCTGAATATTCAGAAGCGG
>NW_022103899.1:5066471-5131591 GCF_000313985.2 Echinops telfairi | reverse complement strand
TGGCCACGCTATCATCATGAAGGCTGGCCATGGCGACGAGTGCTCGTACTTGGAGCGGCTGGAGAACAGCTCGCAGCCGCACTTGGCACACACATAGACAGCGGGTTCAAAGTGATTCTGGAAAACCTCACCCTCGGAGAAGCTGCAGAAAGACATAGTGCCACCAGGTTCCCGTCCCGCTCTCACACTCCGACAGCTCCGAGTGCACCAACCCCACCGCGCATACCTTATTTTGAAGTAAAATAACAAAACAGGCAAAAACCCCAGCAGGCCACATGTGGCGCGCGGGCTGTAATTTGAAGACCCCTGGCGTATAAGGTCTTAAAGACTTGAAGGTAAACAAGCAGCCATCTAGCTCAGAAGCAATAAAGCCTACATGGGCAAAGCACACCAACCTGTGTGACCACGAGATGTCAAAGGGATCAGGTATCAGGCAGCAAAGAACAAAAAATCAAATCATTGAGAATGAAGGGGAATACAGATTGGGGACCCAAGACCCATCTGTAGGCAAGTGGACCTCCCCTTCCAGAAGGGTCAAGGGAGGAGATGAGCCAGTCAGGGTGCATGAAATATACAACTTTCCTCTAGTTCCTAAATGCTTCCTCCCCCGCCAGCCAGCGCCCCCACTACCATGATCCCAATTCCACCTTACAAATCCGCCTAGACCAGAGGATATACACTGGTTCAGATGGGAGCTGGAAACACAGGGAATCCAGGACAGATGATCCCTTCAGGACCAGTGCTGAGAGTGGTAATACCGGGAAGGTGAAGGGAGGGTGGGGTGGAAAGGAAGAACAGATTACAAGGTTCTACATATAGCTTCCCTCCCTGGGGGATGGGCAACAGAAAAATGTGTGAACGGAGACATCGAATAGTGTAAGATAGGACAAAATAATAATAATTTATAAATTATCAAGGGTTCACGAGGGAGGGGAAAACGGGGAGGGAAAAATGAGGAGCTGATACCAAAGGCTCAAGTACAAAACAAATTCCTTGAGAATGAGCGAAACAAATGTACAAATGTGCTTGACACAAAGGATGGATGTATTGATATTGTGATAAGAGTTGTATGAGCCCCAATAAAATGATTAAACAGTTAAATAAATAAATAAATGTAAGCTAAAAAAAATGACCTATCTTAAAAAACAATATAGAAACTTTTCTTCTAAATTAGACTCTGCACCCATGTAAAACAAAATTCCAGTATCTGTACTAGGTAATTAAGAAACTCCTGTGCAGCTTGCAAGTCTACTCCTTGTCCATCACTTCGATGACACTGTGGAAAACAGATTCACCCAAAGGTGAAGTCCAAGGGTCTAGTTGCAAAAAAATGTCAGTGGTCAAAGCAAGAGGTGGTGTGAGCTTGCACAGTGTGCTGTGGGACCACAAATGGCACAATCAATAACTGCAAGAGACATTTAATAGGATTCGATGAGTGATGGTGTGTAGAAAGTATAGTATGCTTACAGTTGACTCCCAGAACTCTGGCTCAAGAAAATTGTGGATGGTGTACTTATTTACCAAATATGAATCACAAAAGTAAGAGAAAATGGGAGAGAGGATTTGATGCAGTCAACATTTAGTATTAGGTGTGCTGAGTTTGACGTTGTGGAGCTCCCGGGGATTGTAATGTGGGTTTGGAGGCCATCAACAAGAGAATGAGTGTTCTTCATACTTTCTGACCTCAAATCTCTGGTTATATTTTCTTGGCCTTGAATAGATTTTTGCTGGAAGACTGATTTCTAAGTCCTCCGCTAGTCTATGACTTTTCACATGGTAGTCTATGTCTGGTTCCTTTCTGTATTTCTTCGCAGAATCTTTCACATATTGAAATGTTCACGATGACTTCACTAAGTGTTTTTTTTTTTTTTTTAATCAATTTATTGGGGCTCATACAATTCGTCACAATACATAGATCAATTGTGTAAAGCACATCTATACATTTGTTGCCCTCATCATTCCCAAAATTTTCTTGCCTCTTGGGTTCCCGGAATGCGCTCATTTTCCTTTTTTTTTTAATTTTCCCCCCCTCCCCTTCCCTTTCCCCCATGCACCCTTAATAATTTATAAATTATTTTTGTATCTTACATTACACTGTCCGGCGCCTCCCTTCACCCACCCCGCTGCTGCCCGTCCCCCAGAGAGGAGGCCATATGTGGCTCCCTGTGATCCATTCCCCCTTACTACCTCCCCTTTCCCTCCTGATATCGCCCCCTTCACCCCCGGTCCTGAGAGTTTCTTCCGTCCTACATTCCCTGCGCTTCCAATTCCCCTCTGTACCGCTGTGCATCATCTGGTCTAACCAGGTCTGCAAGGCGAAACTGGGGTCCTGGTAGTTGGGGGGAGGAAGCGTTTAAGAACTAGAGGAAGATTGTGAGCTTCATTGTTGCTATACTGTACCCTAAGTGACTCATCTCCCCACTACCCCTCTGCAAGGTATGTCCAGTTGTCTGGAGATGGACATTGGGTCTCCATCGCGCACCACCCTCATTGACAAGGATATGACTTTTCTCCCTGCCTTTGGTGTTTAAAGGCTGGTCCCTTTGGCCCTTCATGATCACACATGTTGGTGTGCTGCATCTAGCCCAGAAGCAACTAAGTGTTTTTAAAATTAAATTTGTGAAGAATATACATTTTAACTGGTGGTTAGATACCACTCAAAATAACCCCAAAAACTCATTGCTAGAGTCAATTCTGACTCATACTGACCCTACAGAGCAGAGTGGAACTCCCCTTGTAGGTTTCTGAAATTGCAAATCTTTATGGGAGTAGAAAACCTCAACTTTGTTACGTGGAGTGGTTGGTGGTTTTGAACTGCTGACCTTGTGGTTATCAACTCAGTGTGTAATCTGTACCACCCACCATGTATTTCCAGGTTAGATACAAGGTGCTAACTTGAAAATGTATCGATGAGTTTGAGGCCGCCTCATTTTTGTCCCTCCTCTAAAACATCCTCTGAGAGTGGCACCTTCACCTCCTCTGTAAGACTTTGCTTTAAGAGCCGGAGTTTCTACTCCTCCACAGAATACAAGGTACTCAAAAGTTGGACTTGTTTAGTTTTTGCTTTTTTGTATTGGGGTGTGTCTCAGAGGTGTTATGTCATTGTAGGTCACCCTCTTGATGTTGTATTATATGCTTTTCCATTTCTCGGTATATGCAACCCAGGATTGGTGAACTTATAGGGACAGCAAATAGAATAAGGGGTTCAGAGGGTGAGGGGTACAGTGATGGTGGTGGGGTAGAGGGAAGGTGTTGTCAAGGAGTCCAAGTAGAAAAAGATTGTCTGGAAACTGATTGTGGTAGCAATTGTATAATTCTACCTGACATGACTGAACTATGGAATGATATGATATATGTATTAAATCCCAATTTTAAAAAAGTTGGACTTGTGATGTTTTCTTCCTATATAAAGTGAAAGAAGATCAGAGTTAATTTTAGTCAGCTTGAAGATCTTATCATCTTTAGTAAGTTATCATTTTTAGAAATTCATGGAATAAATAGGATAATCTTGTCTTATCTTCTATGGATGATTTGTACCTCTATTTAATCACACATTACATAATGTGCATATGCTTTTATAATTTCCCCCTCTGGAGAAAAATAGCTTAAGTGCAGCATAAAGTGACGCATAAAATATGGGAAGGGAAAGGTACTGGCTGTGAAAGAAGTAGATTCGGTGTGGTTGTGCCACTCTGGTGCTGCAGAGCAAGCTGAATTCTTCACAGTGCATGGCTGTTAGCCACCTGGAAGAAAGGAGATAGGAGATACGCCTCCAATTTCATTACGTGATCAGTCATTTAGTTTCTTTTGTCTTCTCTATGTTTCCTAATACATCTCAGCACAAATAGTCTTATACATGAGACTACATTTAATTGAAAAAGAAAGGGGGAAATCCTGATAGGTGGCCTGTGGAAAAAGCATAAAACAGAAAATAAAATGGAAAAGTACTATGACCAGTAAGTATTTGTTTGAACTTTGTGGTTATATTGTTTTCGCATTCAGTATTTTGAGCATTGCATTTAGTGAAACTAATTGGTGATGTTTAGGTTACAGGTCTGTGGAAGATAGGAATGTGTGCTCTCCTGGTTTTGATGTAGGGTTACTTGTTATTTGATTTGGGAGAAAGATAAGGCTTTCTACTCCCACAAAGAGCTACAGTCTCCAAAACCCACAGAGGCAATGATACCCTGTCCTAGAGGGTCACTGTGAGGAGGAATTTACTCCGTGGCAGTGAGTTTGATTTGGCTCTGCTATCTGATAATAAGTTTCTTATATAACTCTATTAACTATGCAAAGGCATTGGACTGTGTGGATATAAATTGATTATGGAAAATATTGTGAAGAATGGAATTCCAGGACACTTATTAGGCTCATGTGAAACCTGCCCATAAACCAAGAGGCAGTCCTTAGAACAGAGCAAGGGGATGCTACCTAGTACAATTTACCCATTGAATCTTTCAACATGACAACTGGAGGCTTAACTTTTCTTCAGTTCTTTCCGTTTTAGATATGCTGAGCATCTTCTTCCCTTTTGGTTTTCTTCATTCTAGGGTTTTTTGCACCTTTCATTATAATATTTGGCTTTGGCTTCAATGCTGCCCTTTGAAATTTTCTATTAAGCTCTGTGACTTCATCCTTTCTGCCATTTTCCTTAGCTACTCTTTGAGTAAGAGCAATTTTCAGAGCCTCTTCTGAAGAACATGTTCCACATATCTGAAACAGAAAAAAACTAAGGAAAAAATGCAATCCTTGAGTTGAAATATTGAAAGATTCTATGGGAAAAATATTGAATGATGTGGGAAGACTATGTTGAGTCACTGTACCAAAAGAACTCGTTAACATTCCACCATTTCAGGAGATAGCATATGAGCAAAAACCAATGGTGCTGGAGGAAGAAGTTCAAGCTGCACTGAAAGCATTCACCCAAAACAAGACTCTGGGAATTGGTAGAATAGCCACTGAAACATTTTAGCGAGCTAATACAGCACTGCGAGGACTCATTCATCGATGCTAAGAAATTTGGAAGACAACTCTTTGACCAAGTGACTGGAAGAGATCCATATTTGTATCCATTCCAAAGAATAATAATAACAGAAGCAAGCTTGCTGGTTGGATAGAGACTGGTGGATCCCCTGAGACCATGGCTCTTAGCCACCCTTCAGATCTGGAGATGAACTCCCCCCTTATGGCTCAATTTCCAACTAAACAGCAGACAGTTCTAGAACAGGAACAATGACATGAGGGAATATTGACCTTAGAATAATCAACCATTTGAGGTCAAAAGGGCAGCATTGACCCGTGCACAAAGTTGGGAAGGTTTTAGAAAGAAGATGGAATTGAAACAGGAAACGCAGGAAGTGGGATAAGTGATGTTACATTGAGGGGATCTCAGTGAACGAGATGAAACAAAATGTGTGTGAAGTGTTGAATGCAAACCTGATGATCTGCTCTGTAAACCTTCATCCAATTTACAACAAAAAGCCAGCTCTTCTCCAGCGCATTTCGAGAATCTTCCAGCCTGAGGGGCTCATCTCCCTGCGCTGTATCAGACAGCGTTCTGCTGCTGTTCCTCGTGATTCTTCCGCCGGCCGGTTTTTCAGAAGTGCTCTGCCTAGTCCTTCTTCCTGTTGTCTTAGTCTGGAAGCTTTGCTGAAACCGGTTCCCCCTGGGTGAGCCTGCTGGTATGTGAAATGCCAGCAGTACAGCTTCTAGTAGCACAGCAGCACACAAGCCACTGCGGTGGGTCAAAAGGATAGAGGGGGCTACAAGAGCTCATGGGAAAAGGCCATTGTCTCTTCATTCCATTTTCCCATGGACTTTTTGAAGGACTTCTGTGCGTATATAGTGTTATCAAGCTGTAGACTCTCTTTCAGGCAGCCCTACGGACCCAATAGTTACGAGTTCAGTTGCTCAGTGACAGGTCAGTAGTTTGAACTCACCAGGGCCACCACGGGACAGAAGACTTGACAACTTTCTCCTGTAAAGATTACTTTCAAAACTAAAAAACCCAACAACAAAACAAACAACAGTGCTTCGTGTCAAGGGCACCGTACAGAGCAGCTCTACTTTGTCTGAAAAGGTTGCCATGTGTCCACACAAGACAGAATCTCTTTCAAGAGCTATTGGTTACCTGCTACAGCACACAAAACAAGAGCGGAATCTCTTTCAAGAGCACTTGGTTATACTCTCACTGTTGGTCCTGAAGGGTTTACTTTTCCTGGATTCCCTGTGTTGCAGGCTCTTATCTGTAGCAGTGTGCATGTTCTGGTCTAATCCTATTTGTAAGGTAGAATTGAGGTCATGACAGTGGGGAGAAGGAAGCACCAAAGAACTAGGGGAGAGTTGTGTGTTTCATCGGTACTATCCTGCACCCTGATGGGTTCATCTCTGCCCTGTGACCCTCTGTGAGGGGATGTCCAATTGTCTACAGATGGGTATTGGGTTTCTGCTACATGCTCCCCCGCCCCCATTCACATTCGGCATGATTTTGTTCTGGGTCTTAGATGCCTGACACCTGATCCCATTGACACCTCATGATCACACAGGCAAGAGGGTGGAGGGAGAAAGGGGCAATCGATCACAAGGATCAACCTATACCCACCTCCTAGGGGGATGAACAAAGGAAAAGTGGGTAAGGGGTGATGGAGGACGATGTAAGATATGAAAATAATAATCTATAACTTATCCAGGGTTCGTGAGGGAGGGTGGGTGAGGGAGGGAGGGGGAAGAAATGGGGAGCTGTTATCAGGGGCTCAAGTGGGAAGAGAATGCTTTGAAAATGATGATGGCTGTATATGTGCAAATGTGCTTGACACACTGGAGGAATGTATGGATTATGAAAAGAGATGGAAGAGCCCTCAATAAAAGTATTAAAAGAAATAACAAAAAGAGAGGGGTGTGAGTAAAAGAGCAATGGAAGAAGAGAGACTGCAGCCTCTACCCATGTAAAATGTCCTTTATGATGTAAATATTGACACATATATGTATGTATGTATTGTGATTAGAGCTGTATGAGCACCCATTAAAATGATTTTTTTTAAGTGCTGTTAATTACCTACCTCTTTCCAGAAACAATCTTATCCTTTATCAAACAATGTTTTGTGGGAACGATAAGATTGATTTCTCTCTTTGTTTTTCAGGTTTACACATTAGGCTCAAGACTCCTTTTCAACACGACAGTAACACCATTAGACGCCGAATGGCCAATGCCATGGGTGAGTGCATGTCCTCCTCCATTCTACACCGGAGCAATGGCCACTGCGGGCTCTTTCTTACGAAGCCTGGGTTTGCACTGGGATTTTTCTCAATTTCAAATACCGGATACCCACGACCAAAGCAATCTCAATGGGCACATCAACTTTCTTTTTTGCTGATCTACACTAAAGATTAACATACTTAATTTTTTTATTTTAAATAATATACCATCAAGGAAATCTTCCAGGGTTCCATTTCTACCTAATCTGCGGTTCTCCAACCTTAATGTGTTTTTCTCTTGAATCAACATTGTGATATTTATTAGCTATAACCAGGGAAATTCCCTCAAGAAGGTAAAAGCCCCTCTCATAAGCATTCCAATCCTTGAGGCTTCCTTTGCATTTTCATCTAGTAACTTTCTAATTATAGATATAGGATCTGAATCTCAAGGTAAACATGCAACCTTAAAGTTTTCTATGTTTTCTCTGCATCTGCCTCCTGTATTCTTAGAATATTTTTTAAATCAATTGAATCCAAAGTACATATTCTTCACCTTTGATAGCCCGACTGTATACGTCTACCGTGTAGCTCAAAAGAGATCCAGACAGCTAAAACTGATCAGCTTCTACAGTCAAAAATATGAATTTTTATAAGAACACAGCCTTGACCCTCTGGTGTTTTTTCAATGTGTCCACAGCCTCAGGTTGGAATGTGGTCCTTCAACATTAGTTAGCAATGAAGCAGAGCACATACGTTTTCATGTAGAATTCATTCTACTTAAAAATAAATAAATAGTCCCCAAATTTCAGTAGAAGTTGTGTCCTTATATGCAATTTTTCTCTAGATCCATGATTTCACAATCCTAACTAGTAGTATTCGTCTGGGCAAAGTCAAGCAGAGCCTGCTGGGAGTGTTAGAAGCAAGACAGAAAGGGCAGCTCATCATATCTCTCTTCTAACCAGGTCTGGTAAAAAAAGCAAACAAACAAATTTGAAGTTCAGCTAGAACATGGTGCTGTAAATAAAACTTGATCACCTTCATGTCCCTTCTGGAAACAAGGGTGAGTCTTAGAGGTATTAGGCAAAGCTACAGAGTGGGTGAGATTTCCCAGGGGGAGGAGACTGAGAAGTGGTCTGAGAGCTAGGAGGACAATGAGGAACCAATGGGGAGATAGGAAAATGGTGTAGGCAGCCAAAAACCCAAGGGCAATGAAATCATGGAGCTGTGGAGGAGAAGCCAAAAAAAAAAAAAAAAGTTGAGGCAGAATAAATGATCAAAAGAGAGTTTTGCTTTGTTAAGGTGCATGTTCTCCAGAGAAGTTGATGTATGTAGATTGTTATTAATGTTTTCTGTCTGGCTCATGACACTGGGAACAAGCATTCTTTCCAATGTCTGTTGTTCCCTTTCTTTCTGCTTGTGCAACCTGCAGTTTAGTTTTGGTTGTTCAATCCCTACTAGTCCTGGTCCGTGCTGAATAAGCCCACGCCTTCCCACTTTTAAATTCTTGAACTACACTAGGAGGGAATTTTGGAGACATAATCCAAACATCTTATTTTATAGATGAGACAATGGAAGCGGAATTTCTTTTTAAAATTTACGTTGATATGTTTTGTGTCCGACAGTGCTTTGCTCATTTCCTGCCTTAGAATTTGCAAAGGCAGATGTGTATATTCATCTTCCCTTATCCTTTACCTAGTAAGACTCTCAATACTTAATTATTTTATAAATCTGGAAACACATGCTAGATGTTAATACTAACTAGTGGCAACTTTTGAATAAAATATTTAGAACCTAGTCTTTGTGGGGATTATAGAAAATTTCAAAAGTATTTACTTAAAGGAAATAATATTACTGAATCAATCACCTTCTATATGCGGTCCTGAGGTTGTCTGGTTCAATGGTCCGAGAGACCTGACCGCTACACCTCTTTCTGAAGTTCACTGTGCGCCTCTATCTGGGAAATGCCAAGTGCGTCCTGTTGGACAGTTGATGCAATGGTGACACTCGCCAAAATCTGTCTGAAATGTCACTGAAAATAGAAGGGAAGGAGGGAGGGAAAGTGAAATTTCAATTAGGGAAGCTATTTAAGAAGCTATTTCAAGTTTTAAAGTCAAAGATGGAAAATCAGAATAGAAATATGTAGAAAGAGAAAAAAAGGTTGTGCTAATTGTAACCATGTTTTTTTTATATCTTTTGTAATATCCTAAGAGAAAAGTTTATTCAACCTTACAAAAATTCAGTTTATCTTAGAAAGCTTAAGATGGTTTTGAAATTATAAGATGGGATTGCAAAAGGATTAGCCCAGTATTTACACTCCAGGAATTGGGACTTGCTGACACTTAAGGACATCACTTCACTCGTCTGTGGCATTTTCGACACCTGTAAAACCATTTTCAGTGAGGACTTTAATAAAGCTTAACCTTCACATCAGATAAAGTGCTTGGTGGAAAACTTTAGAAATCTGGAATTTTGAAACCTCACTCTCCTTTGGAGAGTAAATTAATATCCCACTTGAGACTAGGCCAGTTCTCTGTTGCCGTGATCTATTGAGAGCTCGACCAGAAATGCAGAGAATTGAGAGTCAGACTCGACAAAGAAAATCAAAAGTATTTAACTGGAATCATGGGAGAAGACTGATGAAGTTTGAAAAATTTCCACCAGAATAAAACCCTGAAGAGATGTGGCACACGTCAACTCCAAAACCACACAGTCACACCTAATGACTCTTTACCATAGAGAACAAAGGAAACCAGACCCCGCTCAGACTGGTCACTTCATACTCACACTTAGTAACTCTCGGCTTTTCAAGCCTAGTGCAAAATAGTGTGCGCGTCGCCTCATGCAGTTATCAAAACCCATAGGACTACATAACACAAAGAGCAAACTCTAGTGTTATAATAAAGTATCCATATTAGTTCATCAGTTGTAGCAAATATTGTACAACAATGCAAAATATTAACAATAGGAAAATCCCAGTTCACTAGGGAGAGGGGAACTATGGCAACCCAATACATTCTATACTGTTTTTCTGTAAGCCTAAAATTGCTCTTAAAATAATTCATCTTAAAATGCTAAAAACAAAAACAAGCAAGACTGAGCTTTGTCACCACCCAGAAAGCACTGAGTTCATCTATAGTGAGCTCCCATATCTAGAGGCTATTGCAAACCTGATATGTCTCCAAGGTCAAGGGGTATGTCACGCAAGGCTAGAAGCTCAGTCCTTGGTTTGTAGTTGCAGCCACGTGTTTTTAGTTTAACAGTGGCTGAAGCAGACTGGAGGGGCTGGCAAAGCGAGTCAAGATGGCAGACATAGGAAGGGATGGGACTAAAGGAATTGTTTTCTAGCACTTTGGAGTTTTCTCAGTGTGAAAATTCCATATATAAACTCATCTGCTTCAAAGACCCTCAACGGCTTCTTTGGCACATGGGGAGAATCCTCAAAGGGAGGCACCTAGAGGCCGTCAGATTGTGTTCCTGGATGGTGTTGAAATAAGTGCCAAGTGAAAAATACCCTTGCAGACTTTAATTTGTGCTTTTGTACTATACACAATTAGAAAATAGGTGCATGAAAATAAGATAGATATTTTGTACCACTTTATAGTTTCTCATTTCTTATAATAGATGAGAAATGAATGCAAACCAAATTATATTCTAAACACACAGTTGGGTTTGCTGAATAGAAGGGAAATGGGTGGTAAAACCAGTGATCTTCCAGCCATCTCCTTTGTGTGAATATAGACTTTGCATAATTGGGTTTGATTAAAGACAGGTCCACATGCCTTATTACATCCCGTACTTATATAACAATTGTGCTTCTTATATGATGGAAAATCACTAATTAGTTCTTCTAACTCTCCTTTGAGGATGAGAGGGAAATGTTATTAGTCTAATTTCATTTCTACACATGATTAACCAAACTATTTTGACTGAAATGAAAGGTAGTTATTAGTTCCCTATTATTATGATATGTATTATTGGAATATCTAAAAGGTGAATTCAGAACTGTTGAAGGTTTACCTGTGAAACTGGTCTCATGTACTACTACCACTGTAATGTTCATTATTTACCAGTGAGAGTGGATATAAACATGTTGAAAATACTTAAAGTATGTATCAATCTAGGATAGTACAGGGATTGATCAAATATGGCCTGCAGGTCAAACTCATTTGTTTTCTATTTCTAGATGATGCAAGGGGTAATGAGTTCTTTACACTTTAAGATAGATAAGCACATCAAAAGAGTATTTTGCAACCAGGAAAATTCTATGAAATTAAATTTTGGTTTCCCAAAAGAAAGTTTTCCAGGATGTGACAGCTAGGTTTTGTCTCAAATTTGTTGGACCAGGGATATCCGTAATTTGGCAGTAATCCAACATGAAGTGATCTAACACAACACAATCAATTCATGATGAGATTTAGCATACAATAATCAACTCGAAGCAGCCAGCAGTTGTAGAGTTCAGTCCCCTTGATCAGGTCATAGCCTTGGTGCAACTGGAAAAAAAGATTCCTTAGCCGTGTGGCCTGCTCTTTCAAAGCAGACTGTAAGGAAGATCCACTTCTCTTTGGATCTGGTTCCTGCATCTGGTTTGTTGACTTACCATATTTCCTTCTGATCCCAGTACTCATTAGCAGACTGCCAACATTGGATTAATTAACTTTGGATCCATCAACCTGTGGTCTTCCTACTTTCTGGTTTATCGGCCCCCGAAACTACTTAAGTCAGGAGAAGTTTCCAACTTCACATCTGATCCATGAACTTAACCAGACTGTACTTACCCGCTTTTACAACTGTATGTCATTTCTTCAAACGAGATTTGTCTTTATACATATGCATGTAAGCGGCAGTGAATCTGTTTCCTTTAGAGAACGCAAATGGGTTCAAAAAGTGCATAGGGGGAAAAAAATCCATGATCTTTTCAGTTTTCCCATACACTTTTTTGAAGCACCTTCACATGTATTATTTATGGCACGTTCACACTACAATAGCAGAATGGAATCATTGTGACAGAGTCTGGTTGACCTGCAAAAAAAAAAGAAAAAAACTAGAATATTTGCTACCTGACCCCTTTACAGAAAGAGTTTCCTGACACCCCTGGTATATAATGTAAGGTGTCCAAGGTGGTGTTGTGGGTTTGGCAATGGGCTGCTAACTACAAGGTCAGTGGTTCAAATCACTAGTCACTCCATGGGAGGAAAATGAGACTGTCTGCTCCCATAAGTATTTACTGTCTTAGAAACTCTATCTTGGCCTATTCTGAGTTCGAATCAACTCAATGGCAGTTGGCTTGGTTTGGTTTTGCTGCATAGTATATGAGGTGGTTTACCTCCCAGCAGCAAACAGCTTATCGATAAATACCCAATGGCAAACTCACTCCCATGAAGTCAATTCTGATTCATATTGGAATATGCAAGGTCTCTAAGGCTGTAAGTCTGTGCAGGAGCAGAGAGTCTCCTCGTTCTTCCATTGAGTGACTACTGGATTTGAACCATTGACCTTGTGGCTGGCAGTCCAGTACCACCAAAGGTCATTAGAATAAAGGATAGTATTACTATGATGCCAAAAATAATAAAACTTCTGAGTTTGGAATAATGCATAGATTATATGGACATGTAAGTCTAATATTACAACCAGAAAATAATCATGTTGAAAGAAGGAGTGTACAAGTAATTATAAAATGAAGTTTTTATTCCTCTTTCAGTAAAAAAATATATATCAATAGATTTGGAAGTAAATTTTTGCATCATTTTAATTTCTGGGCACTTGGATTTAATACAAAATTTCTTTTGACTCTAACTCAAAAAGTCAGGAACAGAATGACGAGTAAATAGTTAACTCTATTCATATATATGGACAGATAATAATGTAATTTATTTGTAACACAGACAAGTGAGCTGTAACAGAAAAAAGTTCTCTTAGTTAAGCATTTCTGGGTTCCATACATTTGCATACTTTTTCAACAATTTGTTGTTTTTTGGAAGTGTTCACGCTCTTTCTGATAATGATTTCAGACTTCATGAAAATAGTTTTGTATTGTGTTATGTATGGTGGGGGTTTTATAGGGCTATGGGGCTAATCAGCATGATTCATTAGCCCGTATAACAATTTTGACGTGAGGATGAGGTTTCTCACATTTTGATGAAAAGGTGGCCTCTGTACAGGTTTTGAGATGGTCGAGTTTAGGATTTAATGTAAATAAAGGTATTCCATTTGGAGCAGAAGTAAGGTCACTTCTTGTGTATATCTGTCACTGAATGATCCTTTGATTCTAAATTTCTGTGTATGTTAGGGCATTTTGTCACTCTCAGATCACCGCCAACATTTTACCGTAAAGCGACAGGTGACGAATGAGAACAGGATTGTTAGGAAGGAGTAAGACCTGAATTGCAGATGGGCTTCAAGAATGCTGGAACTAGAAAAACAAACCAAACCCGCTGCCGTTGAGCAAATGCTGACTCATAGTAACCCTAGAGAGGGTTTCCAAGATTGTAAATAATTAAGGGGCTAGTAGCCTCATCTTTCTCCCAAAGACCATCTGCTGGGTTTGAATTCACAGCAAATCTTCAGATAAGGCAAGTCACTGCACCAGCCACAGCAGTTGTTCCACCTCCAACTCTTTCTCTCTCTCTTGCCACAACTTACTAACTGCCCTCAGGATTCATAAATAAGAAACACAAATTATCATAAATTATAAAACCATAACTGATCTGCATTTCACTGTGTTTAATTACCAAGGAATGACAATAATGAACAGTGAGTCATTTTTCTAGTATAAATGGCACTAAAATTTTCTAGAAAAGTGATGTAAATTTTCACCTCAAATATTGTCATATTATTTCCAAAACATTAAAAAAATAACTTCTTAGCAGGATGTTAAAACTATCATAAAAGAAGGGAAGAATAACACAAAACAAATAGAAAATAATTTTTTTTATTAAAATAGAATTTTATGAAAATGTAATATTTTCCATGATCATTCTTAAAAGAAAACCACAAAATGCACTTATAATTTGAGGTAGTTGATTTATTGTGCCAACCTGGCTGATAAACACAAGTGGAGTTAATTGAAGGGCAGAGGGATAAATGGCTTGATGAGCCTTGCCTTTCTAGTTCTCGGGTCTCTTGCTTTCTGATGGTTGGACCAAGTTGCAGCTGCCTTAGTCAGTTCCCTGCTTTAGCTGGCAAGGCTTACTTCCTGCAAGACATCCCTGAGGAGAAGCCACATGGACCTACCCCGATGCAGCCCTGGGTGCTGGAGCAGCCCTGTGGAAACCCCTGCCAGTGCTGAGGTGCCTACATGATCACAGACTCAGCTTTCTCCCTGCAATCAGCATCATTGTGTCTGTTTTGTGAGATGGAGGAAGACTTTGTGAATTGGTGTTGGACATATGGGTTAATGGGTTAGTGTTGGACTTTTGGGCTTGGGCAACACTGGGTTGGATGTTTTCTTGAGGTGCACTTACCCTTTATATAAAACTCTCCCTTATACATGAGTTTCTGTGGATTTGTTTCTCTAAAGTACCTAGACTAACACATAATTGATAGCCTTTTTAGCATAGAAATTTTTCTTTTATTTTCCTTCGTGTTGATCAAATAGCTAAAAATGTGTGTCTAAAGCACAGTCAACTAGGGCATCAAGACACATGTTGCTTCATCTAAGTTCAGTTTTCTTTTAAGGGTTCTGCTTTAAAATCAATATTGTTCTCAATCATTTAGGTTTTCAACTTTTTCTATTTTAATTTTCCATATTTTTAATTTTTTAGGATTTCTATACAAGTCATCCATGACAACATTCTTATCTTTTTCCCTTTGCACTTCTGTTGTAGTCTTTACAGAGATCTGCAGTTTGTAGCGGGAGAAAGATGGAGCTTTCTACTCCCATAAACTTTTGCTGTGGTTCTCAACCTGGGGTCGTGACCCCCATTGGAGGTCAAACTACCCTTTCACAGTGGTTGCCTGATTCATAACAGTAGCAAAATTACAGTTATGAAGCAACAACAAAAATAATTTTGTGGTTGGGGGCTCACCACAACATGAAGAACTGCAGTAAAGTGTTGTGGCATTAGGAAGGTTGAGAACCAATGTGTTACAGTCTCAGAAACCCACAGGGACAAATACAAGGGTTGTTACGAGTCAGCCTTGCCTCGATGGCAGTGCGTTTGGTTTGATTTGATAGCTTACAGTGAATGTTCATACACTGAAAGCACCAGTGAACATGATTGAGTAATATTCAAATAATGTTCAGATCTCCTAACAAAGTTAACGCCACTTTATAGAGCCACAATCCAAGTTAAACAATTATTGTATTTCTGAGACATGTTATTTCTTATTTCATCCCATTTTGGGATATGTATCAGACTTATTAAGACAACAAACTTATTAATTTTTTCTATTTCTAAGAGTGACACATATGAAAATATTAGGACCTCAAAAACACACTTACAATAAATATAGCTACAGCTATAAGCAAGACATAAAGTGGCTAAGCAGTCCAAATGGTTAAGGTCATTCACACCCGCGCAAAGCCACTAGGAAGACAAGCCCAGGGATTGTTTCCAAAAGGCCACAGCCCTGAAAAGTTTACACAAGAGTTCTACTCTGCCCACAGCAGGTCACCATGAGACAGAATCAGCTCCACAGCGGCTACCAACACAAGCAAGACGGATTGATTAGACTGTGACCCCTCCTCGTCTATGTGCCTCTGCCTTCTCCCTGAAAATGTCAGCCTTCACCTTCAACCCCACGTGTCCACGTTTCCCCTTCTTGCTTCCGACTGGACATCAGTTCATTCCTTTGATCCCATAATGCCTCTCTGTTGTTTGTTAAGCTGTCTGACCCCCTGAAGTTTGTTTGCAAGCTGGACAAAGTGACTAAAAGTTGTACTATTACCCTACTTACTTGCTATAGCATCCTTTTGGGCATGCTGCACGTAAGCTACGTAACAAAAAAACTGCATGTACAAATAAGTGGATCAGTTACCTTGTAGGCTTTTTTGGTTTTGTCTGTGTGTGCGTCCAGTGTGAAAGCTGAACTGTACAGTAAAGAAGAGAAGTCGCATAGAGCTTCCAGACTGAAGGTGGGAAAGCGAGGAGAAAAGGAATTCTTGGTGGCACAGCCAAGGAAGGTGCTCTTCAAAACCCAAACCAACAATCAAGGGACAACTGCACTCTGCGTCTTTTTCTTTCAACGATGTATTCACATCCTTCGGTTTGTTTCTTTCCGTTCTTTTCCTCTTGGCTTTTTCACATCGCTGTAAGATAGTGTTGTAACAGAGACTGGTTATCTTCCCAGATCTCTTCAAGTTCTTCTTCGGTGACAGAGCTCCTGATTTTCAGGTACACATTTCCTCTCCATATGCCATCCCCCAGCTTCCCTCGCAGCGAGGAGAGGCCACGAAACTAAGTTCCGGTCAGAAGAATCTAAGCAGAACGTTGGTTATGTAGTAATTTCCTGGAGATGTCCTTCAGAGAGAAACAGCACATATGCCCCTTGCCTGTTTCTATTTTATTTTCCTTTCATTTGTTATTCTTTTCCATCTCTTCCTCCAGCCTGTTGCCAGAAACTCAGAAGTCTCCCCCTTGAGTTTTAGGCTGAATTCACGCAACATGTGAAACGTCTGCACACGGTCGCATTGTTAACCCCGGACTGTCAAGTGGACTTTCATCTAACAATGAAATAAATTTCTATCCACCTTAAGCCACTGTAAGAACTTTTCTCCACATTTATTTGGACTTAATCTTAAGTAGCATACCAAAAAAAGAAAAACTCCAAACCCACCCTCATTGAGTCGATGCCAGCTCATAGCGACCCTATAGGACAGTGTACAACGGTCCTTGGGGGTTTCCAAGATTGCAACTCTTGATGGGAGTAGACAGCCCCATCTTTCTCCCGTTAGGAAACACAGGTACATACATTTAGTTATATCCCATCCTTTTCACTTAATACTACATCATAATTTTTAACCTTCAAATAATCTTTGCAACCATAATTTTAATGGTTGTTCACAATTCCTCTAAAAAACCCACAATTACAATAAATCAGTCTCCGTCGTTGCACTTTTTGAAGTTAATATTTATTTAGTCTTTTAGTTCTGAAAGCTCACTAGTCTTAATAGGCTCATTTTTTGGACCACAGTTCTATAATGCAGGATCAGGATAATTATTATTTTCACTATCTAGTTGTTATAAAACTATTTATTCAACAGCTTTCTCCTCCCCTTTTGATTTGTGTTCTTGCTTTCCTCTGATATTAAAATCTTATGGACCTAATTTCTAGGATACCTATTCGAGTCCACTAATACCATTGTCTCTTCTTTAGCCAGACTTCTTTTAAATATCACACCTGTAAAATGACCTAACTTCAAATACATGCTACAATATTTATAACCATTTCTTTAACTTGATTGAGTCTATTGTACCCATATGTTTTATAACCCCTGCTTCCTTTTTAGGACTAGGTCTCTTGTTCAAAACAATGCCAGTAATAATGATACTTGCTTCCTCTCTAAACAGCATTCATTTCACAGCACCTTAAACGCATTGTTTCATTTTAGTCTTGAGTAGAGCTATTATGACATTATGCAGATTAGCTGTATTCAACCACTAGGTCTCCCCACATTCAAAAGCAGAGGTTGCAAACAAGCTCACTAAAATTGTTCTGATATACTGAATACTCCTAAGGAGACAGCTGTCAACTCCTTCAGCCACAGCCCTGAGTGTTTGCTTCAGATTATTGATGGAGTTGTGCAGTCAGGGCAGCGCCGGCTAGCCTCTTGCTAACTTTGGATGCAGCTGTCCACAGTACACTCAGCATGAGAGGTCCGGCAGCTTAGACCATCACAAACGTTCCCGTTTGCTTTTAAAAGACATTCCTTTAAAGTAGGGCAAGTCGTTGAAGCGTCATCATTTTTTTTTTTTTCAGTGAGGGACCTCAACTCTGATCTTCAGTTGACGGAGCATTAGCAGATCTGCTCAGAAAAGAAGTCTGAATAACAAAACATGAGAGAAAATTGTACAGACTTTGAGTGTGCACTGCTGACAAGGGTGATAAGCCAGCCTCAGAATCCAGCTGATTTCTCAGAAGACTACAAAGGGATACAGAAAGACCCCGTGCTTTGAGATGCTTTCATATTACAGCCCTATCTTCAGTACTTTAAGTGCTTTAACTACCAATAAGGTATGGTTCGAGTGTGATAAGACAAGAAATTCAAGCTAGAGTTCTATGATAATGTGGGGGGTTTGAACTATAACAGGCTTAAGTGACAACTAGGTTGGCTGAAATGTCCTCTTACTATATAGCTGTGCACATGTGTTTTAAAATGTTATAAAGTAAAAGATATAGATTAATAGGTAGCAAGAAAGTGAATTGAAAGTCTTTTAAGATGATGAATATATGCCTTTAAAGATTGCGTAGAAATAACTTTTACATGAAAGCAATCTAAAGACAGGAACATGTAGTAGGTGGAAGTAATGATAGGACTGGACAGTAATTGTTCAGGGCATCTGCCAAACCAGGAAACAGTCCTCACTGCCTGGCAAAGCTGTTTATACGAAGAACCTTGTGAATCATTTTCTGAGGTTGGTTCCCAATTGCCAGAGGATGCTATCACATGTGCTATTAAACAAAAGGTGTTCGGCACCTACCACTTGGGGACACCTTGGCTTAAACAGGACACCTCTGAACCCAAAATAGATGATGCACTTCCAAGAAGGACCTTGGGGCCGTTGTTGGTAGATGCTGTTGAGCCAGCTCTGATCTATAGCTCTCTGATCTCTGCAAAATCGAGCAAGCTGCTGTTCGCCCTACAACAGCCTCACCGTGTCTGCTCCCTTTGAACCCATTGTTGCAGCACTGTGTCAGTCTGTCCTGTGAAGGAATCCTCTTTCGTGCTTTCTGTGCAAATTATCCTTTCACTTGCCGAGCAGGATGTCCTTTTCCAGGGAAATCTCACCAGCCTTATTTCTAAGGAGTATGCTAACTATACTCCTTCCAAGATAGATGTGTCTGGTTTTCTAGCAGTATTTTCAATATTCTTCATCACCTCTGCAGTTAACATGCCTCCATTCTTTTTCAATCTTCTTATTCATTGTCCAGCTTTCATATTCCTGTGAGGTATTTGAAATGACCGTGGATGGAGCCATGTGCACCTTAGTAGTCAAAAGTTCATCTTTTATACCTTGACTGCTGCTTTGTCGAGTGTTAATTTACTCATTAATTAACAAGTACAATTTCGACAATTTCAATATTTTCCCATTTATCTTAAAGTTGTCTACTGGTCCGCTTGTGAGGTTTTTGTTTTCTTTACACTGAGTCGGCATCCATGCTGAAGGTTGTAGTCTTTGAGCTTTATCAGTAAGTACTTCAAGAGCCTTGCAGCAAGCAAGGCTCCAGCTTCTGCATTTCAGAGGCGGGCCTTCCTTAGGCCTAATACCAACTTCTTTTTCATACAGTCCAGTTTCTCAGATTATTTTCTCAGCGTTCATATTGAATAAGTAGGGTGAAAACCTACAACCCTGACATATACCTTTCCTGATTTTAAATCTCCTTCCTCTACTTAAATGACTGCCTCTTGGTCTACCTATGCTTAGGTTTCGCATGAGCAGAATCAAGTGTTCTAGAATCCCCATTGTTCCCAATGTTATTCATAGTTTGTTATGATTCACATAGTAGAATGCCTTTTCATAATCAACAAAATACAGACCAACAATTTTGTAGTAGTTTCTTCTTTCAACCAAGAGCTCTCTGACATCTCAATAACAATATCCCTATTACACCTACACTTCTGAATCTGGCTTACATTTCTGAAAACTCTATATGTACTGTGACAACCATTGTGGAATGATCTTCAGCAGAAATTTTACTCACATTATCATGATTCATATTAATGATGTCACTTGACAATTTTCTATTTCTGTTAGATCATTTTTCTTTGGAATTGGCACATTTAGGATTTTTTTTTTTGTCAGTGGACTAGATTGTTGGTTTCCAAACATACTGGCAAAGGTGAATGAGTGCTTCCAGTGTTCCCTCAGCTTGTTGAAACATTTTAGTTGGTAGTCTATACATTTCTGGAGCCGATATCTAACCGATATCTTCCGAACAGCTTGGACCTCTTCTGTGAGTACCATCAGTGCTTTATCATATGCTATCTCTTGAAATGGCTGAATGTCAATCAATTATTTGCATACATGGACTGTGTGTTAGTCTGGGTACATTAGAGAAACAAATCCACAGAAACTCATATGTATAAGAGAGTTTTATATAAAGGGTAAGTGCACATCAAGAAAACATCCCAACCCAGTGCTGCCCAAGCCCACTAGTCCAACATTAGCCTGTATGTCTAACACCAATCCACAAAGTCCTCCTCCATCTCACAAAACATACGCAGTGACAGTGACTGCAGGAGGAAAGCCGAATCAGTGAATGTGTAAGCATCTCAGCACTGGCAGGGGTCTCCACACGGCTGCTCCAGCACCCAGGGCTGCATTGGAATTGGTCCATGTGGCTTCTCCTCAGGGATGTCAGGGATGTCAAGGCAGGAAGTGAGCCTTGCCAGCTGAAGCAGGGAACTGGCTAAGGCAGCTGAAACCTGGTCCAACCATCAGAAAGCAAGAGACCCGAGAACTAGAAAGGCAAGGTTCACAGAGCCATTTATCCCTCCGCCCTTCAATTAACCCCACATGTGTTTATCGGCCAGGTTGGCACAATAAACTACCTCAGACTATATTCCTTCCATCTTATTTTAATGCTTCCTTCATCATTCACTGTTTTTCCTATAAAATCTTTCAATGTTGTAACTTAAGGTTTTAATTTTCTCCTCAGTTCTTTCATCTTGATAAATACTGAGTGTGTTCATCCTTTTTTGGATTCCTAGCTTCAGATTATTTTACTACAATCCTTTTGCTTTTCCTTTATCAGCCGCCCTTTGGAATTTGAGGCTCTTTCACTTCATTATGTCTGCCATTTGCTTTAGCTACTCTGTGTTTAAGAGCACATTTCAGGGAATCTCTTCTAACATCCACTTTGATCTTTTCTTTCTTTCCTGACTTTTTAATGACTTTTTGCTTTCTTCATGTGTGATGTTCTTGATCTTATCCCACAAGCCATATGGTCTGCAGTCATTAGTATTCAATGTGAAATCTATTCTGGAGATGGTCTTTAAATTCAGATGGGGTACACTCAGGGTTGTATTTTGGCTCTTGTGGACTCGCTTTAATTTTCTTCAGCTTCATTATGAACTTGCATACGAACAACTGATGCACTCTTTCATAGTGAGCCCTTGGCCTTTGGGCTGCTGATATTGAGCATCTCTATCATTACTTACCACAGATACAGTCCATTTGATGCTTGTGTATTCCAGCTAGCAAGGTCCAAGTGTATAGTCAGCCTTCATGACGTTGCCACGTGTATTTGCAATGAAGACGCTGTTGATCTTGCAAAATTCTATCATGTTAGGTCTAGTTTATTTCTATCACCAGGTTCCTATTTTCAACTACTGACCTGTCTTTGTCTCCCACTTTGCAGTTCAAACACTGCTAATTATCTTAAGTGGATGTTTGATCCATTTCAGCCCAAAGAAGTTGGTAGAATTTGTCAATTTCTTCATTACTAGCTTTCATGGTGGGCACTCAAGTTTGAATAATAGTGTATTAACTGATCTTCCTTGTAGGCATATAGATAATAATCCTATCTTGTACTTCCAGATAGATTTTGATATGTTCTTTTTGATGATAAATATAAGGTTAATTCTCTTGAATTTACCATTCCTGGCAGAGTAAACCATGCAATTGTTTGACTCAAAGTGACCAATACTAGTCCATTTCAGTTCTCTAATGCTTCTAATGGTATCGATCTTTGTGCCTTCAATTTCATGCTTGACAACTTCCCATTTTCAGAGATTCACACTTCACACATTAGGAGTATTAGTGGGTGTGCGCAGCTGTTACTTGTGATTTGAGATGTACCCCTGCGAGTATAGGCCCCAAGTATATGTCCCCCCAGGTTCTTGAGGCCGGCTCTGCTTTGAGGAGGCAGCTCTTCTCCAGTTCTATTTTGAGTGACTTCCATCCTGAGGGGCTTACTCACTGCCACTAAATGAGCCATGTTCTACTTCCATTCATAAAGCTTTCAGTGTCTAATTTGTCAGAAATGGACTCCATCTTCATTCTTTCTAGTCTGTTTTTAATCTGGAAGTTCCCCTGAGCCTGTTCACCATGGGTGACCCTGTGAGTATTTGAAATACTGGTGGCAGAGGTTCCAGCCTTACCACACACAAGCCACCACAGTATGACAAACTGGCAGATGAACACTGGAGGAAGGGCCTTAGAATGCAGCCATTGCCTAACGTCACTTGGCCGCTGCAGGGCAACCTGTTAACTGTTTCCTGGAGCACTGCTTTGGTGACTACTGCTCAAACGAAATATGTGGTTACTAAGGGGGAAAATCAAGTATTTCTGGAGATCCAAAGAACACGCTTTGTTCTGATATCACACAGACAAGATGTTCATGGACCTTGCTGTGGTATTACCCTGAAGTATCTAACTGGCTCTACAGATTAAATAAAACTTCAGTCTTAAAAAATAAGGAGGAAACTCAAAACTTCCATTATAAAGTTGTATACCCTTAAAGGCTCAAATTGGCAAACATTGTGTGATAGCTATAATATAGCTATACCCAGAGTTGCTACTGTTATACAAGCAAGGACCTCATGGAATTTGGTTCACTGGTTTGGAATTTGGTTCACTGGTCATGGTTTTGTGAGCTATCCCTGTTCATTGGCCCAATAATGTGTTTAGAGCTTCTGTTCTACCACCGAGGTCTTTGTTGTAGGATGTTAGGAGCCTACAGTTAGGCCCCCAAAGCACAACAGCTGGTCTCCACTCACCTGAAACACCAGAGGAAGAACGAAATGCAGGAGCTGGAGCAGGATAGTGAAGAATCAAGTTGACAAAAGCAAGTTGAACTACTAGACAGAACCTTCAGGTTAACAAGGGAGGAACAACTTGGAAAAGGAGGGTGAGATGGTGGTACAATTCCAGACCTGTAATCAGTGTCCCTAAATTGTACATGCAGAAACCATTGAATTTGTCTATTTTTGCACTGTATGTTTTCAACACCAACAAAATAAATAAAATCTAAAGGAAAAAGGAGCTCCATTTGGACAATAGTCGTGTTTAAAAACTAGGAATGGTCCTAAGGAACACCTACTATGGTCAGTGTTTTCATTTTGCAGGTAAGGAATAGAGGTCCGAGTATGTTGATTTGTCACGGTTTCTTCAGTTACTTAGGAATCTAAAGCAAGACTGGGCTCCAATTCATACAACTTGCCTAACCCACATACAACAGATAAATTACTTTAAAAATTAATAGCAGTTAAGTCCATAATGAAAAAAATGAAAGTTTCACTTTTATTCAACCCTCATCTTATAAACTTTCCCCAGTTAATAGCTCTATGTTGCCTTTTTATTTGGAAGCTAGATATCTGTATCTCTCTAATTTTACTAACAATTAGCTTATTAACCATCTGTTAACATATTCGCTAAATATCTAGTGAGCACTGACTCTGTGTCAGTCATGCACAACCTGAGTCCCTGTTCTCAAAGTGCTCAAGCAGTGGGAGAGACACAGTCATGTGTGGCAGGTGTAATGAGAGCAGTGAGAGAGGGAACTCGAGGAACACGTTTCTTGGATTGTGAGAACTCAAAGGAGAGTCTCAAGGAGGACTGAAATCTTAACTCAATCTCTAATGCAGAGGTTCCCAACCTTCCTAATGCCATGACCCTTTAATACGGCCCGTCATGTTTTGATGACCCCCAACCATAAAATTATTTTCATTGCTATTTCATAACTGTAATTTTGCTACTGTTATGAATCAGGTGACCCCTGTGAAAGGGTCGTTTAACCCCCAAAGGGGCCACGCCCCACAGGTTGAGAACCGCTGCTCTAATGGATAACTAGAAGTGAAGCAGGTGGATATAATTGGAACAGCACAGCAAAAGCATAGAAACAAGGAAGGTGCATAGTTTTGTAAGACTGGAGAGAGGAAGCAAGACAGAGGAATAAGTTTGGAAAGTGAGAGAGACACCAGATGATGAGAGACTTGCATTCAAAGAGAATACAGGTTCTCACATGTCAAAAAGACCCAGCTGACAATTTTGAGCAAAGACAACAATCCTGATTAAAAGGGGAGAATTATAAAAGAAAATTCTCATAGAATCTAGATGCTCTGGATTCATGGAGATTGGACGAACCCTCCCAAACTATTACCCTAACATAATCATTAAACCGGAAACCAAAAAACCCATTGATGTCTCCCTAAAACCAAATAATGATTTATCTCAGTGTTCCCCAAAGTGGGTTATACTGCCTTGGGATTGCTGTAATGATCCAGTAGGCCTGCAAAAGCAGGTACCCCCACTTTATCCTGGGTTATGGGCTATAGTACAAATATTTTTAATGCTCAGAAGGCATGAATAATTTTTTTTTCTGGAAAGGGGACTGTATGATTTAGCTTACATCATGGAAACCTATGATTTAGCTTAATTAATCAAGGATGTCTGCCTCAATCTCTTTTAAAATCTATTTGTGTTGATGGCAACAGATATACAAGTGTGCTTAATACAACTGAATAATGATTGTCATACGACTTGTAAGAGCCCCTCAATAAAATGATTAATATAATAAGATCTATTTTTTAATATATGGGATCATACTGAACTCAACTTAGGGTGCAGTGAGTTTGTGTTAATGGAGGAGGAATAACTCATCGAAGGAGGGTGAGCACGGTAAACAACTTGAAGAATGTAATCAATGTCACTGAATTTTACATATGTAAATTGGTGCCTTGGTTTATGAGTTGCTGCGTATATTCTCAATAGCATAATTAAAAAATTTTTTTAACTACAGAGAAGGGACTAAAATGAAAGAAGACCAAGATGAGGTCAGTGGTCCAGTAGGGCCACTTCGGAGGAACAAACCACAATGAGTGGAATGGAATGGGTCAGACGGGAGTGGAAGCAGATTATAGAAGGCCCCATAAACCATTGTATAACCTTGATTTTTTTACTCTGAGTAAAATGGAGAATCATGGCAGACTTTTCAGTGAGATGATATAAAAAACAAAACAAACAAATAAACCAAGTTCCATGAAGTGGCTTCTAAGTCTTGGCAACCTCAGGTGTGAATAGGAGTATGCGCGCCAAGGTTTTCAATGGTTGGGTTTTTTGGAAGTAGATCTTCAGAGCTTTCTTCCAAGGCATCTGTGGGTGGCCTTCACCTTCCATCTTTGCAGATAGCAGCTGAGTGTGTACATTATTTGCATTACCTAGAGACTCCCTTAGGATAGTAATACGATTTGTCTTGCACAGGCTCTTGTGTTCCGGTGGGCACACACTAGTTAGGAGGGCCCTGATATAACCCTGGAGAGAGATGCCATGACTCAGACAGGGCCACAGCAGTGAGGATGCTGAGAGGTAGTGTACTTCTGGAAGCATTTAGATGTATTTTAAAAGTCCTTGATCAAATATTTATTGATCACCTAGTATTTGCCCAATCATGACTGCAAATGGGGAAAAAATCAGAAATTTGGATAGAAAATGTTGATAGTGAAATATACAGAAAAAGGAGAGAAACCGAAAAGACTTCCATCTCTTCGAAGAGAAGAAAACAGTCTGGGGAATGTATAAAGGTATTAAAATGAAAAATAATTAAATGGTTAGAGGAAAGGGTAATTTAATCAGAAATATGTTTAAATACTAAGACACCTTTAAGATGTTTATTTTATTGTTTTAATCATTTTGGGGGGAGTTAATACAGATACCATATCATTCCATAGTTCAATCACAGCAAGCAGCATTGTATAATTGCTATAACAATCAATTTCAAAACATTCTTTTCCTTCCTGAACTCCTTGACATCAGCCCCTTGTACAACCACCACCACCACCACCATCACTGTAGCCCAGCTGCCCCCAAAACCCTTATTCTACTTGCTGTCCCTATAGGATTCATCAATCCTGGATTTCATATGCTGAAAACCAGAAAATCATATAATAAAAATTCAAAAGGGTGACCCCAATGACATAACGCATCCGAGATAAACCCCAATATGAACAAACAAACAAAATACAGAAAATATCGAAAACCAGATCGAGCCTAATGTGCACCAGAGGGTGGATCAACTGACTAGGTTTAACCGTTCAAGTCAGGGTTATCCTTTTGATCCTCGACAATCAGCTCTCCACTGCACTCTATTTAGTAACCTCCTTCCTCTCATCCCTCTATTATGGACAGAGGAAAACCACCGGAGGAGGCTTATTTCTTATGTAGATCTACAAATGTATCTTGGGCTCCCACTGTCATCCACAGTCTTTTGCAAACCAGATCCCCACAGTGTAGGCTGTGCCACTCTTCCCTCCGTCAGCTTCAGATTGCATGATTTACAGTCCTTTGGTGACTGATGTTGGTGTGCTTCTTCCATGTGAATTTAGTGGACATCTCACTTAGATGACTGCTTGTTTGGAAACAAACTCTTAGGACCGCAGTTGTTGTTTTATCTGATAGCTGGGCATCGTCTAATTTCTTCACCACACCTTGTTATAACACCCCTTTCTTCTGTACTCCCTTTGTGAGGGCAAGTATTGAGCAGGGCCATGATGTAAGAACTATTTGTTCTTAAGTTGGAGCTAGAATTTAGGGCAAGCCCCAAAACCCATTCCTGGATCTATGCTTTTGTTTTGTTTTTATTTAATCTGCCTTTTGCTCCCTTTCAAAACTTCCTTGTTAATTTATGGTAGAAAGTCTTATCAATCATCTTTCTGGGGCATAACAATCTTTCATTAATGTTGTCTTTGATTAGCCCTTGGTACTAGTTTTTTAAAGCCCTGTTGAGAGAGGGATGTTGGCTCAATGTAAGCTAACTCCGTATTGCAATACCTGAATTATTCACTTATACAAAATCAATCCTTTCCTGGTTGGATGCTATATACACAAACAATGGGGGTGAATTGCCAGGAGAAATTTACAATAAAATTTACTGAGAATGCCTGTCACAGGTTTGCCAGAGTAATACATATCTTAAAACAGGATATAGGACATTGGTTTAGCAAGACCATGTTTGCCTGCCAATAGTTCAATAATCTTGGTACAGCTGTCTTCTGCTTCCTTAGCACCATGAATTTTCTGTCTTAAGTCCACAGTTCACAAGTGTGTCTGAGGTACAGTCCAGTTCCCCCAGTAGATATTCAACATCGAATCTCACTGATGCAGCATCTAGAACATGCTGTGTGCCTTGAAGATCCAGGATTCAATGCCCCAGCATTCCACAGCACTTGGCTGGGTCTCCCGGATGCACGCAGAAGCCCCGGTCAATTTAGCCCATTTGGTGCATGGGGAACCTAGAGTCCCCCAAAGCATTTCCAGTCATTCTTCCCCCAACTGGAGGTTGGTCTCCTCCTTTTTCTACCAAGAGTCGTGCATTGTGTTTCCCAGACCTGTTTGCTCCCTTGCCCCTCTCCAGGCTTGACTTGCCCATCAGTCTCCCTCATCCCTCTGATAGGGCTGTCTACCTGTCAAGGGGCACCTTGTCATAGCTTTGCATGGCAGCCAGCCACTCAGTAGACAACATCCCCTTCCCCTTCCCTAACAATTTGATCCCAGCTGATGTGAAGCGCCCCCCAGCAAAGAAGACACTTTTTTGTTGTTAATACAAGATTGGATGTCACACTAAATAGTTTCAAGTCTGCTACCATCTCCTTACCTTTTAACTTCGTGATTGTTCCATTTAAACTCAAACATGTTTTCCCCTTCAGACATCTAAAGACATCTGGTGGCAGCATGTGGGTCATTTCAAAAGCACAGGACGAGGCCGGGAGCTGAAATGGAACAGAGGCTGACAATAAGGGGAAAGGAGGACAAGGACAAGGAAAAGGAAGAAAGGATGAGGTAAAGGACTGTTTGGCGAGGGTGCCAGACACAACTCCTCCAGGCTCATGCTAGGGCCCACCAAACAACCATATTTATAAAGCCCTTTATTTTAACCTGAGTATTTAAAAAGTTGCTTAGTTTTTACAACTAGTGTTAACCACGAATAAGAAGCACAAAAGACTTCATCAATTTCATTTATTATTGTTTTTTAAATCTTCATATAATCCTTATATCCATATTGGATATAAATTTTAAAGAACACGAGCCTACTTAATGGGACATAAAGTACTTTAGCATTTAGAAAAATTGCAACAAAGATAACATAAACATTATTTGAACTCATTGTATTTTAAATATTAGGAAACAAAAATGTGATTGGCAAAGTGAGCCAGTGCCCTTCTGTTAGAACAAAAGGCTTTTTCAAGTTAAGTACTTAGGTTAATCAGCTCCCTCTATTGTTCAAGGATACAGGATGTATTTTAACTAAATGACATTGCGAATGAATACATGGATAAATCATGAGATGCGAATGCATAATTCCTCCCATGATGCAATGTGTTTAGTTGTGTTTCATTTATTATACTTCCTCGGAATAAAATATTTCAGAAATAAAACTAAAGAATGAGAATGTTTCTATATTTTTGGTATTAAATTTTTTTCGTGGTTTCAGAATAATAGACATTGGTCTAAGTTACTTGATAAAGGGGTTTGGAAGGAAATTAGTTCTTACAAAAACCACGAGGACAAAGGTTTATTTCATTTACTGTGGGAGACGCTTCCAGTAAACATGGAGGCCTAGGCAGACATGATTGAACAACCATCTCCAACAAAGATGTGGCACTGATGCAGAGGGAAATCCCGAAGAAAAGAAAAATAAGTGAGCTGAACACCAATAGAGAAAATTAAAGGGTGGAACCCAGACAAAGAGATCAAGAGGAGCAGTGAATTTTAGCTGGCTAACCATGAGCTGAGCAACCCTTCCCAAAGCGCAGAAAAAAATCTCCAGCGTGCCTCCAGAAAGAGAGAAGTGGGCCACCCTCTTGGTCCCCACACCTGCCGGGGAAGGAGGAATCCCAGGACCCACTCCAGTGCCCTCAGAGGATGGTTGCACCTCTCCCTCAACAGCCCGGGAGTGGTGCGGGCACCTGCGAGGGCGTAGACTTGGCAGGACCACCATACAGCACAGGAGACTAACAATGGGGACGCTGATTCACCTGAATCCTATCACGTTCGCCATGGTGCCCTGGGTTCTGGAAGGTTCAAGCACACACATTCATGCTGGCAAGGGCGGAGGCTGTGGCTACAACCCCGCCAGTTCCCGGCACTCAGTGCAGGTCAAGGCTCCAAGTCTCACAGTGACCTAGGTTAAAGCTGCACTACAGCTGGGGAACGGGCAGGGCATTTTGTAGTTTTATCCTTCTTTCTTTTATCTGGAGAAACAGCTACCACAGAAAATAGAAGATAGGAGGATTGAACCATCCCTGGTGCCGGTGTCCCCTGCAACCACAGAAGTCAACTTGGATGGGGGTGTGGTGGGGGTGTGCGGATTTGATGAAAAGCAACTACTGATTTGGTGTTTTGGGGGGTTTCTGTCTGCTCCCCTCCTATTCTTTTATTGAAAGAGCCCTGGTGGTATAGTGGGCTACCCACTAGACTGTTAAGGTTTGAGCCCATGAATAGCTCTTAGGGAGAAAGACGATGGTATCTACTCCCATAAACATTTATAGCCTTGGAACCCCAAAAGGGAATTCTACTCTGCCCTCGAGGGTCACAATGAGTTGGAATAAAGTTGATGGCAGTGAATTTAGAGTTTGGACTCTTTTGTTTTGGACCACAAGTGGAGAGACACAAGATAACAGAGATGGGGCCATCCCTTACTCCTCATAACATTCTGTGGGACAGAGGACAACAACTCTCACCTTGACTCCTACTGCGTGTGTCCTCAGAAAGCCTTAGACAAGCATGCATCAGTGACTGGGGGAGGGGGGAAGCAACTATTGCTTCTAGATTGGGCGTTTGTGTGTGCATGTGTGTATGTGGTTGTTTGCTTAATCTTGTTATTGGTGTTTGTCTTTGTGGTGTTGTTTTGTTTCTTGTTATTCCGTTCTTGCTCCACCTGATGGAGTCAACTGTCCCCACATGATCCAGACACCCCACACCTTCATTAGCTGCAACTAGCGAGCAAGGGCCACCGCTCACTCCTTTAACCATGAAACGGAAACAAGTACAAAAACAGCACAATGTCTTGGAGACAACACACAACTTTAATTCACACCAAGAAGCAAGATAGAATAATACAAAGGAGTAACCCATGCACAGATCCAAGAGATTCTCCTGAGGAAGAAATGGCATTGCAACTCCTGGAACAAGGAATTCAGAAGGATAATTCTCAATACTTTCAGTGGATTGAGGAAAAACCAGAAAGAAAGGGGAAAAAGTAGAAGAAATCAGGAAACCACCGCAACAGCTAAGCAAATAATTGAAAAATCAGAAACGATATGAAAACACCAAATGGAAATCCAGAAGATTAACACCGAGATGGAAAGAGCAGAGCAATGGTACAAAACATAAATTCCACAGACCAGCTGCTGTGTGAACGGAACCAGTAAGGAGTCTCCTTGGAGCTTCACGGAAGACCTGGAAGAGCGGTCTCCACCGAAGACCCCTCCGTTTAGGAATCAATCATGTTGATGCTGGAGTGAAGAAATAAACTGGCAATGTGCAAAGTGAAAATAAAATACAAAAGAAAGAGCAGAGCAGTAAAATTGAAGCAATGGAAGGTTGAATCAGTGAGTTTGAAGACAAGTCTCTCAATTCCTGTCTATAAGAATAACAATCAACAAAAAGGGGGAAATCTGAAGAAAATCTAAGAATTAGATCAAGAGAAAAAGCATATGCCTGTGTTAGAATATGCAACCTTTTCAATTAAAAGATCATTTTATTGGGACTCTTACAGCTCTTATAACAATCCATCCATCAATTGTATCAAGCACATTTGTACATATGTTGCCATCATCATTTTCTAAACATTTACTTTCTATTAAGCCTTTGGTATTGGCTTCTCTTCTTTCCCTCCCTCCCCACCACCCTTTTGATCCCTTGATAAATTATAAATACGCAGCCTTTTAAGACCAAAAGGCCAACATGTTCCAAAAGACAGATGATTGGGAAAGAAGGAGAAATGGAAACAGGAAGTGGGATGCGCAATGGACATGGACAGGATTGAAAAGATGAGTTGAAACAAAATATGAAGAAATATTGAATGTAAAACTGGTGATCTGCTTTGTAAACCATCCCTTAATTCACTACAAAAAGTTCTTTTACTTTTTTAAGATACTATGGGAACCACCTCATATTTCCTACTGTATTTTACTCCTATGAAATAGATGCCCTATATAGGCGGGGTTACGTTCTTAGGAATAAGGGGCAAAGTATCTACTACCTTCAAATTCTGGAAATATAAATTGTGTTTAAGCATCTATTACATTTTCCAAAACTTTCTTTCTAGTAATAAATATTTATTTATTCATAGCATCTGTTTTTCTTCCTCTGCTCTTCTTACTGAAGAAAATATGAATCATTGAAGATAAAAAAAAAACCCTACTTTGATGTAAAGCCATTGAAATTTCTATCTCAGAGTTTCCCTGTGCTCCTGTTTAAAACTTAGCTTATAAAGATGTGTTTAGGGAATGGCTGCTCCCAACTATTAATTTCACGGTGGGCAATACTGTCAGTCAATTAGATTGACCCATTTTTTTCAGTGTGTAATTTCTGGAATTGCAAATTCCAAATAAGTAATCTGTTAAATTATTTCATAGAATTTAAAAATAGCATGTCATTACCATCAACCACCAAGTAGAATGATTTAATTTTAAAACCTTTCTCCATTTGCTTACTGAAAAAATGGTTCTGTGATCAATTTGACCTTTTACCAGCATAATTGCCACATAATTAACAATGATAAATGGGTACGACCTGGAATATTTTTAACTAATCATTAAAGGACAGCATGCATTTCAGATGAACCAAGAAAGATATATTTTTCTATAAGATATTAGAAGTATTTCTTCTTTCATTCATTCAATACATACTTACTGAGTACCTACTACATGCCAAGAGCTTTCATTACAGAGTTTATATTCCTAAACTAAATGAAACAAATAAGAACACAATATAGTATTTAGATAGTACCCAGATTGCAAATGAGCTACGTTCCTAAATCTCTATTAAATTGAATCTGTATGTAAGTTGGAAGAGGTAAGTACAATTCTTATCTAATATCAGTTAACCAAGTGTTTGTGCACACATAGAGAAAAATGTAAAAATATTGCTAAGAATCATAGAGACCTTTATAATATGAAAGTGTCAAAATGTGAGGCTATTGTTTTTGGCATATCCTCCAGGTCTATTCCCGTTGGGCGGTGATGCTTCCCTGAAGAATTCTTTGCTCTTGTATTTCCACCCCAGCCACACAGCAGCATTGCCATCCTCCAGGGAGTCAAGTGTGTTCCTTTGAAATCTTCTTTGAGTTTTGGGAACAGAAAGAATCTGAAGGGACAAGGCCAGGGCTGCAGGGTGGATGAGGTAAGGCTTCCCAATAATATTTTTATAGATCCATCTTTATTATCCTCAAAGAACAAACAGGTGCCTTGCCATGATGGGGGCAAAGGGTAGGAATTCCTCGCCATAAACTCCCTGCCTTTTGGTCACCAATCTCAGTTTCCATTTGGAAACTTTTTCTTCGAAACAAGCCGCCATGATTATCCTGTGTCCTTTGAGAAATTCGGTCAAAGTGACTCCTTTGACCCCGAATCCCCTCCTGAGCTGATCTCTCTTAACTGAACTTAACGGGCCCAGCAGCTCCCTTGGAAGTTGCTGCTTTGATTGGACCTGCTTTTTTGGCTTTTTTTTTTTTTAAGGCAACCTAAGGAGACTATCAGGGAGTTCTAGTGGTGTCGTGATAACATTGGGCTGCTAACCTTGAGGTTAGCAGTTCAAAACCACCAGTTGCTCCACAGGGGAAATGTGAGGCTTTTTACTCCCCAAAAGAGTCACAGTCTTGAAAACCCATAGGGACAGTTTTACCCTGTCCTATAGAGTCGCTGTTAGTCAGAATTGTCTTATTAGCAATGATTTTGGTTCTTTTTGGTAAAGGACATTATGCAGGCTGTCTGCTATCTCAAAGATCCACAGCCGTGAAAATCCTTTGGGGTAGCTCTACTCTGTCTCACAGGGCTGCTGTGAATCGGAATCGACTCAATAGCAGGGGGCTTTTGTGTTGTTTAAGGCGACTAAGGCGGACGGCAGTGCAGCCATCCACTGTAGCCATCCACTGATTGCAGGGACGTGTTTCAACACATTTTATCTGGAGTAAGCTCATGCATGTATGAACGTGTTTCAACACATTTTGTTTGGAGTAAGCTCATGCATGTATGAACTGAAACCCTAGTAGGAGTAGTTTTTTTACTTACCCTCATATATATATAGGATGCAAGTCTATACATTAAAATTTTTTTAAGAAGCATTACCTAATACACTAAAATATCTTAATGTAATGATACAATAATAACAATGTTTTGATGTGCGTCATGATGTAATGCTCACATATTATTACGAACCTTTCTATGGACCTCAGCATTTCAGTATAATGGGCCTTACAAGAGAGGGTTCATAGCCACCATCCTTCTTAACCTCGAGACTGTCTGCAGAAGAAGCATTGAGTGCTTCAGAGAAACATCAGAGTGGGGGAAGGTGGGTAGGAACGTGCATGTGATGGCACGAAGGTGGAATGTTAAATAGATACTCAGGAAAGGCGACACCTAAGCAAAGATTTGAAGGCGGTAAGGGTGCACCCTGGGGTCTTGGGAGGGGGTACAGAGGCCTAGATCTGCGGTGCTGCTGTGGAGCTGCTCGCAGAAAAGCTGGCTGTGGGACCGCACCCGCTGCCCCTTTGAAGAAAGACGAGGCCGTCTGCTCTCAGGAGGATGTGCAGCCTCGTAATCCCTCTGCCAGGAGCCCTGGTGGCAGAGTGGGTTATGGATTGAGCTGCTCACTGCAAGATGAGTGGGTCCAAGGAAGAAGAAGGGGATGTCTTCTCCCATAAAGGCTTTAACTCCTGGATCCCCAAAGGGCAGTCCTACTCTGTCTTGTGGGGCTGTCATGAGGTGGAACAGACTCAATGGCAGTGGGTTGGAAACCCTGTGGAGCAGTGCTCCTCTGCCCTCTAGGATTAGGGTCACAACGCATTAGAACTGAGACTGTCGTAGAGGATTTGGGTCGATTTTTTTTTATAGTTGATCAGCCATTCTGCTTTGCCAAGGAAACCTGGGGAGTTTCCTGGGATGCCGGACTTCCAGGACAGTCTTGGTCATCCTAAGGGTGTATAAATAAAGAAAAGAAGAAAACAAAAATCCTGAGGTGAAAACATGCCTATCTGGTTCAAGGTGAAAACATGCCTATCTGGTTCTATCTAGTCAGAATCCGGTGACTAGAAAAAGGATGAGACTTAAGATATGAAAGGGTCATAACATGTGATGGTCTTACAGTGTATGCACAGAATGCTGCTCAAATCCCTTCTCGGGTCTGTGTTAATCTGGGTAGACTAGAGAAACAAATTCGTTGACATTCGTATGTGTATAAGAAAGAGTTTTATATATAAGAGCAATTGAATATTGAGAAAAAATCCCAGCCTGGTCCAGATCAAGTCTATATGTCCAATATTAGTCCATATGTCCGATACTAATCTATAACGTCCTCTTCTGACTCAAAAATACATGCAATGATGATGAATGCTGGAAGATCACAGGCCAGTGGGTGAGAAGTCTTGTGGATCCAGTGGCATTGAAAACATCTCAGTGCTGCAGGGGTCTCTACACGGCTTCTCCGGCTCCCAGGGCATGAGCTCTATCAGTGTAGTGCCATGTGTCATGTCAGTAGAATGTCCCTCAGGGAGTGAAGAGAGAGAGAGTCTCCCGCCTCCAGGAGGGAATACCGGAATTCCTAGAATCCTCAGGAGAAGGCCATGCCCACACAGTGGCCTCATTAGCTATGACCAGATTGACAGCCTAGACTCCACCCCTTCACTCTGAATCCTCAAACTGATACCAGATTATGTAACTACCACAGGGACCATTGGATCCCTTCCCAGCTGCAGCCAATATAGACTCACAGTTGTGTTTTTCAAGGGTGCTGCCTTTGTTGACAAGGAATTATGTCACCCGAGATTGATCTCTTCCAGGGGAAGCCCGTGACTAATGATTTCCACAGGAGACCGGAGCAACACTGAAGCACTTGGCTGAAAGGACAATGATTTGAATCCAGCACCTGCTGCCCAAGATAAATTGGTGGCAATCTACTTTTGTAACAACTGCCGTCTTGGGATACACTCTAGGGCAATGACCAATCAGTCAGAATCAACTCAACAGCAATGGGTTTAATGTAAGAACAGGATGACCCTCTTCCCTCTCAGTTTGGGCCAACCCAGCTCACAGCTCCCCTCACAACTGGGTGAGGCTTCAATTGTTCCCAAACTTCAGTTCAGCATTCCATCTATCCCACTTCCTTAGAAGTGTCCACCAGGAAGTAAACTTTCCAGAATGCCTCTTCATTTTTGTATCTTTGCCTAGGAAACCCAAACAAAAACAGACCTTGAAAGTGGTTTTGAGAAAGAGATGAAACTTTGAAGGATTTTGAAGGAAAAAAAAAACAACCTGAACACTGAATGATGAGGGAGCTTCTAAGCATGTTGGGATTTTCCCACAAACTTTTTGAAGCCCCCTCATATTCTCTTGCTACCCTAGCCTCATTGAAGCATAGAAAAAGTTTTAGTTACCAATTTCAGACTATTCTTGTAAATTGCATTACAATTATTGCATAGGATGAGAGAACTGGGCTTTAGCCCAAGTGGAAATTGTAGGTCTGCTGCCTGGTTGGCACTTGCCTGAGCGTCTCAAAAGGACGGTGTGGTGAGCTCCTGAGCAGAGGGGTTGCCATGCTACTGGATGGAGTGCTTCATCGGTTGAATTCCACCGCGGCATTGGAACTCACTTTTTATGAAGTAGGTACAACCCGGAGCAATGAGCCAAAGGGGAATTCTTGCCCTCAAGGATTCTATTCTGCTGTTCTAAGGGCCATTAGATTGAAAATGTTCAATAATAACTGGCTTCCTCCAGCATACCTCAGGAGCTTCATTTCCTGTGGAACTAGTATTGGTAGGTAATGATGGAACATCAAATGGAAAGACAACCCCCCTCTTCTTTCTAGTCACACGCACCAACATAAATGTCTAGCTAGGCAGGAAATATGTACGCTGCATTTAATATCTCCAGAAGCTTCATATTGCGTGCTTCACTAAAGAGTTTCTAGACTGACAGTGGACCCTGCATTCATATTACTTAAGGAAACAGCGACTAGGAAAATATTAAGTAGGTGACCGCCCCACTCCTTATTCTGTGTCTAAAGAAACTCATTGGGTTCCAACAAACTCTTTCAGCATAAGAGTTTTTCTGACAGATAAGAGTTTTATTTTTGAAATTCCTGGGCATTTGTACATTTTCAACATGATTAAACATTTCTAGAAGCAAATAAAATTAATTTGCTTGTGACTGGTTCAGAATCAGAAAGGAAAAATATTACAAGACTTTTTTTTGAACTGAAATACTTGTAAAGCTGCGGGAAGAACATTGGTTTGAGAAAAGGAAGTTCTGAGCTCTTTCCCGACTCTAAACCTGATCCAGCTACGGCCTTGGAAGGATGAGATCTAGTCACTTGGTCAAGGTTCTAAAAGAGAAACTGATTTTGAATATTTCTCCTCCATAAATTTAAAAAGAAAAAAATGGCTATTCTGAGGGCGTCCAGACTCCTGGTTGTACGGTTTACTAACCAGGTTTCACAACCTGCAGTGACTCCTTCAGTCCTTCAGAACCTTGGTTCTGTTGCCTCTGAGTTGGTGTTACATGCTCCATCTCAGGGGACTGAGGGCTTGTCCAGATAGACGTGAACATGATTTTAAAGGCAGAAAGAAGAACAACTCACTATTTTTCATTTTTTCTTATTTCCAAGTGGAAAGAAAAGCCACCCATTCTCTTGCCACATGAGAACACAGTATTGAAATTAGCTGATGCAATATGTATGTAAAGTGCTTTTTAGCTCTTTAGAAGACACTTTATATTCCTATAAACCCAAATGTAAATACACACACATAAATATATCAGCTAATAGAACAGTGTCATGTTGAGAGTGTATCATATATGTTGCTCACTATGTTTTCATTGAATGAATAATTGAAGCTAAAGCACAAGAGAGAATTACTAAATTGTACTAAATCATGTGGATTTTTTAAAAATTTACTGATGCTACTACTGCCTACAAATGAGTAAAGGATTTTAATGTCTGTATTTATATTTAAATTTTATAAATAGAACTTTGAAACAGAAGCCTGGGCTCATCAAATGATTTCAGCCAAATAAATCATTTACCATTAAAATTAACAAATGATAAACCCTACAAAAAGAATTAAAAAAAAACTACAGAGTAGTAGAACTGTAAGTTTATTCAACAATATGAATAATTATAGAATGTAGCAATCTTGTTCTGCTTCAGAAATAAGGTAACCCTTCTTGTGCGTCCTTTTGCCTATCTAAAACTAGAAAGATCACTCCCTGTGGTCTGTAAAAGAAAACACATAATCCCCTGCAAGAGGACCATTATCAGACAGATTCTGTTTATCTTGGTTTTAGGGACACATGCTCAATGAATAGATGTCGATCTTAATTATCTACGTGCTTTAAACCCACTGCTCTCCCATCAGTTCTGACTCATAACCATCCTACAGGACAGAATTAAAATACTTCCTTGGGTTTCCAAGATTGTAAATCTTTATGGAAATAGACTGACTCATCTTTCTCCCATGGAGTAGCAGCTAGTGGGACCCAACCACAGACAGCCTAACCCTAAGCCAGTGTACCACCAGAGCGCCTAAGTGCTTTGGGAAATACAACATTTTGTAGATTTTTGTAATGTGGTAATCAAGCCAAAACCAAACCCCACTGACATCGACTTTATTCTGGCTCATCGTGACCCTGTACCAAGTTGCCAAGAGAGTAAATCTTTAAAGGAACAGATTGTTGTTGTAAGGTGTCAGCAAGTTGGTTTTGACTCACAGTGGCCCTGAATACTAAGGAATGAGACTCTGCCCGGCTCGCACCCTCCTCTCTGCTGCTCTGATGTTTGAGCCCGTTGCTGCAGCCACCATGTCGGCCCATCTCGTGGAGGGGCCTTCTTCCTTTCGTGCCCTTCCCTCCACTTTGCCAAGCATGCGGTCTTTCTCCAGAAACTGGTCTCTCCTGATAACACCCAGAGTACGGTGGGTGGAGAGGGGGACCTGATCACAAGGATCTACGTATAACCCTCTTCCTGGGGGACGGACAGCCGAAAAGCGGGTGAAGGGAGACATCGGTCAGTGTAAGACATGAAAAAATAATAATACTTTATAAATTATCAAGGGTTGTGGGGTTGGGAGGGGAAAAATGAGGAGCTGAACCCAGGGGCTCAAGTAGAAAGCAAATGTTTTGAGACTGATGATGGCAACAAATGTACAAATGTGCTTGACACAATGGGTGGATGTATGGATTGTGATGAGTTGTACTAGCCCCCAATAAAGTGAGTTTTTTAAAAGTATGTAAGGCAAATTCTTTTCATTCTTCCCTCTAAGGCAGTGGTTCTCAACCTTCCTAATGCCGCGACCCTTTAATACAGTTCCTCAAGTTGTGGTGATCCCCCAACCATAAATTTATTTCTGCTGCTACTTCATAACTGTAGTTTTGCTACTGTTATGAAGCAGGCGACCCCTGTGAAAGAGTTGCTCAACTCCCAAAGGGGTCGAGACCCACCGGTTGAGAACCACTGCTCTTAAGGAGAGAGAATGGCTGTACTTCTAAGACATATTTATTTTTCTTTTTGGCAGTCCATGATACTTTCAATATTCTTTGTCGGCACCAGAATTCAAATGCATCAATTTCCTTCACTCTTCCTTATTCAATATCCAACTTTCACATGCATATGAAGCAATTAAAAATACCCATGGCTTGGGTCAGGTATACCTTAGTTCTCAAAGTAACATCCTTACTTTTCAGCAGTTTAAAGAGGTCTTGTGCAGTAGATTTAACCTCATCTTTCTCCTGAGGAATGAATGGTGGTTTTGAACTACCAACCGTGTGCTTAGCAACCCAACAGTGCCACCAGGGCTCATAAACATGATAATAGCTAATATTAATGAACCTTATAGAACCACATGCTAATTCAAGAACTTACTAGGCATTTGCTTAGTCAGTCCTCACACCAATCCCATAAGATATTTATAAGCATTATCCTCATTAGGTAGACAAAAGTTATGAAGTACAGAGAGGTTAAAAATCTTGGATAAGATCACCTAACTAATAAGTAATAGAGCCAGGATTTAAACACAGGGAAACTGGGTCTAGAACCAGTGTTAACAATATATTTTATTGGCTAAAGTGTAAGCAGTTCCATTTTAGTGTGCCATTTTATTTGCAATCCATAAAAGCTGAGCGAGAGAGAAATCACATCTTATGTTGGGACCATTAGGTGGCGAGGGTATTTAGTGGCATGCTGCGGGTGGGCAGAATGGACCTAGGCCATGTGGGGGTATCCCGGAAACTCAGACCAGGTGTCATGGAACACTGGGACACTGAATCCTGGACCTTTGGGGCACACATTATACTCTAGAGGTTGCATATGTGAGACTCCATATGGGAACACCACTGGGTGGACTTCACTCAACCTCAGACACACTTGTAACCTGGGGACTTAAACTGGAAAATACAAGGTGTTTGAAGAAGCAGACGACAGCTGTACCAAGAGCGGTGTCCTGTTGGGTGGTGGACAAACAGGGTCTTGCTACATCAACACCCTGTAGGCTGCATTAAGATAGGTATTATTCCAGCAATCCTGTGATGGCCATTCTGTTATATTAGGGTATATCTCAGAAGTGCATCACCATGGGGGATCACCCTTCTGAAGCTGTTTTATTTGTTTCTTTGTTTTTAGGTAAATGAAATCCAGAAACATTAAGCCTATAGGGAAAGCAAATATAACAAGGGTTTGAGGCAGTGGTTCTCAAGCTGTGGGTCGTGACCTTTTGGGGGTCAAAGGACCCTTTCACAGGGGTCGCCCAATTCAAAACAGTAGCAAAATACAGTTATGAAGTAGCAATGAAGATCATTGTATGGTTGGGGAATCACCACAACATGAGAAACTATTAAAAGGTTGCGGCATTAGGAAGGTTGAGAACCACTGGTCTGAGGGGAGGAAAGCTACAGAGTGGTGGTGAAGACAAGAGGTAGATGATAACAAGAAGTCCAGGAAAGAAAGTATGTTTGGAGCCTGATTGTGGAAGCAATTGCACAATTCTGTTTGACACGATAGAACCATGGAATGATATGACATATGTATTAACTCCCAAGTTACAGCAAATTAAAAAAAAAGAAAAAAGCAAAGACCCCCAGAATGGGTTTTGGGCTCACACTAAGTCCTAGCTCCAACTTAAGAACATTTAGTTCTTACCTCATGACCCTGCTCGATACTCACCCTCAGAAAGGGAACACAGAAGATGTGGGTGCTATAGCAAAATGTGGTGAATAGCTATCAGATGGGGCCTCGCTATCAGATAAAATAGCATCTGGGGTCTCAAACTCTTGTCTCCAAACAAGCAGCCATCTAAGTAAGATGTCAACTAAGTCCACATGGAAGAAGCACGCCATCATCAGTCACTCAAAGATTAGCATCCATATAAGCCCAAGTGGAAGGAGGGATCAGGATCAGAGCCTAAGCTGTGAGACTCCAGTGTGCAGAAAGTGATGGATGACACTGGGAGCCCAGCATTCGTATGTGGAATGGAAATAAGCCTCTGAGAACTCCCCCTGTCTAAAATTGAGGGATGGGAGGAAAATAGTCACTAAACAGAGTGCTGGGGAGAGAGCAGTATAGAACATCAAAGCATAAATCCGACCTGAACAGTTAAAACTTTGTCAGTCGATTCCCCCTATGATGTGGGCTGGACCTGATCTCGTTTCCAAAGTATTTTGTACTTCTGGTTTGTCTAGTTTTCTTCGATTTTTGTTTGTTCATATTAGAGTATATCTCAGAGATGTTATGTCAATTGAGGTCACCTTCTTAAATTTGAGTTATATGCCTTTCTGGTTTTTGGTATATGAAACCCAGGATCGATGAACCTGTGGGCATAGCAAGTAGAATAAGGGGTTTGGGGGGGAGGGAGATACAGTGATGGTGGTGGGGTAAAAGGGAGATGATGCAAAGGTCTCACTAAGCCTGCCTGTAAACACAAAGAGATTGGATGGAAATTAAAAGGGAAAGCTTTACTTGATCACACAAGAACCAAACTGGGACTGGAGGATACTTGTAGTCATATATGCACACACCACTGTGTTAGGCGATCAAAACTTAACTATCACAACTGTGGTGGAGTGAAATTCCTTAAACCGGCTCTTCTACGCACGTCTCCGTAACTCCCACCAAGTGATTGGGTGGGCCTAGGCAAATAGAGCATGCATCATCCCCACGATTGTGAGCTTTCTCTGTGAGTACTGCGTGACCATTTCAGCAAATTATTGAGCCCAGCATAGAAGTAGAGTGCTATAGGAGGAAGGGTTCGTGTCAGAATAGGTAAAGGAAGATGGAAGATGGAATGTGGAGGCATCTGACCACTGTCTCGTAGCAATAGGGAAGCCAGAGGAGGTCACATATGGTCCCCATGCTGTTTACCCAGCAACCAGGAAGACAATTAAGGGGATTATGAATACGTAATAGATTTCCAAGGGATGGTTGTGAATATGTCAGGGTTACAATGCTTGTCCAGGAATTGTCTTACTGGTTCTCAATTCTAAATTGTGCTAGAATTAGTTTTGTGTTGTCTTTCTAAACATTTTGTTCCTTGACCAAAGTTCTTTTGTTCAGGGGTCAACTGTAGGGTGGGACTTTATGTGCCCTTTAGCCCCTCTATGCACACGTTCAGTGGGCCAAATCTGGTTAGAACGGATACTCACTCGCTGTGGTAGGATACTTTCCAAGTATGAAAGGACTTAAAAGAAATAAGATATTAGGAGGGAAAGAGCAGGTTAATTACAGACTATCTGCGAGGCATATGTTTCAACATCCTGTAACAGTATGTCTTAAACCCTCAGAGTAAGTTTATTGGGCAAGCTGTGGAATTTACAACATTACACAGGGCGAAGTGGGTTGAGGCTTGGTCTTAATGACTGTGATCCAATCAAAGGGTATTTATGAAAGAAGACTGAATCTGATCTTGGAGTTGTCATTTGCTGAGTCCTGGTTTATGTTATTGTTATTCAGTGCCCTCTCGGCAGTTCCGACTCATAGTGACCCTATGTACAACTTCACAAATCTCGGCCAGTCCTGCACCATCATCGCAATCATGGCCACGCGTGAGCCCATTGCTGCGTCCACTCTGTCAATCCATCTCGCTGTGGACCTTCCTCTTTTTCAATCACCCTATACATTGCCAAACCCTCCTCTAGGGACTGGCCCTTCCTGATAACAATATCAAAGAATATGAGAAGGATTCCCGTAGTCTTAACATTTTCCATTCACCCACGACTTAGAATTGCTCATGAGCACTGCTTTGGTTTTGCAGGAAATGTTTCTATTCATACAGACGATTTTTAGAAGAAAAAGATTCCCTCTTGATGTGTTTCCACACCCTTTCCTTGACCTTTTTTCCAATTCTCAGTTCTGAGTTTAAACCTTGGGTGGCAATTTACTATACTCTTTAGGGAGTAATATATATATAATATTATATATATAGCTTCTAACAAATATCTTCAGATTCTGTCAGATCTTTTTGTTTTCCAAATGTGAAAGAATTGTGTCATTGCAAATACAATGATGATTCAGGAAATTAATTGTGCCCTAAGCCCATCAGGTATGGAGTCATTGGTGAACAGGATATTTGACAGTTCTCAAAGTCAAAACCGCAGCGTGGCTCCACTTCATAATTCCAGAGGAAAAATGTATTTTTCAATGAAAAGAGCTCATGGATACCAACTTAAGCATCTAAATACAGCATCACCAATAATCAAATAGTCTAGAATTATCTACTTCTCTTTGTAATCCAATAGGAAGGATGAACCACCTATGTATATAATTATTATTTTTTGACAGAAATATCTAAACTGAATCTAACCATGAGGAGATTACCTAACAAACTGAGAGTGTGGAACTTTCTCTAAGCTAATTAGGCCTAGACACTTTAGAAATGTCAGCAGTCTGATAGATAAAACAAAGAAAGTTGGAACTGTTCTGAAGAAAAAAAAGTATGGTAATCAAATAAAAGACATAAACCCTGATTAGTCTTAAATTTAAAAGAAACTACAAAAATCTTTGAGGTTGAAACTATGTCATAATTTCTTAGTGCTATTGAAACAGAAATACCACCAGTGGGTGACTTTAATCAAAAGAAAATTATTTTCTCAGATCTGGAGGCTGAAACTCCAAATCAGGGTGTAGGCTGTGCCCATTCTTCCTTGTCAAGAGTCCTAGGTGTTTCTTGGTTCCTTGGCTGGTAGACAATCTTCACAATTCTTGTAGTATCTCTCCCATAAGTTTGTGCCTCTGTTTTTAATTTGCTCCTTTTGTACCTCAGAAGTGTTTAGATTTGGAACCCAACCTACTTGAGTATTATCTGATTAACCTAACAAGGAAAATTCCTCTCTCCAAACAGGATTTGTAAGAAGCCAACACATTTTGAGGGAAACAATTAATACAGAGAAGACCTATATTACATGACATTATTGAGTTAATAATTCAATTTATTTCAATTTACTATTTAAATTTCTTTTTGAAAAATTTAAAAGACAATTCAATACCGTCTGCCCTCAAAATACTTCCTGTTAGTGGAGACAGACCAGTAAGTAAAGAGTACAGTAGGGTATTTGGGGATTTGTTTCAGATAAGTGATCTCCATATAAAAAATATATGTTAATAATAGAGATGACACCCTACTCATAGTTCTCAGAAAGTCAAGTTTAGACCCAGGTACTATCCATATGAAATACTCAATCTAACATGGGAGATTTATAAAGTGCCTAAATCACACTATTATGTCAATTTTATTTAAACATCATGTGAAATATAGAATCAAGTACAAAGTCCTCCCCACCAAGTGGAGAGAGACAGCACACAATTGAAACCAAATCCAAACTAAGCCCATTGCCATCAGGTTGGTTCGACTCAGTGTCCCTGTCTAGGGTTTCGGAGACTCTCAATCTTGACAGGCACATCTTCTTCTCCAAAGAGCAGGTGGTCTATTTGAACAGCCAATGTGGAACCCACGGCACCACCACGGCTCCTTAGCATCCCATTCTGCTCCGGTGAATAGTCACGGAAGTGGATACTTTAAGAAATGGACTCAGGTTCCAGCTGCTGCCGTCACAGAAAGCCCACGACTGGATGGCTTGAAAGGACGGAACTGTGTTTTCTTGCAGTTCAGGAGACTAGAAGTCCAAATTGCAGACACTCCCTGGAACTCTGGGGTGACTTGGCTCTTTGCTATCTTCACGAGGCATCTCCTAAAGGGTCCTGCAGTAACACCATGCTTCTCAGTCATAGGCAGCGTCTCTAACCCCTTGTCCGTCCCCACCTAGTGTCATGGGACTCAACACCTTGCCTTCTCACAGAAACCTCCCCGTCTCTTCACCGTTCCTTCTGCAGGTGCAACAGCCAATGGGGGAAGGGGATGGGGGGGAGGAGCATGGGCTCCTTTTAGATATAATCATTTATTTCTGTCCCAAAAGGTTATTAACATGGGCTGGCAGTTACATAATCTCCTGTCAATTTGTGAAGGAGTGTTGTCTAGCCTGACAATCAGGTCGCAGTTTGATTACCTCAGTCAGAGGCACAAAGGAGATAAGTAGCTGACTGAAGGCCAGATGCACACTGCACCCTCTGTGAGACATTTCTGCTGACAAGCCACATGGAGCTGCGCTGAGGGACCCAGAGCCCTGGAGCTGGAGGAGCCACGTGGAGGCCCACACCAGCACTGCGATGCTTCCACCGCCACTGGATCCACAAGACTCTCCACCCACTGGTCTGGACCTTCCTACATTTGGCGTCATTGCATGTGTTTCATGAGTCTGAAGAGGAATTTACAGACTGGTACTGGACATATGGGCTAACAATGGACTTATGGACTTGATCTGGACTGGGCTGCATGTTTTCTTAATATACAATTACTCTTTATATAAAGCTCTTTCTTATACACATATGCGTGTCTCTAGATTTGTTTCTCTAGTCAACCCAGACTGACACACACACACACACACACTCACACACACACACACACACACACATAGGGAATTCCTTTGTTCGCGCTTTCTCTGACTGTCTTCACCTTCTCCTGTGGCCGCATGTCCGTCCTTCGGTCTCTTCCTCTCTCTAGCTCTCCCTTTCTTACTTTCCGCTATTCTCTCTTTACTCTGTCTTCCAAATCCCCTCACCCTGCCCCCTTCACTCTCATTCCATTCTAAACACCAGGGCAGCTTGTTAACACTAATAAAACCTGGTAATTAAAGCACAGCTCTGGGTCTTCTTTCCTTTTATTCCTGTTCCAACATCTCCTCAGTGGAGCAATGGTGAAGTCCTTGGCTGCTAACCAAATGCTATTGGTTTGAACTCACCCGAGGTATCTGCAGGCTACTTGGTGCTGGCTTCTTGTAAAGCCCCAAACCAAGTCCACTGCCATGGCGTCACCTCAGCCTCGCAGTGACCCTCCCGGGGCTGTAAATCGTCAAGTGAGCAGACAGCTTCCTCTTTCGTCCACAGAGTGTGTGGTGGGTTTGACCTGCCAACCTTGCAATTAGCAGTCAAATACTTTCCCATCAGGACCACCCGGTTCCTTCCTATGAAGACTGTAGCCTAGAAAACCCTACCAGGCACTTCTCTATCAAATACAGTTGCTGTAAGTTAAAAATCCACTTGATGGCACCGAAGAACATTCATTCTAAATTCTTCCCTACGTGCCCATTACTTCCTTTACTTCGCTGGCAGGGTATGAGCTCACTTCCGGGCTTTTGATTTATTTCCTCTACCGGGACATCTGCACAGCTCGCTCCCTCAACTTCTGCAGGTCTTACTCAGTGGTGTTCTGGGGGAGGTCTTCCTGATTAGCCTATCAAAAACCCAGCCTGGGTCTTATTCTCAATTCTTAATCCTGCCTTTATTTTTCTCTATAGCTTTTTCTGACAACATATTCCACTTGAATAGAAGATGTATTCTATGAGTGTAGGGATTTTGCTTGTTTGTTTGTTTGTTTACTTTATTCACTACTGTATTCTGAATTTTAGGCACTCAAATTTTGGTGAATGAATACAAAGAGTATCGTAAGTATTCTTTCTTGACAAGGGTATGGGGGGGAACAATCACTCACAATTTGGGGGAAGGATAAACTGTAGGGACAGTGAGCCACACACATAGCTAATCTATTTGCATGGAAACCCACTTGGCTTCAATCATTTACATTACCTGCTTGGCTTCTACAAGCTATTGAGGTGCTTTCTTCTGGTACTTTCCTTAAATGATCCTCTGCTCATCTAGCCACATCAAGAATATTCAAGATTCATAAACCAAATGCCCTGTTCCTTAGTGTTTCTAAGCCATGGGTGCAAACTCTCCTCTGCGTGGAAAATCCATTTCCCTTTTTTCAGCATAGATGATACTGCTTCTTCCTTCTAGAATAAGTTCAAGTGTGAACCCTTCAGTAGATGATCTAGTAGTAACTATCCTTTGGGTATCCAGAACTCTTTGTGCAGAATGAAATACATGTTGGTGATACAAACTATTAGCCAATAGGTTGGCAGTTTGAATACAGCCAAAGGCTGTCTCAGAAGACAGGCCTGGTGCTCTACTCCCGAGAGTTGAAAACCCTCCGGACCAGTTCTGCTTTGCACATGGGATTGCCAGGAGTTGGAATGAGTCAATATCAACTAACACCAAATCCATGTGTAGCATGTTACTTTTATTGGTTCCCCAATTTGTCCGAGAACCAAGTCACAGCCTCTTTATCTTTGTCTCCCAAGTCTAAGGCGGGACTCTCAGTGAGATTTTGGTCGAGTAGACACATAAACCACTAAAATTTTCCCCCAGATCTCTGCTCACTCTATCTTTTCCAAGTAAAATCTTTAAAAGTGCTTGCATGGCATCAAGATGATGCATCTTCCTGAATACAACCAAGTTGATGCTTGAACATAGACTTTTCTATTACTGCTGTGCAGTATGATGCTATCCCTTAAGGGCACCCAGATGCAATTTTGTTACAGACACAAGGCATCCAGGATTGGTGGTTGGGAGGGTGAACTGAGAGCTGTAACAGCTCCTGACCCACATTTGCTCTCATGCTCTTAAATGGAAGAGTCTTGATCAGTGGTTCTCAACCTTCCTAATGCTGTGACCCTTTAATACAGTTCCTCATGTTGTGGTGAACGCCCAACCATAAAATGTTTTCGTTACTACTCTATAACTGTAATTTTGCTACAGTTATGAATCATAATGTAAATATCTGATATACAGGATATATTTTCATTGTTACAAATTGAACATAATTGAAGCATAGTGATTCATCACAAAACAATATGTCATTATATATTGTGAAATATTTATTTCTAATGACAAATAAAGGAAATTTTGTCTTGAAGCATGGTGTCGCATGGGTAACAGTCTTCATGCCAGGTACTGCATGATACCGGGCGAATCTGCATGTGGGTGGACCCGCCTGGAGACTGGTAGAGGAGCGGTGTCTCGGTTCCTAAAACCATCGGAAATATGTGTTTTCTGATGGTCTTAGGGGACCCTGGTGAAAGGGTCATTCGACCCCCAAATGGGCTGTGACCCACAGGGTGAAAACTGCTGATCTAGATTATATATTTTTTCATCATTAGGAATGGTGATAAAATAGATTAGCTGGTTTATTTGCATAGTGGTTTATACAAAAAGTTTAAGTTTCTGGATAAAAATGATCCAGCAAAGTCCTCCCAAATGGCTCCTTTTTTTCAAGTCTCAAGAAATCTCCTTTTCATTACTTCAGTTCCCTAAATCTAGGATGACTGAATGAGGCATGAGCTTAGATCGTGTCACATGTTTTGAATGCCCTGATCTACAGTGGCGGCCGGAATCAAGTAACTCCACACCCTGAGAAGTGGCTCTCACCCAGGATGACACAATCTGTGTCTGTCACATTGCCAATTTAAAAAGAAAGAAACTGGCTAAAGGCCCTTTGTTAAATAATAATGTTTTATTCAGGAGGAGGGGGAAAGTTGGGCTGATACAAAAACCCAAGTCTTTCCATGTTTCGCTTTATCCCACGACCAAGTCAGTTCTTTGGCTCTGCGGTGCTCCGGCTCCTCCTCCGAGGGGAGGGATGGGCCTTCTCAGAAGCTGCCATCCAGCTGCCGAGGACACAAGGGAGTTTCCACACCCCTCTCCAGGGCAGCTGGAAAGTGTGACAGAGGAGAAGGAGCCTAAGAAGTGGGAAGCGTTTGTTTTAAAATGTGGTGTCTCCTGCTTTTGTTCAAGTGCTAAGGATACACTTAAAAAAAAAAAAACTAAATAAATAAGGGATCCCCATCTGACCACCCGAGAACTGAAGTTGGAAGGAACCTCAGACTTTAAGAGTCAACAGTAGAATATATTACTTGATGTCTGAGGTAAATGTTCTTGACCTTTATATTCAGACTGACAACTGGAAAGCATTAGAAAAACAAGAGTGAGCCTTATGACTTGGACCAAGTTTGTTTTTAACATTCTTTTCTGTCTTACTAATATCTAGGGCTCAGCCCCATATTAAGATTCCATGTAACAGTAACTAAGGCACTTGCTCTACGACTTTATCAGCACCTTGTCAATGAGTCCTGAATATTTCACTGTGCTTATTGAATTTGACTGGTAAGTACTTTTACCTCTTTGGGTTTGAATAAAATATGTTTAGCTCTATAATGTAAATCATTAAAAAGTTCGGTCAATTGTTAACCTAAGACGAGTCAGTGGTTCAAATCCAGCTATCAGTCTATGGGAGAACAATGTGACAGTTGGCTTCCATAGAGATTAATACCCTTGGAAACAAGATAGGGTCACTATGACTTGGAATTGACTCTCCAGCAGTGGGTTAGGATTTGGATTTCATGATTGCAAGTAATATATAAAAATGCACTGACCAAGGAAAACTATATTTTTCAACTCAATTGTGAATATGTTGACATGTATTTCCTGGCTGGAAAATTTAATGATGCTGCCACAAACAAGAAAAGAAGTCCTTGATTATAGATTGTTTTAATATGAAAATGAGATTAGAAGTAACTTACATAATTTCATATTTCACTAGCTGATATATATTTTTTAAACAGTCTTTTCTAGGATTTGTGTGAAGCACAGATTCTGCGCTGATTATCTATTGTTTTTGTCTAGCTGGTAACTCTTCATCCTTGTCTCCTTTGTGGGTCAAGTTTCTTTTGTGAACGAGTGGCCAATGATGCCACTGTAGACCTCCTGACTCCCCAAGCCAATTTTATACTGGCCACAATGTTTGAACATGTATACCTGATATTTTTCTAAATAAAAGCCCTAAGCACTGCTCCTCCCACTCTAAAACAGGCCAGTTTGGTGTTAGATTGAAGATAAACCAGAAAAGAGCTGGGTCGAGAGCATGGAGCAATGAGGACGATGCCTACTTGGGTTGGGATTCTGTTTCTGCTAACGTACGTTCCCAGAAATATGGTTCTTCCTTCAATCTTCCAAGCTACTGCAGTAATGTTCTAGAAAATGAATCATCCCTCTACTCCTATCTAGTTCAAATTGGCTTTAGCATCTCTTAAGGGATTCTTGTTAAGAGAATCTAATGCTGCAGCCATTAAGCATTTGGCTGCCCCACCAGAAAGTCAGTGGTTTGAACTCACCAGCCACAACAAGGGAGAAAGCCTGGTGATCGTTCTGTAATACTCTAAGTACCGTGGTTGCTGCTGTTGTCAGGCACTTTCCAGGTTGTTCCAACTCATAGCAGCCCTATGTCCAACAGAACAAACAGCTGTCCTCACAAGTGTGTCTGATGACATTGTTGCAGTCACTATGTCAATCCATCTTATGACGGACATTCCTCTTTTTCATCAAGTCTATCAAACATGGTGCCCTTTTCAAGGGACTAGACTCTCCGCAGTTTGGGTCTGGATAGACCTGATGGCCGTGAGTGGAGTCTCCCCAAACAAGACGTCCAATGTACTTGAGGCAAAGTCTTGCCATCCTTGCTTCTAAGAAGTATTTTTACTGTACTTCTTCCAAGACATATTTGTTTATTCCTCCTCAAGTTCATGGTAATTCGCTAGTCCTCACCAGCATCATAGCTCAAATGCATTGATTGTCTTCCCTATTCATTATCCAGCTTTCACATTCATATGAAGTGATTGAGAATACCATGATGTGTTAGTCTGCGTAGACTAGAGAAACTCATATGTGTATAAGAAAGAGCTTCATTTACAAGAGCAGTTGAATATTGAGAAAACATCCTCGCCCAGTCCAGATAAAGTCCATAAATCTGATATTATCCCATATATCCGAAACCAATCTATAAGGTCCTCTTCAGACTCACGAAACACATGCAATGATTCCAAATGCAGGAAGATCACAGGCCAGTGGGTGGAAGGTCTTGTGGATCCAGTGGCAACGTAAGCATCGCAGCGCTGGCAGGGGTCTCCACGTGGCTTCTCCAGCTCCAAGGCTCTGGCTGCCATTAGCCTGTCTCCATGTGGCTTGTCAACAAGAATGTCTCGCAGGGACTGAACATGTGTTCTGCCTCCAACGAGCTATTTATCTCCTCAGCGCCTCAAATGAGGTCATCACGCTGCGGCCTGATTGACAGGCTAGAGTCCACCCCTTCACTCATAATCCTTTCAAATTGACACCACATTATATAACTACCACACATGACTTGACTCATCAGACCTTAGTCCTCAACGTGTCTCCTTCCTTTCAACACTTTGAAGAGATCTTGTGCAGCAGATTGTGTACAGTGATTCTGTGTATTCCTTCCATCATCCTTGATGCTTTCTGCATCATTCAGTATTTCACCAAAGAATCCTTCAATATTGGTACTTAAGACTTGAACTTTTTTCATCAATTCCTTCAGCTTGAGATATGCTGAGTGTATTTTTCCTTTGTAGTTTTCCAATGTTAGGTCTTTGCACATTTCACTATGATACTCTATCTTCTTGAGCTGCCCTTTGAAGTTTTCTGTTCAGCTCATTTAGTTGATCATTTATTGCATTTCCTTTAGTTACCCTAGGATCAAGAGTAAGTTTCAGAGTTTCTTATGACATTGACTTTAATTTTTTTTCTTTCTTTCTTGTCTTTTTAATGACCCTTTGCTTTGTTTGTGTAAAATGTTCTTGATAGCATTCCATAGCTTGTCAGGTCTTCTGTCGTTAGTGTTCAGAGAATCAAATGTGTTCTTGAGATGGTCTGTATATTTAGGTTGGATACACTCAGGATTGTTTTTTGGCTCTCGTGGACTTGTTTTAAATTTTTTCAGTTTCAGCATGAGCTTGCATATGAGAAATTGATGGTCTGTTCCACACTTAGCCCCTGGCCTCCTTTTGGATGATGATACTGAGATTCTCCATCATCTCTTCCCACAAAGGTAGTCATTTTCAGCTCACTAATTTCTAGGAGACAAATCTTTGCATTTTCCATTTCGTTTTTGACAATTTACAAGATTCCTGTTTCATACACTCCACATTCTGATTGTTAATGGACATTTGTGACTGTGTCTTCTCATTTTGAGCTAAGGCCCATCAGCAAATGAAGGCCCCCAAAGCTTGGTTTCACTCATGTCCTTACAGCTGACTCTATGTTGAAGAGGTAGCTCTTCCTCAGTCACATTTTGAGTGACTTCCAACCTGTGTTGTTCGTCTTCTGGCTCTATATCTGTAAACATTCTGCTACTATTCATTAAGTTTTCTGTGGAAAATCCCTCAGAGATGGCCAGCTTATTGCTTCTTCATAGTCTGTTTTCAGTCAGACGCTTTGCTGAAACCCATTCACCATAGGTGATCTTACTGGTACTTGAAATGCCAATGGCATCACTTCCACCATTGCAACAAACAAACTACCACAGTGTGATCAGCACAAACAATGGGCTGTAAATGTTGAAGCCTTGGAAATCCAAGCCATCGGTTAGTTCCATCCTGTCCTACAGGATCACTACGAGTTGTAATAGACTCCATGGAAACAAGTTTGGTTTTGTTTTTAAAGAGTTTTAATGCAGGAGTTCTGACTCAGAAACATCCATTTAAGCATATATTGTACTGCCAGTTGATGGGAGAAAATTTATGGGAAAGAATGATAAAAATTGGCCCATTTATTGTCCTCTATTATGTAATATGTTGTATGTTGCCAGAACATTTCAAACAATTTGCCTGAATAATCTCCTTTTAACTTGGCTTCTTTTGGTAGTCTCCATTACAAAATTTATATAAATTAAGAGGGACTTAAATTAATAACAGAAATTTTAAAATTGTCTTTAGTCTGAAATTTATTTCATTTCTCTTATTCAGAGTGTCATTGATCTTGAAGAGAACAATCTGTATTATGCCTAACCTGCACGGATCATCTAGTCATATATACAGTTGATCCTGCTAATATTCAAATACTTGCATCAACTCCAAACTCACTGCCACCGAGTCAACTGTGACTCATCATAGACTGCAAGTTGGGCCGCTAATCACAGGGTCAGCAATTCAAAACCACCAGCAGCTCTGCAGGGGGAAGGTGACCTTTCTACCCACGTAAAAGAGTAACAGTCTTGGAAAGCCATAAGAGCAGTTCCATCCTGTCCTCTGAGTTGCACCAACTAGCACTCAAAAACCGAAAAGAAAAGCGAACCCATTGCCACTGAGCACATTTGAACTCATAAAGACCATATAGGACACAATAGAATGGCTCACAAGGGCTTCCAGGCTGGAATCTGTACTTAAGTCAATTGCCACCGACAGCACCAGGGCTTAGCCACCACAACATCTGGGCTTCTAACTCGGAGTCAGGCCCCAATTCTTAGTATTCTGTTAACACTAGAATTGGGTACATAGTTTGCGTTACTTGTCTGAGTCTCCAGGAAATGAGGATGTTGGAAAAGATGAATGAGCTGTTTTCCAACTTTTAAATCCTATGATTTTTGCAACAAGAACAAGTCATCCATTATGTTAGAAATAGGTTTTGTTGGTTTTTAGAAAACATGGAACATTTTTTTTCTTGCTTTCCTTTGGCCTGTTTACCAAAAACATTTTGTGAAAGTATGTTGGTGGGGGCAGGGGGGCGGGTGGGGGTGGAGCTCATCTGACTCACATGAATGTGAACCGCGTTGGCCTTAGGCAAGTTCTGTTGTCTAAAGGGCTCCAAGTACACAACATTATTAACCAATAAGTGGTCAAAGCAACAAACAAAAACTAAACTAAACTCAAAAATGTTATTTATGCAATTTCATGAGCCTGGGGATAAATGCTTTTTTTTTTTTTAATTTTTAATGACTAGATCTTTTTAGCTTCGTTAATGAAAGAGAGAAATCCTGCCCTTGGAATTACAATGCCAAATATGAGAAACTGATCAGTATTCAGAGCAATTTCATTAAAATTATGAAATAATCTTTTAAATCCAGTTATGGACTCATGTACATTAAAATAAATGCCACACTTCCCCTGATAAACCCTTAGATTCCAAAATACCGTGAAGCACTTTGGCAGTTTGTAAAAGTTCAATGGCAAACGACGTTGCGTTTTTGTTTTGCTCCTCACCAGGGCCTCCCTTTGGGAACGCCCTGTGTTAGGCGATTCTGGAGACAAGGTAAAGAAAGCCACACACGCCATCTTCGGGAGCAGGGTGTCAGGGTTTGTTTGCTGGGTTGGGGACGAAAGCCTACAGAAATGAGAAAACTGAAATCCCAGCCATGACACCAGGCCTCCCGGGATCACCAGAAAAGCCTAAGAACAAAATTTCCCGGAGGAAAAGGAACGCACACTCAGTTGGGTTTCCTGTAATACAGGATTTGAAGGGCTCTCTGTCCTACCCTGGAGCTCTGGTGGACCCCAATCTAAAATACTCAGCTGCAGTAGGAGTCCTGGTGGTGTACTGGTTAAGCATCGGACTGGGATCTGCATGGTCATTCGTTAAAAATCACTAGCAGCACTGTGGGAGGGAGACACACTGGGCTCTCTACTCCAGTTAAGTTACAGTCTTGGAAATGCACAGGGGTCGCTCTGAGTCTGCACTGACTCTCCGGCAGCCAGTTTCCAGTTTGGAACTGAAAGATCAGCAGTCCGTACCTACCTGTCACTCTGAGGGAGAAAAATATGGAAGTGTTCTGTAACATGACAAATTCAGAAGCCCCCGCAAGTGTTCGTTCTGCTTTTTAGTCTGCTTTACAGGAAGTCACCTTTGTTGGAGAGCCTCTAATCTAGTCAGGGGGTGTAGGAGGTAACACGGGAGCTGCCAGCCGCAGAGTTCAAACCCACCAACTGCTCCACCAGAGAAAGATGAGGCTTTCATTGCTTCCGTGAGGATTCACAGGCTCAGAAACCCCAAGAGACAGTTCTACACTGTCTTCTAGGGTCATTAGGAGTTGCACTTGCTTCATGGCAATTGGTAGTTATAATTTAGCTCCGTACATGTACATGTCACGTGCAATCAGCAGCGATTCAGGGATTAGCAAAACAAACCTGTTTCCATTGCCTCAAGCCCAACTCATAGTGACCCTGTAGGACAGGTAACATTTTATAGGGTTCCTAAGGCTGTAAGGTTTGTGAATGTTTTATTGTGAATTAGGTGGAAGTTTACAGAGCAGATCAAAGTGTCCCACTCAATAAGTCATGTACAGTCTGATTCAGCTGGTCCATAACAAGCTCCTCAGTGCACTGTCACTCTGCCACGTCCTCCTGGGCTTCCTGCTTCCATTCTCCATCGTTGCTTCAGTCTTCTTTAATAGCTGTAATTGTTATGTTGGAAATTAAGTGTTTGTTTTTTATGAAAGCAGATTGACACATCTCTCTCCAAGGATGTGGTAGGTAGAGGGTTTGAATTACAGGCCTTTGGGTTAACAGCTGAGCCACTGGGATACCAGAGTTCTTTGATTCAGGGATTCCATAATAAAAAAAAGAGGAAGGAATAGTAGTTGGAAAATATGGTCTTGGTGATAGAAAGGAAGCTAGAGATCACATGACAAAATTTTGCAAGACTAACGAATTCTTCATAGCAAAATTTGCCCCCCCCCCCAACAACATAAGTGACTACACAGGTGGACTTCTCCATATGGAGTACACAGGAATCAAATTGACTAATTCTGTGGGCAGAGATGATGGAAAAGCTCAATATCAGCAGCTAAAACCAGGCTAAGGGTTGACTGTGGAACAGACTCTTAATTGCTCATAGGTAAGTTCAAGTTGCAGCTGAAGCTGAAGAAAATGAAAACAAATCCACAAGAGCCAAACTATGGCCTTGATTTATCACCCCTGAATTTCATGAATATCTCAAGAACAGCTATGGCGCATTAAACATTAATGACAGAGCGCTGATAAGCTGTGGGATGACATCGAGAACATCATACATGAAGAAAGCAAACGGTCATTAAAAAGACAAGAAAAGAACAAAGTGGGTCAGCAGATACTCTCAAATTGCTCTTAATTGTAGAGTAGCTAAGGCAGATGGAAGAAATGATGAAGTCAAAGAGATGAACAGAAAATCTCGAAGCACAGTTTAAGAAGACAAAGTAAAATATTATAATGAAATGTGTCAAGACACACACTGGAGTTAGGAAACCAAAACAACGCACATGCTCAGCATATCTTAAACTGAAAGAACTCAAGAAACATATTCAAGCCTCAATTTTCAACCTTGCAAGATTCTTTGGACAAAGTATTGAATGATGCATCAAAAGATTGAAAGAAAATACAGAGTAACTACTAGAATGAAGTAGCTAACATTCACTATTTCAAGAAGCAGCATATGAGCCAGAACTAATGGTACTGAAAGAGGAAGTCCAGGGTTCACTGACATCATTATCCTAAAACAAGTCTTCAGGAATTGATGGCCTATGAATTGAAATGCTTCAAGAAGCTGATGAAGCACAACAAGCACTCATTCGTCTATGCCAAGAAATTTGGAAGACAGCTACTTGGCCAACTGACTAAAACATTTCGAAGACAGGTGACCCAACAGAATGTTCAAAGGATAGAACAATATCATTAATATCACATGCAAGTGACATTTTGCTGAAGATCATCCACCAACGGTTGCAGCAGAACATTGATGGAGATTCAGTCTAGATTTAGAAAAGGAAGGGTAACAAGAGATCTCATTGCTGATGTCAGATGGACCGTGGCTGAAAGCAAAGGATACCAGAAAGATGTTTATTTGTGTTTCATTGATGATATCAAGGCATTCAACTGCATGGATCATAACAAACTCTGAAGAGATTTGAGAACAAGGAGAACTCCAGAACACTTCATTGTGCTCATGTAGAACTTCAAAATCCTCACAGCTGGACCAATAGGTAGCATCATGATAAATACAGAGGAGGTTGAAGTTGTTAAGGGTTTCATCTTACTTGTATCCATAATCAGTGCTCATAGAAACAGCAGTCAAGAGATCAATGCACACCTTGCATTAGGTAAATCTTCTGCCCAAGACCTCTCTAGTTAAAGTGTTGAAAAGCAAGGGTATTATTTTGAGGACTAAGGTGTGCCTGATCCAAACCAAGGTATTTTCATTCGCCTCATGTGTATGTGAAAAGTTGGACATTGAATAAGGGAGACTGAAGAAAATTGATTCATTTGAAGAATGGTGTTGGCAAGGAAGATTGAAAGTACTATGGGTTGCCAGAAGAACAAACAGAGCTCTCTTGGCAAAAATACTGCCAGAGAGGCAAGGATGGTGAGACTTTGTCTCGTGTACTTTGGCCATGTTATCAGGAGAGACCAGTTCCTGGAGAAGGACATCATGCTTGGTAAAGTGGAGAGGCAGCGAAAAAGAGTCTTTGACAAAGTGGATTGACACAGTGGCCGCAACCATGGGCTCGCACATGAGAACAGCTGGAGGATGGAGCAGGACGTGGGAGGTTTCGTTCTGTTGTCAAGGTTGCTATGAGTTGCAGCCAACTTGACAGCACCTAACGGCAACAATAGAAGCAAAAGCCAAACCACTGCCAGTGAGTCAATTCCGACACATAGAAACTCCATCTAAGCCTTCCGCAGCTGGATGACACCTAAGGACAGCAATCTAATCCCAGCGCAAGCAGCTGGGGAGTTTGAATTTATGACCTTGCAGTTAGCAGCCCAATGTTAACGGGACATGGCTCAGAGATAACAATGTACAGAATAGTACTGCCTAGGTCTACTCCTTCAGCAGGGTTATGGGTAGCATAATTTCTTCAAGATATAGACTTTGGTGTAGAATGAATGTTTATCAAATTATTTTACCCTGCTGAGCTTCAGTAAGATGACATTAATAATACCAATCTGCCTACCTCAGAGGGGTTTCAGTTATTTAAAATGTCCTTTGGATTCTCTGAATAGTTTTAAATGTATTTTTCATTTCCTATTGATCTCAAGTTGGCAGGGCCTTTGGCACATAAATTCTAAAATGTTATTTAACTTATACAAGGTTCTGCATTCAGCTTCTAGAACCAACTGTGCAGTTATAGGATGGAGGAGACATGGTTATATAATCAATATGTCACCAATAGAATATGAAAATTATTGAGCAACATCATTAATATCACATACAAGTAAATTTACTGAGGATAATTCAAAAATAGTTGCAGCAGTACATAAATAGGGCGCTGCCAGAAATTCAAATTGGATCCAGAAGAGGACATGGAATGAGGCATATCAGTGAAAATGTCAGATGGAATACTGAAGAAAGCAGAGAATATCCATTATTTATGTGTGTTTTATGGACTATAGAAGGGCTGTAAGGATCATAACAAACTACAATTTTGCAAAGCATCAGCATTCCAGAACACTTCGCTGTGCTTATGCAGAACCTGTATGTAAACCAAAAGGCAGTGATTTGAACAGAACAAGGAATACTTTGTGGTTTAAAATCAGGAATGGTGTGGTAGTTACATAATCTGGTATCAACTGGAAACTTAAGAGTGAAGGGGTGGAGGTTAGCCTGTCAATCAGGCTGCAGCTTGATGACCTCATTTTGAAGTGCAACAGAGATAAATAGCTCACTGGAGGCCAGATACACTCACTCCCTGCGAGACATTCCTGCTGACAATACACATGTACAGAATGCACAGAATGCTACCTAGAGCCCTGGAGCTGGAAGAGCCACATAGAGACCCATGCAAGTGCTAAGATGCTTACACTGCCATTGGATCCACGAGACTTTCCACCTACTGGCCTGTGATCTCCCCCCATTCAGCAGCATTGTATGTGTTTTGTGAGTCTGAAGAGGACTTTCTAGATTAGTATCGGACATATGGGCTAATATCGGATTTATGGACTTGATCTGGACTGGGCTGGGATGTTTTCTCAATATTCGGTTGTTCTTATATATAAAGCTCTTTCTTATACACATATGAGTGTCTATGAATTTGTTTCTCTAGTCAACCTGTATTAACACAAAAGGTATGCTTCAGGGTTGTATCCTGTGATAGTTAGGTTTTGTGCCAACTTGGCTGGGCCAGGATTCTCAGGAGTTTAACAGCAATACCCATGATGTGATTTAACACAATGTAATCAACTCCACAATAATACAATCAACGCTGTAAGCAGCCAGCCGTGTAGTAGAGCTTAACCACTTGGAACAGGTTACGGCTTTGATGCAATTAGAAGCATGACCTGTTCCTTTTCGAAACACACTCTCTGGGAAAGCTTGTCACTTCTATTGGACCTCATTTTTATATCTAGTTCTAGTTCATTGACCTCCTGCCATATTGCCTGCAGATTCCAGGAGCCAGCAGCAGAATGTTGACGTTGGCTTCATTCACTTTTGCATTTACCAGACTTGGATCTTCCTGGTTTGTCGGCCCCTACAACCACAGGAGTCAGGAGAAGCCTCCCACTCAACAAATGACCCCCAGACTTGAACCAGACTGCACTTACTCACTTCTACAACTGTGTGAGACGCTTCATGATATTCATTTCTTTCTATATGCATACACGTATAAGCATCACCAGTTTTACTTCTCTAGAGAACACAGCCTAACCCAGATCTGTCATCATACTTATCCAATCTGTTTGATAAAGAAATAATCTGAGAAGCTAGGTTACATACAGAAGAAGGGGCATCAGGTTACACACAGAAGAAGGGGCATCAGGGTTGGAGGAAGGCTCACTAACAACCTGCAATACTCAGAGGAAACAACCTTGCTTGTTGAAAACAAAGAGGACTTGAAGTACTCAAAAAGACCAAAGACTATAGTCTGGATTCATAATATGGATTATACCTCACCATAAAAAATTTTAAAAAAATATCACAACTGGTGCTAGCACATATACTAAAATTGGAACAACACAGAGAAGATTAGCATGGATGACACACAAATTTGTGAAATACTCCATATTAAGAAAATGAAAATTCTCACAACTAGACCAATAGCATCATAATAAAAAGACAAAATAATATTGAAGTTGTCAAGGATTTCATTTTACTTCGATAACTACAACAATGTTCATGGAAGTAACAGTCAAGAAATCAAAAGATACATTGCACTTGGCAAATCTGCTGCGCAAGATCTCTTTAAAGTATTGAAGAGCAAGGATGTGCCTTTGAAGAAAAAGTGGTATTTGACCTAAGCCATGGTCTTTCCAATGACCTCACATGCTCATAGAGTAAGGTGACCAGACGTCCCACTTTTGGCCGGACAGTTCCGGTTTTTAACAATTTTTCCTGTGTCCTGCGGAATTTTTAAAAAGTCCCGATTTTTGGAAGGAATGCACTGACAAGCTAGGGTATATGGTTTTTGGCTGCCATGTGGCTATTTCGCCAGGATATGAGTTTTATCAATGGTGTCCCGCTTTTGTCCCGCTTTCCCAATGTTAAAACGTGGTCACCTTATCATAGAGGCTGGTCAGTGAGTAAGGAAGACCCCCGGAGGACTGATGCCTTTGAATTATGGTGTTGGCAAAGAATATTACCAGTACCAAGGGAACGGCCCATGCCATGTGGCCTTGCACACTTTCCAGAGACGGCGTGCCCTCTCTGAGACTGTACTTCCCTTTCCTCATACCAGTCACTTGGATCGGGATTCCAGGAAAACAAATCAATCTGCCTTGAAAGACGTCTAGCTAGAAGGTGCCTTGGAAGTAATGATGGCAAGACTTCTCGTGGGCATCAGACATGTCATCAGGAGGGGACAGCCCCTGGGAAAGGACATCATACTCGGTAGAGGGTTGATGAAACAGAGCAAGGGGCTCAATGAGATGGACTGACAGCAGTGACTGCAACAGTGGCTTAAACACAATCCTTGTGAGAGCGTGCAGGACTGGCAGTGTTTTCGTCTGGTGTACGAAGGATAGCTTTGAGCCGGAGTCGACTCGATGGCTCCTTAAAAACAGTAACAAAGACAGCAGGCACCATATATCAAAAAGTTTTGGGGGGTACTTTTGTTTAATTTTAGTTGGCAAAATCATCATGCTAAATTAAATCTGTCTTGGAAGAAATGTTCCTTAGAGCAGTAGTGCTCCTTAGAGCAGTGGTTCTCAACCTTCCTAATGCTGAGACCCTTTAATACAGTTGCTCATGTTGTGGTGCCCCCCCAAACAAAACATTATTTTTGTTGCTACTTCATCACTGTAATATTGCTAGCTATGAATCATAATGTAAATATCTGATATTCAGGATGTATTTTCATTGTTACAATTTGAACATAATTAAAGCATAGTGATAAATCACAAAACAATATTCATTTATATGTTGTGAGATGTTTATTTCTAATGACAAATAAATGAAATTTTGTCTTGAAGCATGGTATAGCATGGGTACAGTGTTCACACCGGGTACTCATAGGTGGGCGTTATCTGCATGTCCCCGGGAGATGGATAGAGGAGCAGTGTCTCAGTTCCCAAAACCATCAGAAATCTGTGTTTTCTGATGGTCTTAGGTGACCCAGGTAAAAGGGTAGTTCAACCCCCAACGGGGTCACGACCCACAGGTTGAGAACCGCTGCCTTATTGGTAAGGATGGCCAGATTTTGTTTTACATGCTTCGGACATATTGTCAAGAGAGACCAGTCCCTGGAGGAGGACATTATGCTTGGTAAAGTGGAGGGGCAGTGAAGGCGAGGAAGGCCCGCCATAAAATGGATTGACACAGCGACCGCAAAAATGGGCTCAAACATAATAATTGTGAGGATGGCACAGGACCATGTATGTAGTGTTTCACTCTGTTGTGCAGGGTCACTATTGGGTCGGAACCGACTCAGTGGTGCATGACAACAGCAATACTAGATTCTGATTGAATGAATTGCTCGTAAAGCACAGAGATGCGTGAGGCACTGGACGATATGCTTTATACGTATTTATAATAATCATAACCTAAGGTATTATCACTTCCCCATTCTGGGGGCCAGTAAGTTCCTATTTGGAGTTTTATGGTTTCTGCAAGGTTACATAATTGTGGAGCTGGAATTTGACCTCACTGCTTTAGAATCCGAATCCAGTAGTGTTTCTACCAATACTGTAGCTGTCTGTCAAATTCAGATGAAGACAGATTTCAGTTCCTTGTAAAGACTCGCAGGACTAGGCAGAGACGAGCACTATTGTGAGGAGGTTCCTAGTCACTCGAGAGTTCAAGCGTGTGTTGGACAGCTACTTTGCAAGAATCTGGTAGTCTCCTCAGTTTATACATTCACATATTTAAAAAGCGAATGTGCTTCCCTTAGAAACAAAATATTAAACGTGAATGATAAACAGAGCCAAAGCAAACCCAGAACTAAGGCCTGATGAATTTAAGTGATTGAGCTGAGCTCATTCAGTAACTATTGGAACACACAGCACCTAAACTTTTCTCTTGAGATTCACAATCTACCGTTGTTGTTTTTTTCCTATTCTATATAGTTACTCCTTATATACTAACCTTGTTGTTATATAATGTGGAACCAGAAGGCATGGGAAGAGGAAAAGTGGGGAGTTGTGTGAATTACTCTAATGGATTGTTTGGCCTGCTCTGGCTTTAGTAAGATAAGCAAGAAATGTGAGCAGTAGCAGGAGAGGATTAAAATGATAAGCAGAGAATGCCACGTAGCAGAGAGGGGAAGAATAGACTATTGTGGGAAGCTAAGGAAGGCAACAACTGTGGACTGCATTGCATTTGCCTCTTGAGTAGATGGTCGATATCTGTTTGTTGGAATGAATAATGACTACCTTATTTCAACACATAAGGAACTCTGGTGGCGTAGTGGGCTATTCATTGAACTACAAGGTCAGTAGTTCGAATCCACTTGTCACTCTGAGGGAGAAAGATGAAGCTGTCTACTCCTGTAAAGAGTTGAACGTCTCAAAAACCCAAAGGGGTGTTTGACTCTGCCCTATAGGGTCACTGTGAGTTGGCATTCACTTGATGGCAGAGAGTTGGTTTTGGTTTGAGTACTGCAACACTGTACTATGTCCTGGAGAGACAAAGATGAACTAGAAACATCCCCATTTTTCTCATGGAGCTCACAGCAAGGACATAGGCAAACAAGAGAGTGCACAGGATTATCATCCAATGGACCAATAAAGCAGAGAGGAAAGGTGTGGACTTCAATTTAAGAGTGTGGGATGAGAATGTGAATATGGTGAAGATGCCTGGGAAGACCCCAAAGAAAAGATAAGGCAAGATCTTGAAAAACAGTGAAAAATTCATGAGCGTGGTGTTCAGATGGAGTCGATAGGCAAAGATAATCAAATCCGTATGTGATGTGGACAGGGATTCAAACTAGTTTTAATCCGCGCAAGCATGGACAATGAAGTGAAGTTAAAATGAATCCAAATTTTAAAGCCTGAGGTAAAATGAAAGAGAACCAGAAGGGGAAAAAATTATAGATCAAAGCTCTGAAATGGGAGACTTGGAAAAGGCGGAGTGAGCCTTTTCAGTAGCCTGATAAGGGAGGCTGGACTATTGCCAGGGCTGTGGGGAGTGACACGCATCCGAAAGGTACAGTTGGCCATCATCTTTGAGTGGGGTACTGTTGTTTCTGATGCTGTTGGTCGAGAGATTTGGGATCATGCAATATACGTGCTGCCCCTATTTTCTAAGAGGGAAAGTAAGTTTCTAGTAAAGTTCCAACCCGGTTGCCCTTCATCCACATTGTACAAACTCCCATCTGTTCTGTGACTGAACTAAGAAGAACTTGTGTGAAGCCCTGGATGTAGATGTGGTAGGAGTTGGATCGGAGCTGAAGCTGAAGAGGTAGAGGGATCACATATTCAAGGGCCTATGTACCACGTGGGAGAAAGATGGGGCTTTCTATACCAGTAGAGTTACAGTCTCCGAAACGTACATGAGCAGTTCTGCCCTGTCCTATAGGTTCTCTATGAGTTGGCATCAACTCAATGGCAGTGAGTTTGGTTTGGGAGTTTGGTACACCATGGTGGGGGTCCTAGTGGCTGGGTGGGTTACACATTGGGCCGCAAACCATAAGGTCAGCAGTTGGAAACCACCAGCTGCTTCTTGGGAGAAAGGTGAGGCTTTCTATTCCTGTAAACAGTTAATCTTGGAAATCTACAGGGGCTCTAACCCGTCTTACGTCTCAGAGGCTCACTCTGAGTGATGAAGCCATGCTAGCTCTTGGAACTGTTTGTCCCAGAGGAGAGTCTTGGAAGGCTTTAAAAGGGGTGACTATGTTCAGCTCTGGGTGCTGGCAGTCAGATGCAGAATTCTTGGTGTTCGCTGCTGTTGAGTGAAATTCATGTACGCAGAGTAAGGCTGTGAGCTTTGAGAGCCCATTGCCTGGTCTGTTTTTTGAGGAACCTCTGGGTGGCTTAGAACAGCAATCATGTGCCACTGACGAGGTAGGGAGGTGGGAACAGAAGCAGAAGGGTGAGTAGAAAGGCTAAGAGACTAGCTTATTCATCATGAATGAAGAGGAAGAATCCATCCATGGGATTTTAAACCAGAGACCTTCAGTAGAGTGAGATTTGGGTGCCTGGCTGTTAGAATGGCAAGGCTTTATCAATGGAATTAGGTAATCCTGAAGTGAGCTAACCTAACCCAGGGAGTAATAATGGAAGGCCTGGGATTGGGACCACATGGCAGTGACTCTTTGGAATTGAATTCAGGAAATGACATAAAAATCGTTTGCGCAATAAGCTGAGAAGAACGAGGGCTCTGACGTCAGTACGTTTGGAGAAAAATAGAATTGGAGAAGAGGGGGAAGTAGCCATTTATCAGAGGGATCTTTGTGGATGAAACCTACAATGTCCAATGGAAAGATCCTCAAAAACAAACCAAAAAGACAAACCACAAATCCACTTTGGCCTAACAAAATGTGAATGAAATGTTGAGTGGAAAAACCAATTTGCTCTGTAAACAATTTTTAACACGTGAAAGAAATAAACGTTTTTAAAAAGAAAAAACATTCTCTATGGACAGCCTTTCTTCTCCATGCAGCCGCACCACAGCCTGTGGGGAAAATCCATCTCTTGGTAGTAGGTAGTTGGGGCAAGATGATTCCCAACAAATCCAGGAAGAGGATGTCAGAATTTCGGGACTGTTAAGCGATAAGGTAATCTACCTGTGCCAGAGAACTCAAATGCCTTGCCAAAGGTGTCAGGCAACAAAGTCATTAAACCTTCCTACCTCTAGGTCCGGTGCTTCCAAAAGTTCCACTACCCCCTACAGGGCCTGTCAGGATGGGGAGCCTGAGATCGGGAGGTGGTACGGTCAGCCAGGTGGGTCGAGGGTCCCCTACTAGCCCAGCGCCCCAACCCCTAGCTGGGC
>NW_022103899.1:5050056-5065744 GCF_000313985.2 Echinops telfairi | reverse complement strand
CCTCCCGGGAGCCCTGGTTCGTTTCTGGGTGACAGGCACCCGAAACGTGCAACAGGTCTGGGCGTTCCGCTGCGTTTTCCAGCGGGTCTGCGCCCCCGAGCGTGCCGGCACCAGACGTGGCGCCCGGCTGCGGGCGCGTCTCCGCGGCCGGCGCCCGCGGCCGGTTCCTTTGTGTGGCTGCTGACCAGCCCTGCCTCGTGGGTGGGGGGATGCCGGTTCGCGGCCCCCGGGCTGCGCCCAGCCTCCCGGACACCTCCCTCGCCCCTTGGGCTCTGCCTTCTCCGGGCCTGCGAGATAACATCCCTCCAGCCAGAGGAGAAGGATTGAGCACCTTGGGAAGAGTCGTCGTTCAGCATTTGCCTTTCGAATAAATACCGTAATTAAAAACTGGTGGCAAGTCACATGCGAAAAAGATGCGCGTTCACACCGGCTTTGGGGGTGCGGGTGGGATTTGACCCTGAGATGCGCGGTTTGGACTTGGTGCTTCCGTGACAGCGCCGTGGTGCCCCTGGTGCTTTGACATCATTCCCTCGCACACAGGCATTGCCCGGGAACTTGGAGTGCTGTTGGAGTAACTCGATAGCAGCTGGTTGACAGGTCATTGCTTTCTTCCCATTCTGCCTGTGCCAACCGGACCCGCCTTGCATCCCAGCAGGGGGAGGGAGGCAGGCACCTCCTCAAATTAAAGTTGCTACCCCCAAATATCCCCATGTTGGAAAACCTCAAATCATTTAGTTTTCTTTGGCTTGATAAACCTTATTTTCATAGGTGTGAGGAATTCCCTCCCCACCCCAAGGAACATAGAACAATTTATCTTTGTTTACCTACCTTGGGTTTTGCTGAAACCCAGCTCTTTCCAGGGGTTATGCTATTTTAGTACAACAATACTAAATAGAAGGAAGATATCCTCCTTTTACTGTGAGAAATAAAGTACTTCTTTGTTCTAGAACCAGGAAGCCTTTGTACAAAATACATCATGTGGACAAAAGTTGTTGACTGTCTTTACCCCATGGCCAAATTTATGGGGGGGAAAAATCCCCAAAGGACGTAGAAAGCATTACACAACTGTATTGGGTTGTTTTTCATATTCCACATACCAAGAGATCATTTTATTGAATTTCCAAAGTGCTAGACAGAATTGAACGATTAAAATAGGGCCTGCTTTGAAAGTTCCCCAACTTTCAAAAAATGAACTGATTATGAAAGAGTTTGCCAAGCCTTAAAACACATGGTAACAGCTGAGGGACCACATGGATGGCAGAGAGTTGATGATGGTGTTATGACCTATCCAGCCAATTTTTGAATTTCTCATTGCCCGTGTGTCTTCTTTGGACAGATGCTTATTCCATCTACAAGAGGATTTAAGTTCTACTGTGTTCCACACAATGAACAGAGTGGAACATAAACACTTTTACAAGTTTTCTGGGCCATAATATTTAAGGGAGCTGATTGCTACTCTCCTATGGAAACCAGTAAGTGGAGGTCATAACATTGCTTTTCCCGGGTGTTAGTTAATTGATGGCCATTTAAGAACATTTTTAACAAGTAGTTTTACTACTGACATGTCAGAAAACTAACTGGCCTATTATTACCATTGGACTGCTAACTGCAAGATTAGCAGCTCAAAACCACCAGCAACTCCTCAGGATAAAGATGAAGTTATCTACTACCAGTGGTTCTCAACCTTCCTAATGCCCAACCCTTTAATACAGTTCCTCATGTTGTGGTGATCCCCCAACCATCAAATGATTTTTGTTGCTACTTCATAACTGTAATTTTGCTACTGTTATAAATCGGGCGACCCCTGTGAAAGGGTCAGATGACCCCCGAAGGGGTCGAGACCCACAGCTTGAGAACCACTGATTTGTAGCCTCTAAAACCCTATGTCAGGTCTCAGTGAGTCAGAATCCACTTGATGGCAGTAGGTGGGTTTAAATGTCTGCTAATTAAAAATACAAAAAGCCCAACGAGCTCTGGTGGCATAGTGGGTTACATATTGGACAGCTCACCTCAAAGTTAGTAGTTCGAACTCTCCAGCCATTCTGCTTGAGAAAGATGAGGCTTTCTGCTCCCATAAGGATTTATAGCTTTGGAACCCACAGATGGAGCTTCTGTGAGTTGAAATCAATAGCAGTGTGATTTTTGTTTTTTTTGCTTTTGAATTTAAACAAACAAGAAAACACCCAAGGTATCACATTTTGACCTTTTATTCCTTTCCTTTCACGTGCTCTAAGGACTCCCTAGAGCTCTTTTCCCTCCCTAAAAACAAATTCAAACTGATATGAACATTTCTTTTGAAGAAATAAAGTTATACCAAATAAATCTGATTATTTAGAATGTTTCCCTGGCATTATTGATGGTTTTATTGTATTAGAACTGTGGTTCATTTGTGCAACATAATAACTTTTCATAGAGAGAAGTGACAGGAGACATTGTCTTCTACACTTATGGTCCCATAGAGCAATCTATTGAGAAAAGTATCTCCCAATGAAATGTAGCAGAAATGTAAGTTTCCCTAATAGTTTTCTTTCCATCGAGATATATTACTCATGTAACATGAAACGCACCCTCTTCAAGTGTACAATTCCATGGTTTAAGTATAGTCACAAGGCCATCATGAATTACTTTCAGGACATTGTCATCATCCCCTCAAAAAAAACCACCTCTGTTCCATAGCAGTCACTTTCTTATGCCTGCTTGTAGCAGTTGACAGCACTGATCTACCTTCTGCCCCTGTGGCGGTGTCTTCTGGACAGTCCTTGGACCTGTGGTCTTTTATACCTTCTTAAACTTAGTGTAATGTGTTCAAGATTCATCCATATCGTAGATGTGCTTCATTCCTTTTTGTTGCCAAATAACATTCCATGTTAGGGATCGACCACATTTTGTTTATGTGTTCATTGATTGGTGGACATGAGCTGTTTGCACATTGTGTCTATTAATAGCATTTGTGTATAAGTTTTGGGGTAGCTGTATAAATTCAGTATTCTTGAGTTTAAATGTAGGAGTGGAATTGCTGGGTCATGGGGGAAATGCCTGTCTAGGTTCTTCAAACTGTTTTCCATTGCACTTGCACCATTTTCCTTAGTACTTGCCCCATTCCCATCAGCAATACAACCCAGTACCAGCTTCCTTATATCCTCATCAGTCTGAGTTTTTGTTTATTTTTCATAATAGCCATCCGAGTCAGCGTCAAGGGGTATTGCATGGTTTTGTGTTGCGTTTCCCTCATGTCTAAGGAGGTTGAGCACCTTTCCATTTCCTCATTGGCCACATGTATATCTTCTTTAGACACGTGTGCATTCAGTCTGTAAGAGTGATTTTATTGTCCATATGTATTTTCTCATTTCATCTTTGAAATAAGCCTGTCAGGTAACTTTTGGCCCTTTTAAATATGTGGCAATTGAGCACAAAGTGGTCGAATAACTCATGTTTTTAACCTGACTGAGCTAACTAAGCGTGTCTGGATACAATAAACTTAGGTGTTTTGACTCAAGCCTACATTCTTTCCACTTCAGGAAGCATACAGAATTTAAATTATGTTTGTGAATTTGCTTGGCTAATTAGTGACAAAGTAGGAAGTTAAGAAAATAAATAAATAACCGAGCCACCCTTAGCAAAGAAGAAGGCAGATGTTGGGGACTCTAGGCCACACTGTCATATTTCCAGATTTTGTTACACTTTTTCAGATAGTTGCTTTGCTCTAACCCTAATGAGTTAGGTAATATGTCCCTATTTCAGTGGAGAAACTGCAATTAAATCTTGGAACAGCTTCTTACTGGATTAACTGTTTCTAGATTCAACCCACTGTCTACTCTGGGCTGTTGCGTTTTCCCATCTTTTGTACCCGATAGGCCCTTTTCCTCTTACTAAAGCATTTCCTCTCATTGTGAAATACTTGAACAATTTAACATTTTTGAGAAAAATGATTATTTTTGCAGGTTAAGCTGACATTAATTATAGGTAGTTTGGCAAATTCATTTTGAAATGTAGGATTACTAAGATCTCAGTTTTTTGTATTGGTAGAAATGGCAGCTAGTGCAAAATTGTCACCTCCTTTCGAGGCTGGTGCTCAGGTGGCATAGTAGCTACTTGTTGCGCTGCTAACCATAAGGTTAGCAGTTCAAAACCATCAGTAGATCTTCTGGGGGAGATGAGGCTTTCTACTCCCTTAAACAATACAGTCTCAGAAACTCACATGGGCAGTTTTACCCTGGCCTGTAGGGTCACCATGAGTCAGAATTTGATTTGGTTTTGGTAGAGGCTAGTAGAAGCCGCTTGTTACATATTCACTATTATATATCTCCCCTCCAGTACAAGTATCTGACACATTATAGGGAATCTAGCCTTTGTTCAATAAATAGAGTATAAATGTACTTTTTAAATTAAAACAGTAAAAATTCTCTGCTGCCTTAAAAAAAAAAAGAAATAAAGACAATACAGATTCCACTAACGGAAATATTTTTGTCTCTGGCATATGAGCTAAAATAATTGGTGGTAACATTAGATTTTGACATAAAACTCAATCTGATGTGTTTGGCTGAGGAATTATAAAAGGGAGTTACTGATTTGGGGTCTGAAAGGAAACTCCAAGTGTATGGCTTTGTGCACATTCTCTTTTCCAAGGGTTTAGCTCAATGACCCATTCATAGGAGTTGTACCTTAGGTGTTTCCTAAATGAGTTAATAAAAATTAGTTTTAGCTATAACAAGCAGAAGAAAAATAGCAAATGAACATTTGGACCATGTTTTTCGCATATGCATTGTAATGATCAAACACGATACATGTTAATTATAAAAATTCAAACAATACTTGATTTCGTGCAGCAGATTTTCCGTTATATTTCTTGACTAGCTGCGCCCATCATCATCATTGATTGTGTGTATACAGTGTAAAAGCTAAAAATGCCCCTTTGTGGCCTTCTCCCTTCTCTCTTTTTAATCTTTTTACTGGGGTGTCCCCCTTCTCTTTTATCTCAACTCCATTTTCACCCCGGGCAATCTTTGAGAAGTTTGTTGTTTATCTTTGAGGAGCTCTGTGTTTGTATTTATGTGTGTCTGTATGCATGATTATGCACTTACCGCAGACATGCAAGTTTAGAAGTATATTCACAGTGACACATTTTCCATTGACACATGGGATCATAGTATCCATACTTCTTTTTCTCTGAAATGAATATATTATTCAAGCTCTTGCATCTGTATTCACAAATGATAAGCATGATGTTTCCTTTTTTGGTGAGCCAGCCTTCCCTGGTTTTGTTGTCAAGATAAGCCAGCCTCCACGGGGGAATTAAGAACCTTGGCATTTTTGCGTGTGCTTTGAGACAGTTTCAACTGCTTGTCCTATAAAGTTTCATTGGAAATCATCTGACAACTTTGGGAGAGGAAAGAGATCTGAGCTGACCTTTTCAGTTTTGCCTATTTTTATTGTTCTATCAAGTTTTGGCCCCTATTTTTTGTGTCATGTTTGGAGAGAGAATCAATTCATCTCACCCAATTCATTCACCCGCCCACAGCTCCAATCAGTAAGTTGACTGCAGGCAAATTAATAAATGAAACAAGATCCGTGGGAAGGTCTGAGTTTTTGCTTTGAGAGACCCAAGGTAACATCCTTCACTTCTGCTTGCTAGCTGTCAAACCTTCGGCACGTTCCATACCCTCTCCAGATTTCTGTTTTCTCATTTGTAAAGCAGTAAGATTTCTTACCTCAGAGGATGCTGGAATGTAATAAATGAGATGTGAATATGTTGAAAGCCTTAGTTATATAATAGGAGGGAGTTTCAAAGGGTTCATGAAAAAATTAGATGAAAGAATGTTTTTTTTCTCCATGAACTTTCTGAAGCCCCCTTTGTTGTTAGCATCCAGAAAGCACTCAAGTTGCATAAAATGATAAATAATTATAATGTGTTAAAAAAAACTAACAGGCATGTACACCATCCTATCTATTATAATTGAGAACCTTAGTGTATTGGGAACAGATTTAAGGAAGAATCATCATGGAGCCAGAGGATTTCCACAAGGTGCAAGGGTCCATAAAAATTTCCAGACCATTTAGGATTTAATTTTGGCAGGCAGATTTCCAAATAGGTGGACTTTTGAAGCAGGATAGTGCAAGTAGTGGAGTAAGCAGAGCTGGATTAATTTTGCCTGGTCACTTAAAAGCCTGCGTAACTCTAGTGTCTTTATGGAAACAGATCTGAAGGTCATTCACCCTCGCAGCCACTGTGGTGAGATGCCCTAGTCGGTTTCGACTCAGGGACCCTGTGTGCCACAAAACAAATACCACCCAGTCCTGCCTGCAGTCGCTTCACAATTGTTCTATTTGAGCCTATTATTAGGGCCACCATGTCACTCCATCTTGTTGAGGGTCTTCCTCTTTTTCACTGCTTCTCTAAGCATGATGTCCTTTTTTACAGCCACTGGGTGGGTTCAGACCACCAACCTTTTGGTTAACAGCTAGGCACTTAACCCTTTCACCCGTAGGGCTCCTTCTTCATCAGTAGCTATAAGAAAAGGGAGGAGCCTTCATGGCATAGTGAGTTATGCTCTGGGTTGCCAACTCTAAGCTTAGCAGTTCAACTCCACTCTTTGCTTCTCGGAAGAAAGATGAAGCTTTCTGTTTCTGTAAAAATTTACCGCTTTGTAAACCTAGACGGGCTGTTCTACTCTGCTTTGTAGGGTCACTGTGAGTCAGACTGATTGGATGTCAGTGAGTATAAGAAAACAGAGGCGCCCTGATTTGCAGTGGTTAAGTACATGCCTGCCAACTACAGATTGGTGGTTCAAACCCAGTAGCCACTCCTTGGGAAAAAGATGTGGCACTAGGCTTCTATAAAGATTTACAACCTTGGAAACTGTGGGGGCAGTTCTGCTTTATTCTATTGTGTCACTATGAGAGTTCACCTTGAGGGCATAGACAACAACATAAGAAAGGAGAATATAGTGCCTGGCAGGTGTTCAGATGATTAATTTTCTTTCCTTGCATAGAATGACTATCCAACAGTGATGAACTTGAAGCCTTGCTGTTTTAAGGCTGCTGCGTATAATAGAACAAGCCTAGTGATGCAGTGGATTACGTGTTGGGGTACTAATCACATGGTCCAAGATTTACATCTACCAGCTGCTCTTCGAGGGAAAGATGGATCAGTCTGTTCTCTCAAAGGTTTACCATCTGAGAAATAACTAGGAGCTGTTCTCCTCGTCTTACCAGGCTCCCCATGATTCAGAATCTACTGCTTACTGGTAGCGGGCTGGGTGTTCTTGAGGTTGTTTTTTTTGTTTTGTTTTGCTTTTAGGGGATGGGTATGTAAGGTGGCCAGCTTTAAAGCGGGACACCATTGACGGGGTAGGGGGGCAGGGGGGTTCTTGATTAAAAATTTGGTCTATATGGACCAAATAGACCGTTCCCTAGCTTGTCGTGCATTCTTTGCAAAAATCGGGACTTTTTAAAAATACCAAAAATCACGACTGTCCCACCAAAAATGGGACGTCTGGTCACCTTAGTATAGTGGAAAGAAGGAACTCTGGTAACATAGTGGGCTAACATTGAACTGCTAATAAGGTCAGTAGTTCAAGTCTACCAGATTTCAAGTTCAGCGATTTGAATCCACCAGCTGCTCCACAAGAGAAAGATATACAGTGTCAGAAACCATTGGGGCAGTTCTTTGTCCTATGGGGTTGCTAAGAGTTAGAATTGGCCTGATGGCAGTGAGTGACTGTGAGTGGTAGTGGAAAGAGCATTAGGCCCTAAGAGTTTCAGTCTTTGTGCTTTTATTTATTATTCACTGACCTTGGGCAAGTCACCCAGGTACTTAGGTCCTTCTGTTTCCCTACTTAAAAAACAGAAAACAAACAAACCCCAAATTCCAAGAGAACCAACACTGATTGAGGACCTGTTTTAATGTTCATTTACTCGTAGGTAGCTACTCATCAGGGTCTTGTAATGGCCCTGTCATACGGAAGTATTGTAATTTTCCTCTTTAGTAGATGAAGAAACAAAAGACACACGGACTGGATTTTCCAGGGTCCTCTCATTGGAGACCTCGTTTCTGCCCAAGTGATTCCACTCATTACAGCTCTTCTTGGGGATATTAAGGTGTGGGCCTACATATTGGGAATACTAAATGGGCATATTGTAAACTAGGATTCTAAGTGTATACAAAAGTCAACTATTGTAGGATGAAACTGCTTATTTATTAATGACTTCCATTAATAACATACAAATAGAGGATTGTTAATGTATCTTAATGTCTATGCTTAAGAGTAGTAATTTAATCTTTTTGTAATTCTTTGTTTTGTGCTCAGTCACTTCCCCTACATAATTTATTGCTTAGTCTTCATTACGTTTTCAATTTGATCAGGTAAAAGAGAAGGAATAGATAGTGGTCATTAAAAAAAAAAAGAAATTTGTCTGATACTGTGTGTGGGTTGTAAAGTGAAAGTATAGCTTTCTGGCAGTTTGCCATTTGCAGAAAGCACTAATTCTTAGGAATAGGGAAAATGATCTACATTATAATTCATTGTCTTCTAGTGAACTTGAAGAGTCATTTGAAAAATTAACCTGCCACTGTCAGCTGGTTTGTAAAGAGCTATTGATTACATTCCTGAAAGACAGTAATAACTGTCTTTTCTTTGGTAGGAGTTGCCAGAGCTTTTGTTTATGGGTTTCATTTTGTTTGATCAGGTTCAGTGATATTGGAAGCCTTGTGCCAAGTATATGCAAAATTAAACAGCAACAAAAAATGGCGCTTGAACATCAGAAATTAAATTGTGACTCAGATATCATGTGCAAGGTTTAGGAATTCAGTTACTTGGATCTTCTGTTAGAATATTTACTGTACACAGTAGGGAATGTCTACGTTTACCAGTCTTGATCAGAGAAGGCTTGCCTGTGGTATGCATATAAGCAAATGCTTATATTGAGTTCTTCATCTTTGTCAGCTTTTTTTCCCCCGCTGCACACAAAACACCTTGAAAGTATATGTAAGGATTAGAAAACATGGTTCTTTGATGGGACCACTCCTGCCGGCTGACGTTGAGGACAAAGTCCAGCGACAGATGGCCCGACTTCAAAGAAGTCGGGACTGTAGGAATTGGTTGCCGGAATTCGCTCACAAATTGTTTTGTTGCCGCTATGATATTCTGGAGTATGTTTATGTTTTATCCCGGACCATGTAAAAGTGAAACCATTATTGCTACTATGAGCAATAACGAGACCACGATGAATAATTCAGGGGAAATCACAGTACCCCTAAAGAGAAGGGATGCAAATGATAGAATGATAGAGTTAATTATCAAAGCCATACAAGGGAATGAGGATTTTGGTATATTTATGGAAAAATGCAAAAGTTAGAATTGGAACAACCCCAACTGACTACAGTAACTCCCGAGAAGTTCCCTATGACTGCCTTTCTGGGAAAGAGTGCCAAAGATAAGAAATAACCCTTGATTCACTCAGTAGAACCCCTTAATAAATTTGCTTATAGTAAAGGGGACAGTAATGAAAAAACCCCTAAGACTACTCTCCCTCCTTTGGATTACACTGGCATTCATGACGACAATGGAGAACATATTATTGAGGTAAATGGGAAGTGTGTAAAATTTTCAACCTTATTTTTATGGAAAAGAATAAAAAGGGGTGGCCCAGTTTGGTGCGTTAGATCTATTGAAGACAAAATAAGGTGTACAAAAATGTTATTACAGAGTGGGTTGTGTAGATGGTGCATAATGGAAACAAGAGAACAGTGGAAGCCCGATTGAAAAGGCAGGTAAAAGAAATGGAACGAAGGCTTAAAGAACGTAAGATTGATGAAGCATAGAAAGAATATTTAGCTAACGTAGACCTTTGTAGACTGAACTTTGTATTTTAAGTTCATGCCAATTTTCTCCTATCTACTTCCTTGAACTTGAACACTGTTTGGCACCATTACCACAGACCTATTTCAAGAACCATTCATGTCTACAGTTAATCACAATGTACGTTGGTCAAGATTGAAAACTTAAATGAACCAGTCACCCAGAAAGAACGTTCCGAGAAGATTTAAACAGAATGCCCTGGAAAACTTTATACTTTGCACCTTTTATTATTAGAATTTTTTCTTTCCACTTTGATTGTATGATTGTCAGAAAATATTGTTTAAATAGAACCTTAAAATTGTAATAAAGCAGCAGATGATCACTGACCCCTGACTCTGCTCATCCCTCTCGCGTGGACGCCTTACCCACCGAACTGGGGACCCCTCACCCCGCCGCGGCTGGACCGCGGCAGTTCTTGTCTTGGATGAGTTTATAACCTAGTTATGGAGGCAGTAAAGGAACCAAAGTACAAGGACAGAGGGCTCTTCGAGCTGTGTCTTCTCTCTGTAACGCCAGTTTTCCTGGGCTGGGCTTTGGTAAGATGCCGTAGCTCTCTCCTGAGGGATACTGTCAGAAACAATCCAATGCTTTCAAAGTTGATGTTGGACAGCTCTTTCACGTATTGTTCTCTTTCCCTTATTAAAAGAACTATCTGGTCTCCTAGTAGCAAGTACGTGGGGTTTCCATTTCTGAGTACTTTTCTGTTTTTCTGCTGGTCTGTTAGTTGTGTTTTCTTTCTTTTTTCTGTGATGGCTGCTGGAAAGCCACAGCCTGTTGGTGGCCTACCACAGAGCAGGCAGACACAAAGGGTTCCTTCTGTACCCCTTTTATGCCCTATTTATTTATTTTATGCCTTCTTCTTGGCACCATTTCCCCCCATGTATTCTTATTTTTGGTTTTTATCTTCAATGTACCACCATTTTATAGTTCAGTGTTTTTGTCTCATTAATCTTATTTAGTACAAAATAAGATATATGAGAGCTTCAAAAAGTTTCATTATCTTTTAAATTCCATTTCACAAATTTGTTGATGCCCCAGCACGTGTGTGCGTGTGTACGTGATTCATAGGGGCAAGTAGGTTGATATAACAGAGAAGAGATTTAGTATGGCAGCTGTGATTAGTAATGGTGACTGCCGGGAATACTGTCTTGAGAGATAGCTTGAGGCAGCATCTATTATTACTGAGTGATGTTGTTGTTTGGATAGGAATAGTGATATAATGCTTGAATTTGATGTCCCTCTTATAGACAAAATATACAGGATGCTAAGTAACACAATAGATGGTGACTTCTAAGTTTAAAGCCACTTTTTTTCAGGGAAAGATAGGAATTTGTGGAAGTAGTGAAAAAAGCAGGTACTTGTTAGGGCTGGCAGTCAGATTAGTTCTGCAAAACCAGAACTTCTCTAGTGCATTAAGGAGAAATGAGATTGGTGGAAAAGAAGAGGAAAAGGGATGTGGGAAACCTTCACTAATAGCTGGAGATTAGTGTTTTTTGTTTTTTAATTTCCTAAAATTCTCCCTAATGAATCCCCTTCATGGTTTTCGCTACCTTTGCCTTAATTCAGATCACTGTTGTCCTTTTCATTGTACAAGTTATTTATACTTTAGGTATTACAGTCCCATGATTTCGAAGGTGCAAGAAGACAAGATAAAGGCTTCCTTTTATTCCTATTTATCAACCACTCAGTTCCATCCTATCCAGTGTGATCAGACTCTTACTGTGTCCTCCGAGAAATAGTTGGCATGTGCGGATGCTTTCTCATCCTTACTTGCACACGTGATCCTTCCAATGTGGTTAGGTGCCGTTGAGTCCGTCCCGACTCATCCCAACCCTGGATACCATACCCATGTACATACTGCTTCCCCTATGTCATTACACCTTATGATACCCTTTTCTACTGCTTGTACACTAAAGTAAATTCCTACACATGAAGCATCTTCTTTAATAAGTTGTTTTGCAGTAATTTTGACTTACAGAAAAGTGGCAAAGGTAGTTCAAACAATTTCTATGTTTTCTTTACTCGGTTTTAATTTCCCTTAAAGTTATCATCTTACACGTGGTGTGTAGTAAGTGTAAACAGATCAGCATTGAGGCAATGTTGGCTGACTTCATTTGACTTCACAAAAGAGGAGAATCAAACTCATCAGTTCAAGGCCAATTCCTCCGAGGAGGATGAGGTCACCTATCCCTCCACCCTCCAACCTTCCTTACCGATTCTGACATCCACCACGCCTCCCACAGCACTCTTTACTTCTTAGCTTGTTGTTAGGTGCCTTCCAGTTGATTCTGACTCATAGCACATGGCCGTAGGTACAACAGAAGGAAACCCTGTCAGGTCCTGTGCCATCCTCACAATTGTTAGTTGTTCTTTCTGCTGGGTTTGGTAATTTATTGCAATAGCCACAAACAACTCAGACCAAAATCATGATTATGGGGTTAAGTAGGGAAGTTAACAGGTCACAATTCAGGATCAGAAGTGCCAAGGGCACAGTTCTTTGGTCAGGACAGCCCCTCCTCAGCCATGCTCACAAGCAGGCCTCTCTCTGGGTCCAAGCCTTTCAGTCATGAGGCCCCTTTGGCCTTGCCCTGGTTGGGCAATGTTACAAAGTTCTTTTAGGGCTGCAATTAAATATCCACAGGATATTTATATATAGATGTTTATTATAGATATTAATGTATAATAAGCCTCAGAAGGTGCTCAGCTCTAGTTCTTTGGGCCAGCAAACCTAACTCTTCAGTTAAGTGCCTTGATGCACTGCACTCCAAAAGCAAGCCTCCGGTCCTAAGGCACTCAGCATTAACTAGTAAGTACTCTCTCATTCTGTCTTCTTGGGCTCCCTCGGGCTCTGCCTGAATCTAGGTGGCTCAGCGCATGGCAGTCTTGATGTCCAAAGGATGTGCATTCCTCCTGACTCTTCTTTCTTGATAATAGTGAGATCCCCCCCCCCTCCCCCTGCCTCTTGGTTCTAAGAGTTTTCATTTTATACTCAGCAGAATGTCTACATTGACCAATCTTTTCCATGTTAAAGTTAGAAGTTTTCAAAATTAGCCCCTCTAACAGTCACTCACAACTGAATTGTGTAATCTGACCAGCATCTTCTCCCACTCTCTCTTACCCAGATTCTTGAGGAAAAGACATGATATACCTAATCTGCTTGTTCCTGCACAGTTGTGTGTTGGGAATTTTGAAGACTATGGTTAGAAGAGGGATATTAAATAATTCACCCTGACAGTAACTCTGGTTGGTTACTTTTAAATTAGCTAAAAATTTTTATTTGTATTTCACTAGTTGTTATGGCTCAGTTTTGCCCCTTCTCTTCCCCTACCCTCATCGCCTCACTCCCCCATGTATTTGTAGACATTTTAACCCCCGTACCTGTGAATGCGATCTCATTAAAAGTGAGTTTTCATTTGTTAATATTAGTGATGTCGTTCTGGAGTAGAGTGGGTCCTAAGCCTAAATCTCTTCTGAGTGCTGTCTTACCAAAGGAAACGCAGGCACAGAGGCAAGCAACGGGCAGATGTCAAGAGGAGGCGAATGGAGGCCAGCGATTGTTGGCAGTCACCAGACACACAAGAGAGGCCCCGAGTGGACCAACTTCCTGAGACCCAGATTTGAACTTGTAGCCTCTGGAACTGTGAGGAAATAAGCTCTTCAAAGCCATGATATTTTGCTATGGCAGCCCTGAGAAACGAAGACAATCAGCTTTTCATTAAGGCTCTTGTTCTGTTGCAGGTTCCCATCCAGAATACCACACACTACATTGAGTTGTCATGTCTCCTCAGGCCTCTGACAGCCTCTCAGCCTTTACCTGCTTTCCGTAACCTTGACAGTTTTGAGAAATGCTAACTAGACAGAACTTTATCTTTCTCAATTTTGGTTTGTCTGATGTTTTTCTCATGATTAGATGTTTTTGGAAAGACTCTTCAAAGCTGGGTTGGCCTTCTGGGCCCCGCATGCAGGGCAGGAGTGGAGTGCCTGGTACTTCCATGATATCACCGGTGATATTAACCGTGGTCATTAGTTAAGGTGGGATTTGCCACGTTTCTTTGCTGTGACGCTACTACATTTCCCATACTCTGTTTTTGGGAATGAGTTACTAAGTCCTGTCCACCCTGAAAGTAGGAGGAGAAATTAAAGGAGCTTTATTTCCTAAAATATTTGTGAAAACAATCATTGCTTTGAATGAGTGTGCTGTTTTATTTAACTGTTTATATAACTGCTGACATATACATAGAGTGTTTAGTTAAAAGCATGCGTTTGGAGTTACACTGCCTGGGTTCAAATCCTGGCTCCACACTAAATATATGATGCTGTGATATTTATACTTGAGTTCTTTTTTCCATTTGTACAGTGGGGATGTTGCTTGTACCTGTCTTAGAGGATGGTTAGGATGGTTACATGAGAAAATATATAAAATGCTTAGGTGTATGGCTTTAGTCGTTATGTGTGAGCTGAACATAAGAGGAGGTATTTCCACCACCCCCAAACCGGAATTTTTTCAAAGCTGTGTATTTAATTTTTTTTACAAACACCCTTATCATCTTCAAAGTACTCTCCATTTGTCCAATCTGCAATTCCATTCTTGGAAACAGTTTTCAGACTCATCTGTTCAGATGGCTGACAGCACCTCCCCCATTTTTTTCTTCACCTCTTCTATGTCATCAAATCTGTCCTTTCATATCCCTCTGCATTCTCAGAAACAAAAAGAAGTTTCACTGAGCGAGGTCAGGTGAATCAGGTGAGTGGGGCACGAGAGGCACACTAATTTTTGCCCCAAACTGGCACCCTGTGATGGCTGTTGAGCAGGTGCGTTGTTGTGGTAACAAAACCAGGCCCTTATGCCACAAATCAGGCCAATTTGTCACACACTGTTTTGCAATCTTTTCAGAACCTCTAAATAGAATGCTGATTAACACGCTGACCTCCAAATGCACAAGTTGATATTTTGGTCTGTTTGGGAAGTTGATGAACATCCAGAATGTGGTTTGTCATAAAACAACACATTTCATCTTTTTTGAAAAGAGAAAACTACCTGTACACTTGAGTTTATCCTATAGTGCTGTCCTTCCTTGTAAGCTGTGTTCAACATGACAATACTTACTGTAGCATTGTTCCCGAGCAGAAACTGCTGCATGCTATTCTCTTAAATCGGCCTTCACAAAACACAAGGTTCAAGCGAAACTGCTTTTATGAAAAAATTCACTGTGACCAGAGAGAACCTTCCCAAGGTGACACCACTGGGTACCCTAACTCAGTGGGTTGCTTGATGCTTGTCTAGTGGGAAGCATGCATGCTATGAAAGCTCTACTCTGCCCAGCACAATTCTGGGGTTTTTTTGGGGGTGACCTCATCATATGTTACTGTTATTATTGTCATTACAATATTGAATGGCTTTGTGTATAAATTATTTACATATAGATTATTTCATGCACAGTGAGAGTTGACATGTTTATAAAATAAATGAGACATCAAAGTCAAAGGTACTTACATATGTGATCATGATAGATGCTGCTAAATTGTCCTCCAGAGAAATTGTAGTATTTGGCACATCCACCAGGAGTATTTGACAGCATTTGTGTTCTAGGATTTACTGTGTTGCCAGATTATTTGATCTTTGCCAATCTGTGGAGCATTTCTTTTATTACTACTTAATTTAGTAATTTTTCTTTCTTTTTTTTATATTCATTCTCTTTTTTTTAATCGTTTATTATTAGGGGCTCATACAACTCTTATCACAGTCCATACATACATCCATAGTGTAAAGCACATTTGTACATTCATTGCCCTCATCATTCTCAAAACATTTGCTCTCCACTTAAGCCCTT
>NW_022103899.1:5045733-5048608 GCF_000313985.2 Echinops telfairi | reverse complement strand
ATTTATACAGACCTATGGAGATAATAACATGCACAAAAACAAGACAGAGCAAAACCAAGCAACAATATACAGCAAACCACTGACAAAGAACAAAACAAAACACAACAAGAAAGAAAAGCTGGTAGTTAGTTCAAGGATCGTTGGTTAGCCTTTAAGAGTGTTTTCCAGTCCAGTCTGTTGGGGCACCACACCCTGGCCCCAAAGCCCACCTTCAGCATTCCCTGGGGACCTTGCCACTCCATTCCCTTGCTGTTCCGCTAAACTCTCCCAGTGCTTTGCCTTGGTGTGGCGGGAACAGTTTAGGCGCATTTCCCACACTGTGTCTCAGGTGCTGCCCCCCGCAGGGCCATGGGTCAGAGAAGGGAATCATGCCTCATAGTGGGACTGTCCATGTGGTCCTCTCGGTGGACTGGCTGCTCTAATTGGGATCATCGTCCTCAAGACCTGGTGGGAATTTAGTAATTTTTCATTAAGCCATGTAAGAGTTTAGATTTTGATATTTGTGTAAAGCCATTTCTGCCTCATCAGGTAGGAGGTGATTAAAAAATGTTATTTTTGGAAAAGCATTGTAGTAACAATGCTTTTGTATTGTAAGGAGTAGCTTGGGTTTGGAAAATGTATTTTGGTTTCAGGATGGACTCCTATGGAGAAGTGGGACACTATGTTACTGACCTGTGACAGAATGGTGGCTTGCTAATGTTTTAAAAATATATCTAAGAAGGAAAAAATGTCAGTTATCACTAAAGGCTACATTTGCAGGCAACAATAAAAGCCTATGCAGGGGCTGGGATAGAACAAAAGGTTGCAGTTATAATAAAATGAAACTCAAAATGAAGTTAGTGCTGACACATATTTAATGATAGGCATGGATATGTTTCATAATAGGTGCAAATTAAAAACAAGTTCGCGTATATAATTGTAGTTACTTGACATTAAGATCTAATTTTAGAAGTTTTTTTCCCTTTCCATGGTGCGTGTTCTCTAGTATGTCTAATTGTCAGTTGCTAGTTTTTTTGGGTTTTTTACCTGTCAGGTCTATTACCTGGTTGTTATCACTAATTCCTCCCTTCCGTTCACACAGCAACATTCCGTCCCCGTTCCCCAACTGCACTGGATCTTTAAATCTGCTGATTGGAAGTTGTGGAATGGGGTATGTATTTTAGTCTTTTCCTTGAATATGTGTTCCATTAGGAGTTTGATGTGAACCTAGCCATCCTGGTAGGTGTTATTACTCACTGATTCTGATCTACTCTTCATCCCACACCCACTCTCTGCCCCCTCCTCCTGAGGTTGGAGGCTACAGAGGAAAATTACAGGAGGTTGAAGTAGAGGGCTTGATACAGAAATGGTCACCAGGCTGAAAGAAGGAAAGAGTAATCAAACCGAGGGAAGTGGGTACCTTGGAATCTGAGAATCTTGGGTTCGAAATAATTTGTTTTAAAAGAGTGTATCCCTGTGTGATCCTGTTGCATTATCTTTTTATATACGTATTTCTAAATTGTATTTGCTACTATTTTATTAACATTTTTTTCTTTTTAAAAATTTTCATACATGTTTTTATCTTGTTTGGGTATTAGGGTAATATGAAGTTGCTTCAGAAAGTTCATGGAAAATTTCCATATGCTTTCATGAATTTTTTGAAGCCCGTAGATTTGAGATTTCTATTATAAGAACTTAGTGCTATAAATTTCTCTTTTAGCATACTTTACATGTGCTTCACACATCTTTAGTATTTATTTCCATTTTCATTTAGTTAAGTACTATTTTTTCCTATTTATCTCAAAACTTTCTCTTTGATCAACCCGTGGGTTATTTCAATGGTTCTCAACCTTCCTACTGCTACAACCCTGTAATACAGTTCCTTATGTTGTGGTGACCCCCCAACCAAAAAGTTATTTTCGTTGCTACTTCTTAACTGTAATTTTGCTACTGTTATGAATCGGGCGACCCCTGTGAAAGGATTGTTCGACCCCCAAAGGGGTTGCAGCCCACAGGTTGAGAACCGCTGGGTTATTTAGAACTGTGTTATTTGGGTTCGAAGTGTTTGCAGATTTTCCTCCCAGTTTTCTAGTTTGATTCCAACTATGGTCAGAGAACACAGTGAGTATAATTTCAATTCTTCTGAGTTTGTTGAGGTTTCATGGTCAAGGTAGGGTCAATGATGGTCTGTGTTCCAGGAATCCTTGAAGACGTGTGGACTTTGATATTTGGTGGGGTGCTCTATACACATTGATTAGATCTTTTCTAGTTTGGGAGTGTTATTGAATTCTTCTATATCTTTGCTGATTTTCTGTTTAGTTATTCTTGTCAATTGTTGAGAGAGGAGTGTTGGTTTTCACCAATAATTATTGATTTGACTATTAATCCTTTCAGTCCTTTCAGCTTTTACTTCACGTATTTTATAACTCTTGTTTAGTGCATACACTCTTAAGATTGCTACACCTTCTTGATAAATTGCCCCTTTTATCATTGTATAATATGCATCTGTTTCTGATAGTTATCTTTGCTCCGACTTCAGCCTTATGTGGCATTAATATAACTATCCCTGTTTTCCTTTGATTAATGTTTATATAATACATCTTTCCCCATTGAAGTGAGTTTCTTTTAGACAGCATTTATTTGGGTAAGGTTTTTTTTTTATCGTTTTATTAGGGGCTCATACAACTCTTATCACAACCCATACATACATCAATTGTGTAAAGCACATTTGTATATTCATTGCCCTCGTCATTCTCAAAACATTTCCTCTCCACTTAAGCCCCCAACCTTAGGTCCTCATTTCCCCCTCCCTCCCCGCTCCCACTCCCTCATGAGTCCTTGATAATTTATAAATTATTATTTTGTCATATCTTGCCCTGTCCGATGTCTCCCTTCA
>NW_022103899.1:5037316-5044933 GCF_000313985.2 Echinops telfairi | reverse complement strand
ATCTTTTGATAGCCGGGCACCATCAGCTTTCTTCACCACATTTGCTTATTCACCCGCTTTGTCTTCAGTGGTTGTGTCGGGAAGGTGAGCATCGTAGAATGCTAATTTAATAGAAGAAAGTATTCTTGCATTGAGGGAGTACTTGAGTAGATTTGGGTAAGGTTTTTTAATCCATTCTCTTTTTAAGTTGTGTGTAGACCATTTATAGTTAATGTAATTTTTGACATATTAAGATTTGTCTACCATGTTATTTTTGTTTTCTGTTTTTTCCTCTGATTTTTACTTATGTGTTCCTGCCTTTCTGTCAGTTACTATATTAGTTTGTCCAGAGTGTTTTTCTTTTGTCTTTTTTTGATGGTGGTTCCAGGCATTACATTATGTGTACATCACTTAAGGAGCCTTGGTGATGCTGTTGCATTGAATTGCTAACTGCAAGGTCTGGTGTTGAAACCCGCACTGTGGGAGTAAATGGGGCTGTCTGCTCCCCATAAAGATTGACAGCCTTGGAAACCTTGTATCGGATCTCTGTGAGTTGGAATTGACCTAAGGGCAGTAGGTTTGGTTTGGAATTTTAATGTACAACTTATCACATTCTATTGGTGTCATCATTTTTCTAATTTTAGTGAAGTGTATAATCTCTACCTCTGTCTTTTTTCCTTTACAACGTAGTTTTAAAGTAGTTTCTACATATACATTTAGAACCACACCAGACAGTGTTAAATGTTTTTGGTTCAGTTGTCAAATATTAGAGAATTCAAAAGAAGAGAAGAGCATTGTATTACTCAGCTTTGCCCACTGTATTCCTTATTCTTTCCTTATAGTTTAAGGTTCTTTCTTTTATTGTTGCATTTCTGCTTAAAGAACTACCTTTAGCTATTCTCTTAGGGTGAGCCTGCTGGCAACGTCTCTTATTCTCCTTCATCTGAAATGTCTTGATTTCTACTACATGCCTGCAAGATATTTTCATTGATTATAGGATTTCACTGGGCATAGGGTTGACCGTCTTTTAGCATTTGAAAAGTATTTTGCCACTTCCTGAGGCTCCCACTGATAAGAAGCTTTCATCCGTTGAAATTTTTCCATAATTTGCTTTTTTTGCATATATTTTAATCTTTAGTTTTGGGAAGTTTAACTATGCTATCTCTTAGTTCACATTTCCTAGAATTTTACCTTTTTAGTTTCTCAACTTTTTGTGTTGGTGAGTACATGTCTTTGAGTGCTTTTTGGCCCTGCCCTCATCCTCTTTTAGTTTTAGAGCTCTGCTGACACAGATGTTAGTCTCTTGATATATTCTTGCAGGTCTGTCCTTTCGTTTTTCATTCTATTGCCGTATATACTCGTGTATAAGTCAAGTTTTTCAGCACATCTTTAATGCTGTTTTTGTGGTAAAATTAGGTGCCTTGACTGATAATTGGGTCGGCTTATACTCGAATATGTATGCTACATCCTGATATTAATTAAGCTTGGGAAATCTCTGATCTTTTAACTTCTAACTCATGGATTTTTTTCCACTGTCCCTACCATTCTCCTGTTGAGCCCATCCTCTTAACTTTAAAAATTCAGTTAATATATTTTTCACTTCTAAAATTTCTATTAGTTCTGTTTTATATCTTCTATATCTTTGCTGAGGCCTTGTATATGTTTCAAGCATGTTCATAGTTGCCCATTGAAGCATTTTTGCCATGGTTGTCAGATAACTTTAATACTTTCCATTTAGTCCTCACTGAACACAGGGGTAAATGGGTAGTGCTAGGCACTGGAGGCTTGCAATCAACCAGCAAGGATAAAAGTCTTGGCTCCCCAGTTGGCTTTCTAGACACCATTCTTCTGGGGAGGTTCAGAGACTCATTACAGTCTTGGCTCTCCACTTTGCTGGCATGAGTGGTTTTAGGAACACAGTTTTTTTTTCTGTGGTGTTTGGCTAGAGTAGAACAATTATTGTCTAAAAGTTTTCTTTCTGGCTAGGCTGCCTCTTCCTGGTCTTTTGGCTAAAGGGAGCAGGCTTTTGTCAGTCCTTTATTTGTCTTTGTCTGTTCATGTGTCCAGGGTGCCAGCTTTTCAACTCCAAGTGTGAAATATATGCTGCAAATGAACCCCAGCAAACTCACCATTTTGTGATCTATTGTGCTTGAGATCTCTGGCTAGTCTGTTTTCATTTCCCTTTTCACAGACCTGTTTTATGTATAATATCTAGGGTCTTAATAGCTAGGACTTATAGGAATAGGAAAAAGTACTCCAGCTCTGTTATCCCAGAAGAATGGTGCCAGTTCGCGCTTTTAAAAAAAATACCTGTAGTGATTCTTCATTGCATGGAGAATAGTATCTGAGCTTGTGGTTCAGAGCCATCTTCATTCTGTCCATAACCTTTTCGACTAACTTCCACAATAGCCCTGTTTGTCTCCATAGGACCATAGCATTGAACTTCCTCTACTATATTATGCAGGGTTTTACCTGGGAGTTGGATAAAACTTTATAGGGCAAACTGGTTTTCCATTCAACAATTCATGCACATTTTGATTCGTGACATTGATTGCAATCCTCATAATGTAAGAGAATTCTTCCCACTTTTGCTCTGTTTCCCATTTCCATTTATCCTTTCCTTTCTCTGATTATTTTGTTCTTTTTCCTGAAAGCCCCCTTCCTCAGTGCTCCATTGCACAGTGATATCGCCCATTATCTTGAATTTGCATGGTATTACACGCTTGGAACATCAATTGTCTTGAAGGAGTTTGAAGCTGATATTATTGTAGAGTGTCAAAATAATAGGTTCTGTATAATAAGTTTTATAAGTATTCCAAAGTAGCTAAAGTAATCTTAATATCAGCTGATTAACATACCTATACCAGCAACAAATGTTTCTGGAGACCCTACTTTTTGTGAGTAATGGACTTAAACATTGAGATGCTAGATAATTCAAAGATTCACATTTTGCAAAATAAAACTTTCAAAGAAAAAAGTGTTATACTAGATGATTATACTTTAAATTTTAGTTCATGTTAACTATAAAGGTCTTGCCACTAGTCTGGGCTACCAAGTTGCACATTATGGTCAGATGCCTCTGTCTAGGTTCAAACCCCAGAGGTTTTTATTTACTTCATTTGGAATGGGGCTCCGGCATTGATATTTTTAGAAAGTTTCCCTAGGGATTTAACACAGGGCTGGAATAACTGGTTCATTGGTTCTAGAATCAGACTATCCTAAAATATAATAGAACACTGATTTTCTCATTTGCCATTAACTGTCTTGGAATGCATTTAGCAGCACAGAACTGCTTTGAACTTTGAACTGGGTCTTTCAAAGCATTCACCTTAGGTTTTTAAAACCCTTGTTGTTTGACATCCTGCAAATGACTCACCTCCGTGGTTATGTGACAAAGCATTATCAAAACATCTCTCCCCCAAAAGGAGTGATGTTTTAATACAAATAATTATGCTTCCTTAAGCAACTAAAATGAACAAATCTTAGAATATTTTCTCAAAGATTTTTTTAAATTTGTATAATTTCAAAGATGGTTGTAGGAATATTGCAGAGAACATACAGTTTAAGTACAAGGTAAGATTTCTTGTTAAATTAGTAGCCTTAATTTGACATTGAATATATTTTCTGTCACAATACTAAGGTACACAGTCAGTAAGAATGTAAGTATCAACTAGTTGTAAGCATAGCTTTGAAGCTAGAACACAGAAACCAGCCATTAGTAATGATTAGCTAAGTGTGGCTCTTTTGAATGTCTTACAATAAAGTGAGTGTAGATGTTTGGCATCTAAGAAGTGCTGTGTATTTCATTTAAGAGGCTGACAGGACTTTTGGTTTCTAATAATAGCAGTGGTTAGGGCAAAGGAAAGAAGGACAAATAAAAGGGAGTAAAAGAGAAGGAGAAAATAGGCCAGTCAAATAGAGAAAGTAGAGAAAAAGAATTAGGATCAGGGACAAGAATTTAATTAAGTTGTGTGACAATAAGATTTTCCTCTAAGGAAGAAGAAATTAGGTGTTCTACTTATTTATTTTAGGACTACATATCCAGTTCAGTTCACGATGACCTTTTTTTCCGTAAAACAATAATTTATTAAGTAATAAATCTAATTTCATGGAGAACTTGTGGTATGACTGAAAAGACTGCAAAAGAGCTATTGATTTATCTTGTTAATTTTAGTAAATGATGATGAGAAAGTTATTGGATTTTCAAATTACTTGTCAGAAACCTTAAGGTGATGTTTAATGTTTTATTTTATATATGTGTAGTTATAAAATTAAGAATTTTACAGGAGTTTATTTGATTGTCAGAATTTTTATGAAAAGATCAAGAACAATTTCTATGGGAAGATCAAGAACAAAACAGCAAAGTCTCGTTGTCTTTGCTCTTAAGCTTTCCCTCAAGACAGATTTGTTTGTTTTTCTGGTAGTCCGTGGTATATTTAATATTCTTTGCCAGCACCGTAATTCGAATCCACCAGTTCTTCAGTTTTCCTTATTTATTGTCTAGCTTTCCCAGGCATAGAAGATGATGTAAAATGCATTGGCTTGACTCAGGTACACCTTAATCTTCAAAGTGACAGCTTTGCTCCTTAACACTTTAAAGAAGTCTTGTACAGCTGATTTGCTCAATGCAATATGTCCTTTGATTGCTTGACTGTCGATTGTAGCTCCAAATAAAATCCTTGGCAACTTCAGTCTTTCTTCCATTTATCTTAATTTTGTCCACTGGTCCAGTTGTGAAGATTTCTGTTTTCTTTACATTTAGGACGATCCATACTGAAGAGTGTAGTCTTTGATCCTTATTAGCAACGACTTCAAGTTTTCCTCTTTTTCAGCAAGCAAGGTTGTGTCATCTGCGTATCACAGGTTATTAGTGAGCCTTCCTGCAGTCCCAATACTGCGCTCTTCTTCGTATAGCCGACTTCGCTGGTTATTTGCTCAGCATACAGCAATTTGTGCAATGGACACAAACCAGACACACACTGCTCTTGCATGTAAACCACGCGTTATCCCTGTTTCTGGTTGAATGACTGCCTCCTGGTTGATACACACCTTCTGCATGAGCACAGTGAAGTATTCTGGAATTCCCACTCTTCACAGTGTTATCCATAGTTTGGTATGATCCACACAAATCCATGAACACATACGCGTTAGCTAATGAAACACAAGTAGATATCTTTCTGGTAATCTATGCTTTTAGCCAGTATCCATCTGATGTCAGCAACCATAATCATTGTGCCAAGCCCTTTTCTGAATTGTTGTAAATTATGGCAGCACCTTGATGCAACTGTTTTTGAATTATCTGCAGTAAAATTTCACTTGCCAGTGATATCAATGATAATGTTTAGTAATTTCCACATCCTGTTGGATTACCTTTCTTTGGAGTGGATGCACATACAAATACCTTCCAAGAGATTGACCGAGTAGCTTATCTTCCACATTTCTTAACTTGGACTAGCTAGTGCTTCCAACATTGCATTGGTTTGTTGAGACATCTCAGTTGGTGCTCTGCCAATTCCTGGAGCCTTGTTTCTCTTCAGAACCTTAAGGGCAGCTTGGGCTTCTTTTCAATATCATCAGTACTTGATGATATGCTACCTCTTGACATGTTTGAATGTTGACCAGTTCTTTTGCATATAAGTCACTGTGTATTCTTTGCATCTTCTTTTGATGCTTCTTGCATCATTCTATATTTTCTTCATTGAATCCTTCACTATTGCATGATTTGAATTTTTTCTTCAGTTCTTTCCGGTTGATATCTGCTAAGTGTGTGTTTTTTTCCCTTTTCTAACTTCAGGTCTTTGCATGTTCTATTACAATGTTTAACTTTGGCAAGCTGCCTTTTGAAATTTTCTCTTTAGCTCTTTTTATACTTTCTTCCATTTACTTTATCTACTCTGTGTTCAAGAGTAAGTTTCAGAGTGTTTTCTGACATCTACTTTGGTCTTTCCTCTCTCTTTAATGATCTTTTGCTTTCTTCATGTACGATATTCTTGATATCATCATATAACTTGTGGGTGGAGGTATTAGTGCTCAATGTGTCAAATCTTTGCTTGAGATGACCTCTGAATTCAGCTGGGATATACTAATGGATATATTTTGGACTTGATTTAATTTTCTTCAGCTTTAACCTCAACTTGAATATGAGCAGTTGATGGTCTATTCTACAGACCTTGTTTAAGCTGATAATACTGAACTTCATTTTCGTTCTCTTCCCACAGATATAGTTAATATAATTCTTGTGTGTTCCATCTGGATAGAGTCACATGTGTAGTCACCATTTTTGTTGTTGAAAAGGTATTTTTAATGAAGTAATTGGTCTTGCAAAAATTATTTCATGTGGTTCCCAGCTTCATTTATAATCTCAGTAATATTTTCCAACTACCGAGCCTTCTTTGTTAACAACTTTAACAATTTAATCACCAGCAAGTATCAAAGCATCTAGGTTGCATGTTTGATCAATTTCAGATGGAAAAGTTGATAGGATTATTCAGTTTTGTCATCATTGGTTTTGATGAGTAAATTCCCATTGATTTATCTTAAGTTAATTTTTGTGAATGATGATGAGAATAATAAATCTCTAATGTAGAACTTGTGTTGTAACAGAAAAGACTTCAAAAGAGCTATTGGATTTATCTTAAGTTAATTTTAGTGACTGATGATGAGAAAGTTATTGGATTATCAAATTACTTCTCAGTTGTATGAACTGGTCTTCCTTGTAGGCGTATAGCTATTATCCTCTCTCAGATAATATTGTACTTCAAGATAGACCTTGAAATGTTATTTGATGATGCGTGTGATGCTATTCCTCTTGAGTGTGCTCAATCCCGGCATCATAAACCTATGATTACCTGATTAGAAATTGCCAAGGCCAGTCCATTTCAGGTCACTAATGTCTAAGACATTGATCTTTATGTATTTCATTTCATTTCTGATGATTTTTAATTCTCCTATATCCGTACTTTGTATATTCCATGTTCTGATAATTATTCTTGCAGCTATTCTCATTTTGAGTCATGCCCTGTCAGCAAGCGAAGGTCTCAAAGTTATGCTCCATCTCGGTCAGTAAAGTTGCGTCTACTTGGACATGTTGTCAGGAGAGACTAGTTCCTGGAAGAGGACCTGATGCTTTGTAAAGTAGCAAAAAGGAAGACGTTCAAGAGATGAATTAACACATTGGCGCAACAGTGGGCTCAGGCAAAGCAATTGTGAACACGGCGCAGGACTGGGCAGTATTTTGTTCTTTTGCACGTAGAGTCACTTTGAGTTGGAAACAACTTGGTGGTCCCTAACAAGAACAACAAATACTCTAAGGAGGCAATTCTTTCTGAGTTGTAGTTTGAGTGCCTTCCATCCTAAGGGGTGCATCCTTCTGGCACTATATCAGACAACGCTCTGCTGCTTTCTATGCATTTTCCAATGGCTACATTTTTGGAAATGGACCGATTATTTCTAAGCCTGGAAGTTCTGTTGTAATCTGTTCACCATGGGTGACCCAGCTGGTTTTTTAAATAGCAGTGGCATAGCTTCCAGCATCAGAACAGAGATGCCTCCATAGTATGACAAACTGGCAGATGAGGGGGTGATGGTGGTGGTGGTGGTGTGGGGTGTGTGTGTGTGTGTGTGTGTGTGTGTGTGTGT
>NW_022103899.1:5035794-5037216 GCF_000313985.2 Echinops telfairi | reverse complement strand
GTGTGTGTGTGTGTGTACATACATGAAAGGGCAGCAGTGTGTGTGTGTGTGTGTGTGTGTGTGTGTGTCCCCATACATGAAGGGGCAGCAGTTGTAATATTTTTATTTCAACTTCACTACAGATGATTATATTATGGCCTTAGTTTTTGACCAAGAAAATAAAATTTTAAGTGGTGATTCGATTTTTATAGTGCTTAATTGAAATCAGCAGTTACTGCTTTTAAAATACCAGCATATTGACCAAAATGATTATTCTTATATTAAACTAGAATGAACCCTAACTACTCTGAGTTTTATATTATTTATTTTATATAAATATATTTTAATCCCAGTTAATGATCTGAATGCCTGTGAACAAAAAATTTGATCATCAGTTTATAAAATGTATAAATTGAAGCAAAGTATGAGTATTTACTTTCAAAGATAAGTACAAAAAATTAATTGTAGACCTAATTTTAATTTATACTAAATGGCATGAAAAGTACATAATACCCCATGAAAATATTCTTCAAAGTTAGTTTTTTAAAATTTCATTTTTAGCATAAAGACTGAGACTTTGTTAGCATTTTAAATTCAGTATTGTGTGCTCATATTTGTGTGTTTGCAACTACTTGTTCATATTTATTGACATGATTTGAGGACATAATTCATTCTTAATAATTCTTCAGATAAATGACAGTCTCTTCTGTCCATGACATTGTTTCTATTTAACGTGGTCTCTATTATGACCTCTCTCTGACTGGGGGAATAGATAAGCAAGGCACTTCAAAAAGTTCATGGGAAAAAATGGAATTAATAGATACTAGATTTTTTTCCAGGAAATTTTGTAATTCCCCTCCTTTGGTGTGATAGTGGTAATAATGATAGATTAAAATGGTAGCACTTATCCTTATGTTCATATTGAGTGTTAAGCCAGTCACAGGGTCATGTAAAAGCTTATGTTAAGATAGGGTTTGAAGAATGAGTGGGGCTTGCTTAAGCACACTAGAAAGAATAGATAAGTTTTGTTCTCTAGAGATTGCAGCAGCATATACCAGAGTACAAACAATCAGCATTGGAATTTCAGAGACAGGCCTGGTTTCTTGCTTATGAGAAGGAAGAGATAATGGGGAGAGAAGGGGCAGGGGTAGATCTGGAAAAGACGTAGAAATCTTGTGAAATAATTCGCCATGGAAGTATAGGAATGGTGGTCAATTTTGTTAAGTGTGTGACAGGCGAACTGAAAGGAGAGAGTCTGGCTAGGAAATCATTTGGAGTGTACAGTCGTTGAGGCAGTAGTGATGTTGAGAAGATGATAGAACCACCAGGTTAGGTGGCCATTTTTTGGTAAAGAGTACAAGAAAAGAATGACTTGAAGATTTCTTAAAGTTTTTTTTTCAATGCGTGTGTGTGTGTGTGTGTGTGTGTGTGTGTGTGTGTGTG